>NC_088386.1:31340000-31965000 GCF_037993035.2 Macaca fascicularis
GCCCTATAGTCTTCAAAGGGATCCGAAATATCTGTTCTCAAATTCCACAGAAATAAGGCTAGAAAAGAGATCCACGAAATACAGATGTAACTCTGTGAGTGGAAGTCACATATCACAGAGCAGTTTCTCAGAAAGCTTCTTTCCAGATTTCATCGGAGGATATTTCCTTTTTCACCATAGCCCTCTAAGGGCTTCCAAATATCACTTTGCCAATTCCACAAGAACTGTCTTAGCGAAAGGCTTCTTGAGGGGAAAGCTGTAACTCTGTGAGATGATTTCACAGAACACAAAGAAGTTTCTCAGAAAGCTTCTTTCTCTTTTTATGGGAGGATATTTCCTTTGGCCCTATTGTCTTCAAAGGGATGCGAAATATCTGTTCTCAGATTCCACAGAAATAAGGCTAGCAAAGAGATCCACGAAACACAGATGTAACTCTGTGAGTGGAAGTCACATATCACAGAGCAGTTTCTCAGAAAGCTTCTATCCAGATTTCATCGGAGGACATTTCCTTTTTCACCATAGCCCTCTATGGGCTTCCAAATATCACTTTGCCTATTCCACAAGAACTGTCTTAACGAAAGGCTTCTTGAGGGGAGAGCTGTAACTCTGTGAGATGATTTCACAGAACACAAAGTAGTTTCTCAGAAAGCTTCTTTCTCTTTGTTATCGGAGGATATTTCCTTTGGCCCTATAGTCTTCAAAGGGATCCGAAATATCTGTTCTCAGATTCCGCATAAATAAGGCTAGCAAAGAGATCCACGAAATACAGACGTAACTCTGGGAGTGGAAGTCACATATCACAGAGCAGTTTCTCAGAAAGCATCTATCCAGATTTCATCGGAGGATATTTCCTTTTTCACCATAGCCCTCTATGGGCTTCCAAATATCACTTTGCCAATTCCACAAGAACTGTCTTAGCGAAAGGCTTCTTGAGGGGAAAGCTGTAACTCTGTGAGATGATTTCACAGAACACAAAGAAGTTTCTCAGAAAGCTTCTTTCTCTTTGTTATTGGAGGATATTTCCTTTGGTCCTATAGTCTTCAAAGGGATCCGAAATATCTGTTCTCAGATTCCACAGAAATAAGGCTGGCAAAGAGATCTACGAAATACAGATGTAACTCTGTGAGTGGAAGTCACAAATCACAGAGCAGTTTCTCAGAAAGTTTCTTTCCAGATTTCATCGGAGGATATTTCCTTTTTCACCATAGCCCTCTATGGGCTTCCAAATATCACTTTGCCAATTCCACAAGAACTGTCTTAGCGAAAGGCTTCTTGAGGGGAAAGCTGTAACTCTGTGAGACGATTTCACAGAACACAAAGAAGTTTCTCAGAAAACTTCTTTCACTTTGTTATCGGAGGATATTTCCTTTGGCCTTATAGTCTTCAAAGGGATCCGAAATATCTGTTCTCAGATTCCACAGAAATAAGGCTAACAAAGAGATCCACGAAATACAGATGTAACTCTGAGAGTGGAAGTCACATATCACAGATCAGTTTCTCAGAAAGCTTCCTTCCAGATTTCATCGGAGGATATTTCCTTTTTCACCGTAGCCATCTATGGGCTTCCAAATATCACTTTGCCAATTCCACAAGAACTGTCTTAGCGAAAGGCTTCTTGAGGGGAAATCTGTAACTCTGGGAGATGATTTCACAGAACACAATGAAGTTTCTCAGAAAGCTTCTTTCTCTTTGTTATCGGAGGATATTTCCTTTGGCCCTATAGTCTTCAAAGGGATCCGAAATATCTGTTCTCAGATTCCACAGAAATAAGGCTAGCAAAGAGATCCACGAAATACAGATGTAACTCTGAGAGTAGAAGTCACATATCACAGAGCAGTTTCTCAGAAAGCTTCTTTCCAGATTTCATCGGAGGATATTTCCTTTTTCACCATAGCCCTCTATCGGCTTCCAAATATCACTTTGCCAATTCCACAAGAACTGTCTTAGCGAAAGGCTTCTTGATTGGAAAGCTGTAACTCTGTGAGATGATTTCACAGAACACAAAGAAATTTCTCAGAAAGCTTCTTTCTCTGTGTTATCGGAGGATATTTCCTTTGGCCCTATAGTCTTCAAATGGATCCGAAATATCTGTTCTCAGATTCCACAGAAATAAGGCTAGCAAAGAGATCCACGAAATACAGATGTAACTCTGAGAGTGGAAGTCACATATCACAGAGCAGTTTCTCCGAAAGCTTCTTTCCAGATTTCATCGGAGGATATTTCCTTTTTCACCATAGCCCTCTAAGGGCTTCCAAATATCACTTTGCCAATTCCACAAGAACTGTCTTAGCGAAAGGCTTCTTGAGGGGAAAGCTGTAACTCTGGGAGACGATTTCACAGAACACAAAGAAGTTTCTCAGAAAGCTTCTTTTTCTTTTTATGGGAGGATATTTCCTTTGGCCCTATTGTCTTCAAAGGGATGCGAAATATCTGTTCTCAGATTCCACAGAAATAAGGCTAGCAAAGAGATCCACGAAACACAGATGTAACTCTGTGAGTGGAAGTCACATATCACAGAGCAGTTTCTCAGAAAGCTTTTTTCCAGATTTCATCTAAGGATATTTCCTTTTTCACCATAGCCCTCTATGGGCTTCCAAATATCACTTTGCCAATTCCACAAGAACTGTCTTAGCGAAAGGCTTCTTGAGGGGAAAGCTGTAACTCTGTGAGATGATTTCACAGAACACAAAGATGTTTCTCAGAAAGCTTCTTTCTCTTTGTTATCGGAGGATATTTCCTTTGGCCCTATAGTCTTCAAAGGGATCCGAAATATCTGTTCTCAGATTCCACAGAAATAAGGCTGGCAAAGAGATCCACGAAATACAGATGTAACTCTGTGAGTGGAAGTCACATATCACAGAGCAGTTTCTCAGAAAGCTTCTTTCCAGATTTCATCGGAGGATATTTCCTTTTTCACCTTAGCCCTCTATGGGTTTCCAAATATCACTTTGCCAATTCCACAAGAACTGTCTTAGCGAAAGGCTTCTTGAGGGGAAAGCTGTAACTCTGTAAGATGATTTCACCGAACACAAAGAAGTTTCTCAGAAAACTTCTTTCACTTTGTTATCGGAGGATATTTCCTTTGGCCCTATAGTCTTCAAAGGGATCCGAAATATCTGTTCTCAGATTCCACAGAAATAAGGCTAGCAAAGAGATCCACGAAATACAGATGTAACTCTGAGAGTGGAAGTCACATATCACAGAGCAGTTTCTCAGAAAGCTTCTTTCCAGATTTCATCGGAGGATATTTCCTTTTTCACCGTAGCCATCTATGGGCTTCCAAATATCACTTTGCCAATTCCACAAGAACTGTCTTAGCGAAAGGCTTCTTGAGGGGAAATCTGTAACTCTGGGAGATGATTTCACAGAACACAATGAAGTTTCTCAGAAAGCTTCTTTCTCTTTGTTATCGGAGGATATTTCCTTTGGCCCTATAGTCTTCAAAGGGATCCGAAATATCTGTTCTCAGATTCCACAGAAATAAGGCTAGCAAAGAGATCCACGAAATACAGATGTAACTCTGTGAGTGGAAGTCACATATCACGGAGCAGTTTCTCAGAAAGCTTCTTTCCAGATTTCATCGGAGGATATTTCCTTTTTCACCATAGCCCTCTATGGGCTTCCGAATATCACTTTGCCAATTCCACAAGAACTGTCTTAGCGAAAGGCTTCTTGAGGGGAAAGCTGTAACTCTGTGAGATGATTTCTCAGAACACAAAGAAGTTTCTCAGAAAGCTTCTTTCTCTTTGTTATCGGAGGATATTTCCTTTGGCCCTATAGTCTTCAAAGGGATCCGAAATATCTGTTCTCAGATTCCACAGAAATAAGGCTAGCAAAGAGATCCACGAAATACAGATGTAACTCTGAGAGTGGAAGTCACATATCACAGAGCAGTTTCTCAGAAAGCTTCTTTCCAGATTTCATCGGAGGATATTTCCTTTTTCACCATAGCCCTCTAAGGTCTTCCAAATATCACTTTGCCAATTCCACAAGAACTGTCTTAGCGAAAGGCTTCTTGAGGGGAAAGCTGTAACTCTGGGAGACGATTTCACAGAACACAAAGAAGTTTCTCAGAAAGCTTCTTTCTCTTTGTTATCGGAGGATATTTCCTTTGGCCCTATAGTCTTCAAAGGGATCCGAAATATCTGTTCTCAGATTCCACAGAAATAAGCCTAGCAAAGAGATCCAGGAAATACAGAAGTAACTTTGGGAGTGGAAGTCACATATCACAGAGCAGTTTCTCCGAAAGCATCTTTCCAGATTTCATCGGAGGATATTTCCTTTTTCACCATAGCCCTCTATGGGCTTCCAAATATCACTTTGCCAATTCCCCAAGAACTGTCTTAGCGAAAGGCTTCTTGAGGGGAAAGCTGTAACTCTGTGAGATGATTTCACAGAACACAAAGAAGTTTCTCAGAAAACTTCTTTCTCTTTGTTATCGGAGGATATTTCCTTTGGCCCTATAGTCTTCAAATGGATCCGAAATATCTGTTCTCAGATTCCACAGAAATAAGGCTGGCAAAGAGATCCACGAAATACAGATGTAACGCTGTGAGTGGAAGTCACGTATCACAGAGCAGTTTCTCAGAAAGCTTCTTTCCAGATTTCATCGGAGGATATTTCCTTTTTCACCATTGCCCTCTATGGGCTTCCAAATATCACTTTGCCAATTCCCAAGAACTGTCTTAGCGAAAGGCTTCTTGAGGGGAAAGCTGTAACTCTGTGAGATGATTTCACAGAACACAAAGAAGTTTCTCAGAAAGCTTCTTTCTCTTTGTTATCGGAGGATATTTCCTTTGGCCCTATAGTCTTCAAAGGGATCCGAAATATCTGTTCTCAAATTCCACAGAAATAAGGCTAGAAAAGAGATCCACGAAATACAGATGTAACTCTGTGAGTGGAAGTCACATATCACAGAGCAGTTTCTCAGAAAGCTTCTTTCCAGATTTCATCGGAGGATATTTCCTTTTTCACCATAGCCCTCTAAGGGCTTCCAAATATCACTTTGCCAATTCCACAAGAACTGTCTTAGCGAAAGGCTTCTTGAGGGGAAAGCTGTAACTCTGTGAGATGATTTCACAGAACACAAAGAAGTTTCTCAGAAAGCTTCTTTCTCTTTTTATGGGAGGATATTTCCTTTGGCCCTATTGTCTTCAAAGGGATGCGAAATATCTGTTCTCAGATTCCACAGAAATAAGGCTAGCAAAGAGATCCACGAAACACAGATGTAACTCTGTGAGTGGAAGTCACATATCACAGAGCAGTTTCTCAGAAAGCTTCTATCCAGATTTCATCGGAGGACATTTCCTTTTTCACCATAGCCCTCTATGGGCTTCCAAATATCACTTTGCCTATTCCACAAGAACTGTCTTAACGAAAGGCTTCTTGAGGGGAGAGCTGTAACTCTGTGAGATGATTTCACAGAACACAAAGTAGTTTCTCAGAAAGCTTCTTTCTCTTTGTTATCGGAGGATATTTCCTTTGGCCCTATAGTCTTCAAAGGGATCCGAAATATCTGTTCTCAGATTCCGCATAAATAAGGCTAGCAAAGAGATCCACGAAATACAGACGTAACTCTGGGAGTGGAAGTCACATATCACAGAGCAGTTTCTCAGAAAGCATCTATCCAGATTTCATCGGAGGATATTTCCTTTTTCACCATAGCCCTCTATGGGCTTCCAAATATCACTTTGCCAATTCCACAAGAACTGTCTTAGCGAAAGGCTTCTTGAGGGGAAAGCTGTAACTCTGTGAGATGATTTCACAGAACACAAAGAAGTTTCTCAGAAAGCTTCTTTCTCTTTGTTATTGGAGGATATTTCCTTTGGTCCTATAGTCTTCAAAGGGATCCGAAATATCTGTTCTCAGATTCCACAGAAATAAGGCTGGCAAAGAGATCTACGAAATACAGATGTAACTCTGTGAGTGGAAGTCACAAATCACAGAGCAGTTTCTCAGAAAGTTTCTTTCCAGATTTCATTGGAGGATATTTCCTTTTTCACCATAGCCCTCTATGGGCTTCCAAATATCACTTTGCCAATTCCACAAGAACTGTCTTAGCGAAAGGCTTCTTGAGGGGAAAGCTGTAACTCTGTGAGACGATTTCACAGAACACAAAGAAGTTTCTCAGAAAACTTCTTTCACTTTGTTATCGGAGGATATTTCCTTTGGCCCTATAGTCTTCAAAGGGATCCGAAATATCTGTTCTCAGATTCCACAGAAATAAGGCTAACAAAGAGATCCACGAAATACAGATGTAACTCTGAGAGTGGAAGTCACATATCACAGATCAGTTTCTCAGAAAGCTTCCTTCCAGATTTCATCGGAGGATATTTCCTTTTTCACCGTAGCCATCTATGGGCTTCCAAATATCACTTTGCCAATTCCACAAGAACTGTCTTAGCGAAAGGCTTCTTGAGGGGAAATCTGTAACTCTGGGAGATGATTTCACAGAACACAATGAAGTTTCTCAGAAAGCTTCTTTCTCTTTGTTATCGGAGGATATTTCCTTTGGCCCTATAGTCTTCAAAGGGATCCGAAATATCTGTTCTCAGATTCCACAGAAATAAGGCTAGCAAAGAGATCCACGAAATACAGATGTAACTCTGAGAGTAGAAGTCACATATCACAGAGCAGTTTCTCAGAAAGCTTCTTTCCAGATTTCATCGGAGGATATTTCCTTTTTCACCATAGCCCTCTATCGGCTTCCAAATATCACTTTGCCAATTCCACAAGAACTGTCTTAGCGAAAGGCTTCTTGATTGGAAAGCTGTAACTCTGTGAGATGATTTCACAGAACACAAAGAAATTTCTCAGAAAGCTTCTTTCTCTGTGTTATCGGAGGATATTTCCTTTGGCCCTATAGTCTTCAAATGGATCCGAAATATCTGTTCTCAGATTCCACAGAAATAAGGCTAGCAAAGAGATCCACGAAATACAGATGTAACTCTGAGAGTGGAAGTCACATATCACAGAGCAGTTTCTCCGAAAGCTTCTTTCCAGATTTCATCGGAGGATATTTCCTTTTTCACCATAGCCCTCTAAGGGCTTCCAAATATCACTTTGCCAATTCGACAAGAACTGTCTTAGCGAAAGGCTTCTTGAGGGGAAAGCTGTAACTCTGGGAGACGATTTCACAGAACACAAAGAAGTTTCTCAGAAAGCTTCTTTTTCTTTTTATGGGAGGATATTTCCTTTGGCCCTATTGTCTTCAAAGGGATGCGAAATATCTGTTCTCAGATTCCACAGAAATAAGGCTAGCAAAGAGATCCACGAAACACAGATGTAACTCTGTGAGTGGAAGTCACATATCACAGAGCAGTTTCTCAGAAAGCTTTTTTCCAGATTTCATCTAAGGATATTTCCTTTTTCACCATAGCCCTCTATGGGCTTCCAAATATCACTTTGCCAATTCCACAAGAACTGTCTTAGCGAAAGGCTTCTTGAGGGGAAAGCTGTAACTCTGTGAGATGATTTCACAGAACACAAAGATGTTTCTCAGAAAGCTTCTTTCTCTTTGTTATCGGAGGATATTTCCTTTGGCCCTATAGTCTTCAAAGGGATCCGAAATATCTGTTCTCAGATTCCACAGAAATAAGGCTGGCAAAGAGATCCACGAAATACAGATGTAACTCTGTGAGTGGAAGTCACATATCACAGAGCAGTTTCTCAGAAAGCTTCTTTCCAGATTTCATCGGAGGATATTTCCTTTTTCACCTTAGCCCTCTATGGGTTTCCAAATATCACTTTGCCAATTCCACAAGAACTGTCTTAGCGAAAGGCTTCTTGAGGGGAAAGCTGTAACTCTGTAAGATGATTTCACCGAACACAAAGAAGTTTCTCAGAAAACTTCTTTCACTTTGTTATCGGAGGATATTTCCTTTGGCCCTATAGTCTTCAAAGGGATCCGAAATATCTGTTCTCAGATTCCACAGAAATAAGGCTAGCAAAGAGATCCACGAAATACAGATGTAACTCTGAGAGTGGAAGTCACATATCACAGAGCAGTTTCTCAGAAAGCTTCTTTCCAGATTTCATCGGAGGATATTTCCTTTTTCACCGTAGCCATCTATGGGCTTCCAAATATCACTTTGCCAATTCCACAAGAACTGTCTTAGCGAAAGGCTTCTTGAGGGGAAATCTGTAACTCTGGGAGATGATTTCACAGAACACAATGAAGTTTCTCAGAAAGCTTCTTTCTCTTTGTTATCGGAGGATATTTCCTTTGGCCCTATAGTCTTCAAAGGGATCCGAAATATCTGTTCTCAGATTCCACAGAAATAAGGCTAGCAAAGAGATCCACGAAATACAGATGTAACTCTGTGAGTGGAAGTCACATATCACAGAGCAGTTTCTCAGAAAGCTTCTTTCCAGATTTCATCGGAGGATATTTCCTTTTTCACCATAGCCCTCTATGGGCTTCCGAATATCACTTTGCCAATTCCACAAGAACTGTCTTAGCGAAAGGCTTCTTGAGGGGAAAGCTGTAACTCTGTGAGACGATTTCACAGAACACAAAGAAGTTTCTCAGAAAGCTTCTTTCTCTTTGTTATCGGAGGATATTTCCTTTGGCCCTATAGTCTTCAAAGGGATCCGAAATATCTGTTCTCAGATTCCACAGAAATAAGCCTAGCAAAGAGATCCAGGAAATACAGAAGTAACTTTGGGAGTGGAAGTCACATATCACAGAGCAGTTTCTCCGAAAGCATCTTTCCAGATTTCATCGGAGGATATTTCCTTTTTCACCATAGCCCTCTATGGGCTTCCAAATATCACTTTGCCAATTCCCCAAGAACTGTCTTAGCGAAAGGCTTCTTGAGGGGAAAGCTGTAACTCTGTGAGATGATTTCACAGAACACAAAGAAGTTTCTCAGAAAACTTCTTTCTCTTTGTTATCGGAGGATATTTCCTTTGGCCCTATAGTCTTCAAATGGATCCGAAATATCTGTTCTCAGATTCCACAGAAATAAGGCTGGCAAAGAGATCCACGAAATACAGATGTAACGCTGTGAGTGGAAGTCACGTATCACAGAGCAGTTTCTCAGAAAGCTTCTTTCCAGATTTCATCGGAGGATATTTCCTTTTTCACCATTGCCCTCTATGGGCTTCCAAATATCACTTTGCCAATTCCCAAGAACTGTCTTAGCGAAAGGCTTCTTGAGGGGAAAGCTGTAACTCTGTGAGATGATTTCACAGAACACAAAGAAGTTTCTCAGAAAGCTTCTTTCTCTTTGTTATCGGAGGATATTTCCTTTGGCCCTATAGTCTTCAAAGGGATCCGAAATATCTGTTCTCAAATTCCACAGAAATAAGGCTAGAAAAGAGATCCACGAAATACAGATGTAACTCTGTGAGTGGAAGTCACATATCACAGAGCAGTTTCTCAGAAAGCTTCTTTCCAGATTTCATCGGAGGATATTTCCTTTTTCACCATAGCCCTCTAAGGGCTTCCAAATATCACTTTGCCAATTCCACAAGAACTGTCTTAGCGAAAGGCTTCTTGAGGGGAAAGCTGTAACTCTGTGAGATGATTTCACAGAACACAAAGAAGTTTCTCAGAAAGCTTCTTTCTCTTTTTATGGGAGGATATTTCCTTTGGCCCTATTGTCTTCAAAGGGATGCGAAATATCTGTTCTCAGATTCCACAGAAATAAGGCTAGCAAAGAGATCCACGAAACACAGATGTAACTCTGTGAGTGGAAGTCACATATCACAGAGCAGTTTCTCAGAAAGCTTCTATCCAGATTTCATCGGAGGACATTTCCTTTTTCACCATAGCCCTCTATGGGCTTCCAAATATCACTTTGCCTATTCCACAAGAACTGTCTTAACGAAAGGCTTCTTGAGGGGAGAGCTGTAACTCTGTGAGATGATTTCACAGAACACAAAGTAGTTTCTCAGAAAGCTTCTTTCTCTTTGTTATCGGAGGATATTTCCTTTGGCCCTATAGTCTTCAAAGGGATCCGAAATATCTGTTCTCAGATTCCGCATAAATAAGGCTAGCAAAGAGATCCACGAAATACAGACTTAACTCTGGGAGTGGAAGTCACATATCACAGAGCAGTTTCTCAGAAAGCATCTATCCAGATTTCATCGGAGGATATTTCCTTTTTCACCATAGCCCTCTATGGGCTTCCAAATATCACTTTGCCAATTCCACAAGAACTGTCTTAGCGAAAGGCTTCTTGAGGGGAAAGCTGTAACTCTGTGAGATGATTTCACAGAACACAAAGAAGTTTCTCAGAAAGCTTCTTTCTCTTTGTTATTGGAGGATATTTCCTTTGGTCCTATAGTCTTCAAAGGGATCCGAAATATCTGTTCTCAGATTCCACAGAAATAAGGCTGGCAAAGAGATCTACGAAATACAGATGTAACTCTGTGAGTGGAAGTCACAAATCACAGAGCAGTTTCTCAGAAAGTTTCTTTCCAGATTTCATCGGAGGATATTTCCTTTTTCACCATAGCCCTCTATGGGCTTCCAAATATCACTTTGCCAATTCCACAAGAACTGTCTTAGCGAAAGGCTTCTTGAGGGGAAAGCTGTAACTCTGTGAGACGATTTCACAGAACACAAAGAAGTTTCTCAGAAAACTTCTTTCACTTTGTTATCGGAGGATATTTCCTTTGGCCCTATAGTCTTCAAAGGGATCCGAAATATCTGTTCTCAGATTCCACAGAAATAAGGCTAACAAAGAGATCCACGAAATACAGATGTAACTCTGAGAGTGGAAGTCACATATCACAGATCAGTTTCTCAGAAAGCTTCCTTCCAGATTTCATCGGAGGATATTTCCTTTTTCACCGTAGCCATCTATGGGCTTCCAAATATCACTTTGCCAATTCCACAAGAACTGTCTTAGCGAAAGGCTTCTTGAGGGGAAATCTGTAACTCTGGGAGATGATTTCACAGAACACAATGAAGTTTCTCAGAAAGCTTCTTTCTCTTTGTTATCGGAGGATATTTCCTTTGGCCCTATAGTCTTCAAAGGGATCCGAAATATCTGTTCTCAGATTCCACAGAAATAAGGCTAGCAAAGAGATCCACGAAATACAGATGTAACTCTGAGAGTAGAAGTCACATATCACAGAGCAGTTTCTCAGAAAGCTTCTTTCCAGATTTCATCGGAGGATATTTCCTTTTTCACCATAGCCCTCTATCGGCTTCCAAATATCACTTTGCCAATTCCACAAGAACTGTCTTAGCGAAAGGCTTCTTGATTGGAAAGCTGTAACTCTCGGAGATGATTTCACAGAACACAAAGAAATTTCTCAGAAAGCTTCTTTCTCTGTGTTATCGGAGGATATTTCCTTTGGCCCTATAGTCTTCAAATGGATCCGAAATATCTGTTCTCAGATTCCACAGAAATAAGGCTAGCAAAGAGATCCACGAAATACAGATGTAACTCTGAGAGTGGAAGTCACATATCACAGAGCAGTTTCTCCGAAAGCTTCTTTCCAGATTTCATCGGAGGATATTTCCTTTTTCACCATAGCCCTCTAAGGGCTTCCAAATATCACTTTGCCAATTCCACAAGAACTGTCTTAGCGAAAGGCTTCTTGAGGGGAAAGCTGTAACTCTGGGAGACGATTTCACAGAACACAAAGAAGTTTCTCAGAAAGCTTCTTTTTCTTTTTATGGGAGGATATTTCCTTTGGCCCTATTGTCTTCAAAGGGATGCGAAATATCTGTTCTCAGATTCCACAGAAATAAGGCTAGCAAAGAGATCCACGAAACACAGATGTAACTCTGTGAGTGGAAGTCACATATCACAGAGCAGTTTCTCAGAAAGCTTTTTTCCAGATTTCATCTAAGGATATTTCCTTTTTCACCATAGCCCTCTATGGGCTTCCAAATATCACTTTGCCAATTCCACAAGAACTGTCTTAGCGAAAGGCTTCTTGAGGGGAAAGCTGTAACTCTGTGAGATGATTTCACAGAACACAAAGATGTTTCTCAGAAAGCTTCTTTCTCTTTGTTATCGGAGGATATTTCCTTTGGCCCTATAGTCTTCAAAGGGATCCGAAATATCTGTTCTCAGATTCCACAGAAATAAGGCTGGCAAAGAGATCCACGAAATACAGATGTAACTCTGTGAGTGGAAGTCACATATCACAGAGCAGTTTCTCAGAAAGCTTCTTTCCAGATTTCATCGGAGGATATTTCCTTTTTCACCTTAGCCCTCTATGGGTTTCCAAATATCACTTTGCCAATTCCACAAGAACTGTCTTAGCGAAAGGCTTCTTGAGGGGAAAGCTGTAACTCTGTAAGATGATTTCACCGAACACAAAGAAGTTTCTCAGAAAACTTCTTTCACTTTGTTATCGGAGGATATTTCCTTTGGCCCTATAGTCTTCAAAGGGATCCGAAATATCTGTTCTCAGATTCCACAGAAATAAGGCTAGCAAAGAGATCCACGAAATACAGATGTAACTCTGAGAGTGGAAGTCACATATCACAGAGCAGTTTCTCAGAAAGCTTCTTTCCAGATTTCATCGGAGGATATTTCCTTTTTCACCGTAGCCATCTATGGGCTTCCAAATATCACTTTGCCAATTCCACAAGAACTGTCTTAGCGAAAGGCTTCTTGAGGGGAAATCTGTAACTCTGGGAGATGATTTCACAGAACACAATGAAGTTTCTCAGAAAGCTTCTTTCTCTTTGTTATCGGAGGATATTTCCTTTGGCCCTATAGTCTTCAAAGGGATCCGAAATATCTGTTCTCAGATTCCACAGAAATAAGGCTAGCAAAGAGATCCACGAAATACAGATGTAACTCTGAGAGTGGAAGTCACATATCACAGAGCAGTTTCTCAGAAAGCTTCTTTCCAGATTTCATCGGAGGATATTTCCTTTTTCACCATAGCCCTCTAAGGTCTTCCAAATATCACTTTGCCAATTCCACAAGAACTGTCTTAGCGAAAGGCTTCTTGAGGGGAAAGCTGTAACTCTGGGAGACGATTTCACAGAACACAAAGAAGTTTCTCAGAAAGCTTCTTTCTCTTTGTTATCGGAGGATATTTCCTTTGGCCCTATAGTCTTCAAAGGGATCCGAAATATCTGTTCTCAGATTCCACAGAAATAAGCCTAGCAAAGAGATCCAGGAAATACAGAAGTAACTTTGGGAGTGGAAGTCACATATCACAGAGCAGTTTCTCCGAAAGCATCTTTCCAGATTTCATCGGAGGATATTTCCTTTTTCACCATAGCCCTCTATGGGCTTCCAAATATCACTTTGCCAATTCCACAAGAACTGTCTTAGCGAAAGTCTTCTTGAGGGGAAAGCTGTAACTCTGTGAGATGATTTCACAGAACACAAAGAAGTTTCTCAGAAAACCTCTTTCTCTTTGTTATCGGAGGATATTTCCTTTGGCCCTATAGTCTTCAAATGGATCCGAAATATCTGTTCTCAGATTCCACAGAAATAAGGCTGGCAAAGACATCCACGAAATACAGATGTAACTCTGTGAGTGGAAGTCACGTATCACAGAGCAGTTTCTCAGAAAGCTTCTTTCCAGATTTCATCGGAGGATATTTCCTTTTTCACCATTGCCCTCTATGGGCTTCCAAATATCACTTTGCCAATTCCACAAGAACTGTCTTAGCGAAAGGCTTCTTGAGGGGAAAGCTGTAACTCTGTGAGATGATTTCACAGAACACAAAGAAGTTTCTCAGAAAGCTTCTTTCTCTTTGTTATCGGAGGATATTTCCTTTGGCCCTATAGTCTTCAAAGGGATCCGAAATATCTGTTCTCAGATTCCACAGAAATAAGGCTAGCAAAGAGATCCACGAAACACAGATATAACTCTGTGAGTGGAAGTCACATATCACAGAGCAGTTTCTCAGAAAGCTTCCTTCCAGATTCATCGGAGGATATTTCCTTTTTCACCATAGCCCTCTAAGGGCTTCCAAATATCACTTTGCCAATTCCACAAGAACTGTCTTAGCCAAAGGCTTCTTGAGGGGAAAGCTGTAACTCTGTGAGATGATTTCACAGAACACAAAGAAGTTTCTCAGAAAGCTTCTTTCTCTTTTTATGGGAGGATATTTCCTTTGGCCCTATTGTCTTCAAAGGGATGCGAAATATCTGTTCTCAGATTCCACAGAAATAAGGCTAGCAAAGAGATCCACGAAACACAGATGTAACTCTGTGAGTGGAAGTCAAATATCACAGAGCAGTTTCTCAGAAAGCTTCTATCCAGATTTCATCGGAGGACATTTCCTTTTTCACCATAGCCCTCTATGGGCTTCCAAATATCACTTTGCCTATTCCACAAGAACTGTCTTAGCGAAAGGCTTCTTGAGGGGAAAGCTGTAACTCTGTGAGATGATTTCACAGAACACAAAGAAGTTTCTCAGAAAGCTTCTTTCTCTTTGTTATCGGAGGATATTTCCTTTGGCCCTATAGTCTTCAAAGGGATCCGAAATATCTGTTCTCAGATTCCACAGAAATAAGGCTGGCAAAGAGATCCACGAAATACAGATGTAACTATGTGAGTGGAAGTCACATATCACAGAGCAGTTTCTCAGAAAGCTTCTTTCCAGATTTCATCGGAGGATATTTCCTTTTTCACCATAGCCCTCTATGGGCTTCCAAATATCACTTTGCCAATTCCACAAGAACTGTCTTAGCGAAAGGCTTCTTGAGGGGAAAGCTGTAACTCTGTGAGATGATTTCACAGAACACAAAGAAGTTTCTCAGAAAACTTCTTTCACTTTGTTATCGGAGGATATTTCCTTTGGCCCTATAGTCTTCAAAGGGATCCGAAATATCTGTTCTCAGATTCCACAGAAATAAGGCTAACAAAGAGATCCACGAAATACAGATGTAACTCTGAGAGTGGAAGTCACATATCACAGAGCAGTTTCTCAGAAAGCTTCTTTCCAGATTTCATCGGAGGATATTTCCTTTTTCACCGTAGCCATCTATGGGCTTCCAAATATCACTTTGCCAATTCCACAAGAACTGTCTTAGCGAAAGGCTTCTTGAGGGGAAATCTGTAACTCTGGGAGATGATTTCACAGAACACAATGAAGTTTCTCAGAAAGCTTCTTTCTCTTTGTTATCGGAGGATATTTCCTTTGGCCCTATAGTCTTCAAAGGGATCCGAAATATCTGTTCTCAGATTCCACAGAAATAAGGCTAGCAAAGAGATCCACGAAATACAGATGTAACTCTGAGAGTGGAAGTCACATATCACAGAGCAGTTTCTCAGAAAGCTTCTTTCCAGATTTCATCGGAGGATATTTCCTTTTTCACCATAGTCCTCTATCGGCTTCCAAATATCAAGTTGCCAATGCCACAAGAACTGTCTTAGCGAAAGGCTTCTTGATTGGAAAGCTGTAACTCTGTGAGATGATTTCACAGAACACAAAGAAGTTTCACAGAAAGCTTCTTTCTCTGTGTTATCGGAGGATATTTCCTTTGGCCCTATAGTCTTCAAAGGGATCCGAAATATCTGTTCTCAGATTCCACAGAAATAAGGCTAGCAAAGAGATCCACGAAATACAGATGTAACTCTGAGAGTGGAAGTCACATATCACAGAGCAGTTTCTCAGAAAGCTTCTTTCCAGATTTCATCGGAGGATATTTCCTTTTTCACCATAGCCCTCTAAGGGCTTCCAAATATCACTTTGCCAATTCCACAAGAACTGTCTTAGCGAAAGGCTTCTTGAGGGGAAAGCTGTAACTCTGGGAGACGATTTCACAGAACACAAAGAAGTTTCTCAGAAAGCTTCTTTCTCTTTTTATGGGAGGATATTTCCTTTGGCCCTATTGTCTTCAAAGGGATGCGAAATATCTGTTTTCAGATTCCACAGAAAAAAGGCTAGCAAAGAGATCCACGAAACACAGATGTAGCTCTGTGAGTGGAAGTCACATATCACAGAGCAGTTTCTCAGAAAGCTTCTTTCCAGATTTCATCGGAGGACATTTCCTTTTTCACCATAGCCCTCTATGGGCTTCCAAATATCACTTTGCCTATTCCACAAGAACTGTCTTAACGAAAGGCTTCTTGAGGGGAGAGCTGTAACTCTGTGAGATGATTTCACAGAACACAATGAAGTTTCTCAGAAAGCTTCTTTCTCTTTGTTATCGGAGGATATTTCCTTTGGCCCTATAGTCTTCAAAGGGATCCGAAATATCTGTTCTCAGATTCCACAGAAATAAGGCTAGCAAAGAGATCCACGAAATACAGATGTAACTCTGAGAGTGGAAGTCACATATCACAGAGCAGTTTCTCAGAAAGCTTCTTTCCAGATTTCATCGGAGGATATTTCCTTTTTCACCATAGCCCTCTGTGGGCTTCCAAATATCACTTTGCCAATTCCACAAGAACTGTCTTAGCGAAAGGCTTCTTGAGGGGAAAGCTGTAACTCTGTGAGATGATTTCACAGAACACAAAGAAGTTTCTCAGAAAGCTTCTTTCTCTTTGTTATCGGAGGATATTTCCTTTGGCCCTATAGTCTTCAAAGGGATTCGAAATATCTGTTCTCAGATTCCACAGAAATAAGGCTGGCAAAGAGATTCACGAAATACAGATGTAACTCTGTGAGTGGAAGTCACATATCACAGAGCAGTTTCTCAAAAGCTTCTTTCCAGATTTCATCGGAGGATATTTCCTTTTTCACCATAGCACTCTATGGGCTTCCAAATATCACTTTGCCAATTCCACAAGAACTGTCTTAGCGAAAGGCTTCTTGAGGAGAAAGCTGTAACTCTGTGAGATGATTTCACAGAACACAAAGAAGTTTCTCAGAAAGCTTCTTTCTCTTTGTTTTCGGAGGATATTTCCTTTGGCCCTATAGTCTTCAATGGGATCCGAAATATCTGTTCTCAGATTCCACAGAAATAAGGCTGGCAAAGAGATCCACGAAATACAGATGAAACTCTGTGAGTGGAAGTCACATGTCACAGATCAGTTTCTCAGAAAGCTTCTTTCCAGATTTCATCGGAGGATATTTCCTTTTTCACCATAGCCCTCTATCGGCTTCCAAATATCACTTTGCCAATTCCACAAGAACTGTCTTAGCGAAAGGCCTCTTGAGGGGAAAGCTGTAACTCTGTGAGATGATTTCACAGAACACAAAAAAGTTTCTCAGAAAGCTTCTTTCTCTTTGTTATCGGAGGATATTTCCTTTGGCCCTATAGTCTTCAAAGGGATCCGAAATAAATGTTCTCAGATTCCACAGAAATAAGGCTAGCAAAGAGATCCACGAAATACAGAGGTAAATCTGAGAGTGGAAGTTACATATCACAGAGCAGTTTCTCAGAAAGCTTCTTTCCAGATTTCATCGGAGGATATTTCCTATTTCAGCATTGCCCTCTATGGGCTTCCAAATATCACTTTGCCAATTCCACAAGAACTGTCTTAGCGAAAGGCTTCTTGAGGGGAAAGCTGTAACTCTGTGAGATGACTTCACAGAAAACAAGGAAGTTTCTCAGAAAGCTTCTTTCTCTTTGTTATCGGAGGATATTTCCTTTGGCCCTATAGTCTTCAAAGGGATCCGAAATATCTGTTCCCAGATTCCACAGAAATAAGGCTGGCAAAGAGATCCACGAAATACAGATGTAACTCTGAGAGTGGAAGTCACATATCACAGAGCAGTTTCTCAGAAAGCTTCTTTCCAGATTTCTTCGGAGGATATTTCCTTGTTCACCATAGCCCTCTAAGGGCTTCCAAATATCACTTTGCCAATTCCACAAGAACTGTCTTAGCGAAAGGCTTCTTGAGGGGAAAGCTGTAACTCTGTGAGATGATTTCACAGAAAACAAAGAAGTTTCTCAGAAAGCTTCTTTCTCTTTGTTATCGGAGGATATTTCCTTTGGCCCTATAGTCTTCAAAGGGATCCGAAATATCTGTTCTCAGATTCCACAGAAATAAGGCTAGTAAAGAGATTCACTAAATACAGATGTAACTCTGTGAGTGGAAGTCACATATCACAGAGCAGTTTCTAAGAAATCTTCTTTCCAGATTTCATCGGTGGATATTTCCTTTTTCACCATAGCCCTCTAAGGGCTTCCAAATATCACTTTGCCAATTCCACAAGAACTGTCTTAGCGAAAGGCTTCTTGAGGGGAAAGCTGTAACTCTTGGAGATGATTTCACAGAACACAAAGAAGTTTCTCAGAAAGCTTCTTTCTCTTTTTTATGGGAGGATATTTACTTTGTGCCTATAGTTTTCAAAGGGATCCGAAATATCTGTTCTCAGATTCCACAGAAATAAGGCTAGCAAAGAGATCCACGAAATACAGATGTAACTCTGTGAGTGGAAGTCACATATCACAGAGCAGTTTCTCAGAAAGCTTCTTTCCAGATTTCATCGGAGGATATTTCCTTCCTTAACCATAGCCCTGTATGGGCTTCCAAATATCACTTTGCCAATTCCACAAGAACTGTCTTAGCGAAAGGCTTCTTGAGGGGAAAGCTGTAACTCTGTGAGATGATTTCACAGAACACAAAGACGTTTCTCAGAAAGCTTCTTTCTCTTTGTTATCGGAGGATATTTCCTTTGGCCCTATAGTCTTCAAAGGGATCCGAAATATCTGTTCTCAGATTCCACAGAAATATGGCAGGCAAAGAGATCCACGTAATACAGATGTAACTCTGTGAGTGGAAGTCACATATCACAGAGCAGTTTCTCAAAAGCTTCTTTCCAGATTTCATCGGCGGATATTTCCTTTTTCACCATAGCACTCTAAGGGCTTCCAAATATCACTTTGCCAATTCCACAAGAACTGTCTTAGCGAAAGGCTTCTTGAGGAGAAAGCTGTAACTCTGTGAGATGATTTCACAGAACACAAAAAACTTTCTCAGAAAGCTTCTTTCACTTTGTTATCGGAGGATATTTCCTTTGGCCCTATAGTCTTCAAAGGGATCCGAAATATCTGTTCTCAGTTTCCACAGTAATAAAGCTAGCAAAGAGTTCCACGACATACAGATGTAACTCTGAGAGTGGAAGTCACATATCACAGAGCAGTTTCTCAGAAAGCTTCTTTCCAGATTTCATCGGAGGATATTTCCTTTTTCACCATAGCCCTCTATGGGCTTCCAAATATCACTTTGCCAATTCCACAAGAACTGTCTTAGCGAAAGGCTTCTTGAGGGGAAAGCTGTAACTCTGTGAGATGATTTCACAGAACACAAAGAAGTTTCTCAGAAAGCTTCTTTCTCTTTGTTATCGGAGATTATTTCCTTTGGCCCTATAGTCTTCAAAGGGATCCGAAATATCTGTTCTCAGATTCCACAGAAAGAAGGCTAGCAAACAAAACCACGAAATACAGATGTAACTCTGTGAGTGGAAGTCACATATCACAGAGCAGTTTCTCAGAAAGCTTCTTTCCAGATTTCATCGGAGGATATTTCCTTTTTCACCATAGCCCTCTGTGGGCTTCCAAATATCAAGTTGCCAATTCCACAAGAACTGTCTTAGCGAAAGGCTTCTTGATTGGAAAGCTGTAACTCTGTGAGATGATTTCACAGAACACAAAGAAGTTTCTCAGAAAGCTTCTTTCTCTTTGTTATCAGAGGATATTTCCTTTGGCCCTATAGTCTTCAAAGGGATCCGAAATATCTGTTCTCAGATTCCACAGAAATAAGGCTGGCAAAGAGATCCACGAAATACAGATGTAACTCTGTGAGTGGAAGTCACATATCACAGAGCAGTTTCTCAAAAGCTTCTTTCCAGATTTCATCGGAGGATATTTCCTTTTTCACCATAGCCCTCTATGGGCTTCCAAATATCACTTTGCCAATTCCACAAGAACTGTCTTAGCGAAAGGCTTCTTGAGGGGAAAGCTGTAACTCTGTGAGATGATTTCACAGAACACAAAGAAGTTTCTCAGAAAGCTTCTTTCTCTTTGTTATCGGAGATTATTTCCTTTGGCCATATAGTCTTCAAAGGGATCCGAAATATCTGTTCTCAGATTCCACAGAAATAAGGCTAGCAAAGAAATCCACGAAATACAGATGTAACTCTGTGAGTGGAAGTCACATATCACAGAGCAATTTCTCAGAAAACTTCTTTCCAGATTTCATCGGAGGATATTTCCTTTTTCACCCTAGCACTCTGTGGGCTTCCAAATATCACTTTGCCAATTCCACAAGAACTGTCTTAGCGAAAGGCTTCTTGAGGGGAAAGCTGTAACTCTGTGAGATGATTTCACAGAACACAAAGAAGTTTCTCAGAAAGCTTCTTTCTCTTTGTTATCGGAGGATATTTCCTTTGGCCCTATAGTCTTCAAAGGGATCCGAAATATCTGTTCTCAGATTCCACAGAAATAAGGCTGGCAAAGAGATTCACGAAATACAGATGTAACTCTGTGAGTGGAAGTCAAATATCACAGAGCAGTTTCTCAGAAATCTTCTTTCCAGATTTCATCGGTGGATATTTCCTTTTTCACCATAGCCCTCTCTGGGCTTCCAAATATCACTTTGCAAATTCCACAAGAACTGTCTTTGCGAAAGGCTTCTTGAGGGGAAAGCTGTAACTCTGTGAGATGATTTCACAGAACACAAAGTAGTTTCTCAGAAAGCTTCTTTCTCTTTTTTATGGGAGGATATTTCCTTTGGCCCTATAGACTTCAAAGGGATCCGAAATATCTGTTCTCAGATTCCACAGAAATAAGGCTAGCAAAGAGACACACGAAATACAGATGTAACTCTGGGAGTGGAAGTCCCATATCACAGAGCAGTTTCTCAGAAAGCTTCTTTCCAGATTTCATCGGAGGATATTTCCTTTTTCACCATAGCCCTCTATCGGCTTCCAAATATCACTTTGCCAATTACACAAGAACTGTCTTAGCGAAAGGCTTCTTGAGGGGAAAGCTTTAACTCTGTGAGATGATTTCACAGAACACAAAAAAGTTTCTCAGAAAGCTTCTTTCACTTTGTTATCGGAGGATATTTCCTTTGGCCCTATAGTCTTCAAAGGGATCCGAAATATCTGTTCTCAGATTCCACAGAAATAAGGCTAGCAAAGAGATCCACGAAATACAGATGTAACTCTGAGAGTGGAAGTCACATATCACAGAGCAGTTTCTCAGAAAGCTTCTTTCCAGATTTCATCGGAGGATATTTCCTTTTTCACCATAGCCCTCTATGGGCTTCCAAATATCACTTTGCCAATTCCACAAGAACTGTCTTAGCGAAAGGCTTCTTGAGGGGAAAGTTGTAACTCTGTGAGATGATTTCACAGAACACAAAGAAGTTTCTCAGAAAGCTTCTTTCTCTTTATTATCGGAGGATATTTCCTTTGGCCCTATAGTCTTCAAAGAGATCCAAAATGTTTGTTCTCAGATTCCACAGAAATAAGGCTAGCAAAGAGATTCACGAAATACAGATGTAACTTTGTGAGTGGAAGTCACATATCACAGAGCAGTTTCTCAGAAATCTTCTTTCCAGATTTCATCGGTGGATATTTCCTTTTTCACCATAGCCCTCTATGGGCTTCCAAATATCACTTTGCCAATTCCACAAGAACTGTCTTTGCGAAAGGCTTCTTGAGGGGAAAGCTGAAACTCTGTGAGATGATTTCACCGAACACAAAGAAGTTTCTGAGAAAGCTTCTTTCTCTTTTTTATGGGAGGATATTTCCTTTGTGCCTATAGATTTCAAAGGAATCCGAAATATCTGTTCTCAGATTCCAGAGAAATAAGGCTAGCAAAAAGATCCTCGAAATACAGATGTAACTCTGTGAGTGGAAGTCACATATCACAGAGCAGTTTCTCAGAAAGCTTCTTTCCAGATTTCATCGGAGGATATTTCCTTTTTCACCATAGCCCTCTATGTTCTTCCAAATATCACTTTGCCAATTCCACAAGAACTGTCTTAGCGAAAGGCTTCTTGAGGGGAAAGCTGTAACTCTGGGAGATGATTTCACAGAACACAAAGAAGTTTCTCAGAAAGCTTCTTTCTCTTTGTTATCGGAGCATATTTCCTTTGGCCCTATAGTCTTCAAAGGGATCCGAAATATCTGTTCTCAGATTCCACAGAAATAAGGCTAGCAAAGAGATCCACGAAATACAGATGTACCTCTGTGAGTGGAAGTCACATATCACAGAGCAGTTTCTCAGAAATCTTCTTTCCAGATTTCATCGGAGGATATTTCTTTTTTCACCATAGCCCTCTATGGGCTTCCAAATATCACTTTGCCAATTCCACAAGAACTGTCTTAGCGAAAGGCTTCTTGAGGGGAAAGCTGTAACTCTGTGAGATGATTTCACAGAACACAAAGAAGTTTATCAGAAAGCTTCTTTCTCTTTTTTATGGGAGGATATTTCCTTTGTGCCTATAGTCTTCAAAAGGATCCGAAATATCAGTTCTCACATTCCACAGAAATAAGGCTAGCAAGGAGATCCACGAAACACAGATGTAACTCTGTGAGTGGAAGTCACATATCACAGAGCAGTTTCTCAGAAAGCTTCTTTGCAGATTTCATCGGAGGATATTTCCTTTTTCAGCATAGCCCTCTATGGGCTTCCAAATATCACTTTGCCAATTCCACAAGAACTGTCTTAGCGAAAGGCTTCTTGAGGGGAAAGCTGTAACTCTGTGAGATGATTTCACAGAACACAAAGAAGTTTCTCAGAAAGCTTCTTTCTATTCGTTATCGGAGATTATTTCCTTTGGCCCTATAGTCTTCAAAGGGATCCGAAATATCTGTTCTCAGATTCCACAGAAATAAGGCTAGCAAACAAAACCACGAAATACAGATGTAACTCTGTGAGTGGAAGTCACATATCACAGAGCAGTTTCTCAGAAAGCATCTTTCCAGATTTCATCGGAGGATATTTCCTTTTTCACCATAGCCCTCTATGGGCTTCCAAATATCACTTTGCCAATTCCACAAGAACAGTCTTAGCGAAAGGCTTCTTGAGGGGAAAGCTGTAACTCTGTGAGGAGATTTCACAGAACACAAAGAAGTTTCTCAGAAAGCTTCTTTCTCTTTGTTATCGGAGCATATTTCCTTTGGCCCTATAGTCTTCAAAGGGATCCGAAATATCTGTTCTCACATTCCACAGAAATAAGGCTAGCAAAGAGATCCACGAGATACAGATGTAACTCTGTGAGTGGAAGTCACCTATCACAGAGCAGTTTCTCAGAAATCTTCTTTCCAGATTTCATCGGTGGATATTTCTTTTTTTACCAGAGCCCTCTACGGGCTTCCAAATATCACTTTGCCAATTCCACAAGAACTGTCTTAGCGAAAGGCTTCTTGAGGTGAAAGCTGTAACTCTGTGAGATGATTTCTCAGAACACAAAGAAGTTTATCAGAAAGCTTCTTTCTCTTTTTTATGGGAGGATATTTCCTTTGTGCCTATAGTCTTCAAAAGGATCCGAAATATCAGTTTTCACATTCCACAGAAATAAGGCTAGCAAGGAGATCCACGACATACAGATGTAACTCTGTGAGTGGAAGTCACATATCACAGAGCAGTTTCTCAGAAAGCTTCTTTCCAGATTTCATCGGAGGATATTTCCTTTTTCAGCATAGCCCTCTATGGGCTTCCAAATATCACTTTGCCAATTCCACAAGAACTGTCTTAGCGAAAGGCTTCTTGAGGGGAAAGCTGTAACTCTGTGAGATGATTTCACAGAACACAAAGAAGTTTCTCAGAAAGCTTCTTTCTCTTCGTTATCGGAGATTATTTCCTTTGGCCCTATAGTCTTCAAAGGTATCCGAAATATCTGTTCTCACATTCCACAGAAATAAGGCTAGCAAAGAGATCCACGAAATACAGATGTAACTCTGTGAGTGGAAGTCACATATCACAGAGCAGTTTCTCAGAAAGCGTCTTTCCAGATTTCATCGGAGGATATTTCCTTTTTCACCATCGCCCTCTATGGGCTTCCAAATATCACTTTGCCAATTCCACAAGAACTGTCTTAGCGAAAGGCTTCTTGAGGGTAAAGCTGTAACTCTGGGAGATGATTTCACAGAACACAAAGAAGTTTATCAGAAAGCTTCTTTCTCTTTTTTATGGGAGGATATTTCCTTTGTGCCTATAGTCTTCAAAAGGATCCGAAATATCAGTTCTCAGATTCCACAGAAATAAGGCTAGCAAGGAGATCCACGAAATACAGATGTAACTCTGTGAGTGGAAGTCACATATCACAGAGCAGTTTCTCAGAAAGCTTCTTTCCAGATTCATCGGAGGATATTTCCTTTTTCACCGTAGCCCTCTAAGGGCTTCCAAATATCACTTTGCCAATTCCACAAGAACTGTCTTAGCGAAAGGCTTCTTGAGGGGAAAGCTGTAACTCTGTGAGATGATTTCACAGAACACGCAGAAGTTTCTCAGAAAGCTTCTTTCTCTTTTTATGGGAGGATATTTCCTTTGGCCCTATAGTCTTCAAAGGGAAACGAAATATCTGTTCTCAGATTCCACAGAAATAAGGCTAGCAAAGAGATCCACGAAACACAGATGTAACTCTGTGAGTGGAAGTCACATATCACAGAGCAGTTTCTCAGAAAGCTTCTTTCCAGATTTCATCGGAGGATATTTCCTTTTTCACCATAGCCCTCTATGGGCTTCCAAATATCACTTTGCCAATTCCACAAGAACTGTCTTAGCGAAAAGCTTCTTGAGGGGAAAGCTGTAACTCTGTGAGATGATTTCACAGGACACAAAGAAGTTTCTCAGAAAGCTTCTTTCTCTTTGTTATCGGAGGATATTTCCTTTGGCCCTATAGTCTTCAAAGGGATCCGAAATATCTGTTCTCAGATTCCACAGAAATAAGGCTAGCAAAGACGTCCACGAAATACAGATGTAACTCTCTGAGTGGAAGTCGCATATCACAGTGCAGTTTCTCAGAAAGCTTCTTTCCAGATTTCTTCGGAGGATATTACCTTTTTCACCATAGCCCTCTATGGGCTTCCAAATATCACTTTGCCTATTCCACAAGAACTGTCTTAACGAAAGACTTCTTGAGGGGAGAGCTGTATCTCCGGGAGATGATTTCACAGAACACAAAGAAGTTTCTCAGAAAGCTTCTTTCTCTTTGTTATCGGAGGATATTTCCTTTGGCCCTATTGTCTTCAAAGGATCCGAAATATCTGTTCTCAGATTCCGCAGAAATAAGGCTAGCAAAGAGATCCACGAAATACAGATGTAACTCTGTGAGTGGAAGTCACATATCACAGAGCAGTTTCTCAGAAAGCATTTTTCCAGATTTCATCGGAGGATATTTCCTTTTTGACCATAGCCCTCTATGGGCTTCCAAATATCACTTTGCCAATTCCACAAGAACTGTCTTAGCGAAAGGCTTCTTGAGGGGAAGCTGTAACTCTGTGAGATGATTTCACAGAACACAAAGAAGTTTCTCAGAAAGCTTCTTTCTCTTTGTTATCGGAGGATATTTCCTTTGGCCCTATAGTCTTCAAAGGGATCCGAAATATCTCTTCTCAGATTCCACAGAAATAAGGCTAGCAAAGAGATTCACGAAATACAGATGTAACTCTGTGAGTGGAAGTCACATATCACAGAGCAGTTTCTCAGAAATCTTCTTTCCAGATTTCATCGGTGGATATTTCCTTTTTCACCATAGCCCTCTAAGGGCTTCTAAATATCACTTTGCCAATTCCACAAGAACTGTCTAAGCGAAAGGCTTCTTTAGGGGAAAGCTGTAACTCTGAGAGATGATTTCACAGAACACAAAGAAGTTTCTCAGAAAGCTTCTTTCTCTTTTTTATGGGAGGATATTTCCTTTGTGCCTATAGTTTTCAAAGGGATCCGAAATATCTGTTCTCAGATTCCACACAAATAAGGCTAGCAAAGAGATCCACGAAATACAGATGTAACTCTGTGAGTGGAAGTCACATATCACAAAGCAGTTTCTCAGAAAGCTTCTTTCCAGATTTCATCGGAGGATATTTCCTTTTTCACCATAGCCCTCTGTGGGCTTCCAAATATCACTTTGCCAATTCTACAAGAACTGTCTTAGCGAAAGGCTTCTTGAGGGGAAAGCTGTAACTCTGTGAGATGATTTCACAGAATACAAAGAAGTTTCTCAGAAAGCTTCTTTCTCTTTGTTATCGGAGGATATTTCCTTTGGCCCTATAGTCTTCAAAGGGATCCGAAATATCTGTTCTCAGATTCCACAGAAATAAGGCTAGCAAAGAGATCCACGAAATACAGATGTAACTCTGAGAGTGGAAGTCACTTATCACAGAGCAGTTTCTCAGAAAGCTTCTTTCCAGATTTCATCGGAGGATATTTCCTTTTTCACCATAGCCCTCTAACGGCTTCCAAATATCACTTTGCCAATTCCACAAGAACTGTCTTAGCGAAAGGCTTCTTGAGGGGAAAGCTGTAACTCTGGGAGACGATTTCACAGAACACAAAGAAGTTTCTCAGAAAGCTTCTTTCTCTTTGTTATCGGAGGATATTTCCCTTGGCCCTATAGTCTTCAAATGGATCCGAAATATCTGTTCTCAGATTCCACAGAAATAAGGCTAGCAAAGAGATTCACGAAATACAGATGTAACTCTGTGAGTGGAAGTCACATATCACAGAGTAGTTTCTCAGAAATCTTCTTTCCAGATTTCATCGGTGGATATTTCCTTTTTCACCATAGCCCTCTATGGGCTTCCAAATATCACTTTGCCAATTCCACAAGAACTGTCTTTGCGAAAGGCTTCTTCAGGGGAAAGCTGTAACTCTTGAGATGATTTCACAGAACACAAAGTAGTTTCTCAGAAAGCTTCTTTCTCTTTTTTATGGGAGGATATTTCCTTTGTACCTATAGTCTTCAAAGGGATCCGAAATATCTGTTCTCAGTTTCCTCAGTAATAAAGCTAGCAAAGAGATCCACGACATACAGATGTAACTCTGAGAGTGGAAGTCACATATCACAGAGCAGTTTCTCAGAAAGCTTCTTTCCAGATTTCATCGGAGGATATTTCCTTTTTCACCATAGCCCTCTATGGGCTTCCAAATATCACTTTGCCAATTCCACAAGAACTGTCTTAGCGAAAGGCTTCTTGAGGGGAAAGCTGTAACTCTGTGAGATGATTTCACAGAACACAAAGAAGTTTCTCAGAAAGCTTCTTTCTCTTTGTTATCGGAGATTATTTCCTTTGGCCCTATAGTCTTCAAAGGGATCCGAAATATCTGTTCTCAGATTCCACAGAAAGAAGGCTAGCAAACAAAACCACGAAATACAGATGTAACTCTGTGAGTGGAAGTCACATATCACAGAGCAGTTTCTCAGAAAGCTTCTTTCCAGATTTCATCGGAGGATATTTCCTTTTTCACCATAGCCCTCTATTGGCTTCCAAATATCAAGTTGCCAATTCCACAAGAACTGTCTTAGCGAAAGGCTTCTTGATTGGAAAGCTGTAACTCTGTGAGATGATTTCACAGAACACAAAGAAGTTTCTCAGAAAGCTTCTTTCTCTTTGTTATCAGAGGATATTTCCTTTGGCCCTATAGTCTTCAAAGGGATCCGAAATATCTGTTCTCAGATTCCACAGAAATAAGGCTGGCAAAGAGATCCACGAAATACAGATGTAACTCTGTGAGTGGAAGTCACATATCACAGAGCAGTTTCTCAAAAGCTTCTTTCCAGATTTCATCGGAGGATATTTCCTTTTTCACCATAGCCCTCTATGGGCTTCCAAATATCACTTTGCCAATTCCACAAGAACTGTCTTAGCGAAAGGCTTCTTGAGGGGAAAGCTGTAACTCTGTGAGATGATTTCACAGAACACAAAGAAGTTTCTCAGAAAGCTTCTTTCTCTTTGTTATCGGAGATTATTTCCTTTGGCCATATAGTCTTCAAAGGGATCCGAAATATCTGTTCTCAGATTCCACAGAAATAAGGCTAGCAAAGAAATCCACGAAATACAGATGTAACTCTGTGAGTGGAAGTCACATATCACAGAGCAATTTCTCAGAAAACTTCTTTCCAGATTTCATCGGAGGATATTTCCTTTTTCACCCTAGCACTCTGTGGGCTTCCAAATATCACTTTGCCAATTCCACAAGAACTGTCTTAGCGAAAGGCTTCTTGAGGGGAAAGCTGTAACTCTGTGAGATGATTTCACAGAACACAAAGAAGTTTCTCAGAAAGCTTCTTTCTCTTTGTTATCGGAGGATATTTCCTTTGGCCCTATAGTCTTCAAAGGGATCCGAAATATCTGTTCTCAGATTCCACAGAAATAAGGCTGGCAAAGAGATTCACGAAATACAGATGTAACTCTGTGAGTGGAAGTCAAATATCACAGAGCAGTTTCTCAGAAATCTTCTTTCCAGATTTCATCGGTGGATATTTCCTTTTTCACCATAGCCCTCTCTGGGCTTCCAAATATCACTTTGCAAATTCCACAAGAACTGTCTTTGCGAAAGGCTTCTTGAGGGGAAAGCTGTAACTCTGTGAGATGATTTCACAGAACACAAAGTAGTTTCTCAGAAAGCTTCTTTCTCTTTTTTATGGGAGGATATTTCCTTTGGCCCTATAGACTTCAAAGGGATCCGAAATATCTGTTCTCAGATTCCACAGAAATAAGGCTAGCAAAGAGACACACGAAATACAGATGTAACTCTGGGAGTGGAAGTCCCATATCACAGAGCAGTTTCTCAGAAAGCTTCTTTCCAGATTTCATCGGAGGATATTTCCTTTTTCACCATAGCCCTCTATCGGCTTCCAAATATCACTTTGCCAATTACACAAGAACTGTCTTAGCGAAAGGCTTCTTGAGGGGAAAGCTTTAACTCTGTGAGATGATTTCACAGAACACAAAAAAGTTTCTCAGAAAGCTTCTTTCACTTTGTTATCGGAGGATATTTCCTTTGGCCCTATAGTCTTCAAAGGGATCCGAAATATCTGTTCTCAGATTCCACAGAAATAAGGCTAGCAAAGAGATCCACGAAATACAGATGTAACTCTGAGAGTGGAAGTCACATATCACAGAGCAGTTTCTCAGAAAGCTTCTTTCCAGATTTCATCGGAGGATATTTCCTTTTTCACCATAGCCCTCTATGGGCTTCCAAATATCACTTTGCCAATTCCACAAGAACTGTCTTAGCGAAAGGCTTCTTGAGGGGAAAGTTGTAACTCTGTGAGATGATTTCACAGAACACAAAGAAGTTTCTCAGAAAGCTTCTTTCTCTTTATTATCGGAGGATATTTCCTTTGGCCCTATAGTCTTCAAAGAGATCCAAAATGTTTGTTCTCAGATTCCACAGAAATAAGGCTAGCAAAGAGATTCACGAAATACAGATGTAACTTTGTGAGTGGAAGTCACATATCACAGAGCAGTTTCTCAGAAATCTTCTTTCCAGATTTCATCGGTGGATATTTCCTTTTTCACCATAGCCCTCTATGGGCTTCCAAATATCACTTTGCCAATTCCACAAGAACTGTCTTTGCGAAAGGCTTCTTGAGGGGAAAGCTGAAACTCTGTGAGATGATTTCACCGAACACAAAGAAGTTTCTGAGAAAGCTTCTTTCTCTTTTTTATGGGAGGATATTTCCTTTGTGCCTATAGATTTCAAAGGAATCCGAAATATCTGTTCTCAGATTCCAGAGAAATAAGGCTAGCAAAGAGATCCTCGAAATACAGATGTAACTCTGTGAGTGGAAGTCACATATCACAGAGCAGTTTCTCAGAAAGCTTCTTTCCAGATTTCATCGGAGGATATTTCCTTTTTCACCATAGCCCTCTATGTTCTTCCAAATATCACTTTGCCAATTCCACAAGAACTGTCTTAGCGAAAGGCTTCTTGAGGGGAAAGCTGTAACTCTGGGAGATGATTTCACAGAACACAAAGAAGTTTCTCAGAACGCTTCTTTCTCTTTGTTATCGGAGCATATTTCCTTTGGCCCTATAGTCTTCAAAGGGATCCGAAATATCTGTTCTCAGATTCCACAGAAATAAGGCTAGCAAAGAGATCCACGAAATACAGATGTACCTCTGTGAGTGGAAGTCACATATCACAGAGCAGTTTCTCAGAAATCTTCTTTCCAGATTTCATCGGAGGATATTTCTTTTTTCACCATAGCCCTCTATGGGCTTCCAAATATCACTTTGCCAATTCCACAAGAACTGTCTTAGCGAAAGGCTTCTTGAGGGGAAAGCTGTAACTCTGTGAGATGATTTCACAGAACACAAAGAAGTTTATCAGAAAGCTTCTTTCTCTTTTTTATGGGAGGATATTTCCTTTGTGCCTATAGTCTTCAAAAGGATCCGAAATATCAGTTCTCACATTCCACAGAAATAAGGCTAGCAAGGAGATCCACGAAATACAGATGTAACTCTGTGAGTGGAAGTCACATATCACAGAGCAGTTTCTCAGAAAGCTTCTTTGCAGATTTCATCGGAGGATATTTCCTTTTTCAGCATAGCCCTCTATGGGCTTCCAAATATCACTTTGCCAATTCCACAAGAACTGTCTTAGCGAAAGGCTTCTTGAGGGGAAAGCTGTAACTCTGTGAGATGATTTCACAGAACACAAAGAAGTTTCTCAGAAAGCTTCTTTCTATTCGTTATCGGAGATTATTTCCTTTGGCCCTATAGTCTTCAAAGGGATCCGAAATATCTGTTCTCAGATTCCACAGAAATAAGGCTAGCAAACAAAACCACGAAATACAGATGTAACTCTGTGAGTGGAAGTCACATATCACAGAGCAGTTTCTCAGAAAGCATCTTTCCAGATTTCATCGGAGGATATTTCCTTTTTCACCATAGCCCTCTATGGGCTTCCAAATATCACTTTGCCAATTCCACAAGAACTGTCTTAGCGAAAGGCTTCTTGAGGGGAAAGCTGTAACTCTGTGAGGTGATTTCAAAGAACACAAAGAAGTTTCTCAGAAAGCTTCTTTCTCTTTGTTATCGGAGCATATTTCCTTTGGCCCTATAGTCTTCAAAGGGATCCGAAATATCTGTTCTCACATTCCACAGAAATAAGGCTAGCAAAGAGATCCACGAAATACAGATGTAACTCTGTGAGTGGAAGTCACATATCACAGAGCAGTTTCTCAGAAAGCGTCTTTCCAGATTTCATCGGAGGATATTTCCTTTTTCACCATCGCCCTCTATGGGCTTCCAAATATCACTTTGCCAATTCCACAAGAACTGTCTTAGCGAAAGGCTTCTTGAGGGTAAAGCTGTAACTCTGGGAGATGATTTCACAGAACACAAAGAAGTTTATCAGAAAGCTTCTTTCTCTTTTTTATGGGAGGATATTTCCTTTGTGCCTATAGTCTTCAAAAGGATCCGAAATATCAGTTCTCAGATTCCACAGAAATAAGGCTAGCAAGGAGATCCACGAAATACAGATGTAACTCTGTGAGTGGAAGTCACATATCACAGAGCAGTTTCTCAGAAAGCTTCTTTCCAGATTCATCGGAGGATATTTCCTTTTTCACCGTAGCCCTCTAAGGGCTTCCAAATATCACTTTGCCAATTCCACAAGAACTGTCTTAGCGAAAGGCTTCTTGAGGGGAAAGCTGTAACTCTGTGAGATGATTTCACAGAACACGCAGAAGTTTCTCAGAAAGCTTCTTTCTCTTTTTATGGGAGGATATTTCCTTTGGCCCTATAGTCTTCAAAGGGAAACGAAATATCTGTTCTCAGATTCCACAGAAATAAGGCTAGCAAAGAGATCCACGAAACACAGATGTAACTCTGTGAGTGGAAGTCACATATCACAGAGCAGTTTCTCAGAAAGCTTCTTTCCAGATTTCATCGGAGGATATTTCCTTTTTCACCATAGCCCTCTATGGGCTTCCAAATATCACTTTGCCAATTCCACAAGAACTGTCTTAGCGAAAAGCTTCTTGAGGGGAAAGCTGTAACTCTGTGAGATGATTTCACAGGACACAAAGAAGTTTCTCAGAAAGCTTCTTTCTCTTTGTTATCGGAGGATATTTCCTTTGGCCCTATAGTCTTCAAAGGGATCCGAAATATCTGTTCTCAGATTCCACAGAAATAAGGCTAGCAAAGACGTCCACGAAATACAGATGTAACTCTCTGAGTGGAAGTCGCATATCACAGTGCAGTTTCTCAGAAAGCTTCTTTCCAGATTTCTTCGGAGGATATTACCTTTTTCACCATAGCCCTCTATGGGCTTCCAAATATCACTTTGCCTATTCCACAAGAACTGTCTTAACGAAAGACTTCTTGAGGGGAGAGCTGTATCTCCGGGAGATGATTTCACAGAACACAAAGAAGTTTCTCAGAAAGCTTCTTTCTCTTTGTTATCGGAGGATATTTCCTTTGGCCCTATTGTCTTCAAAGGATCCGAAATATCTGTTCTCAGATTCCGCAGAAATAAGGCTAGCAAAGAGATCCACGAAATACAGATGTAACTCTGTGAGTGGAAGTCACATATCACAGAGCAGTTTCTCAGAAAGCATTTTTCCAGATTTCATCGGAGGATATTTCCTTTTTGACCATAGCCCTCTATGGGCTTCCAAATATCACTTTGCCAATTCCACAAGAACTGTCTTAGCGAAAGGCTTCTTGAGGGGAAGCTGTAACTCTGTGAGATGATTTCACAGAACACAAAGAAGTTTCTCAGAAAGCTTCTTTCTCTTTGTTATCGGAGGATATTTCCTTTGGCCCTATAGTCTTCAAAGGGATCCGAAATATCTCTTCTCAGATTCCAGAGAAATAAGGCTGGCAAAGAGATCCACGAAATACAAATGTAACTCTGTGAGTGGAAGTCACATATCACAGAGCAGTTTCTCAGAAACTTCTTTCCAGATTTCATCGGAGGATATTTCCTTTTTCACCATAGCCCTCTATGGGCTTCCAAATATCACTTTGCCAATTCCACAAGAACTGTCTTAGCGAAAGGCTTCTTGAGGGGAAAGCTGTAACTCTGTGAGATGATTTCACAGAACACAAAGAAGTTTCTCAGAAAGCATCTTTCTCTTTGTTATCGGAGATTATTTCCTTTGTCCCTATAGTTTTCAAAGGGATCCGAAATATCTGTTCTCAGATTCCACAGAAATAAGGCTAGCAAAGAGATTCACGAAATACAGATGTAACTCTGTGAGTGGAAGTCACATATCACAGAGCAGTTTCTCAGAAATCTTCTTTCCAGATTTCATCGGTGGATATTTCCTTTTTCACCATAGCCCTCTAAGGGCTTCTAAATATCACTTTGCCAATTCCACAAGAACTGTCTAAGCGAAAGGCTTCTTTAGGGGAAAGCTGTAACTCTGAGAGATGATTTCACAGAACACAAAGAAGTTTCTCAGAAAGCTTCTTTCTCTTTTTTATGGGAGGATATTTCCTTTGTGCCTATAGTCTTCAAAGGGATCCGAAATATCAGTTCTCAGATTCCACAGAAATAAGGCTAGCAAGGAGATCCACGAAATACAGATGTAACTCTGTGAGTGGAAGTCACATATCACAGAGCAGTTTCTCAGAAAGCTTCTTTCCAGATTTCATCGGAGGATATGTCCTTTTTCACCATTGCCCTCTGTGGGCTTCCAAATACCAAGTTGCCAATTCCACAAGAATTGTCTTAGCAAAAGGCTTCTTGAGGGGAAAGCTGTAACTCTGTGAGATGATTTCACAGAACACAAAGAAGTTTCTCAGAAAGCTTCTTTCTCTTTGTTATCGGAGATTATTTCCTTTGGCCCTATAGTCTTCAAAGGGATCCGAAATATCTGTTCTCAGATTCCACAGAAATAAGGATAGCAAAGAGATCCACGAAATACAGATGTAACTCTGTGAGTGGAAGTCACATATCACAGAGCAGTTTCTCAGAAAGCTTCTTTCCAGATTTCATCGGAGGATATTTCCTTTTTCACCATAGCCCTCTATGGGCTTCCAAATATCACTTTGCCAATTCCACAAGAACTGTCTTAGCGAAAGGCTTCTTGAGGGGAAAGCTGTAACTCTGTGAGATGATTTCACAGAACACAAAGAAGTTTCTCAGAAAGCTTCTTTCTCTTTGTTATCGGAGATTATTTCCTTTCGCCCTATAGTCTTCAAAGTGATCTGAAATATCTGTTCTCAGATTCCACAGAAATAAGGCTAGCAAACAAATCCACGAAATACAGATGTAACTCTGTGAGTGGAAGTCACATATCACAGAGCAGTTTCTGAGAAAGCTTCTTTCCAGATTTCATCGGAGGATATTTCCTTTTTCACCATTGCCCTCTGTGGGCTTCCAAATATCACTTTGCCAATTCCACAAGAATTGTCTTAGCGAAAGGCTTCTTGAGGGGAAAGCTGTAACTCTGTGAGATGATTTCACAGAACACAAAGAAGTTTCTCAGAAAGCTTCTTTCTCTTTGTTATCGGAGGATATTTCCTTTGGCCCTATAGTCTTCAAAGGGATCCGAAATATCTGTTCTCACATTCCTCAGAAATAAGGCTAGCAAAGAGATCCACGAAATACAGATGTAACTCTGAGAGTGGAAGTCACATATCACAGAGCAGTTTCTCAGAAAGCTTCTTTCCAGATTTCATCGGAGGATACTTCCTTTTTCATGATAGCCCTCTAAGGGCTTCCAAATATCACTTTACCAATTCCACAAGTACTGTCTTAGCGAAAGGCTTCTTGAGGGGAAAGCTGTAACTCTGGGAGACGATTTCACAGAACACAAAGAAGTTTCCAGAAAGCTTCTTTCTCTTTGTTACCGGAGGATATTTCCTTTGGCCCAATAGTCTTCAAAGGGATCCGAAATATCTGCTCTCAGATTCCACAGAAATAAGGCTAGCAAAGAGATCCACGAAATACAGATGTAACTCTGTGAGTGGAAGTCACATATCACAGAGCAGTTTCTTAGAAAGCTTCTTTCCAGATTTCATCGGAGGATATTTCCTTTTTCACCATAGCCCTCTATGGGCTTCCAAATATCACTTTGCCAATTCCACAAGAACTGTCTTAGCCAAAGGCTTCTTGAGGGGAAAGCTGTAACTCTGTGAGATGATTTCACAGAACAAAAAGAAGTTTCTCAGAAAGCTTCTTTCTCTTTGTTATCGGAGGATATTTCCTTTGGCCCTATAGTCTTCAAAGGGATCCGAAATATCTGTTCTCAGATTCCACAGAAATAAGGCTAGCAAAGAGATCCACGAAATACAGATGTAACTCTGTGAGTGGAAGTCACATATCACAGAGCAGTTTCTCAGAAGGCTTCTTTCCAGATTTCATCGGAGGATATTTCCTTTTTCACCATAGCCCTCTATGGGCTTCCAAATATCACTTTGCCAATTCCACAAGAACTGTCTTAGCGAAAGGATTCTTGAGGGGAAAGCTGTAACTCTCAGAGATGATTTCACAGAACACAAAGAAGTTTCTCAGAAATCTTCTTTCTCTTTGTTATCGGAGATTATTTCCTTTCGCCGTATAGTCTTCAAAGTGATCCGAAATATCTGTTCACAGATTCCACAGAAATAAGGCTAGCAAACAAATCCACGAAATACAGATGTAACTCTGTGAGTGGAAGTCACATATCACAGAGCAGTTTCTGAGAAAGCTTCTTTCCAGATTTCATCGGAGGATATTTCCTTTTTCACCATTGCCCTCTGTGGGCTTCCAAATATCACTTTGCCAATTCCACAAGAATTGTCTTAGCGAAAGGCTTCTTGAGGGGAAAGCTGTAACTCTGTGAGATGATTTCACAGAACACAAAGAAGTTTCTCAGAAAGCTTCTTTCTCTTTGTTATCGGAGGATATTTCCTTTGGCCCTATAGTCTTCAAAGGGATCCGAAATATCTGTTCTCACATTCCTCAGAAATAAGGCTAGCAAAGAGATCCACGAAATACAGATGTAACTCTGAGAGTGGAAGTCATATATCACAGAGCAGTTTCTCAGAAAGCTTCTTTCCAGATTTCATCGGAGGATACTTCCTTTTTCATGATAGCCCTCTAAGGGCTTCCAAATATCACTTTACCAATTCCACAAGTACTGTCTTAGCGAAAGGCTTCTTGAGGGGAAAGCTGTAACTCTGGGAGACGATTTCACAGAACACAAAGAAGTTTCCAGAAAGCTTCTTTCTCTTTGTTACCGGAGGATATTTCCTTTGGCCCAATAGTCTTCAAAGGGATCCGAAATATCTGCTCTCAGATTCCACAGAAATAAGGCTAGCAAAGAGATCCACGAAATACAGATGTAACTATGTGAGTGGAAGTCACATATCACAGAGCAGTTTCTTAGAAAGCTTCTTTCCAGATTTCATCGGAGGATATTTCCTTTTTCACCATAGCCCTCTATGGGCTTCCAAATATCACTTTGCCAATTCCACAAGAACTGTCTTAGCCAAAGGCTTCTTGAGGGGAAAGCTGTAACTCTGTGAGATGATTTCACAGAACAAAAAGAAGTTTCTCAGAAAGCTTCTTTCTCTTTGTTATCGGAGGATATTTCCTTTGGCCCTATAGTCTTCAAAGGGATCCGAAATATCTGTTCTCAGATTCCACAGAAATAAGGCTAGCAAAGAGATCCACGAAATACAGATGTAACTCTGTGAGTGGAAGTCACATATCACAGAGCAGTTTCTCAGAAGGCTTCTTTCCAGATTTCATCGGAGGATATTTCCTTTTTCACCATAGCCCTCTATGGGCTTCCAAATATCACTTTGCCAAATAAACAAGAACTGTCTTTGCGAAAGGCTTTTGAGGGGAAAGCTGTAACTCTGTGAGATGATTTCACAGAACACAAAGAAGTTTCTCAGAAAGCTTCTTTCTCTTTTTTATAGGAGTATATTTCCTTTGTGCCTATAGTTTTCAAAGGGATCCGAAATATCTGTTCTCAGATTCCACAGAAATAATGCTAGCAAGGAGATCCACGAAATACAGATGTAACTCTGTGAGTGGAAGTCACATATCACAGAGCAGTTTCTCAGAAATCTTCTTTCCAGATTTCATCGGTGGATATTTCCTTTTTCACCATAGCCCTTTATGGGCTTCCAAATATCACTTTGCCAATTCCACAAGAACTGTCTTAGCGAAAGGCTTCTTGAGGTCAAAGCTGTAACTCTGTGAGATGATTTCACAGAACACAAAGAAGTTTCTCAGAAAGCTTCTTTCTCTTTGTTATCGGAGGATATTTCCTTTGGCCCTATAGTCTTCAAAGGGATCCGAAATATCTGTTCTCAGATTCCAAGAAATAAGGCTAGCAAGGAAATCCACGAAATACAGATGTAACTCTGTGAGTGGAAGTCACATATCACAGAGCAGTTTCTCAGAAAGCTTCTTTCCAGATTTCATCGGAGGATATTTCCTTTTTCACCATAGCTGTCTATCGGCTTCCAAATATCACGTTGCCAATTCCACAAGAACTGTCTAAGCGAAAGGCTTCTTGAGGGGAAAGCTGTAACTTTGGGAGATGATTTCACAGAACACAAAGAAGTTTCTCAGAAAGCTTCTTTCTCTTTGTTATCGGAGGATATTTCCTTTGGCCCTATAGTCTTCAAAGGGATCCGAAATATCTGTTCTCAGATTCCACAGAAATAAGGCTAGCAAAGAGATCCACGAAATACAGTTGCAACTCTGTGAGTGGAATTCACATATCACAGAGCAGTTTCTCAGAAAGATTCTTTCCAGATTTCATCGGAGGATATTTCCTTTTTCACCATAGCTCTCTGTGGGCTTCCAAATATCACTTTGCCAATTCCACAAGAACTGTCTTAGCGAAAGGCTTCTTGAGGGGAAAGCTGTAACTCTGTGAGATGATTTCACAGAACACAAAGAAGTTTCTCAGAAAGCTTCTTTCTCTTTGTTATCGGAGGATATTTCCTTTGGCCCTATAGTCTTCAAAGGGATCCGAAATATCTGTTCTCAGATTCCAAGAAATAAGGCTAGCAAGGAAATCCACGAAATACAGATGTAACTCTGTGAGTGGAAGTCACATATCACAGAGCAGTTTCTCAGAAAGCTTCTTTCCAGATTTCATCGGAGGATATTTCCTTTTTCACCATAGCTGTCTATCGTCTTCCAAATATCACGTTGCCAATTCCACAAGAACTGTCTTAGCGAAACGATTCTTGAGGGGAAAGCTGTAACTCTGTGAGATGATTTCACAGAACACAAAGAAGTTTCTCAGAAAGCTTCTTTCACTTTGTTATCGGAGGATATTTCCTTTGGCCCTATAGTCTTCAAAGGGATCCGAAATATCTCTTCTCAGATTCCACAGAAATAAGGCTAGCAAAGAGATCCACGAAATACAGATGTAACTCTGAGAGTGGAAGTCACTTATCACAGAGCAGTTTCTCAGAAAGCTTCTTTCCAGATTTCATCGGAGGATATTTCCTTTTTCACCATAGCACTCTTTGGGCTTCCAAATATCACTATGCCAATTCCACAAGAACTGTCTTAGCGAAAGGCTTCTGGAGGGGAAAGCTTTAACTCTGGGAGACGATTTCACAGAACAGAAAGAAGTTTCTCAGAAAGCTTCTTTCTCTTTGTTATCGGAGGATATTTCCTTTGGCCCTATAGTCTTCAAAGGGATCCGAAATATCTGTTCTCAGATTCCACAGAAATAAGGCTAGCAAAGAGATCCAGGAAATACAGATGTAACTCTGTGAGTGGAAGTCACATATCACAGAGCAGTTTCTCAGAAAGCTTCTTTCCAGATTTCATCGGAGGATATTTCCTTTTTAACCATAGCCCTCTATGGGCTTCCAAATATCACTTTGCCAATTCCACAAGAACTGTCTTAGCGAAAGGCTTCTTGAGGGGAAAGCTGTAACTCTGTGAGATGATTTTACAGAACACAAAGTAGTTTCTCAGAAAGCTTCTTTCTCTTTGTTATCGGAGGATATTTCCTTTGGCCCTATAGTCTTCAATGGGATCCGAAATATCTGTTCTCAGATTCCACAGAAATAAGGATAGCAAAGAGATCCACGAAATACAGATGTAACTCTGTGAGTGGAAGTCACATATCACAGAGCAGTTTCTCAGAAAGCTTCTTTCCAGATTTCATCGGAGGATATTTCCTTTTTCACCATAGCCCTCTATGGGCTTCCAAATATCACTTTGCCAATTCCACAAGAACTGTCTTAGCGAAAGGCTTCTTGAGGGGAAAGCTGTAACTCTGTGAGATGATTTCACAGAACACAAAGAAGTTTCTCAGAAAGCTTCTTTCTCTTTGTTATCGGAGGATATTTCCTTTGGCCCTATAGTCTTCAAAGGGATCCGAAATATCTGTTCTCAGATTCCACAGAAATAAGGCTAGCAAAGAGATCCACGAAATACAGATGTAACTCTGAGAGTGGAAGTCACATATCACAGAGCAGTTTCTCAGAAAGCTTCTTTCCAGATTTCATCAGAGGATATTTCCTTTTTCACCATAGCCCTCTATGGGCTTCCAAATATCACTTTGCCAATTCCACAAGAACTGTCTTAGCGAAAGGATTCTTGAGGGGAAAGCTGTAACTTTGTGAGATGATTTCACAGAACACGAAGAAGTTTCTCAGAAAGCTTCTTTCTATTTTTTATAGGAGTATATTTCCTTTGTGCCTATAGTTTTCAAAGGGATCCGAAATATCTGTTCTCAGATTCCACAGAAATAAGGCTAGCAAAGAGATCCACGAAATACTGATGTAACTCTGTGAGTGGAAGTCTCATATCACAGAGCAGTTTCTCAGAAAGCTTTTTTCCAGATTTCATCGGAGGATTTTTCCTTTTTAACCAAGCCCACTATGGGCTTCCAAATATCACTTTGCCAATTCCACAAGAACTGTCTAAGCGAAAGGCTTCTTGAGGGGAAAGCTGTAACTTTGGGAGATGATTTCACAGAACACAAAGAAGTTTCTCAGAAAGCTTCTTTCTCTTTGTTATCGGAGGATATTTCCTTTGGCCCTATAGTCTTCAAAGGGATCCGAAATATCTGTTCTCAGATTCCACAGAAATAAGGCTAGCAAAGAGATCCACGAAATACAGTTGTAACTCTGTGAGTGGAATTCACATATCACAGAATAGTTTCTCAGAAAGATTCTTTCCAGATTTCATCGGAGGATATTTCCTTTTTCACCATAGCCCTCTATGGGCTTCCAAATATCACTTTGCCAATTCCACAAGAACTGTCTTAGCGAAAGGCTTCTTGAGGGGAAAGCTGTAACTCTGTGAGATGATTTCACAGAACACAAAGAAGTTTCTCAGAAAGCTTCTTTCTCTTTGTTATGGGAGGATATTTCCTTTGGCCCTATAGTATTCAAAGGGATCGGAAATATCTGTTCTCAGATTCCACAGAAATAAGGATAGCAAAGAGATCCACGAAATACAGATGTAACTCTGTGAGTGGAAGTCACATATCACAGAGCAGTTTCTCAGAAAGCTTCTTTCCAGATTTCATCGGAGGATATTTCCTTTTTCACCATAGCCCTCTATGGGCTTCCAAATATCACTTTGCCAATTCCACAAGAACTGTCTTAGCGAAAGGCTTCTTGAGGGGAAAGCTGTAACTCTGTGAGATGATTTCACAGAACACGAAGAAGTTTCTCAGAAAGCTTCTTTCTCTTTGTTATCAGAGATTATTTCCTTTCGCCCTATAGTCTTCAAAGTGATCCGAAATATCTGTTCTCAGATTCCACAGAAATAAGGCTAGCAAACAAATCCACGAAATACAGATGTAACTCTGTGAGTGGAAGTCACATATCACAGAGCAGTTTCTCAGAAAGCTTCTTTCCAGATTTCATCGGAGGATATTTCCTTTTTCACCATAGCCCTCTGTGGGCTTCCAAATATCACTTTGCCAATTCCACAAGAACTGTCTTAGCGAAAGGCTTCTTGAGGGGAAAGCTGTAACTCTGTGAGATGATTTCACAGAACACAAAGAAGTTTCTCAGAAAGCTTCTTTCTCTTTGTTATCGGAGGATATTTCCTTTGGCCCTATAGTCTTCAAAGGGATCCGAAATATCTGTTCTCACATTCCACAGAAATGAGGCTAGAAAAGAGATCCACGAAATACAGATGTAAGTCTGTGAGTGGAAGTCACATATCATAGAGCAGTTTCTCAGAAATCTTCTTTCCAGATTTCATCGGTGGATATTTCTTTTTTCACCATAGCCCTCTATGGGCTTCCAAATATCACTTTGCCAATTCCACAAGAACTGTCTTAGCGAAAGGCTTCTTGAGGGGAAAGCTGTAACTCTGTGAGATGATTTCACAGAAGACAAAGAAGTTTCTCAGAAAGCTTCTTTCTCTTTTTTATTGGAGGATATTTCCTTTGTGCCTATAGTCTTCAAAGGGATTCGAAATATCAGTTCTCAGATTCCACAGAAATAAGGCTAGCAAGGAGATCCACGAAATACAGATGTAACTCTGTGAGTGGAAATCACATATCAGAGAGCAGTTTCTGAGAAAGCTTCTTTCCAGATTTCATCGGAGGATATTTCCTTTTTCACCATTGCCCTCTGTGGGCTTCCAAATATCACTTTGCCAATTCCACAAGAATTGTCTTAGCGAAAGGCTTCTTGAGGGGAAAGCTGTAACTCTGTGAGATGATTTCACAGAACACAAAGAAGTTTCTCAGAAAGCTTCTTTCTCTTTGTTATCGGAGGATATTTCCTTTGGCCCTACAGTCTTCAAAGGGATCCGAAATATCTGTTCTCAGATTCCTCAGAAATAAGGCTAGCAAAGAGATCCACGAAATACAGATGTAACTCTGAGAGTGGAAGTCACATATCACAGAGCCGTTTCTCAGAAAGCTTCTTTCCAGATTTCATCGGAGGATATTTCCTTTTTCATGATAGCCCTCTAAGGGCTTCCAAATATCACTTTACCAATTCCACAAGAACTGTCTTAGCGAAAGGCTTCTTGAGGGGAAAGCTGTAACTCTGGGAGACGATTTCACAGAACACAAAGAAGTTTCCAGAAAGCTTCTTTCTCTTTGTTACCGGAGGATATTTCCTTTGGCCCAATAGTCTTCAAAGGGATCCGAAATATCTGTTCTCAGATTCCACAGAAATAAGGCTAGCAAAGAGATCCACGAAATACAGATGTAACTCTGTGAGTGGAAGTCACATATCACAGAGCAGTTTCTTAGAAAGCTTCTTTCCAGATTTCATCGTAGGATATTTCCTTTTTCACCATAGCCCTCTATGGGCTTCCAAATATCACTTTGCCAATTCCACAAGAACTGTCTTAGCCAAAGGCTTCTTGATGGGAAAGCTGTAACTCTGTGAGATGATTTCACAGAACACAAAGAAGTTTCTCAGAAAGCTTCTTTCTCTTTGTTATCGGAGGATATTTCCTTTGGCCCTATAGTCTTCAAAGTGATCCGAAATATCTGTTCTCAGATTCCACAGAAATAAGGCTAGCAAACAAATCCACGAAATACAGATGTAACTCTGTGAGTGGAAGTCACATATCACAGAGCAGTTTCTCAGAACGCTTCTTTCCAGATTTCATCGGAGGATATTTCCTTTTTCACCATAGCCCTCTGTGGGCTTCCAAATATCACTTTGCCAATTCCACAAGAACTGTCTTAGCGAAAGGCTTCTTGAGGGGAAAGCTGTAACTCTGTGAGATGATTTCACAGAACACAAAGAAGTTTCTCAGAAAGCTTCTTTCTCTTTGTTATCGGAGGATATTTCCTTTGGCCCTATAGTCTTCAAAGGGATCCGAAATATCTGTTCTCACATTCCACAGAAATGAGGCTAGAAAAGAGATCCACGAAATACAGATGTAAGTCTGTGAGTGGAAGTCACATATCATAGAGCAGTTTCTCAGAAATCTTCTTTCCAGATTTCATCGGTGGATATTTCTTTTTTCACCATAGCCCTCTATGGGCTTCCAAATATCACTTTGCCAATTCCACAAGAACTGTCTTAGCGAAAGGCTTCTTGAGGGGAAAGCTGTAACTCTGTGAGATGATTTCACAGAACACAAAGAAGTTTCTCAGAAAGCTTCTTTCTCTTTTTTATTGGAGGATATTTCCTTTGTGCCTATAGTCTTCAAAGGGATTCGAAATATCAGTTCTCAGATTCCACAGAAATAAGGCTAGCAAGGAGATCCACGAAATACAGATGTAACTCTGTGAGTGGAAATCACATATCAGAGAGCAGTTTCTGAGAAAGCTTCTTTCCAGATTTCATCGGAGGATATTTCCTTTTTCACCATTGCCCTCTGTGGGCTTCCAAATATCACTTTGCCAATTCCACAAGAATTGTCTTAGCGAAAGGCTTCTTGAGGGGAAAGCTGTAACTCTGTGAGATGATTTCACAGAACACAAAGAAGTTTCTCAGAAAGCTTCTTTCTCTTTGTTATCGGAGGATATTTCCTTTGGCCCTATAGTCTTCAAAGGGATCCGAAATATCTGTTCTCAGATTCCTCAGAAATAAGGCTAGCAAGGAGATCCACGAAATACAGATGTAACTCTGAGAGTGGAAGTCACATATCACAGAGCCGTTTCTCAGAAAGCTTCTTTCCAGATTTCATCGGAGGATATTTCCTTTTTCATGATAGCCCTCTAAGGGCTTCCAAATATCACTTTACCAATTCCACAAGAACTGTCTTAGCGAAAGGCTTCTTGAGGGGAAAGCTGTAACTCTGGGAGACGATTTCACAGAACACAAAGAAGTTTCCAGAAAGCTTCTTTCTCTTTGTTACCGGAGGATATTTCCTTTGGCCCAATAGTCTTCAAAGGGATCCGAAATATCTGTTCTCAGATTCCACAGAAATAAGGCTAGCAAAGAGATCCACGAAATACAGATGTAACTCTGTGAGTGGAAGTCACATATCACAGAGCAGTTTCTCAGAAGGCTTCTTTCCAGATTTCATCGGAGGATATTTCCTTTTTCACCATAGCCCTCTATGGGCTTCCAAATATCACTTTGCCAATTCCACAAGAACTGTCTTAGCGAAAGGATTCTTGAGGGGAAAGCTGTAACTCTCGGAGATGATTTCACAGAACACAAAGAAGTTTCTCAGAAAGCTTCTTTCTCTTTGTTATCGGAGATTATTTCCTTTCGCCGTATAGTCTTCAAAGTGATCCGAAATATCTGTTCACAGATTCCACAGAAATAAGGCTAGCAAACAAATCCACGAAATACAGATGTAACTCTGTGAGTGGAAGTCACGTATCACAGAGCAGTTTCTCAGAAAGCTTCTTTCCAGATTTCATCGGAGGATATTTCCTTTTTCACCATAGCTCTCTATGGGCTTCCAAATATCACTTTGCCAAGTCCACAAGAACTGTCTTAGCGAAAGGCTTCTTGAGGGGAAAGCTGTAACTCTGTGAGATGATTTCACAGAACACAAAGAAGTTTCTCAGAAAGCTTCTTTCTCTCTGTTATCGGAGGATATTTCCTTTGGCCCTATAGTCTTCAAAGGGATACGAAATATCTGTTCTCAGATTTCACAGAAATAAGGCCAGCAAAGAGATCCACGAAATACAGATGTAAGACTGTGATGGAAGTCACATATCACAGAGCAGTTTCTCAGAAATCTTCTTTCCAGATTTCATCGGAGGATATTTCTTTTTTCACCATAGCCCTCTATGGGCTTCCAAATATCACTTTGCCAATTCCACAAGAACTGTCTTAGCGAAAGGCTTCTTGAGGGGAAAGCTGTAACTCTGTGAGATGATTTCACAGAACACAAAGAAGTTTCTCAGAAAGCTTCTTTCTGTTTTTTATGGGAGGATATTTCCTTTGTGCCTATAGTCTTCAAAGGTATCCGAAATATCTGTTCTCAGATTCCACAGAAATAAGGCTAGCAAAGAGATCCACGAAATACAGATGTAACTCTGAGAGTGGAAGTCACATATCACAGAGCAGTTTCTCAGAAAGCTTCTTTCCAGATTTCATCGGAGGATATTTCCTTTTTCCCCATAGCCCTCCATGGGCTTCCAAATATCACTTTGACAATTCCACAAGAAATGTCTTAGCCAAAGGCTTCTTGAGGTGAAAGCTGCAACTCTGTGAGATGATTTCACAGAACACAAAGAAGTTTCTCAGAAAGCTTCTTTCTCTTTGTTATCGGAGGATATTTCCTTTGGCCCTAGAGTCTTCAAAGGGATCCGAAATATCTGTTCTCAGATTCCACAGAAATAAGGCTAGCAAAGAGATCCACGAAATACAGATGTAACTCTGTGAGTGGAAGTCTCATATCAAAGAGCAGTTTCTCAGAAAGATTCTTTCCAGATTTCATCGGAGGATATTTCCTTTTTGACCATAGCCCTCTATGGGCTTCCAAATATCACTTTGCCAATTCCACAAGAACTGTCTTAGCGAAAGGCTTCTTGAGGGGAAAGCTGTAACTCTGTGAGATGATTTCACAGAACACAAAGAAGTTTCTCAGAAAGCTTCTTTCTCTTTGTTATCGGAGGATATTTCCTTTGGCCCTATAGTCTTCAAAGGGATCCGAAATATCTGTTCTCAGATTCCAAGAAATAAGGCTAGCAAGGAAATCCACGAAATACAGATGTAACTCTGTGAGTGGAAGTCACATATCACAGAGCAGTTTCTCAGAAAGCTTCTTTCCAGATTTCATCGGAGGATATTTCCTTTTTCACCGTAGCCCTATATCGGCTTCAAAATATCACTTTGCCAATTCCACAAGAACTGTCTTAGCGAAAGGCTTCTTGAGGGGAAAGCTGTAACTCTGTGAGATGATTTCACAGAACACAAAGAAGTTTCTCAGAAAGCTTCTTTCACTTTGTTATCGGAGGATATTTCCTTTGGCCCTATAGTCTTCAAAGGGATTCGAAGTATCTGTTCTCAGATTCCACAGAAAGAAGGCTAGCAAAGAGATCCACGAAATACAGATGTAACTCTGAGAGTGGAAGTCACATATCACAGAGCAGTTTCTCAGAAAGCTTCTATCCAGATTTCATCGGAGGATATTTCCTTTTTCACCATAGCACTCTATGGGCTTCCAAATATCACTTTGCCAATTCCACAAGAACTGTCTTAGCGAAAGGCTTCTTGAGGGGAAAGCTGTAACTCTGGGAGATGATTTCACAGAACACAAAGAAGTTTCTAAGAAAGCTTCTTTCTCTCTGTTATCGGAGGATATTTCCTTTGGCCCTATAGTCTTCAAAGGGATCCGAAATATCTGTTCTCAGATTCCACAGAAATAAGGATAGCAAAGAGATCCACGAAATACAGATGTAAGTCTCTGAGTGGAAGTCACATATCACAGAGCAGTTTCTCAGAAAGCTTCTTTCCAGATTTCATCGGAGGATATTTCCTTTTCCACCATAGCCCTCCATGGGCTTCCAAATATCACTTTGACAATTCCACAAGAAATGTCTTAGCCAAAGGCTTCTTGAGGTGAAAGCTGTAACTCTGTGAGATGATTTCACAGAACACAAAGAAGTTTCTCAGAAAGCTTCTTTCTCTTTGTTATCGGAGGATATTTCCTTTGGCCCTAGAGTCTTCAAAGGGATCCGAAATATCTGTTCTCAGATTCCACAGAAATAAGGCTAGCAAAGAGATCCACGAAATACAGATGTAACTCTGTGAGTGGAAGTCTCATATCAAAGAGCAGTTTCTCAGAAAGATTCTTTCCAGATTTCATCGGAGGATATTTCCTTTTTCACCATAGCCCTCTATGGGCTTCCAAATATCACTTTGCCAATTCCACAAGAACTGTCTTAGCGAAAGGCTTCTTGAGGGGAAAGCTGTAACTCTGTGAGATGATTTCACAGAACACAAAGAAGTTTCTCAGAAAGCTTCTTTCTCTTTGTTATCGGAGGATATTTCCTTTGGCCCTATAGTCTTCAAAGGGATCCGAAATATCTGTTCTCAGATTCCAAGAAATAAGGCTAGCAAGGAAATCCACGAAATACAGATGTAACTCTGTGAGTGGAAGTCACATATCACAGAGCAGTTTCTCAGAAAGCTTCTTTTCAGATTTCATCGGAGGATATTTCCTTTTTCACCGTAGCCCTATATCGGCTTCAAAATATCACTTTGCCAATTCCACAAGAACTGTCTTAGCGAAAGGCTTCTTGAGGGGAAAGCTGTAACTCTGTGAGATGATTTCACAGAACACAAAGAAGTTTCTCAGAAAGCTTCTTTCACTTTGTTATCGGAGGATATTTCCTTTGGCCCTATAGTCTTCAAAGGGATCCGAAATATCTGTTCTCAGATTCCACAGAAAGAAGGCTAGCAAAGAGATCCACGAAATACAGATGTAACTCTGAGAGTGGAAGTCACATATCACAGAGCAGTTTCTCAGAAAGCTTCTTTCCAGATTTCATCGGAGGATATTTCCTTTTTCACCATAGCACTCTATGGGCTTCCAAATATCACTTTGCCAATTCCACAAGAACTGTCTTAGCGAAAGGCTTCTTGAGGGGAAAGCTGTAACTCTGGGAGACGATTTCACAGAACACAAAGAAGTTTCTCAGAAAGCTTCTTTCTCTTTGTTATCGGAGGATATTTCCTTTGGCCCTATAGTCTTCAAAGGGATCCGAAATATCTGTTCTCAGATTCCACAGAAATAAGGATAGCAAAGAGATCCACGAAATACAGATGTAAGTCTCTGAGTGGAAGTCACATATCACAGAGCAGTTTCTCAGAAAGCTTCTTTCCAGATTTCATCGGAGGATATTTCCTTTTCCACCATAGCCCTCCATGGGCTTCCAAATATCACTTTGACAATTCCACAAGAAATGTCTTAGCCAAAGGCTTCTTGAGGTGAAAGCTGTAACTCTGTGAGATGATTTCACAGAACACAAAGAAGTTTCTCAGAAAGCTTCTTTCTCTTTGTTATCGGAGGATATTTCCTTTGGCCCTAGAGTCTTCAAAGGGATCCGAAATATCTGTTCTCAGATTCCACAGAAATAAGGCTAGCAAAGAGATCCACGAAATACAGATGTAACTCTGTGAGTGGAAGTCTCATATCAAAGAGCAGTTTCTCAGAAAGATTCTTTCCAGATTTCATCGGAGGATATTTCCTTTTTCACCATAGCCCTCTATGGGCTTCCAAATATCACTTTGCCAATTCCACAAGAACTGTCTTAGCGAAAGGCTTCTTGAGGGGAAAGCTGTAACTCTGTGAGATGATTTCACAGAACACAAAGAAGTTTCTCAGAAAGCTTCTTTCTCTTTGTTATCGGAGGATATTTCCTTTGGCCCTATAGTCTTCAAAGGGATCCGAAATATCTGTTCTCAGATTCCAAGAAATAAGGCTAGCAAGGAAATCCACGAAATACAGATGTAACTCTGTGAGTGGAAGTCACATATCACAGAGCAGTTTCTCAGAAAGCTTCTTTTCAGATTTCATCGGAGGATATTTCCTTTTTCACCGTAGCCCTATATCGGCTTCAAAATATCACTTTGCCAATTCCACAAGAACTGTCTTAGCGAAAGGCTTCTTGAGGGGAAAGCTGTAACTCTGTGAGATGATTTCACAGAACACAAAGAAGTTTCTCAGAAAGCTTCTTTCACTTTGTTATCGGAGGATATTTCCTTTGGCCCTATAGTCTTCAAAGGGATCCGAAATATCTGTTCTCAGATTCCACAGAAAGAAGGCTAGCAAAGAGATCCACGAAATACAGATGTAACTCTGAGAGTGGAAGTCACATATCACAGAGCAGTTTCTCAGAAAGCTTCTTTCCAGATTTCATCGGAGGATATTTCCTTTTTCACCATAGCACTCTATGGGCTTCCAAATATCACTTTGCCAATTCCACAAGAACTGTCTTAGCGAAAGGCTTCTTGAGGTGAAAGCTGTAACTCTGGGAGACGATTTCACAGAACACAAAGAAGTTTCTCAGAAAGCTTCTTTCTCTTTGTTATCGGAGGATATTTCCTTTGGCCCTATAGTCTTCAAAGGGATCCGAAATATCTGTTCTCAGATTCCACAGAAATAAGGATAGCAAAGAGATCCACGAAATACAGATGTAAGTCTCTGAGTGGAAGTCACATATCACAGAGCAGTTTCTCAGAAAGCTTCTTTCCAGATTTCATCGGAGGATATTTCCTTTTCCACCATAGCCCTCCATGGGCTTCCAAATATCACTTTGACAATTCCACAAGAAATGTCTTAGCCAAAGGCTTCTTGAGGTGAAAGCTGTAACTCTGTGAGATGATTTCACAGAACACAAAGAAGTTTCTCAGAAAGCTTCTTTCTCTTTGTTATCGGAGGATATTTCCTTTGGCCCTAGAGTCTTCAAAGGGATACGAAATATCTGTTCTCAGATTCCACAGAAATAAGGCTAGCAAAGAGATCCACGAAATACAGATGTAACTCTGTGAGTGGAAGTCACATATCACAGAGCAGTTTCTCAGAAAGATTCTTTCCAGATTTCATCGGAGGATATTTCCTTTTTCACCATAGCCCTCTATGGGCTTCCAAATATCACTTTGCCAATTCCACAAGAACTGTCTTAGCCAAAGGCTTCTTGAGGGGAAAGCTGTAACTCTGTGAGATGATTTCACAGAACACAAAGAAGTTTCTCAGAAAGCTTCTTTCTCTTTGTTATCGGAGGATATTTCCTTTGGCCCTATAGTCTTCAAAGGGATCCGAAATATCTGTTCTCAGATTCCAAGAAATAAGGCTAGCAAGGAAATCCACGAAATACAGATGTAACTCTGTGAGTGGAAGTCACATATCACAGAGCAGTTTCTCAGAAAGCTTCTTTCCAGATTTCATCGGAGGATATTTCCTTTTTCACCATAGCACTCTATGGGCTTCCAAATATCACTTTGCCAATTCCACAAGAACTGTCTTAGCGAAAGGCTTCTTGAGGGGAAATCTGTAACTCTGGGAGACGATTTCACAGAACACAAAGAAGTTTCTCAGAAAGCTTCTTTCTCTTTGTTATCGGAGGATATTTCCTTTGGCCCTATAGTCTTCAAAGGGATCCGAAATATCTGTTCTCAGATTCCACAGAAATAAGGCTAGCAAAGAGATCCACGAAATACAGATGTAAGTCTGTGAGTGGAAGTCACATATCATAGAGCAGTTTCTCAGAAATCATCTTTCCAGATTTCATCGGTGGATATTTCTTTTTTCACCATAGTCCTCTATGGGCTTCCAAATATCACTTTGCCAATTCCACAAGAACTGTCTTAGCGAAAGGCTTCTTGAGGCGAAAGCTGTAACTCTGTGAGATGATTTCACAGAACACAAAGAAGTTTCTCAGAAAGCTTCTTTCTCTTTGTTATCGGAGGATATTTCCTTTGGCTCTAGAGTCTTCAAAGGGATCCGAAATATCTGTTCTCAGATTCCACAGAAATAAGGCTAGCAAAGAGATCCACGAAATACAGATGTAACTCTGTGAGTGGAAGTCTCATATCACAGAGCAGTTTCTCAGAAAGCTTCTTTTCAGATTTCATCGGAGGATATTTCCTTTTTCACCGTAGCCTTATATATCGGCTTCAAAATATCACTTTGCCAATTCCACAAGAACTGTCTTAGCGAAAGGCTTCTTGAGGGGAAAGCTGTAACTCTGTGAGATGATTTCACAGAACACAAAGAAGTTTCTCAGAAAGCTTCTTTCACTTTGTTATCGGAGGATATTTCCTTTGGCCCTATAGTCTTCAAAGGGATCCGAAATATCTGTTCTCAGATTCCACAGAAAGAAGGCTAGCAAAGAGATCCACGAAATACAGATGTAACTCTGAGAGTGGAAGTCACATATCACAGAGCAGTTTCTCAGAAAGCTTCTTTCCAGATTTCATCGGAGGATATTTCCTTTTTCACCATAGCACTCTATGGGCTTCCAAATATCACTTTGCCAATTCCACAAGAACTGTCTTAGCGAAAGGCTTCTTGAGGGGAAAGCTGTAACTCTGGGAGACGATTTCACAGAACACAAAGAAGTTTCTCAGAAAGCTTCTTTCTCTTTGTTATCGGAGGATATTTCCTTTGGCCCTATAGTCTTCAAAGGGATCCGAAATATCTGTTCTCAGATTCCACAGAAATAAGGATAGCAAAGAGATCCACGAAATACAGATGTAAGTCTCTGAGTGGAAGTCACATATCACAGAGCAGTTTCTCAGAAAGCTTCTTTCCAGATTTCATCGGAGGATATTTCCTTTTCCACCATAGCCCTCCATGGGCTTCCAAATATCACTTTGACAATTCCACAAGAAATGTCTTAGCCAAAGGCTTCTTGAGGTGAATGCTGTAACTCTGTGAGATGATTTCACAGAACACAAAGAAGTTTCTCAGAAAGCTTCTTTCTCTTTGTTATCGGAGGATATTTCCTTTGGCCCTAGAGTCTTCAAAGGGATCCGAAATATCTGTTCTCAGATTCCACAGAAATAAGGCTAGCAAAGAGATCCACGAAATACAGATGTAACTCTGTGAGTGGAAGTCACATATCACAGAGCAGTTTCTCAGAAAGATTCTTTCCAGATTTCATCGGAGGATATTTCCTTTTTCACCATAGCCCTCTATGGGCTTCCAAATATCACTTTGCCAATTCCACAAGAACTGTCTTAGCGAAAGGCTTCTTGAGGGGAAAGCTGTAACTCTGTGAGATGATTTCACAGAACACAAAGAAGTTTCTCAGAAAGCTTCTTTCTCTTTGTTATCGGAGGATATTTCCTTTGGCCCTATAGTCTTCAAAGGGATCCGAAATATCGGTTCTCAGATTCCAAGAAATAAGGCTAGCAAGGAAATCCACGAAATACAGATGTAACTCTGTGAGTGGAAGTCACATATCACAGAGCAGTTTCTCAGAAAGCTTCTTTCCAGATTTCATCGGAGGATATTTCCTTTTTCACCATAGCACTCTATGGGCTTCCAAATATCACTTTGCCAATTCCACAAGAACTGTCTTAGCGAAAGGCTTCTTGAGGGGAAATCTGTAACTCTGGGAGACGATTTCACAGAACACAAAGAAGTTTCTCAGAAAGCTTCTTTCTCTTTGTTATCGGAGGATATTTCCTTTGGCCCTATAGTCTTCAAAGGGATCCGAAATATCTGTTCTCAGATTCCACAGAAATAAGGCTAGCAAAGAGATCCACGAAATACAGATGTAACTCTGTGAGTGGAAGTCACATATCATAGAGCAGTTTCTCAGAAATCATCTTTCCAGATTTCATCGGTGGATATTTCTATTTTCACCATAGTCCTCTATGGGCTTCCAAATATCACTTTGCCAATTCCACAAGAACTGTCTTAGCGAAAGGCTTCTTGAGGCGAAAGCTGTAACTCTGTGAGATGATTTCACAGAACACAAAGAAGTTTCTCAGAAAGCTTCTTTCTCTTTTTTATGGGAGGATATTGCCTTTGTGCCTATAGTTTTCAAAGGGATCCGAAATATCTGTTCTCAGATTCCACAGAAATAAGGCTAGCAAAGAGATCCACGAAATACTGATGTAACTCTGTGAGTGGAAGTCTCATATCACAGAGCAGTTTCTCAGAAAGCTTTTTTCCAGATTTCATCGGAGGATATTTCCTTTTTCACCATAGCCCTCTACGGGCTTCCAAATATCACTTTGCCAATTCCACAAGAACTGTCTAAGCGAAAGGCTTCTTGAGGGGAAAGCTGTAACTCTGGGAGATGATTTCACAGAACACAATGAAGTTTCTCAGAAAGCTTCTTTCTCTTTGTTATCGGAGGATATTTCCTTTGTCCCTATAATATTCAAAGGGATCCGAAATATCTGTTCTCAGTTTCCACAGAAATAAGGCTAGCAAAGAGATCCACGAAATACAGATGTAACTCTGAGAGTGGAAGTCACATATCACAGAGCAGTTTCTCAGAAAGCTTCTTTCCAGATTTCATCGGAGGATATTTCCTTTTTCCCCATAGTCCTCCATGGGCTTCCAAATATCACTTTGACAATTCCACAAGAAATGTCTTAGCCAAAGACTTCTTGAGGTGAAAGCTGTAACTCTGTGAGATGATTTCACAGAACACAAAGAAGTTTCTCAGAAAGCTTCTTTCTCTTTGTTATCGGAGGATATTTCCTTTGGCCCTATAGACTTCAAAGGGATCCGAAATATCTGTTCTGAGATTCCAAGAAATAAGGCTAGCAAGGAAATCCATGAAATACAGATGTAACTCTGTGAGTGGAAGTCACATATCACAGAGCAGTTTCTCAGAAAGCTTCTTTCCAGATTTCATCGGAGGATATTTCCTTTTTCACCATAGCCCTCTATGGGCTTCCAAATACAACTTGGCCAATTCCACAAGAACTGTCTTAGCGAAACGCTTCTTGAGGGGAAAGCTGTAACTCTGTGAGATGATTTCACAGAACACAAAGAAGTTTCTCAGAAAGCTTCTTTCTCTTTGTTATCGGAGGATATTTCCTTTGGCCCTATAGTCTTCAAAGGGATCCGAAATATCTGTTCTCAGATTCCACAGAAAGAAGTCTAGCAAAGAGATCCACGAAATACAGATGTAACTCTGAGAGTGGAAGTCACATATCACAGAGCAGTTTCTCAGAAAGCTTCTTTCCAGATTTCATCGGAGGATATTTCCTTTTTCACCATAGCACTCTATGGGCTTCCAAATATCACTTTGCCAATTCCACAAGAACTGTCTTAGCGAAAGGCTTCTTGAGGGGAAAGCTGTAACTCTGGGAGACGATTTCACAGAACACAAAGAAGTTTCTCAGAAAGCTTCTTTCTCTTTGTTATCGGAGGATATTTCCTTTGGCCCTATAGTCTTCAAAGGGATCCGAAATATCTGTTCTCAGATTCCACAGAAATAAGGATAGCAAAGAGATCCACGAAATACAGATGTAACTCTGTGAGTGGAAGTCACATATCACAGAGCAGTTTCTTAGAAAGCTTCTTTCCAGATTTCATCGGAGGATATTTCCTTTTTCACCATAGCCCTCTATGGGCTTCCAAATATCACTTTGCCAATTCCACAAGAACTGTCTTAGCCAAAGGCTTCTTGAGGGGAAAGCTGTAACTCTGTGAGATGATTTCACAGAACACAAAGAAGTTTCTCAGAAAGCTTCTTTCTCTTTGTTATCGGAGGATATTTCCTTTGGCCCTATAGTCTTCAAAGGGATCCGAAATATCTGTTCTCAGATTCCACAGAAATAAGGCTAGCAAAGAGATCCACGAAATACAGATGTAACTCTGTGAGTGGAAATCACATATCACAGAGCAGTTTCTCAGAAAGCTTCTTTCCAGATTTCATCGGAGGATATTTCCTTTTTCACCATAGCCCTCTATGGGCTTCCAAATATCACTTTGCCAATTCCACAAGAACTGTCTTAGCGAAAGGATTCTTGAGGGGAAAGCTGTAACTCTGTGAGATGATTTCACAGAACACAAAGAAGTTTCTCAGAAAGCTTCTTTCTCTTTGTTATCGGAGGATATTTCCTTTGACCCTATAGTCTTCAAAGGGATCCGAAATATCTGTTCTCAGATTCCACAGAAATAAGGATAGCAAAGAGATCCACGAAATGCAGATGTAACTCTGTGAGTGGAAGTCACATATCACAGAGCAGTTTCTCAGAAAGCTTCTTTCCAGATTTCATCGGAGGATATTTCCTTTTTCACCATAGCCCTCTATGGGCTTCCAAATATCACTTTGCAAATTCCACAAGAACTGTCTTAGAGAAAGGCTTCTTTAGGGGAAAGCTGCAACTCTGGGAGATGATTTCACAGAACACAAAGAAATTTCTCAGAAAGCTTCTTTCTCTTTGTTATCGGAGGATATTTCCTTTGGCCCTATAGTCTTCAAAGGGATCCGAAATATCTGTTCTCAGATTCCACAGAAATAAGGCTAGCAAAGAGATCCACGAAATACAGATGTAACTCTGTGAGTGGAAGTCACATATCACAGAGCAGTTTCTCAGAAAGCTTCTTTCCAGATTTCATCGGTGGATATTTCCTTTTTCACCATAGCCCTCTAAGGGCTTCCAAATATCACTTTGCCAATTCCACAAGAACTGTCTTTGCGAAAGGCTTCTTGAGGGGAAAGCTGTAACTCTGTGAGATGATTTCACAGAACACAAAGAAGTTTCTCAGAAAGCTTCTTTCTCTTTTTTATGGGAGGATATTTCCTTTGTGCCTATTTTTTTCAAAGGGATCCGAAATATCTGTTCTCAGATTCCACAGAAATAAGGCTAGCAAAGAGATCCACGAAATACAGATGTAACTCTGTGAGTGGAAGTCACATATCACAGAGCAGTTTCTCAGAAATCTTCTTTCCAGATTTCATCGGTGGATATTTCCTTTTTCACCATAGCCCTCTGTGGGCTTCCAAATATCACTTTGCCAATTCCACAAGAACTGTCTTTGCGAAAGGCTTCTTGAGGGGAAAGCTGTAACTCTGTGAGATGATTTCACAGAACACAAAGAAGTTTCTCAGAAAGCTTCTTTCTCTTTGTTATCGGAGGATATTTCCTTTGGCCCTATATTCTTCAAAGGGATCCGAAATATCTGTTCTCAGATTCCACAGAAATAAGGCTAGCAAAGAGATCCACGAAATACAGATGTAACTCTGTGAGCGGAAGTCACATATCACAGAGCAGTTTCTCAGAAAGCTTCTTTCCAGATTTCATCGGAGGATATTTCCTTTTTCACCATAGCCCTCTGTGGGCTTCCAAATATCACTTTGCCAATTCCACAAGAACTGTCTTAGCTAAAGGCTTCTTGAGGGGAAAGCTGTAAATCTGTGAGATGATTTCACAGAACACAAAGAAGCTTCTCAGAAAGCTTCTTTCTCTTTTTTATAGGAGTATATTTCCTTTGGCCCTATAGTCTTCAAAGGGATCCGAAATATCTGTTTTCAGATCCCAAAGAAATAAGGCTAGCAAAGAGATCCACGAAATACTGATGTAACTCTGTGAGTGGAAGTCTCATATCACAGAGCAGTTTCTCAGAAAGCTTTTTTCCAGATTTCATCGGAGGATATTTCATTTTTCACCATAGCCCTCTGTGGGCTTCCAAATATCACTGCCAATTCCACAAGAACTGTCTTAGCGAAAGGCTTCTTGAGGGGAAAGCTGTAACTCTGTGAGATGATTTCACAGAACACAAAGAAGTTTCTCAGAAAGCTTCTTTCTCTTTGTTATCGGAGGATATTTCCTTTGGCCCTATAGTCTTCAAAGGGATCCGAAATATCTGTTCTCAGATTCCAAGAAATAAGGCTAGCAAAGAGATCCACGAAATACAGATGTAACTCTGTGAGTGGAAGTCACATATCACAGAGCAGTTTCTCAGAAAGCTTCTTTCCAGATTTCATCGGAGGATATTTCCTTTTTCACCATAGCCGTCTATCGGCTTCCAAATATCACTTTGCCAATTCCACAAGAACTGCCTTAGCGAAACGATTCTTGAGGGGAAAGCTGTAACTCTGTGAGATGATTTCACAGAACACAAAGAAGTTTCTCAGAAAGCTTCTTTCACTTTGTTATCGGAGGATATTTCCTTTGGCCCTATAGTCTTCAAAGGGATCCGAAATATCTGTTCTCAGATTCCACAGAAATAAGGCTAGCAAAGAGATCCACGAAATACAGATGTAACTCTGAGAGTGGAAGTCACATATCACAGAGCAGTTTCTCAGAAAGCTTCTTTCCAGATTTCATCGGAGGATATTTCCTTTTTCACCATAGCTCTCTATGGGCTTCCAAATATCACTTTGCCAATTCCACAAGAACTGTCTTAGCGAAAGGCTTCTTGAGGGGAAAGCTGTAACTCTGGGAGACGATTTCACAGAACACAAAGAAGTTTCCAGAAAGCATCTTTCTCTTTGTTACCGGAGGATATTTCCTTTGGCCCTATAGTCTTCAAAGGGATCCGAAATATCTGTTCTCAGACTCCACAGAAATAAGGCTAGCAAAGAGATCCACGAAATACAGATGTAACTCTGTGAGTGGAAGTCACATATCACAGAGCAGTTTCTCAGAAATCTTCTTTCCAGATTTCATCGGTGGATATTTCCTTTTTCACCATAGCCCTCTAAGGGCTTCCAAATATCACTTTGCCAATTCCACAAGAACTGTCTTTGCGAAAGGCTTCTTGAAGGGAAAGCTGTAACTCTGTGAGATGATTTCACAGAACACAAAGAAGTTTCTCAGAAAGTTTCTTTCTCTTTTTTATGGGAGGATATTTCCTTTGTGCCTATTTTTTTCAAAGGGATCCGAAATATCTGTTCTCAGATTCCACAGAAATAAGGCTAGCAAAGAGATCCACGAAATACAGATGTAACTCTGTGAGTGGAAGTCACATATCACAGAGCACTTTCTCAGAAAGCTTCTTTCCAGATTTCATCGGAGGATATTTCCTTTTTCACCATAGCCCTCTGTGGGCTTCCAAATATCACTTTGCCAATTCCACAAGAACTGTCTTAGCGAAAGGCTTCTTGAGGGGAAAGCTGTAAATCTGTGAGATGATTTCACAGAACACAAAGAAGTTTCTCAGAAAGCTTCTTTCTCTTTGTTATCGGAGGATATTTCCTTTGGCCCTATAGTCTTCAAAGGGATCCGAAATATCTGTTTTCAGATTCCACAGAAATAAGGCTAGCAAAGAGATCCACGAAATACAGATGTAACTCTGAGAGTGGAAGTCACTTATCACAGAGCAGTTTCTCAGAAAGCTTCTTTCCAGATTTCATCGGAGGATATTTCCTTTTTCACCATAGCCCTCTATGGGCTTCCAAATATCACTTTGCCAATTCCACAAGAACTGTCTAAGCGAAAGGCTTCTTGAGGGGAAAGGTGTAACTTTGGGAGATGATTTCACAGAACACAAAGAAGTTTCTCAGAAAGCTTCTTTCTCTTTGTTATGGGAGGATATTTCCTTTGGCCCTATAGTCTTCAAAGGGATCCGAAATATCTGTTCTCAGATTCCACAGAAATAAGGCTAGCAAAGAGATCCACGAAATACAGTTGTAACTCTGTGAGTGGAAGTCACATATCACAGAGCAGTTTCTCAGAAAGATTCTTTCCAGATTTCATCGGAGGATATTTCCTTTTTCACCATAGCCCTCCATGGGCTTCCAAATATCACTTTGCCAATTCCACAAGAACTGTCTTAGCGAAAGGCTTCTTGAGGGGAAAGCTGTAACTCTGTGAGATGATTTCACAGAACACAAAGAAGTTTCTCAGGAAGCTTCTTTCTCTTTGTTATCGGAGGATATTTCCTTTGGCCCTATAGTCTTCAAAGGGATCCGAAATATCTGTTCTCAGATTCCAAGAAATAAGGCTAGCAAGGAAATCCACGAAATACAGATGTAACTCTGTGAGTGGAAGTCACATATCACAGAGCAGTTTCTCAGAAAGCTTCTTTCCAGATTTCATCGGAGGATATTTCCTTTTTCACCATAGCCGTCTATCGGCTTCCAAATATCACTTTGCCAATTCCACAAGAACTGTCTTAGCGAAACGATTCTTGAGGGGAAAGCTGTAACTCTGTGAGATGATTTCACAGAACACAAAGAAGTTTCTCAGAAAGCTTCTTTCACTTTGTTATGGGAGGATATTTCCTTTGGCCCTATAGTCTTCAAAGGGATCCGAAATATCTGTTCTCAGATTCCACAGAAATAAGGCTAGCAAAGAGATCCACGAAATACAGATGTAACTCTGAGAGTGGAAGTCACATATCACAGAGCAGTTTCTCAGAAAGCTTCTTTCCAGATTTCATCGGAGGATATTTCCTTTTTCACCATAGCACTCTATGGGCTTCCAAATATCACTTTGCCAATTCCACAAGAACTGTCTTAGCGAAAGGCTTCTTGAGGGGAAAGCTTTAACTCTGGGAGACGATTTCACAGAACACAAAGAAGTTTCTCAGAAAGCTTCTTTCTCTTTGTTATCGGAGGATATTTCCTTTGGCCCTATAGTCTTCAAAGGGATCCGAAATATCTGTTCTCAGATTCCACAGAAATAAGGCTAGCAAAGAGATCCACGAAATACAGATGTAACTCTGTGAGTGGAAGTCACATATCACAGAGCAGTTTCTCAGAAAGCTTCTTTCCAGATTTCATCGGAGGATATTTCCTTTTTCACCATAGCCCTCTATGGGTTTCCAAATATCACTTTGCCAATTCCACAAGAACTGTCTTAGCGAAAGGATTCTTGAGAGGAAAGCTGTAACTCTGTGAGATGATTTCACAGAACACAAAGAAGTTTCTCAGAAAGCTTCTTTATCTTTGTTATCGGAGGATATTTCCTTTGGCCCTACAGTCTTCAAAGGGATCCGAAATATCTGTTCTCAGATTCCACAGAAATAAGGATAGCAAAGAAATCCACGAAATACAGATGTAACTCTGTGAGTGGAAGTCACATATCACAGAGCAGTTTCTCAGAAAGCTTCTTTCCAGATTTCATCGGAGGATGTTTCCTTTTTCACCATAGCCCTCTATGGGCTTCCAAATATCACTTTGCCAATTCCACAAGAACTGTCTTAGCGAAAGGCTTCTTGAGGGGAAAGCTGTAACTCTGGGAGATGATTTCACAGAACACAAAGAAGTTTCTCAGAAAGCTTCTTTCTCTTTCTTATCGGAGATTATTTCCCTTCTCCCTATAGTCTTCAAAGTGATCCGAAATATCTGTTCTCAGATTCCAGAGAAATAAGGCTAGCAAACAAATCCACGAAATACAGATGTAACTCTGTGAGTGGAAGTCACATATCACAGAGCAGTTTCTCAGAAAGCTTCTTTCCAGATTTCATCGGAGGATATTTCCTTTTTCACCATAGCCCTCTATGGGCTTCCAAATATCACTTTGCCAATTCCACAAGAACTGTCTTAGCGAAAGGCTTCTTGAGGGGAAAGCTGTAACTCTGTGAGATGATTTCACAGAACACAAAGAAGTTTCTCAGAGAGCTTCTTTCTCTTTGTTATCGGAGGATATTTCCTTTGGCCCTATAGTCTTCAAAGGGATCCGAAATATCTGTTCTCAGATTCCACAGAAATAAGGCTAGCAAAGAGATCCACGAAATACAGATGTAAGTCTGTGAGTGGAAGTCACATATCATAGAGCAGTTTCTCAGAAATCTTCTTTCCAGATTTCATCGGTGGATATGTCTTTTTTCACCATAGCCCTCTATGGGCTTCCAAATATCACTTTGCCAATTCCACAAGAACTGTCTTAGCGAAAGGCTTCTTGAGGGGAAACCTGTAACTCTGGGAGATGATTTCACAGAACACAATGAAGTTTCTCAGAAAGCTTCTTTCTCTTTGTTATCGGAGGATATTCCCTTTGTCCCTATAATATTCAAAGGGATCCGAAATATCTGTTCTCAGTTTCCACAGAAATAAGGCTAGCAAAGAGATCCACGAAATACAGATGTAACTCTGTGAGTGGAAGTCACATATCACAGAGCAGTTTCTCAGAAAACTTCTTTCCAGATTTCATCGGAGGATATTTCCTTTTTCACCATAGCCCTCTATGGTTTCCAAATATCACCTTGCCAATTCCACAAGAACTGTCTTAGCGAAAGGCTTTTGAGGGGAAAGCTGTAACTCTGTGAGATGATTTCACAGAACACAAAGAAGTTTCTCAGAAAGCTTCTTTCTCTTTGTTATGAGAGGATATTTCCTTTGGCCCTATAGTCTTCAAAGGGATCCGAAATATCTGTTCTCAGATTGCACAGGAATAACGCTAGCAAAGAGATCCACGAAATACAGATGTAACTCTGTGTGTGGAAGTCACATAACACAGAGCAGTTTCTCAGAAAGCTTCCTTCCAGATTTCATCGGAGGATATTTCCTCTTTCACCATAGCCCACTAAGGGCTTCCAAATATCACTTTGCCAATTCCACAAGAACTGTCTTAGCGAAAGGCTTCTTGAGGGGAAAGCTGTAACTCTCGGAGATGATTTCACAGAACACAAAGAAGTTTCTCAGAAAGCTTCTTTCTCTTTGTTATGGGAGGATATTTCCTTTGGCCCTATAGTCTTCAAAGGGATCCGAAATATCTGTTCTCAGATTCCACATAAATAAGGCTAGCAAAGAGATCCACGAAATACTGATTTAACACTGTGAGTGGAAGTCTCATATCACAGAGCAGTATCTCAGAAATCTTCTTTCCAGATTTCATCGGTGGATATTTCCTTTTTCACCATAGCCCTCTTTGGGCTTCCAAATATCACTTTGCAAATTCCACAAGAACTGTCTTAGCGAAAGGCTTCTTGAGGAGAAAGCTCTAACTCTGTGAGATGATTTCACAGAACACAAAGAAGTTTCTCAGAAAGCTTCTTTCTCTTTTTTATGGGAGGATATTTCCTTTGTCCCTATAGTCTTCAAAGGGATCCGAAATATCTGTTCTCAGATTCCACAGATATAAGGCTAGCGAAGAAATCCACGAAATACAGATGTAATTCTGAGAGTGGAACTCATATATCACAGAGCAGTTTCTCAGAAAGTTCTTTCCAGATTTCATCGGAGGATATTTCCTTTTTCACCATAGCCCTCTACGGACTTCCAAATATCACTTTGCCAATTCCACAAGAACTGTCTTAGCGAAAGGCTTCTTGAGTTGAAAGCTGTAACTCTGTGAGATGATTTCACAGAACACAATGCAGTTTTTCAGAAATCATCTTTCTCTTTGTTATGGGAGGATATTTCCTTTGGCCCTGTAGTCTTCAAAGGGATCCGAAATATCTGTTCTCAGATTCCACAGAAATAAGGCTAGCAAAGAGATCCACGAAATACAGATGTAACTCTGTGAGTGGAAGTCACATATCACAGAGCAGTTTCTCAGAAAGCTTCTTTCCAGATTTCATCGGAGGATATTTCCTTTTTCAACATAGCCCTCTATGGGCTTCCAAGTATCACTTTGCCAATTCCACAAGAACTGTCTTAGCGAAAGGCTTCTTGAGGGGAAAGCTGTAACTCTGTGAGATGATTTCACAGAACACAAAGAAGTTTCTCAGAAAGCTTCTTTCTCTTTGTTATGGGAGGATATTTCCTTTGGCCCTAGAGTCTTCAAAGGGATCCGAAATATCTGTTCTCAGATTCCACAGAAATAAGGCTAGCAAAGAGATCCACGAAATACAGATGTAACTCTGTGAGTGGAAGTCACATATCACAGAGCAGTTTCTCAGAAAGCTTCTTTCCAGATTTCATCGGAGGATATTTCCTTTTTCACCGTAGCCCTCTATGGGCTTCCAAATATCACTTTGCCAATTCCACAAGAACTGTCTTAGCGAAAGGCTTCTTGAGGGGAAAGCTGTAACTCTGGGAGACGATTTCACAGAACACAAAGAAGTTTCCAGAAAGCATCTTTCTCTTTGTTACCGGAGGATATTTCCTTTGGCCCTATAGACTTCAAAGGGATCCGAAATATCTGTTCTCAGATTCCACAGAAATAAGGCTAGCAAAGAGATCCACGAAATACAGATGTAACTCTGTGAGTGGAAGTCACATATCACAGAGCAGTTTCTCAGAAAGCTTCTTTCCAGATTTCATCGGAGGATATTTCCTTTTTCACCATAGCCCTCTGTGGGATTCCAAATATCACTTTGCCAATTCCACAAGAACTGTCTTAGCGAAAGGCTTCTTGAGGGGAAAGCTGTAAATCTGTGAGATGATTTCACAGAACACAAAGAAGTTTCTCAGAAAGCTTCTTTCTCTTTGTTATGGGAGGATATTTCCTTTGGCCCTATAGTCTTCAAAGGGATCCGAAATATCTGTTCTCAGATTCCACAGAAATAAGGCTAGCAAAGAGATCCACGAAATACAGTTGTAACTCTGTGAGTGGAAGTCACATATCACAGAGCAGTTTCTCAGAAAGATTCTTTCCAGATTTCATCGGAGGATATTTCCTTTTTCACCATAGCCCTCTATGGGCTTCCAAATATCACTTTGCCAATTCCACAAGAACTGTCTTAGCGAAAGGCTTCTTGAGGGGAAAGCTGTAACTCTGTGAGATGATTTCACAGAACACAAAGAAGTTTCTCAGGAAGCTTCTTTCTCTTTGTTATCGGAGGATATTTCCTTTGGCCCTATAGTCTTCAAAGGGATCCGAAATATCTGTTCTCAGATTCCAAGAAATAAGGCTAGCAAGGAAATCCACGAAATACAGATGTAACTCTGTGAGTGGAAGTCACATATCACAGAGCAGTTTCTCAGAAAGCTTCTTTCCAGATTTCATCGGAGGATATTTCCTTTTTCACCATAGCCGTCTATCGGCTTCCAAATATCACTTTGCCAATTCCACAAGAACTGTCTTAGCGAAACGATTCTTGAGGGGAAAGCTGTAACTCTGTGAGATGATTTCACAGAACACAAAGAAGTTTCTCAGAAAGCTTCTTTCACTTTGTTATGGGAGGATATTTCCTTTGGCCCTATAGTCTTCAAAGGGATCCGAAATATCTGTTCTCAGATTCCACAGAAATAAGGCTAGCAAAGAGATCCACGAAATACAGATGTAACTCTGAGAGTGGAAGTCACATATCACAGAGCAGTTTCTCAGAAAGCTTCTTTCCAGATTTCATCGGAGGATATTTCCTTTTTCACCATAGCACTCTATGGGCTTCCAAATATCACTTTGCCAATTCCACAAGAACTGTCTTAGCGAAAGGCTTCTTGAGGGGAAAGCTTTAACTCTGGGAGACGATTTCACAGAACACAAAGAAGTTTCTCAGAAAGCTTCTTTCTCTTTGTTATCGGAGGATATTTCCTTTGGCCCTATAGTCTTCAAAGGGATCCGAAATATCTGTTCTCAGATTCCACAGAAATAAGGCTAGCAAAGAGAACCACGAAATACAGATGTAACTCTGTGAGTGGAAGTCACATATCACAGAGCAGTTTCTCAGAAAGCTTCTTTCCAGATTTCATCGGAGGATATTTCCTTTTTCACCATAGCCCTCTATGGGCTTCCAAATATCACTTTGCCAATTCCACAAGAACTGTCTTAGCGAAAGTATTCTTGAGGGGAAAGCTGTAACTCTGTGAGATGATTTCACAGAACACAAAGAAGTTTCTCAGAAAGCTTCTTTATCTTTGTTATCGGAGGATATTTCCTTTGGCCCTATAGTCTTCAAAGGGATCCGAAATATCTGTTCTCAGATTCCACAGAAATAAGGATAGCAAAGAGATCCACGAAATACAGATGTAACTCTGTGAGTGGAAGTCACATATCACAGAGCAGTTTCTCAGAAAGCTTCTTTCCAGATTTCATCGGAGGATGTTTCCTTTTTCACCATAGCCCTCTATGGGCTTCCAAATATCACTTTGCCAATTCCACAAGAACTGTCTTAGCGAAAGGCTTCTTGAGGGGAAAGCTGTAACTCTGGGAGATGATTTCACAGAACACAAAGAAGTTTCTCAGAAAGCTTCTTTCTCTTTCTTATCGGAGATTATTTCCTTTCGCCCTATAGTCTTCAAAGTGATCCGAAATATCTGTTCTCAGATTCCACAGAAATAAGGCTAGCAAACAAATCCACGAAATACAGATGTAACTCTGTGAGTGGAAGTCACATATCACAGAGCAGTTTCTCAGAAAGCTTCTTTCCAGATTTCATCGGAGGATATTTCCTTTTTCACCATAGCCCTCTATGGGCTTCCAAATATCACTTTGCCAATTCCACAAGAACTGTCTTAGCGAAAGGCTTCTTGAGGGGAAAGCTGTAACTCTGTGAGATGATTTCACAGAACACAAAGAAGTTTCTCAGAGAGCTTCTTTCTCTTTGTTATCGGAGGATATTTCCTTTGGCCCTATAGTCTTCAAAGGGATCCGAAATATCTGTTCTCAGATTCCACAGAAATAAGGCTAGCAAAGAGATCCACGAAATACAGATGTAAGTCTGTGAGTGGAAGTCACATATCATAGAGCAGTTTCTCAGAAATCTTCTTTCCAGATTTCATCGGTGGATATGTCTTTTTTCACCATAGCCCTCTATGGGCTTCCAAATATCACTTTGCCAATTCCACAAGAACTGTCTTAGCGAAAGGCTTCTTGAGGGGAAACCTGTAACTCTGGGAGATGATTTCACAGAACACAATGAAGTTTCTCAGAAAGCTTCTTTCTCTTTGTTATCGGAGGATATTTCCTTTGTCCCTATAATATTCAAAGGGATCCGAAATATCTGTTCTCAGTTTCCACAGAAATAAGGCTAGCAAAGAGATCCACGAAATACAGATGTAACTCTGAGAGTGGAAGTCACATATCACAGAGCAGTTTCTCAGAAAGCTTCTTTCCAGATTTCATCGGAGGATATTTCCTTTTTCCCCATAGCCCTCCAGGGGCTTCCAAATATCACTTTGACAATTCCACAAGAAACGTCTTAGCCAAAGACTTCTTGAGGTGAAAGCTGTAACTCTGTGAGATGATTTCACAGAACACAAAGAAGTTTCTCAGAAAGCTTCTTTCTCTTTGTTATCGGAGGATATTTCCTTTGGCCCTATAGTCTTCAAAGGGATCCGAAATATCTGTTCTCAGATTCCACAGAAATAAGGCTAGCAAAGAGATCCACGAAATACAGATGTAACTCTGTGAGTGGAAGTCACATATCACAGAGCAGTTTCTCAGAAAACTTCTTTGCAGATTTCATCGGAGGATATTTCCTTTTTCACCATAGCCCTCTATGGTTTCCAAATATCACCTTGCAATTCCACAAGAACTGTCTTAGCGAAAGGCTTTTGAGGGGAAAGCTGTAACTCTGTGAGATGATTTCACAGAACACAAAGAAGTTTCTCAGAAAGCTTCTTTCTCTTTGTTATGAGAGGATATTTCCTTTGGCCCTATAGTCTTCAAAGGGATCCGAAATATCTGTTCTCAGATTGCACAGGAATAACGCTAGCAAAGAGATCCACGAAATACAGATGTAACTCTGTGTGTGGAAGTCACATAACACAGAGCAGTTTCTCAGAAAGCTTCCTTCCAGATTTCATCGGAGGATATTTCCTCTTTCACCATAGCCCACTAAGGGCTTCCAAATATCACTTTGCCAATTCCACAAGAACTGTCTTAGCGAAAGGCTTCTTGAGGGGAAAGCTGTAACTCTCGGAGATGATTTCACAGAACACAAAGAAGTTTCTCAGAAAGCTTCTTTCTCTTTGTTATGGGAGGATATTTCCTTTGGCCCTATAGTCTTCAAAGGGATCCGAAATATCTGTTCTCAGATTCCACATAAATAAGGCTAGCAAAGAGATCCACGAAATACTGATTTAACACTGTGAGTGGAAGTCTCATATCACAGAGCAGTATCTCAGAAATCTTCTTTCCAGATTTCATCGGTGGATATTTCCTTTTTCACCATAGCCCTCTTTGGGCTTCCAAATATCACTTTGCAAATTCCACAAGAACTGTCTTAGCGAAAGGCTTCTTGAGGAGAAAGCTCTAACTCTGTGAGATGATTTCACAGAACACAAAGAAGTTTCTCAGAAAGCTTCTTTCTCTTTTTTATGGGAGGATATTTCCTTTGTCCCTATAGTCTTCAAAGGGATCCGAAATATCTGTTCTCAGATTCCACAGATATAAGGCTAGCGAAGAAATCCACGAAATACAGATGTAATTCTGAGAGTGGAACTCATATATCACAGAGCAGTTTCTCAGAAAGTTCTTTCCAGATTTCATCGGAGGATATTTCCTTTTTCACCATAGCCCTCTACGGACTTCCAAATATCACTTTGCCAATTCCACAAGAACTGTCTTAGCGATAGGCTTCTTGAGGGGAAAGCTGTAACTCTGTGAGATGATTTCACAGAACACAATGCAGTTTCTCAGAAATCATCTTTCTCTTTGTTATGGGAGGATATTTCCTTTGGCCCTGTAGTCTTCAAAGGGATCCGAAATATCTGTTCTCAGATTCCACAGAAATAAGGCTAGCAAAGAGATCCACGAAATACAGATGTAACTCTGTGAGTGGAAGTCACATATCACAGAGCAGTTTCTCAGAAAGCTTCTTTCCAGATTTCATCGGAGGATATTTCCTTTTTCAACATAGCCCTCTATGGGCTTCCAAGTATCACTTTGCCAATTCCACAAGAACTGTCTTAGCGAAAGGCTTCTTTAGGGGAAAGCTGTAACTCTCGGAGATGATTTCGCAGAACACAAAGAAGTTTCTCAGAAAGCTTCTTTCTCTTTGTTATGGGAGGATATTTCCTTTGGCCCTAGAGTCTTCAAAGGGATCCGAAATATCTGTTCTCAGATTCCACAGAAATAAGGCTAGCAAAGAGATCCACGAAATACAGATGTAACTCTGTGAGTGGAAGTCACATATCACAGAGCAGTTTCTCAGAAAGCTTCTTTCCAGATTTCATCGGAGGATATTTCCTTTTTCACCATAGCCCTCTATGGGCTTCCAAATATCACTTTGCCAATTCCACAAGAACTGTCTTAGCGAAAGGCTTCTTGAGGGGAAAGCTGTAACTCTGTGAGATGATTTCACAGAACACAAAGAAGTTTCTCAGAAAGCTTCTTTCTCTTTGTTATCGGAGGATATTTCCTTTGGCCCTATAGTCTTCAAATGGATCCGAAATATCTGTTCTCAGATTCCACAGAAATAAGGCTAGCAAAGAGATCCACGAAATACAGATGTAACTCTGAGAGTGGAAGTCACATATCACAGAGCAGTTTCTCAGAAAGCTTCTTTCCAGATTTCATCGGAGGATATTTCCTTTTTCACCATAGCCCTCTAAGGGCTTCCAAATATCACTTTGCCAATTCCACAAGAACTGTCTTAGCGAAAGGCTTCTTGAGGAGAAAGCTGTAACTCTGGGAGACGATTTCACAGAACACAAAGAAGTTTCCAGAAAGAATCTTTCTCTTTGTTACCGGAGGATATTTCCTTTGGCCCTATAGTCTTCAAAGGGATCCGAAATATCTGTTCTCAGATTCCACAGAAATAAGGCTAGCAAAGAGATTCACGAAATACAGATGTAACTCTGTGAGTGGAAGTCACATATCACAGAGCAGTTTCTCAGAAATATTCTTTCCAGATTTCATCGGTGGATATTTCCTTTTTCACCATAGCCCTCTAAGGGCTTCTAAATATCACTTTGCCAATTCCACAAGAACTGTCTTTGCGAAAGGCTTCTTGAGGGGAAAGCTGTAACTCTGTGAGATGATTTCACAGAACACAAAGAAGTTTCTCAGAAAGCTTCTTTCTCTTTTTTATGGGAGGATATTTCCTTTGTGCCTATTTTTTTCAAAGGGATCCGAAATATCTGTTCTCAGATTCCACAGAAATAAGGCTAGCAAAGAGATCCACGAAATACAGATGTAACTCTGTGAGTGGAAGTCACATATCACAGAGCAGTTTCTCAGAAAGCTTCTTTCCAGATTTCATCGGAGGATATTTCCTTTTTCACCATAGCCCTCTGTGGGCTTCCAAATATCACTTTGCCAATTCCACAAGAACTGTCTTAGCGAAAGGCTTTTTGAGGGGAAAGCTGTAAATCTGTGAGATGATTTCACAGAACACAAAGAAGTTTCTCAGAAAGCTTCTTTCTCTTTGTTATCGGAAGATATTTCCTTTGGCCCTATAGTCTTCAAAGGGATCCGAAATATCTGTTTTCAGATTCCACAGAAATAAGGCTAGCAAAGAGATCCACGAAATACAGATTGAACTCTGAGAGTGGAAGTCACTTATCACAGAGCAGGTTCTCAGAAAGCTTTTTTCCAGATTTCATCGGAGGATATTTCCTTTTTCACCATAGCCCTCTATGGGCTTCCAAATGTCACTTTGCCAATTCCACAAGAACTGTCTAAGCGAAAGGCTTCTTGAGGGGAAAGCTGTAACTCTGTGAGATGATTTCACAGAACACAAAGAAGTTTCTCAGAAAGCTTCTTTCTCTTTGTTATCGGAGGATATTTCCTTTGGCCCTATAGTCTTCAAAGGGATCCGAAATATCTGTTCTCAGATTCCACAGAAATAAGGCTAGCAAAGAGATCCACGAAATACAGTTGTAACTCTGTGAGTGGAAGTCACATATCACAGAGCAGTTTCTCAGAAAGATTCTTTCCAGATTTCATCGGAGGATATTTCCTTTTTCACCATAGCCCTCTATGGGCTTCCAAATATCACTTTGCCAATTCCACAAGAACTGTCTTAGCGAAAGTCTTCTTGAGGGGAAAGCTGTAACTCTGTGAGATGATTTCACAGAACACAAAGAAGTTTCTCAGAAAGCTTCTTTCTCTTTGTTATCGGAGGATATTTCCTTTGGCCCTATAGTCTTCAAAGGGATCCGAAATATCTGTTCTCAGATTCCACAGAAATAAGGCTAACAAGGAAATCCAGGAAATACAGATGTAACTCTGTGAGTGGAAGTCACATATCACAGAGCAGTTTCTCAGAAAGCTTCTTTCCAGATTTCATCAGAGGATATTTCCTTTTTCACCATAGCCCTCTATCGGCTTCCTAATATCACTTTGCCAATTCCCCAAGAACTGTCTTAGCGAAACGCTTCTTGAGGGGAAAGCTGTAACTCTGTTAGATGATTTCACAGAACACAAAGAAGTTTCTCAGAAAGCTTCTTTCTCTTTGTTATCGGAGGATATTTCCTTTGGCCCTATAGTCTTCAAAGGGATCCGAAATATCTGTTCTCAGATTCCACAGAAATAAGGCTAGCAAAGAGATCCACGAAATACAGATGTAACTCGGAGATTGGAAGTCACATATCACAGAGCAGTTTCTCAGAAAGCTTCTTTCCAGATTTCATCGGAGGATACTTCCTTTTTCACCATAGCCCTCTATCGGCTTCCAAATATCACTTTGCCAATTCCAAGAGAACTGTCTTAGCCAAAGGCTTCCTGAGGGGAAAGCTGTAACTCTGTGAGATGATTTCACAGAACACAAAGAAGTTTCTCAGAAAGCTTCTTTCTCTTTGTTATCGGAGATTATTTCCTTTGGCCCTATATACTTCAAAGGGATCCGAAATATCTGTTCTCAGATTCCACAGAAATAAGGCTAGCAAAGAAATCCACGAAATACAGATGTAACTCTGTGAGTGGAAGTCACATATCACAGAGCAGTTTCTCAGAAAGCTTCTTTCCAGATTTCATCGGAGGATATTTCCTTTTTCACCATAGCAATCTGTGGGCTTCCAAATATCACTTTGCCAATTCCACAAGAACTGTCTTAGCGAAAGGCTTCTTGAGGGGAAAGCTGTACCTCTGTGAGATGATTACACAGAACACAATGAAGTTTCTCAGAAAGCTTCTTTCTCTTTGTTATCGGAGGATATTTCCTTTGGCCCTATAGTCTTCAAAGGGATCCGAAATATTTGTTCTCAGATTCCACAGAAATAAGGCTAGCAAAGAGATCCACGAAATACAGATGTAACTCTGTGAGTGGAAGCCACATACCACAGAGCAGTTTCTCAGAAAACTTCTTTCCAGATTTCATCGGAGGATATTTCCTTTTTCACCATAGCCCTCTATGGTTTCCAAATATCACCTTGCCAATTCCACAAGAACTGTCTTAGCGAAAGGCTTCTTGAGGGGAAAGCTGTAACTCTGTGAGATGATTTCACAGAACACAAAGAAGTTTCACAGAAAGCTTCTTTCTCTTTGTTATGGGAGGATATTTCCTTTGGCCCTATAGTCTTCAAAGGGATCCGAAATATCTGTTCTCAGATTCCACAGAATAAGGCTAGCAAAGAGATCCACGAAATACAGATGTAACTCTGTGAGTGGAGGTCACATATCACAGAGCAGTTTCTCAGAAAGCTTCTATCCAGATTTCATCGGAGGATATTTCCTTTTTCACCGTAGCCCTCTATGGGCTTCCAGATATCACTTTGCCAATTCCACAAGAACTGTCTTAGCGAAAGGCTTCTTGAGGGGAAAGCTGTAAATCTGTGAGATGATTTAACAGAACACGAAGTTTCTCAGAAAGCTTCTTTCTCTTTGTTATCGGAAGATATTTCCTTTGGCCCTATAATCTTCAAAGGGATCCGAAATATCTGCTCTCAGATTCCACAGAAATAAGGCTAGCAAAGAGATCCACGAAATACAGATGTAACTATGTGAGTGGAAGTGACATAACACAGAGCAGTTTCTCAGAAAGCTTCTTTCCAGATTTCATCGGAGGATATTTCCTCTTTCACCATAGCCCTCTATGGGCTTCCAAATATCACTTTGCCAATTCCACAAGAACTGTCTTAGCGAAAGGCTTCTTGAGGGGAAAGCTGTATCTCTGTGAGATGATTTCACAGAACACAAAGAAGTTTTTCAGAAAGTTTCTTTGTCTTTGTTATGGGAGGATATTTCCTTTGGCCCTATAGTCTTCAAAGGGATCCGAAATATCTCTTCTCAGATTCCACAGAAATAAGGCTAGCAAAGAGATCCACGAAATACAGATGTAACTCTGTGAGTGGAAGTCACATAACACAGAGCAGTTTCTCAGAAAGCTTCTTTCCAGATTTCATCGGAGGATATTTCCTTTTTCACCATAGCCCTCTAGGGCTTCCAAATATCACATTGCCAATTCCAGAAGAACTGTCTTAGCGAAAGGCTTCTTGAGGGGAAAGCTGTAACTCTGTGAGATGATTTCACAGAACACAATGAAGTTTATCAGAAAGCTTCTTTCTCTTTGTTATCGGAGTATATTTCTTTGGCCCTGTAGTCTTCAAAGGGATCCGAAATATCTGTTCTCAGATTCCACAGAAATAAGGCTAGCAAAGAGATCCACGAAATACTGATTTAACACTGTGAGTGGAAATCTCATATCACAGAGCAGTATCTCAGAAATCTTCTTTCCAGATTTCATCGGTGGATATTTCTTTTTTCACCATAGCCCTCTTTGGGTTTCCAAATATCACTTTGCCAATTCAACAAGAACTGTCTTAGTGAAAGGCTTCTTGAGGAGAAAGCTGTAACTCTGTGAGATGATTTTACAGAACACAAAGAAGTTTCTCAGAAAGCTTCTTTCTCTTTTTTATGGGAGGATATTTCCTTTGTCCCTACAGTCTTCAAAGGGATCCGAAATATCTGTTCTCAGATTCCACAGAAATAAGGCTAGCAAAGAAATACACGAAATACAGATGTAATTCTGTGAGTGGAACTCATATATCACAGAGCAGTTTCTCAGAAAGTTCTTTCCAGATTTCATCGGAGGATATTTCCTTTTTCACCATAGCCCTCTATGGGCTTCCAAATATCACTTTGCCAATTCCACAAGAACTGTCTTAGCGAAAGGCTTCTTGAGTGGAAAGTTGTAACTCTGAGAGATGATTTCACAGAACACAAAGAAGTTTCTCAGAAAGCTTCTTTCTCTTTGTTAACAGAGGATATTTCCTTGGGCCCTATAGTTTTCAAAGGGATCCGAAATATCTGTTCTCAGATTCCACAGAAATAAGGCAAGCAAAGAGATCCACGAAATACAGATGTAACTCTGTGAGTGGAAGTCACATGTCACAGAGCAGATTCTCAGAAAGCTTCTTTCCAGATTTCATCGGAGGATATTTCCTTTTTCACCATAGCCCTCTAAGGGCTTCCAAATATCACTTTGCCAATTCCACAAGAACTGTCTTAGCGTAAGGCTTCTTGAGGGGAAAGCTGTAACTCTCGGAGATGATTTCGCAGAACACAAAGAAGTTTCTCAGAAAGCTTCTTTCTCTTTGTTATCGGAGATTATTTCCTTTGGCCCTATATACTTCGAAGGGATCCGAAATATCTGTTCTCAGATTCCACAGAAATAAGGCTAGCAAAGAAATCCACGAAATACAGATGTAACTCTGTGAGTGGAAGTCACATATCACAGAGCAGTTTCTCAGAAAGCTTCTTTCCAGATTTCATCGGAGGATATTTCCTTTTTCACCATAGCAATCTGTGGGCTTCCAAATATCACTTTGCCAATTCCACAAGAACTGTCTTAGCGAAAGGCTTCTTGAGGGGAAAGCTGTACCTCTGTGAGATGATTACACAGAACACAATGAAGTTTCTCAGAAAGCTTCTTTCTCTTTGTTATCGGAGGATATTTCCTTTGGCCCTATAGTCTTCAAAGGGATCCGAAATATCTGTTCTCAGATTCCACAGAAATAAGGCTAGCAAAGAGATCCACGAAATACAGATGTAACTCTGTGAGTGGAAGCCACATACCACAGAGCAGTTTCTCAGAAAACTTCTTTCCAGATTTCATCGGAGGATATTTCCTTTTTCACCATAGCCCTCTATGGTTTCCAAATATCACCTTGCCAATTCCACAAGAACTGTCTTAGCGAAAGGCTTCTTGAGGGGAAAGCTGTAACTCTGTGAGATGATTTCAGAGAACACAAAGAAGTTTCTCAGAAAGCTTCTTTCTCTTTGTTATGGGAGGATATTTCCTTTGGCCCTATAGTCTTCAAAGGGATCCGAAATATCTGTTCTCAGATTCCACAGAATAAGGCTAGCAAAGAGATCCACGAAATACAGATGTAACTCTGTGAGTGGAGGTCACATATCACAGAGCAGTTTCTCAGAAAGCTTCTATCCAGATTTCATCGGAGGATATTTCCTTTTTCACCGTAGCCCTCTATGGGCTTCCAGATATCACTTTGCCAATTCCACAAGAACTGTCTTAGCGAAAGGCTTCTTGAGGGGAAAGCTGTAAATCTGTGAGATGATTTAACTGAACACGAAGTTTCTCAGAAAGCTTCTTTCTCTTTGTTATCGGAAGATATTTCCTTTGGCCCTATAGTCTTCAAAGGGATCCGAAATATCTGCTCTCAGATTCCACAGAAATAAGGCTAGCAAAGAGATCCACGAAATACAGATGTAACTATGTGAGTGGAAGTGACATAACACAGAGCAGTTTCTCAGAAAGCTTCTTTCCAGATTTCATCGGAGGATATTTCCTCTTTCACCATAGCCCTCTATGGGCTTCCAAATATCACTTTGCCAATTCCACCAGAACTGTCTTAGCGAAAGGCTTCTTGAGGGGAAAGCTGTAACTCTGTGAGATGATTTCACAGAACACAAAGAAGTTTTTCAGAAAGTTTCTTTGTCTTTGTTATGGGAGGATATTTCCTTTGGCCCTATAGTCTTCAAAGGGATCCGAAATATCTGTTCTCAGATTCCACATAAATAAGGCTAGGAAAGAGATCCACGAAATACTGATGTAACTCTGTGAGTGGAAGTCTCATATCACAGAGAAGTTTCTCAGAAATCTTCTTTCCAGATTTCATCGGTGGATATTTCCTTTTTACCATAGCCCTCTACGGACTTCCAAATATCACTTTGCCAATTCCACAAGAACTGTCTTAGCGAAAGGATCTTCAGCGGAAAGCTGTAACTCTGTGAGATGATTTCACAGAACACAAAGAAGTTTCTCAGAAAGCTTCTTTCTCTTTGTTATCGGAGGATATTTCCTTTGGCCCTATTGTCTTCAAAGGGATCCGAAATATCTGTTCTTAGATTCCACAGAAAGAAGGCTAGCAAAGAGATCCACGAAATACAGATGTAACTCTGTGAGTGGAAGTCACATAACACAGAGCAGTTTCTCAGAAAGCTTCTTTCCAGATTTCATCGGAGGATATTTCCTTTTTCACCATAGCCCTCTAGGGCTTCCAAATATCACATTGCCAATTCCAGAAGAACTGTCTTAGCGAAAGGCTTCTTGAGGGGAAAGCTGTAACTCTGTGAGATGATTTCACAGAACACAATGAAGTTTATCAGAAAGCTTCTTTCTCTTTGTTATCGGAGTATATTTCTTTGGCCCTGTAGTCTTCAAAGGGATCCGAAATATCTGTTCTCAGATTCCACAGAAATAAGGCTAGCAAAGAGATCCACGAAATACAGATGTAACTCTGTGAGTGGAAGTCACATATCACAGAGCAGTTTCTCAGAAAGCTTCTTTCCAGTTTTCATCGGAGGATATTTCGTTTTTCACCATAGCCCTCTATGGGCTTCCAAATATAACTTTGCCAATTCCAGAAGAACTGTCTTAGCGAAAGGCTTCTTGAGGGGAAAGCTGTAACTCTGTAAGATGATTTCACAGAACACAAAGAAGTTTCTCAGAAAGCTTCTTTCTCGTTGTTATGGGAGGAAATTTCCTTTGGCCCTATAGTCTTCAAAGGGATCCGAAATATCTGTTCTCAGATTCCACATAAATAAGGCTAGCAAAGAGATCCACGAAATACTGATTTAACACTGTGAGTGGAAGTCTCATATCACAGAGCAGTATCTCAGAAATCTTCTTTCCAGATTTCATCGGTGGATATTTCCTTTTTCACCATAGCCCTCTTTGGGCTTCCAAATATCACTTTGCCAATTCAACAAGAACTGTCTTAGTGAAAGGCTTCTTGAGGAGAAAGCTGTAACTCTGTGAGATGATTTTACAGAACACAAAGAAGTTTCTCAGAAAGCTTCTTTCTCTTTTTTTTTGGGAGGATATTTCCTTTGTCCCTACAGTCTTCAAAGGGATCCGAAATATCTGTTCTCAGATTCCACAGAAATAAGGCTAGAAAAGAAATACACGAAATACAGATGTAATTCTGTGAGTGGAACTCATATATCACAGAGCAGTTTCTCAGAAAGTTCTTTCCAGATTTCATCGGAGGATATTTCCTTTTTCACCATAGCCCTCTATGGGCTTCCAAATATCACTTTGCCAATTCCACAAGAACTGTCTTAGCGAAAGGCTTCTTGAGTGGAAAGCTGTAACTCTGTGAGATGATTTCACAGAACACAAAGAAGTTTCTCAGAAAGCTTCTTTCTCTTTGTTAACAGAGGATATTTCCTTGGGCCCTATAGTTTTCAAAGGGATCCGAAATATCTGTTCTCAGATTCCACAGAAAAAAGGCAAGCAAAGAGATCCACGAAATACAGATGTAACTCTGTGAGTGGAAGTCACATGTCACAGAGCAGTTTCTCAGAAAGCTTCTTTCCAGATTTCATCGGAGGATATTTCCTTTTTCACCATAGCCCTCTAAGGGCTTCCAAATATCACTTTGCCAATTCCACAAGAACTGTCTTAGCGTAAGGCTTCTTGAGGGGAAAGCTGTAACTCTCGGAGATGATTTCGCAGAACACAAAGAAGTTTCTCAGAAAGCTTCTTTCTCTTTGTTATGGGAGGATATTTCCTTTGGCCCTAGAGTCTTCAAAGGGATCCGAAATATCTGTTCTCAGATTCCACAGAAATAAGGCTAGCAAAGAGATCCACGAAATACAGATGTAACTCTGTGAGTGGAAGTCACATATCACAGAGCAGTTTCTCAGAAAGCTTCTTTCCAGATTTCATCGGAGGATATTTCCTTTTTCACCATAGCCCTCTATGGGCTTCCAAATATCACTTTGCCAATTCCACAAGAACTGTCTTAGCGAAAGGATTCTTGGGGGGAAAGCTGTAACTCTGTGAGATGATTTCACAGAACACAAAGAAGTTTCTCAGAAAGCTTCTTTCTCTTTGTTATCGGAGGATATTTCCTTTGGCCCTATAGTCTTCAGAGGGATCCGAAATATCTGTTCTCAGATTCCACAGATATAAGGCTAGCAAAGAGATCCACGAAATACAGATGTAACTCTGTGAGTGGAAGTCACATATCACAGAGCAGTTTCTCCGAAAGCTTCTTTCCAGATTTCATCGGAGGATATTTCCTTTTTCAGCATAGCCCTCTATGGGCTTCCAAATATCACTTTGCCAATTCCACAAGAACTGTCTTAGCGAAAGGATTCTTGAGGGGAAAGCTGTAACTCTGTGAGATGATTTCACAGACCACGAAGTTTCTCAGAAAGCTTCTTTCTCTTTGTTATCGGAGGATATTTCCTTTGGCCCTATAGTCTTCAAAGGGATCCGAAATATCTGTTCTCAGATTCCACAGAAATAAGGGTAGCAAAGAGATCCACGAAATACAGATGTAACTCAGTGTGTGGAAGTCACATAACACAGAGCAGTTTCTCAGAAAGCTTCTTTCCAGATTTCATCGGAGGATATTTGCTCTTTCACCATAGCCCACTATGGGCTTCCAAATATCACTTTGCCAATTCCACAAGAACTTTCTTAGCGAAAGACTTCTTGAGGGGAAAGCTGTAACTCTGTGAGGTGATTTCACAGAACACAAAGAAGTTCCTCAGAAAGCTTCTTTCTCTTTGTTATGGGAGGATATTTCCTTTGGCCCTATAGTCTTCAAAGGGATCCGAAATATCTGTTCTCAGATTCCACATAAATAAGGCTATCAAAGAGATCCACGAAATACTGATGTAACACTGTGAGTGGAAGTCTCATATCACAGAGCAGTATCTCAGAAATCTTCTTTCCAGATTTCATCGGTGGATATTTCCTTTTTCACCATAGTCCTCTATGGGCTTCCAAATATCACTTTGCCAATTCCACAAGAACTGTCTTAGAGAAAGGCTTCTTGAGGGGAAAGCTGTAACTCTCGGAGATGATTTCACAGAACACAATGAAGTTTCTCAGAAAGCTTCTTTCTCTTTGTTATGGGAGGATACTTCCTTTGTCCCTATAGTCTTCAAAGGGATCCGAAATATCTGTTCTCAGATTCCACAGAAATAAGGCTAGCAAAGAGATCCACGAAATACAGATGTAACTCTGTGAGTGGAAGTCACATATCACAGAGCAGTTTCTCAGAAAGCTTCTTTCCAGATTTCATCTGAGGATATTTCCTTTTTCACCATAGCCCTCTATGGGCTTCCAAATATCACTTTGCCAATTCCACAAGAACTGTCTTAGCGAAAGGCTTCTTGAGGGGAAAGCTGTAACTCTGTGAGATGATTTCACAGAAGACAAAGAAGTTTCTCAGAAAGCTTCTTTCTCTTTGTTAACAGAGGATATTTCCTTGGGCCCTATAGTTTTCAAAGGGATCCGAAATATCTGTTCTCAGATTCCACAGAAATAAGGCTAGCAAAGAGACCCACGAAATACAGATGTAACTCTGTGAGTGGAAGTCACATATCACAGAGCAGTTTCTCAGAAAGCTTCTTTCCAGATTTCATCGGAGGATATTTCCTTTTTCACCATAGCCCTCTATCGGCTTCCAAATATCACTTTGCCAATTCCACAAGAACTGTCTTTGCGAAAGGCTTCTTGAGGGGAAAGCTGTAACTCTGTGAGATGACTTCACAGAACACAATGAAGTTTCTCAGAAAGCTTCTTTCTCTTTGTTATTGGAGGATATTTCCTTTGGCCCTATAGTCTTCAAAGGGATCCGAAATATCTGTTCTCAGATTCCACAGAAATAAGGCTAGCAAAGAGATCCACGAAATACAGATGTAACTCTGTGAGTGGAAGTCACATATCACAGAGCAGTTTCTCAGAAAGCTTCTTTCCAGATTTCATCGGAGGATATTTCCTTTTTCACCATAGCCCTCTAAGGGCTTCCAAATATCACTTTGCCAATTCCACAAGAACTGTCTTAGCGAAAGGCTTCTTGAGGGGAAAGCTGTAACTCTCGGAGATGATTTCACAGAACACAAAGAAGTTTCTCAGAAAGCTTCTTTCTCTTTGTTATGGGAGGATATTTCCTTTGGCCCTAGAGTCTTCAAAGGGATCCGAAATATCTGTTCTCAGATTCCACAGAAATAAGGCTAGCAAAGAGATCCAGGAAATACAGATGTAACTCTGTGAGTGGAAGTCACATATCACAGAGCAGTTTCTCAGAAAGCTTCTTTCCAGATTTCATCGGAGGATATTTCCTTTTTCACCATAGCCCTCTATGGGCTTCCAAATATCACTTTGCCAATTCCACAAGAACTGTCTTAGCGAAAGGATTCTTGAGGGTAAAGCTGTAACTCTGTGAGATGATTTCACAGAACACAAAGAAGTTTCTCAGAAAACTTCTTTCTCTTTCTTATCGGAGGATATTTCCTTTGGCCCTATAGTCTTCAAAGGGATACGAAATATCTCTTCTCAGATTCCACAGAAATAAGGATAGCAAAGAGATCCACGAAATACAGATGTAACTCTGTGAGTGGAAGTCACATAACACAGAGCAGTTTCTCAGAAAGCTTCTTTGCAGATTTCATCAGATGATATTTCCTTTTTCACCATAGCACTCTAGGGCTTCCAAATATCACTTTGCCAATTCCAGAAGAACTGTCTTAGCGAAATGCTTCTTGAGGGGAAAGCTGTAACTCTGTGAGATGATTTCACAGAACACAATGAAGTTTCTCAGAAAGCTTCTTTCTCTTTGTTATCGGAGGATATTTCCTTTGGCCCTATAGTCTTCAAAGGGATCCGAAATATCTGTTCTCAGATTCCACAGAAATAAGGCTAGCAAAGAGATAAACGAAATACAGATGTAACTCTGTGAGTGGAAGTCACATATCACAGAGCAGTTTCTCAGAAAGCTTCTTTCCAGTTTTCATCGGAGGATATTTCCTTTTTCACCATATCCCTCTATGGGCTTCCAAATATCACTTTGCCAATTTCAGAAGAACTGTCTTAGCGAAAGGCTTCTTGAGGGGAAAGCTGTAACTCTGTGAGATGATTTCACAGAACACAAAGAAGTTTCTCAGAAAGCTTCTTTCTCTTTGTTATCGGAGGATTTTTCCTTTGGCCCTATAGTCTTCAAAGGGATCGAAATATCTGGTCTCAGATTCCACAGAAATAAGGCTAGCAAAGAGATCCACGAAATACAGATGTAACTCTGTGAGTGGAAGTCACATATCACAGAGCAGTTTCTCAGAAATCTTCTTTCCAGATTTCATCGGAGGATATTTCCTTTTTGACCATAGCCCTCTATGGGCTTCCAGATATCACTTTGCCAATTCCACAAGAACTGTCTTAGCGAAAGGCTTCTTGAGGGGAAAGCTGTAACTCTGTGAGATGATTTCACAGAACACGAAGTTTCTCAGAAAGCTTCTTTCTCTTTGTTATCGGTGGATATTTCCTTTGGCCCTATAGTCTTCAAAGGGATCCGAAATATCTGTTCTCAGATTCCACAGAAATAAGGCTAGCAAAGAGATCCACGAAATACAGATGTAACTCTGTGTGTGGAAGTCACATAACACAGAGCAGTCTCTCAGAAAGCTTCTTTCCAGATTTCATCGAAGGATATTTGCTGTTTCACCATAGCCCACTATGGGCTTCCAAATATCACTTTGCCAATTCCACAAGAACTGTCTTAGCGAAAGGCTTCTTGAGGGGAAAGCTGTAACTCTGTGAGATGATTTCACAGAACACAAAGAAGTTTCTCAGAAAGCTTCTTTCTCTTTGTTATGGGAGGATATTTCCTTTGGCCCTATAGTCTTCAAAGGGATCCGAAATATCTGTTCTCAGATTCCACAGAAATAAGGCTAGAAAAGAGATCCACAAAATACTGAAGTAACACTGTGAGTGGAAGTCTCATATCACAGAGCAGTATCTCAGAAATATTCTTTCCAGATTTCATCGGTGGATATTTCCTTTTTCACCATAGCCCTCTGTGGGCTTCCAAATATCACTTTGCCAATTCCACAAGAACTGTCTTAGCGAAAGGCTTCTTGAGGGGAAAGCTGTAACTCTCGGAGATGATTTCACAGAACACAAAGAAGTTTCTCAGAAAGCTTCTTTCTCTTTGTTATGGGAGGATATTTCCTTTGGCCCTGGAGTCTTCAAAGGGATCCGAAATATCTGTTCTCAGATTCCACAGAAATAAGGCTAGCAAAGAGATCCACGAAATACAGATGTAACTCTGTGAGTGGAAGTCACATATCACAGAGCAGTTTCTCAGAAAGCTTCTTTCCAGATTTCATCGGAGGATATTTCCTTTTTGACCATACCCCTCTATCGGCTTCCAAATATCACTTTGCCAATTCCACAAGAACTGTCTTAGCGAAACGCTTCTTGAGGGGAAAGCTGTAACTCTGTGAGATGATTTCACAGAACACAAAGAAGTTTCTCAGAAAACTTCTTTCACTTTGTTATCGGAGGATATTTCCTTTGGCCCTATAGTCTTCAAAGGGATCCGAAATATCTGTTCTCAGATTCCACAGAAATAAGGCTAGCAAAGAGATCCACGAAATACAGATGTAACTCTGAGAGTGGAAGTCACATATCACAGAGCAGTTTCTCTGAAAGCTTCTTTCCAGATTTCATCGGAGGATATTTCCTTTCTCACCATAGCACTCTGTGGGCTTCCAAATATCACTTTGCCAATTCCACAAGAACTGTCTTAGCGAAAGGCTTCTTGAGGGGAAAGCGGTAACTCTGGGAGACGATTTCACAGAACACAAAGAAGTTTCTCAGAAAGCTTCTTTCTCTTTGTTATCGGAGGATATTTCCTTTGGCCCTATAGTCTTCAAAGGGATCCGAAATATCTGTTCTCAGATTCCACAGAAATAAGGCTAGCAAAGAGATCCACGAAATACAGATGTAACTCTGAGAGTGGAAGTCACATATCACAGAGCAGTTTCTCAGAAAGCTTCTTTCCAGATTTCATCTGAGGATATTTAATTTTTCACCATTGCCCTCTATCGGCTTCCAAATATCACTTTGCCAATTCCACAAGAACTGTCTTAGCCAAAGGCTTCCTGAGGGGAAAGCTGTAACTCTGTGAGATGATTTCACAGAACACAAAGAAGTTTCTCAGAAAGCTTCTTTCTCTTTGTTATCGGAGATTATTTCCTTTGGCCCTATAGTCTTCAAAGGGATCCGAAATATCTGTTCTCAGATTCCACAGAAATAAGGCTAGCAAAGAAATCCACGAAATATAGATGTAACTCTGTGAGTGGAAGTCACATATCACAGAGCAGTTTCTCAGAAAGCTTCTTTCCAGATTTCATCGGAGGATATTTCCTTTTTCAGCCTAGCCGTCTATGGGCTTCCAAATATCACTTTGCGAATTCCACAAGAACTGTCTTGGCGAAAGGCTTCTTGAGGGGAAAGCTGTTACTCTGTGAGATGATTTCACAGAACACCTTGAAGTTTCTCAGAAAGCTTCTTTCTCTTTGTTATCGGAGGATATTTCCTTTGGCCCTATAGTCTTCAAAGGGATCCGAAATATCTGTTCTCAGATTCCAGAGAAATAAGGCTAGCAAAGAGATCCACGAAATACAGATGTACCTCTGTGAGTGGAAGTCACATATCACAGAGCAGTTTCTCAGAAAGCTTCTTTCCAGATTTCATCTGAGGATATTTCCTTTTTCACCATAGCCCTCTATGGGCTTCCAAATATCACTTTGCCAATTCCACAAGAACTGTCTTAGCGAAAGGCTTCTTGAGAGGAAAGCTGTAACTCTGTGAGATGATTTCACAGAACACAAAGAAGTTTCTCAGAAAGTTTCTTTCTCTTTGTTAACAGAGGATATTTCCTTGGGCCCTATAGTTTTCAAAGGGATCCGAAATATCTGTTCTCAGATTCCACAGAAATAAGGCTAGCAAAGAGATCCACGAAATACAGATGTAACTCTGTGAGTGGAAGTCACATATCACAGAGCAGTTTCTCAGAAAGCTTCTTTCCAGATTTCATCGGAGGATATTTCCTTTTTCACCATAGCCCTCTAAGGGCTTCCAAATATCACTTTGCCAATTCCACAAGAACTGTCTTAGCGAAAGGCTTCTTGAGGGGAAGCTGTAACTCTCGGAGATGATTTCACAGAACACAAAGAAGTTTCTCAGAAAACTTCTTTCTCTTTGTTATGGGAGGATATTTCCTTTGGCCCTAGAGTCTTCAAAGGGATCCGAAATATCTGTTCTCAAATTCCACAGAAATAAGGCTAGCAAAGAGATCCACGAAATACAGATGTAACTCTGTGAGTGGAAGTCACATATCACAGAGCAGTTTCTCAGAAAGCTTCTTTCCAGATTTCATCGGAGGTTATTTCCTTTTTCACCATAGCCCTCTATGGGCTTCCAAATATCACCTTGCCAATTCCACAAGAACTGTCTTAGCGAAAGGATTCTTGAGGGGAAAGCTGTAACTCTGTGAGATGATTTCACAGAACACAAAGAATTTTCTCAGAAAGCTTCTTTCTCTTTGTTATCGGAGGATATTTCCTTTGGCCCTATAGTCTTCAAAGGGATCCTAAATATCTGTTCTCAGATTCCACAGAAATAAGGATAGCAAAGAGATCCACGAAATACAGATGTAACTCTGTGAGTGGAAGTCACATATCACAGAGCAGTTTCTCAGAAAGCTTCTTTCCAGATTTCATCGGAGGATATTTCCTTTTTCACCATAGCCCTCTATGGGCTTCCAAATATCACTTTGCCAATTCCACAAGAACTGTCTTAGCCAAAGGCTTCTTGAGGGGAAAGCTGTAACTCTGTGAGATGATTTCACAGAACACAAAGAAGTTTCTCAGAAAGCTTCTTTCTCTTTGTTATCGGAGGATATTTCCTTTGGCCCTATATTCTTCAAAGGGATCCGAAATATCTGTTCTCAGATTCCACAGAAATAAGGCTAGCAAAGAGATTCCCGAAATACAGATGTAACTCTGTGAATGAAAGTCACATATCACAGAGCAGTTTCTCAGAAATCTTCTTTCCAGATTTCATCGGTGGATATTTCTTTTTTCATCATAGCCCTCAATGGGCTTCCAAATATCACTTTGCCAATTCCACAAGAACTGTCTTAGCGAAAGGCTTCTTGAGGGGAAAGCTGTAACTCTGTGAGATGATTTCACAGAACACAAAGAAGTTTCTCAGAAAGCTTCTTTCTCTTTTTTATTGGAGGATATTTCCTTTGTGCCTATAGTCTTCAAAGGGATCCGAAATATCTGTTCTCAGATTCCACAGAAATAAGGCTAGCAAAGAGATCCCCGAAATACAGATGTAACTCTGAGAGTGGAAGTCACATATCACAGAGCAGTTTCTCAGAATGCTTCATTCCAGATTTCATCGGAGGATATTTCCTTTTTCACCATAGCACTCTGTGGACTTCCAAATATCACTTTGCCAATTCCACAAGAACTGTCTTAGCGAAAGGCTTCTTGAGGGGAAAGCTGTAACTCTGGGAGACGATTTCAGAGAACACAAAGAAGTTTCTCAGAAAGCTTCTTTCTCTTTCTTATCGGAGTATATTTCCTTTGGCCCTATAGTCTTCAAAGGGATCCGAAATATCTGTTCTCAGATTCCACAGAAATAAGGCTAGCAAAGAGATCCCCGAAATACAGATGTAACTCTGAGAGTGGAAGTCGCGTATCACAGAGCAGTTTCTCAGAAAGCTTCTTTGCAGATTTCATCGGAGGATATTTACTTTTTCACCATAGCCCTCTATCGGCTTCCAAATATCTCTTTGCCAATTCCACAAGAACTGTCTTAGCCAAAGGCTTCCTGAGGGAAAAGCTGTAACTCTGTGAGATGATTTCACAGAACACAAAGAAGTTTCTCAGAAAGCTTCTTTCTCTTTGTTATGGGAGATTATTTCCTTTGGCCCTATAGTCTTCAAAGGGATCCGAAATATTTGTTCTCAGATTCCACAGAAATATGGCTAGCAAAGAAATCCACGAAATACAGATGTAACTCTGTGAGTGGAAGTCACATATCACAGAGCCGTTTCTCAGAAAGCTTCTTTCCAGATTTCATCGTAGGATATTTCCTTTTATACCATAGCCCTCTAAGGGCTTCCAAATATCACTTTGCCAATTCCACAAGAACTGTCTTAGCGAAAGGCTTCCTGAAGGGAAAGCTGTAACTCTGTGAGATGATTTCACAGAACACAATGAAGTTTCTCAGAAAGCTTCTTTCTCTTTGTTATCGGAGGATATTTCCTTTGGCCCTATAGTCTTCAAAGGGATCCGAAATATCTGTTCTCAGATTCCACAGAAATAAGGCTAGCAAAGAGATACACGAAATACAGATGTAACTCTGTGAGTGGAAGTCACATATCACAGAGCAGTTTCTCAGAAAGCTTCTTTCCAGTTTTCATCGGAGGTTATTTCCTTTTTCAGCATAGCCCTCTATGGGCTTCCAAATATCACTTTGCCAATTCCAGAAGAACTGTCATAGCGAAAGGCTTCTTGAGGGGAAAGCTGTAACTCTGTTAGATGATTTCACAGAAAACAAAGAAGTTTCTCAGAAAGCTTCTTTCTCTTTGTTATCGGAGGATATGTCGTTTGGCCCTATAGTCTTCAAAGGGATCCGAAATATCTGTTCTCAGATTCCACAGAAATAAGGCTAGCTAAGAGATCCACGAAATACAGATGTAACTCTGTGAGTGGAAGTCACATATAACAGAGCAGTTTCTCAGAAAGCTTCTTTCCAGATTTCATCGGAGGATATTTCCTTTTTCACCATAGCCCTCTATGGGCTTCCAGATATCACTTTGCCAATTCCACAAGAACTGTCTTAGCGAAAGGCTTCTTGAGGGGAAAGCTGTAACTCTGTGAGATGATTTCACAGCACACGAAGTTTCTCAGAAAGCTTCTTTCTCTTTGTTATCGTAGGATATTTCCTTTGGCCCTATAGTCTTCAAAGCGATCCGGAATATCTGTTCTCAGATTCCACAGAAATAAGGCTAGCAAAGAGATCCACGAAATACAGATGTAACTCTGTGTGTGGAAGTCACATAACACAGAGAAGTTTCTCAGAAAGCTTCTTTCCAGATTTCATCGGAGGATATTTCCTCTTTCACCATAGCCCACAATGGGCTTCCAAATATCACTTTGCCAATTCCACAAGAACTGTCTTAGCGAAAGACTTCTTGAGGGGAAAGCTGTAACTCTGTGAGATGATTTCACAGAACACAAAGAAGTTTCTCAGAAAGCTTCTTTCTCTTTGTTATGGGAGGATATTTCCTTAGGCCCTCTTGTCTTCAAAGGGATCCGAAAAATCTGTTCTCAGATTCCATATAAATAAGGCTAGCAAAGAGATCCACGAAATACTGATGTAACAGGGTGAGTGGAAGTCTCATATCACAGAGTAGTATCTCAGAAATCTTCTTTCCAGATTTCATCGGTGGATATTTCCTTTTTCACCATAGCCCTCTATGGCCTTCCAAATATCACTTTGCCAATTCCACAAGAACTCTCTTAGCGAAAGGCTTCTTGAGGAGAAAGCTGTAACTCTGTGAGATGATTTCACAGAACACAAAGAAGTTTCTCAGAAAGCTTCTTTCTCTTTGTTATCGGAGGATATTTCCTTTGGCCCTATAGTCTTCAAAGGGATCCGAAATGTCTGTTCTCAGATTCCACAGAAATAAGGCTAGCAAAGAAATCCACGAAATACAGATGTAACTCTGTGACTGGAAGTCACATATCACAGAGCAGTTTCTCAGAAAGCTTCTTTCCAATTTCATAGGAGGATATTTCCTTTTTCACCATAGCCCTCTATGGGCTTACAAATATCACCTGCCAATTCCACAAGAACTGTCTTAGCGAAAGGCTTCTTGAGGGGAAAGCTGTAACTCTGTGAGATGATTTCACAGAACACAATGAAGTTTCTCAGAAAGCTTCTTTCTCTTTGTTATGGGAGGATATTTCCTTTGGCCCTATATTCTTCAAAGGGATCCGAAATATCTGTTCTCAGATTCCACAGAAATAAGGCTAGCAAAGAGATTCCCGAAATACAGATGTAGCTCTGTGAGTGGAAGTCACATATCACAGAGCAGTTTCTCAGAAATCTTCTTTCCAGATTTCATCGGTGGATATTTCTTTTTTCATCATAGCCCTCAAAGGGCTTCCAAATATCACTTTGCCAATTCCACAAGAACTGTCTTAGCGAAAGGCTTCTTGAGGGGAAAGCTGTAACTCTGTGAGATGATTTCACAGAACACAAAGAAGTTTCTCAGAAAGCTTCTTTCTCTTTTTTATGGGAGGATATTTCCTTTGTGCCTATAGTCTTCAAAGGGATCCGAAATATCTGTTCTCAGATTCCACAGAAATAAGGCTAGCAAAGAGATCCACGAAATACAGATGTAACTCTGAGAGTGGAAGTCACATATCACAGAGCAGTTTCTCAGAAAGCTTCTTTCCAGATTTCATCGGAGGATATTTCCTTTTTCACCATAGCACTCTGTGGGCTTCCAAATATCACTTTGCCAATTCCACAAGAACTGTCTTAGCGAAAGGCTTCTTGAGGGGAAAGCTGTAACTCTGGGAGACGATTTCACAGAACACAAAGAAGTTTCTCAGAAAGCTTCTTTCTCTTTGTTATCGGAGGATATTTCCTTTGGCCCTATAGTCTTCAAAGGGATCCGAAATATCTGTTCTCAGATTCCACAGAAATAAGGCTAGCAAAGAGATCCACGAAATACATATGTAACTCTGAGAGTGGAAGTCGCGTATCACAGAGCAGTTTCTCAGAAAGCTTCTTTCCAGATTTCATCGGAGGATATTTCCTTTTTCACCATAGCCCTCTATCGGCTTCCAAATATCACTTTGCCAATTCCAAAGAACTGTCTTAGCCAAAGGCTTCCTGAGGGAAAAGCTGTAACTCTGTGAGATGATTTCACAGAACACAAAGAAGTTTCTCAGAAAGCTTCTTTCTCTTTGTTATCGGAGATTATTTCCTTTGGCCCTATAGTCTTCAAAGGGATCCGAAATATCTGTTCTCAGATTCCACAGAAATATGGCTAGCAAAGAAATCCACGAAATACAGATGTAACTCTGTGAGTGGAAGTCACATATCACAGAGCAGTTTCTCAGAATTCTTCTTTCCAAATTTCATCGGTGGATATTTCTTTTTTCACCATAGCCCTCTATGGGCTTCCAAATATCACTTTGCCAATTCCACAAGAACTGTCTTACCGAAAGGCTTCTTGAGGGGAAAGCTGTAACTCTGTGAGATGATTTCACAGAACACAAAGAAGTTTCTCAGAAAGCTTCTTTCTCTTTGTTATCGGAGGATATTTCCTTTGTGCGTATAGTCTTCAAAGGGATCCGAAATATCTGTTCTCAGATTCCACAGAAATAAGGCTAGCAAAAAGATTCACGAAATACAGATGTAACTCTGTGAGTGGAAGTCACATATCACAGAGCAGTTTCTCAGAAAGCTTCTTTCCAGATTTCATCGGAGGATATTTCCTTTTTGACCATAACCCTCTAAGGGCTTCCAAATATCACTTTGCCAATTCCACAAGAACTGTCTTAGCGAAAGGCTTCTTGAGGGGAAAGCTGTAACTCTGTGAGATGATTTCACAGAATACAATGAAGTTTCTCAGAAAGATTCTTTGTCTTTGTTATCGGAGGATATTTCCTTTGGCCCTATAGTCTTCAAAGGTATCGGAAATATCTGTTCTCAGATTCCACAGAAATAAGGCTAGCAAAGAGATTCACGAAGTACAGATGTAACACTGAGAGTGGAAATCACATATCACAGAGCAGTCTCTCCGAAATCTTCTTTCCAGATTTCATCGGAGGATATTTCCTTTTTCACCATAGCCCTCGATGGGCTTCCAAATATCACTTTGCCAATTCCACAAGAACTGTCTTAGCGAAAGGATTCTTGAGGTGAAAGCTGTAACTCTGTGAGATGATTTCACAGAACACAATGAAGTTTCTCAGAAAGCTTCTTTCTCTTTGTTGTCGGAGGATATTTCCTTTGGCCCTATAGTCATCAAAGGGATCCGAAATATCTGTTCTCAGATTCCACAGAAATAAGGCTAGCAAAGACATCCACGAAATACAGATGTAACTCTGTGAGTGGAAGTCACATATCACAGAGCAGTTTCTCAGAAAGCTTCTTTCCAGATTTCATCGGAGGATATTTCCTTTTTCACCATAGCCCTCTATGGGCTTCCAAATATCACTTTACCCATTCCACAAGAACTGTCTTAGCGAAAGGCTTCTTGAGGGGAAAGCTGTAACTCTGTGAGATGATTTCACAGAACACAAAGAAGTTTCTCAGAAAGCTTCTTTCTCTTTGTTATGGGAGGATATTTCCATTGGCCCTATAGTTTTCAAAGGGATCCGAAATATCCGTTCTCAGATTCCACAGAAATAAGGCTAGGAAAGAGATACACGAAATACAGATGTCACTCTGTGAGTGGAAGTCACATATCACAGAGCAGTTTCTCAGAAATCTTCTTTCCAGATTTCATCGGAGGATATTTCCTTTTTCACCATAGCCCTCTATGGGCTTCCAAATATCACTTTGCCAATTCCAAAAGAACTGTCTTAGCGAAAGGCTTCTTGAGGGGAAAGCTGTAACTCTGTGAGATCATTTCACAGAACACAAAGAAGTTTCTCAGAAAGCTTCTTTCTCTTTGTTATCGGAGGATATTTCATCTGGCCCTACAGTCTTCAAAGGGATCCGAAATATCTGTTCTCAGATTCCACAGAAATAAGGCTAGCAAAGAGATCCACGAAATACAGATGTAACTCTGTGAGTGGAAGTCACATATCACAGAGCAGCTTCTCAGAAAGCTTCTTTCCAGTTTTCATCGGAGGATATTTCCTTTTTCACCATAGCTCTCTATGGTCTTCCAAATATCACTTTGCCAATTCCACAAGAACTGTCTTAGCGAAAGGCTTCTTGAGGGGAAAGCTGTAACTCTGTGAGATGATTTCACAGAACCCAAAGAAGTTTCTCAGAAAGCTTCTCTCTCTTTGTTATGGGAGGATATTTCCTTTGGCCCTATAGTCTTCAAAGGGATCCGAAATATCTGTTCTCAGATTCCACAGAAATAAGGCTAGGAAAGAGATAGACGAAATAGAGATGTAACTCTGTGAGTTGAAGTCACATATCACAGAGCAGTTTCTCAGAAAGCTTCTTTCCAGATTTCATCGGAGGATATTTCCTTTTTCACCATAGTCCTCTATGGGCTTCCAAATATCACTTTGCCAATTCCACAAGAACTGTCTTAGCGAAAGGCTTCTTGAGGGGAAAGCTATAACTCTGGGTGATGATTTCACAGAACACAAAGAAGTTTCTCAGAAAGCTTCTTTCTCTTTGTTATGGGAGGATATTTCCTTTGGCCCTATAGTCTTCAAAGGGATCCGAAATATCTGTTCTCAGATTCCACAGAAATAAGGCTAGCAAAGAGTTCCACGAAATACAGATGTAACTCTGTGAGTGGAAGTCACATATCACAGAGCAGTTTCTCAGAAAGCTTCTTTCCAGATTTCATCGGAGGATATTTCCTTTTTCACCATAGCCCTCTATGGGCTTCCAAATATCACTTTGCCCATTCCACAAGAACTGTCTTAGCGAAAGGATTCTTGAGGGGAATGCTGTAACTCTGTGAGATGATTTCACAGAACACAAAGAAGTTTCTCAGAAAGCTTCTTTCTCTTTGTTATCAGAGGATATTTCCTTTGCCCTATAGTCTTCAAAGGGATCCGAAATATCCGTTCTCAGATTCCACAGAAATAAGGATAATAAAGAGATCCACGAAATACAGATGTAACTCTGTGAGTGGAAGTCCCATATCACAGAGCAGTTTCTCAGAAAGCTTCTTTCCAGATTTCATCGGAGGATATTTCCTTTTTCACCATAGCCCTCTATGGGCTTCCAAATATCACTTTGCCAATTCCACAAGAACTGTCTTAGCGAAAGGCTTCTTGTGGGGAAAGCTGTAACTCTGTGAGATGATTTCACAGAACACAAAGAAGTTTCTCAGAAAGCTTCTTTCTCTTTGTTATGGGAGGATATTTCCTTTGTCCCTACAGTCTTCAAAGGGATCCGAAATATCTGTTCTCAGATTCCACAGAAATAAGGCCAGCAAAGAGATCCACGAAATACAGATGTAACTCTGTGAGTGGAAGTCACATATCACAGAGCAGTTTCTCAGAAAGCTTCTTTCCAGATTTCATCGGAGGATATTTCGTTTTTCACCATAGCTCTCTATGGGCTTCCAAATATCACTTTGCCAATTCCACAAGAACTGTCTTAGCGAAAGGATTCTTGAGGGGAAAGCTGTAACTCTGTGAGATGATTTAACAGAACACAAAGAAGTTTCTTAGAAAGCTTCTTTCTCTTTGTTATGGGAGGATATTTCCTTTGGCCGTATAGTTTTCAAAGGGATCCGAAATATCTGTTCTCAGATTCCACAGAAATAAGGCTAGCAAAGAAATTCACGAAATACAGATGTAACTCTGTGAGTGGAAGTCACATATCACAGAGCAGTTTCTCAGAAAGATTCCTTCCAGATTTCATCTGAGGATATTTCCTTTTTCACCATAGCCCTCTATGGGCTTCCAAATATCACTTTGCCAATTCCACAAGAACTGTCGTAGCGAAAGGCTTCTTGAGAGGAAAGCTGTAACTCTGTGAGATGATTTCACAGAACACAAAGAAGTTTCTCAGAAAGCTTCTTTCTCTTTGTTATCGGAGGATATTTCCTTTGTCCCTACAGTCTTCAAAGGGATCCGAAATATCTGTTCTCAGATTCCAGAGCAATAAGGCTAGGAAAGAGATACATGAAATACAGATGTAACTCTGTGAGTGGAAGTCACATATCACAGAGCAGTTTCTCAGAAATCTTCTTTCCAGATTTCATCGGAGGATATTTCCTTTTTCACCATAGCCCTCTATGGGCTTCCAAATATCACTTTGCCAATTCCACAACAACTGTCTTAGCGAAAGGCTTCTTGAGGGGAAAGCTGTAACTCTGTGAGATGATTTCACAGAACACAAAGAAGTTTCTCAGAAAGCTTCTTTCTCTTTGTTATCGGAGGATATTTCCTTTGGCCCTATAGTCTTCAAATGGATCCGAAATATCTGTTCTCAGATTCCACAGAAATAAGGCTAGCAAAGAGATCCACGAAATACAGATGTAACTCTGTGAGTGGAAGTGACATATCAAAGAGCAGTTTCTCAGAAAGCTTCTTTCCAGATTTCATCGGAGGATATTTCCTTTTTCACCATAGCCCTCTATGGGCTTCCAAATATCACTTTGCCAATTCCACAAGAACTGTCTTAGCGAAAGGCTTATTGAGGGGAAAGCTGTAACTCTGTGAGATGATTTCACAGAATACAATGAAGTTTCTCAGAAAGATTCTTTGTCTTTGTTATCGGAGGATATTTCCTTTGGCCCTATAGTCTTCAAAGGGATCGGAAATATCTGTTCTCAGATTCCACAGAAATAAGGCTAGCAAAGAGATTCACGAAGTACAGATGTAACACTGAGAGTGGAAGTCACATATCACAGAGCAGTTTCTCCGAAATCTTCTTTCCAGATTTCATCGGAGGATATTTCCTTTTTCACCATAGCCCTCTATGGGCTTCCAAATATCACTTTGCCAATTCCACAAGAACTCTCTTAGCGAAACGCTTCTTGAGGGGAAAGATTTAACTCTGTGAGATGATTTCACAGAACACAAAGAAGTTTCTCAGAAAGCTTCTTTCTCTTTGTTATCGGAGGATATTTCCTTTGGCCCTATAGTCTTCGAAGGGATCCGAAATATCTGTTCTCAGATTCCACAGAAATAAGGCTAGCAAAGAGATCCACGAAATGCAGATGTAACTCTGTGAGTGGAAGTCACATATCACAGAGCAATTTCTCAGAAAGCTTCTTTCCAGATTTCATCGGAGGATATTTCCTTTTTCACCATTGCCCTCTAAGGGCTTCCAAATATCACTTTGCCAATTCCACAAGAACTGTCTTAGCGAAAGGCTTCTTGAGGGGAAAGCTGTAACTCTGTGAGATGATTTCACAGAACACAAAGAAGTTTCTCGGAAAGCTTCTTTCTCTTTGTTATCGGAGGATATTTCCTTTGGCCGTATAGTCTTCAAAGGGATCCGAAATATCTGTTCTCAGATTCCACAGAAATAAGGCTAGCAAAGAGATTCACGAAATCCAGATGTAACTCTGAGAGTGGAAGTCACATATCACAGAGCAGTTTCTCAGAAAGCTTCTTTCCAGATTTCATCGGTGGATATTTCCTTTTTCACCATAGCCCTCTATGGGCTTCCAGATAGCACTTTGCCAATTACACAAAAACTGTCTTAGCGAAAGACTTCTTGAGGGGAACGCTTTAACTCTGTGAGATGATTTCACAGAACACAAAGAAGTTTCTCAGAAAGCATCTTTCTCTTTGTTATCGGAGATTATTTCCTTTGGCCCTATAGTCTTCAAAGAGATCCGAAATATCTGTTCTCAGATTCCACAGAAATAAGGTTGGCAAAGAGATCCACGAAATACAGATGTAACTCTGTGAGTGGAAGTCACATATCACAGAGCAGTTTCTCAGAGAGCTTCTTTCCATATTTCATCGGAGGATATTTCCTTTTTCACCATAGCCCTCTATGGGCTTCCAAATATCACTTTGCCAATTCCACAAGAACTGTCTTAGCGAAAGGCTTCTTGAGGGGAAAGCTGTAACTCTGTGAGATGATTTCACAGAACACAAAGAAGTTTCTCAGAAAGCTTCTTTCTCTTTGTTATCGGAGGATATTTCCTTTGGCCCTGTAGTCTTCAAAGGGATCCGAAATATCGGTTCTCAGATTCCACAGAAATAAGGCTAGCAAAGAGATCCACGAAATACAGATGTAACTCTGTGAGTGGAAGTCACATATACAGAGCAGTTTTTCTGAAAGATTCTTTCCAGATTTCATCTGAGGATATTTTCTTTTTCACCATAGCCCTCAAAGGGTTTCCAAATATCAGTTTGCGAATTCCACAAGAACTGTTTAGCGAAAGGCTTCTTGAGGGGAAAGCTGTAACTCTGTGAGATGATTTCGCAGAACACAAAGAAGTTTCTCAGAAAGCTTCTTTCTCTTTGTTATCGGAGGATATTTCGTTTGGCCCTATAGTCTTCAAAGGGATCCGAAATATCTGTTCTCAGATTCCACAGAAATAAGGCTAGCAAAAGATTCACGAAATACAGATGTAACTCTGAGAGTGGAAGTCACATATCACAGAGCAGTTTCTCCGAAATCTTCTTTCCAGATTTCATCGGAGGATATTTCCTTTTTCACCATAGCCCTCTATGGGCTTCCAAATATCACTTTGCCAATTCCACAAGAAGTGTCTTAGCGAAAGGCTTCTTGAGGGGAAAGCTGTAACTCTGTGAGATGATTTCACAGAACACAAAGAAGTTTCTCAGAAAGCTTCTTTGTCTTTGTTATGGGAGGATATTTCCTTTGGCCCTATAGTCTTCAAAGGGATCCGAAATATCTGTTCTCAGATTGCACAGAAATAAGGCTAGCAAAGAGATCCACGAAATACAGATGTAACTCTGTGAGTGGAAGTCACATATCACAGAGCTGTTTCTCAGAAAGCTTCTTTCCAGATTTCACCGGAGGATATTTCCTTTTTCACCATAGCCCTCTATGGGCTTCCAAATATCACTTTGCCAATTCCACAAGAACTGTCTTAGCGAAAGGCTTCTTGAGGGGAAAGCTGTAACTCTGTGAGATGATTTCACAGAACACAAAGAAGTTTCTCAGAAAGCTTCTTTCTCTTTGTTATCGGAGGATATTTCCTTTGGCCCTATAGTCTTCAAAGGGATCCGAAATATCTGTTCTCAGATTCCACAGAAATAAGGCTAGCAAAGAGATCCACGAAATACAGATGTAACTCTGTGAGTGGAAGTCACATATCACAGAGCAGTTTCTCAGAAATCTTCTTTCCAGATTTCATCGGAGGATATTTCCTTTTTCACCATAGCCCTCTAAGGGCTTTTAAATATCAGTTTGTCAATTCCACAAGAACTGTCTTAGCGAAAGGCTTCTTGAGGGGAAAGCTGTAACTCTGTGAGATGATTTCACAGAACACAAAGAAGTTTCTCAGAAAGCTTCTTTCTCTTTGTTATGGGAGGATATTTCCTTTGGCCCTATAGTCTTCAAAGGGATCCAAAATATCTGTTCTCATATTCCACAGAAATAAGGCTAGCAAAGAGATCCACGAAATACAGATGTAACTCTGAGAGTGGAAGTCACATATCACAGAGCAGTTTCTCAGAAAGCTTCTTTCCAGATTTCATCGGAGGATATTTCCTTTTTCCCCATAGCCCTCCATGGGCTTCCAAATATCACTTTGTAAATTCCACAAGAACTGTCTTAGCCAAAGGCTTCTTGAGGGGAAAGCTGTAACTCTGTGAGATGATTTCACAGAACACAAAGAACTTTCACAGAAAGCTTCTTTCTCTTTGTTATCGGAGGATATTTCCTTTGGCCCTGTAGTCTTCAAAGGGATCCGAAATATCGGTTCTCAGATTCCACAGAAATAAGGCTAGCAAAGAGATCCACGAAATACAGATGTAACTCTGTGAGTGGAAGTCACATATACAGAGCAGTTTTTCTGAAAGATTCTTTCCAGATTTCATCTGAGGATATTTTCTTTTTCACCATAGCCCTCAAAGGGTTTCCAAATATCAGTTTGCGAATTCCACAAGAACTGTTTAGCGAAAGGCTTCTTGAGGGGAAAGCTGTAACTCTGTGAGATGATTTCACAGAACACAAAGAAGTTTCTCAGAAAGCTTCTTTCTCTTTGTTATCGGAGGATATTTCCTTTGGCCCTATAGTCTTCAAAGGGATCCGAAATATCTGTTCTCAGATTCCACAGAAATAAGGCTAGCAAAGAGATTCCCGAAATACAGATGTAACTCTGTGAATGAAAGTCACATATCAAAGAGCAGTTTCTCAGAAATCTTCTTTCCAGATTTCATCGGTGGATATTTCTTTTTTCATCATAGCCCTCAATGGGCTTCCAAATATCACTTTGCCAATTCCACAAGAACTGTCTTAGCGAAAGGCTTCTTGAGGGGAAAGCTGTAACTCTGTGAGATGATTTCACAGAACACAAAGAAGTTTCTCAGAAAGTTTCTTTCTCTTTTTTATTGGAGGATATTTCCTTTGTGCCTATAGTCTTCAAAGGGATCCGAAATATCTGTTCTCAGATTCCACAGAAATAAGGCTAGCAAAGAGATCCCCGAAATACAGATGTAACTCTGAGAGTGGAAGTCACATATCACAGAGTAGTTTCTCAGAATGCTTCTTTCCAGATTTCATCGGAGGATATTTCCTTTTTCACCATAGCACTCTGTGGACTTCCAAATATCACTTTGCCAATTCCACAAGAACTGTCTTAGCGAAAGGCTTCTTGAGGGGAAAGCTGTAACTCTGGGAGACGATTTCAGAGAACACAAAGAAGTTTCTCAGAAAGCTTCTTTCTCTTTCTTATCGGAGTATATTTCCTTTGGCCCTATAGTCTTCAAAGGGATCCGAAATATCTGTTCTCAGATTCCACAGAAATAAGGCTAGCAAAGAGATCCCCGAAATACAGATGTAACTCTGAGAGTGGAAGTCGCGTATCACAGAGCAGTTTCTCAGAAAGCTTCTTTGCAGATTTCATCGGAGGATATTTCCTTTTTCACCATAGCCCTCTATCGGCTTCCAAATATCACTTTGCCAATTCCACAAGAACTGTCTTAGCCAAAGGCTTCCTGAGGGAAAAGCTGTAACTCTGTGAGATGATTTCACAGAACACAAAGAAGTTTCTCAGAAAGCTTCTTTCTCTTTGTTATGGGAGATTATTTCCTTTGGCCCTATAGTCTTCAAAGGATCCGAAATATTTGTTCTCAGATTCCACAGAAATATGGCTAGCAAAGAAATCCACGAAATACAGATGTAACTCTGTGAGTGGAAGTCACATATCACAGAGCAGTTTCTCAGAAAGCTTCTTTCCAGATTTCATCGTAGGATATTTCCTTTTATACCATAGCCCTCTAAGGGCTTCCAAATATCACTTTGCCAATTCCACAAGAACTGTCTTAGCGAAAGGCTTCCTGAAGGGAAAGCTGTAACTCTGTGAGATGATTTCACAGAACACAATGAAGTTTCTCAGAAAGCTTCTTTCTCTTTGTCATCGGAGGATATTTCCTTTGGCCCTATAGTCTTCAAAGGGATCCGAAATATCTGTTCTCAGATTCCACAGAAATAAGGCTAGCAAAGAGATACACGAAATACAGATGTAACTCTGTGAGTGGAAGTCACATATCACAGAGCAGTTTCTCAGAAAGCTTCTTTCCAGTTTTCATCGGAGGTTATTTCCTTTTTCAGCATAGCCCTCTATGGGCTTCCAAATATCACTTTGCCAATTCCAGAAGAACTGTCTTAGCGAAAGGCTTCTTGAGGGGAAAGCTGTAACTCTGTTAGATGATTTCACAGAAAACAAAGAAGTTTCTCAGAAAGCTTCTTTCTCTTTGTTATCGGAGGATATGTCGTTTGGCCCTATAGTCTTCAAAGGGATCCGAAATATCTGTTCTCAGATTCCACAGAAATAAGGCTAGCTAAGAGATCCACGAAATACAGATGTAACTCTGTGAGTGGAAGTCACATATAACAGAGCAGTTTCTCAGAAAGCTTCTTTCCAGATTTCATCGGAGGATATTTCCTTTTTCACCATAGCCCTCTATGGGCTTCCAGATATCACTTTGCCAATTCCACAAGAACTGTCTTAGCGAAAGGCTTCTTGAGGGGAAAGCTGTAACTCTGTGAGATGATTTCACAGCACACGAAGTTTCTCAGAAAGCTTCTTTCTCTTTGTTATCGTAGGATATTTCCTTTGGCCCTATAGTCTTCAAAGGGATCCGGAATATCTGTTCTCAGATTCCACAGAAATAAGGCTAGCAAAGAGATCCACGAAATACAGATGTAACTCTGTGTGTGGAAGTCACATAACACAGAGAAGTTTCTCAGAAAGCTTCTTTCCAGATTTCATCGGAGGATATTTCCTCTTTCACCATAGCCCACAATGGGCTTCCAAATATCACTTTGCCAATTCCACAAGAACTGTCTTAGCGAAAGACTTCTTGAGGGGAAAGCTGTAACTCTGTGAGATGATTTCACAGAACACAAAGAAGTTTCTCAGAAAGCTTCTTTCTCTTTGTTATGGGAGGATATTTCCTTAGGCCCTCTTGTCTTCAAAGGGATCCGAAAAATCTGTTCTCAGATTCCATATAAATAAGGCTAGCAATGAGATCCACGAAATACTGATGTAACAGGGTGAGTGGAAGTCTCATATCACAGAGTAGTATCTCAGAAATCTTCTTTCCAGATTTCATCGGAGGATATTTCCTTTTTCACCATAGCCCTCTATGGCCTTCCAAATATCACTTTGCCAATTCCACAAGAACTGTCTTAGCGAAAGGCTTCTTGAGGAGAAAGCTGTAACTCTGTGAGATGATTTCACAGAACACAAAGAAGTTTCTCAGAAAGCTTCTTTCTCTTTGTTATCGGAGGATATTTCCTTTGGCCCTATAGTCTTCAAAGGGATCCGAAATGTCTGTTCTCAGATTCCACAGAAATAAGGCTAGCAAAGAAATCCATGAAATACAGATGTAACTCTGTGACTGGAAGTCACATATCACAGAGCAGTTTCTCAGAAAGCTTCTTTCCAATTTCATAGGAGGATATTTCCTTTTTCACCATAGCCCTCTATGGGCTTACAAATATCACCTGCCAATTCCACAAGAACTGTCTTAGCGAAAGGCTTCTTGAGGGGAAAGCTGTAACTCTGTGAGATGATTTCACAGAACACAATGAAGTTTCTCAGAAAGCTTCTTTCTCTTTGTTATGGGAGGATATTTCCTTTGGCCCTATATTCTTCAAAGGGATCCGAAATATCTGTTCTCAGATTCCACAGAAATAAGGCTAGCAAAGAGATTCCCGAAATACAGATGTAGCTCTGTGAGTGGAAGTCGCGTATCACAGAGCAGTTTCTCAGAAAGCTTCTTTCCAGATTTCATCGGAGGATATTTCCTTTTTCACCATAGCCCTCTATCGGCTTCCAAATATCACTTTGCCAATTCCACAAGAACTGTCTTAGCCAAAGGCTTCCTGAGGGAAAAGCTGTAACTCTGTGAGATGATTTCACAGAACACAAAGAAGTTTCTCAGAAAGCTTCTTTCTCTTTGTTATCGGACATTATTTCCTTTGGCCCTATAGTCTTCAAAGGGATCCGAAATATCTGTTCTCAGATTCCACAGAAATATGGCTAGCAAAGAAATCCACGAAATACAGATGTAACTCTGTGAGTGGAAGTCACATATCACAGAGCAGTTTCTCAGAAATCTTCTTTCCAAATTTCATCGGTGGATATTTCTTTTTTCACCATAGCCCTCTATGGGCTTCCAAATATCACTTTGCCAATTCCACAAGAACTGTCTTACCGAAAGGCTTCTTGAGGGGAAAGCTGTAACTCTGTGAGATGATTTCACAGAACACAAAGAAGTTTCTCAGAAAGCTTCTTTCTCTTTTTTATGGGAGGATATTTCCTTTGTGCGTATAGTCTTCAAAGGGATCCGAAATATCTGTTCTCAGATTCCACAGAAATAAGGCTAGCAAAAAGATTCACGAAATACAGATGTATCTCTGTGAGTGGAAGTCACATATCACAGAGCAGTTTCTCAGAAAGCTTCTTTCCAGATTTCATCGGAGGATATTTCCTTTTTGACCATAACCCTCTAAGGGCTTCCAAATATCACTTTGCCAATTCCACAAGAACTGTCTTAGCGAAAGGCTTCTTGAGGGGAAAGCTGTAACTCTGCGAGATGATTTCTCAGAACACAGAGAAGTTTCTCAGAAAGCTTCTTTCTCTTTGTTATCGGAGGATATTTCCTTTGGCCCTATAGCCTTCAAAGGGATCCGAAATATCTGTTCTCAAATTCCACAGAAATAAGGGTAGCAAAGAAATCCACGAAATACAGATGTAACTCTGTGAGTGGAAGTCACATATCACAGAGCAGTTTCTCAGAAAGCTTCTTTCCAGATTTCATCGGAGGATATTTCCTTTTTCACCATAGCCCTCTATGGGCTTCCAAATATCACTTTGCCAATTCCACAAGAACTGTCTTAGCGAAAGGGTTCTTGAGGGGAAAGCTGTAACTCTGTGAGATGATTTCACAGAACACAAAGAAGTTTCTCAGAAAGCTTCTTTCTCTTTGTTATGGGAGGATATTTCCTTTGGCCCTATAGTCTTCAAAGGGATCCGAAATATCTGTTCTCAGATTCCACAGAAATAAGGCTAGGAAAGAGATAGACGAAATAGAGATGTAACTCTGTGAGTTGAAGTCACATATCACAGAGCAGTTTCTCAGAAAGCTTCTTTCCAGATTTCATCGGAGGATATTTCCTTTTTCACCATAGCCCTCTATGGGCTTCCAAATATCTCTTTGCCAATTCCACAAGAACTGTCTTAGCGAAAGGCTTCTTGAGGGGAAAGCTATAACTCAGGGTGATGATTTCACAGAACACAAAGAAGTTTCTCAGAAAGCTTCTTTCTCTTTGTTATCGGAGGATATTTCCTTTGTCCCTACAGTCTTCAAAGGGATCCGAAATATCTGTTCTCAGATTCCAGAGCAATAAGGCTAGGAAAGTGATACACGAAATACAGATGTAACTCTGTGAGTGGAAGTCACATATCACAGAGCAGTTTCTCAGAAATCTTCTTTCCAGATTTCATCGGAGGATATTTCCTTTTTCACCATAGCCCTCTATGGGCTTCCAAATATCACTTTGCCAATTCCACAACAACTGTCTTAGCGAAAGGCTTCTTGAGGGGAAAGCTGTAACTCTGTGAGATGATTTCACAGAACACAAAGAAGTTTCTCAGAAAGCTTCTTTCTCTTTGTTATCGGAGGATATTTCCTTTGGCCCTATAGTCTTCAAATGGATCCGAAATATCTGTTCTCAGATTCCACAGAAATAAGGCTAGCAAAGAGATCCATGAAATACAGATGTAACTCTGTGAGTGGAAGTGACATATCAAAGAGCAGTTTCTCAGAAAGCTTCTTTCCAGATTTCATCGGAGGATATTTCCTTTTTCACCATAGCCCTCTATGGGCTTCCAAATATCTCTTTGCCAATTCCACAAGAACTGTCTTAGCGAAAGGCTTCTTGAGGGGAAAGCTATAACTCAGGGTGATGATTTCACAGAACACAAAGAAGTTTCTCAGAAAGCTTCTTTCTCTTTGTTATCGGAGGATATTTCCTTTGTCCCTACAGTCTTCAAAGGGATCCGAAATATCTGTTCTCAGATTCCAGAGCAATAAGGCTAGGAAAGTGATACACGAAATACAGATGTAACTCTGTGAGTGGAAGTCACATATCACAGAGCAGTTTCTCAGAAATCTTCTTTCCAGATTTCATCGGAGGATATTTCCTTTTTCACCATAGCCCTCTATGGGCTTCCAAATATCACTTTGCCAATTCCACAACAACTGTCTTAGCGAAAGGCTTCTTGAGGGGAAAGCTGTAACTCTGTGAGATGATTTCACAGAACACAAAGAAGTTTCTCAGAAAGCTTCTTTCTCTTTGTTATGGGAGGATATTTCCTTAGGCCCTCTTGTCTTCAAAGGGATCCGAAAAATCTGTTCTCAGATTCCATATAAATAAGGCTAGCAATGAGATCCACGAAATACTGATGTAACACGGTGAGTGGAAGTCTCATATCACAGAGTAGTTTCTCAGAAATCTTCTTTCCAGATTTCATCGGTGGATATTTCCTTTTTCACCATAGCCCTCTATGGGCTTACAAATATCACTTTGCCAATTCCACAAGAACTGTCTTAGCGAAAGGCTTCTTGAGGAGAAAGCTGTAACTCTGTGAGATGATTTCACAGAACACAATGAAGTTTCTCAGAAAGCTTCTTTCTCTTTGTTATGGGAGGATATTTCCTTTGGCCCTATATTCTTCAAAGGGATCCGAAATATCTGTTCTCAGATTCCACAGAAATAAGGCTAGCAAAGAGATTCCCGAAATACAGATGTAGCTCTGTGAGTGGAAGTCACATATCACAGAGCAGTTTCTCAGAAATCTTCTTTCCAGATTTCATCGGTGGATATTTCTTTTTTCATCATAGCCCTCAAAGGGCTTCCAAATATCACTTTGCCAATTCCACAAGAACTGTCTTAGCGAAAGGCTTCTTGAGGGGAAAGCTGTAACTCTGTGAGATGATTTCACAGAACACAAAGAAGTTTCTCAGAAAGCTTCTTTCTCTTTTTTATGGGAGGATATTTCCTTTGTGCCTATAGTCTTCAAAGGGATCCGAAATATCTGTTCTCAGATTCCACAGAAATAAGGCTAGCAAAGAGATCCACGAAATACAGATGTAACTCTGAGAGTGGAAGTCACATATCACAGAGCAGTTTCTCAGAAAGCTTCTTTCCAGATTTCATCGGAGGATATTTCCTTTTTCACCATAGCACTCTGTGGGCTTCCAAATATCACTTTGCCAATTCCACAAGAACTGTCTTAGCGAAAGGCTTCTTGAGGGGAAAGCTGTAACTCTGGGAGACGATTTCACAGAACACAAAGAAGTTTCTCAGAAAGCTTCTTTCTCTTTGTTATCGGAGGATATTTCCTTTGGCCCTATAGTCTTCAAAGGGATCCGAAATATCTGTTCTCAGATTCCACAGAAATAAGGCTAGCAAAGAGATCCACGAAATACATATGTAACTCTGAGAGTGGAAGTCGCGTATCACAGAGCAGTTTCTCAGAAAGCTTCTTTCCAGATTTCATCGGAGGATATTTCCTTTTTCACCATAGCCCTCTATCGGCTTCCAAATATCACTTTGCCAATTCCACAAGAACTGTCTTAGCCAAAGGCTTCCTGAGGGAAAAGCTGTAACTCTGTGAGATGATTTCACAGAACACAAAGAAGTTTCTCAGAAAGCTTCTTTCTCTTTGTTATCGGAGATTATTTCCTTTGGCCCTATAGTCTTCAAAGGGATCCGAAATATCTGTTCTCAGATTCCACAGAAATATGGCTAGCAAAGAAATCCACGAAATACAGATGTAACTCTGTGAGTGGAAGTCACATATCACAGAGCAGTTTCTCAGAATTCTTCTTTCCAAATTTCATCGGTGGATATTTCTTTTTTCACCATAGCCCTCTATGGGCTTCCAAATATCACTTTGCCAATTCCACAAGAACTGTCTTACCGAAAGGCTTCTTGAGGGGAAAGCTGTAACTCTGTGAGATGATTTCACAGAACACAAAGAAGTTTCTCAGAAAGCTTCTTTCTCTTTTTTATGGGAGGATATTTCCTTTGTGCGTATAGTCTTCAAAGGGATCCGAAATATCTGTTCTCAGATTCCACAGAAATAAGGCTAGCAAAAAGATTCACGAAATACAGATGTAACTCTGTGAGTGGAAGTCACATATCACAGAGCAGTTTCTCAGAAAGCTTCTTTCCAGATTTCATCGGAGGATATTTCCTTTTTGACCATAACCCTCTAAGGGCTTCCAAATATCACTTTGCCAATTCCACAAGAACTGTCTTAGCGAAAGGCTTCTTGAGGGGAAAGCTGTAACTCTGCGAGATGATTTCTCAGAACACAGAGAAGTTTCTCAGAAAGCTTCTTTCTCTTTGTTATCGGAGGATATTTCCTTTGGCCCTATAGCCTTCAAAGGGATCCGAAATATCTGTTCTCAAATTCCACAGAAATAAGGGTAGCAAAGAAATCCACGAAATACAGATGTAACTCTGTGAGTGGAAGTCACATATCACAGAGCAGTTTCTCAGAAAGCTTCTTTCCAGATTTCATCGGAGGATATTTCCTTTTTCACCATAGCCCTCTATGGGCTTCCAAATATCACTTTGCCAATTCCACAAGAACTGTCTTAGCGAAAGGGTTCTTGAGGGGAAAGCTGTAACTCTGTGAGATGATTTCACAGAACACAAAGAAGTTTCTCAGAAAGCTTCTTTCTCTTTGTTATGGGAGGATATTTCCTTTGGCCCTATAGTCTTCAAAGGGATCCGAAATATCTGTTCTCAGATTCCACAGAAATAAGGCTAGGAAAGAGATAGACGAAATAGAGATGTAACTCTGTGAGTTGAAGTCACATATCACAGAGCAGTTTCTCAGAAAGCTTCTTTCCAGATTTCATCGGAGGATATTTCCTTTTTCACCATAGCCCTCTATGGGCTTCCAAATATCTCTTTGCCAATTCCACAAGAACTGTCTTAGCGAAAGGCTTCTTGAGGGGAAAGCTATAACTCAGGGTGATGATTTCACAGAACACAAAGAAGTTTCTCAGAAAGCTTCTTTCTCTTTGTTATCGGAGGATATTTCCTTTGTCCCTACAGTCTTCAAAGGGATCCGAAATATCTGTTCTCAGATTCCAGAGCAATAAGGCTAGGAAAGTGATACACGAAATACAGATGTAACTCTGTGAGTGGAAGTCACATATCACAGAGCAGTTTCTCAGAAATCTTCTTTCCAGATTTCATCGGAGGATATTTCCTTTTTCACCATAGCCCTCTATGGGCTTCCAAATATCACTTTGCCAATTCCACAACAACTGTCTTAGCGAAAGGCTTCTTGAGGGGAAAGCTGTAACTCTGTGAGATGATTTCACAGAACACAAAGAAGTTTCTCAGAAAGCTTCTTTCTCTTTGTTATCGGAGGATATTTCCTTTGGCCCTATAGTCTTCAAATGGATCCGAAATATCTGTTCTCAGATTCCACAGAAATAAGGCTAGCAAAGAGATCCATGAAATACAGATGTAACTCTGTGAGTGGAAGTGACATATCAAAGAGCAGTTTCTCAGAAAGCTTCTTTCCAGATTTCATCGGAGGATATTTCCTTTTTCACCATAGCCCTCTATGGGCTTCCAAATATCTCTTTGCCAATTCCACAAGAACTGTCTTAGCGAAAGGCTTCTTGAGGGGAAAGCTATAACTCAGGGTGATGATTTCACAGAACACAAAGAAGTTTCTCAGAAAGCTTCTTTCTCTTTGTTATCGGAGGATATTTCCTTTGTCCCTACAGTCTTCAAAGGGATCCGAAATATCTGTTCTCAGATTCCAGAGCAATAAGGCTAGGAAAGTGATACACGAAATACAGATGTAACTCTGTGAGTGGAAGTCACATATCACAGAGCAGTTTCTCAGAAATCTTCTTTCCAGATTTCATCGGAGGATATTTCCTTTTTCACCATAGCCCTCTATGGGCTTCCAAATATCACTTTGCCAATTCCACAACAACTGTCTTAGCGAAAGGCTTCTTGAGGGGAAAGCTGTAACTCTGTGAGATGATTTCACAGAACACAAAGAAGTTTCTCAGAAAGCTTCTTTCTCTTTGTTATCGGAGGATATTTCCTTTGGCCCTATAGTCTTCAAATGGATCCGAAATATCTGTTCTCAGATTCCACAGAAATAAGGCTAGCAAAGAGATCCATGAAATACAGATGTAACTCTGTGAGTGGAAGTGACATATCAAAGAGCAGTTTCTCAGAAAGCTTCTTTCCAGATTTCATCGGAGGATATTTCCTTTTTCACCATAGCCCTCTATGGGCTTCCAAATATCACTTTGCCAATTCCACAAGAACTGTCTTAGCGAAAGGCTTATTGAGGGGAAAGCTGTAACTCTGTGAGATGATTTCACAGAATACAATGAAGTTTCTCAGAAAGATTCTTTGTCTTTGTTATCGGAGGATATTTCCTTTGGCCCTATAGTCTTCAAAGGGATCGGAAATATCTGTTCTCAGATTCCACAGAAATAAGGCTAGCAAAGAGATTCACGAAGTACAGATGTAACACTGAGAGTGGAAGTCACATATCACAGAGCAGTTTCTCCGAAATCTTCTTTCCAGATTTCATCGGAGGATATTTCCTTTTTCACCATAGCCCTCGATGGGCTTCCAAATATCACTTTGCCAATTCCACAAGAACTGTCTTAGCGAAAGGATTCTTGAGGTGAAAGCTGTAACTCTGTGAGATGATTTCACAGAACACAATGAAGTTTCTCAGAAAGCTTCTTTCTCTTTGTTGTCGGAGGATATTTCCTTTGGCCCTATAGTCATCAAAGGGATCCGAAATATCTGTTCTCAGATTCCACAGAAATAAGGCTAGCAAAGACATCCACGAAATACAGATGTAACTCTGTGAGTGGAAGTCACATATCACAGAGCAGTTTCTCAGAAAGCTTCTTTCCAGATTTCATCGGAGGATATTTCCTTTTTCACCATAGCCCTCTATGGGCTTCCAAATATCACTTTGCCAATTCCACAAGAACTGTCTTAGCGAAAGGCTTCTTGAGGGGAAAGCTGTAACTCTGTGAGATGATTTCACAGAACACAAAGAAGTTTCTCAGAAAGCTTCTTTCTCTTTGTTATGGGAGGATATTTCCATTGGCCCTATAGTTTTCAAAGGGATCCGAAATATCCGTTCTCAGATTCCACAGAAATAAGGCTAGGAAAGAGATACACGAAATACAGATGTAACTCTGTGAGTGGAAGTCACATATCACAGAGCAGTTTCTCAGAAATCTTCTTTCCAGATTTCATCGGAGGATATTTCCTTTTTCACCATAGCCCTCTATGGGCTTCCAAATATCACTTTGCCAATTCCAAAAGAACTGTCTTAGCGAAAGGCTTCTTGAGGGGAAAGCTGTAACTCTGTGAGATCATTTCACAGAACACAAAGAAGTTTCTCAGAAAGCTTCTTTCTCTTTGTTATCGGAGGATATTTCATCTGGCCCTACAGTCTTCAAAGGGATCCGAAATATCTGTTCTCAGATTCCACAGAAATAAGGCTAGCAAAGAGATCCACGAAATACAGATGTAACTCTGTGAGTGGAAGTCACATATCACAGAGCAGCTTCTCAGAAAGCTTCTTTCCAGTTTTCATCGGAGGATATTTCCTTTTTCACCATAGCCCTCTATGGTCTTCCAAATATCACTTTGCCAATTCCACAAGAACTGTCTTAGCGAAAGGCTTCTTGAGGGGAAAGCTGTAACTCTGTGAGATGATTTCACAGAACCCAAAGAAGTTTCTCAGAAAGCTTCTCTCTCTTTGTTATGGGAGGATATTTCCTTTGGCCCTATAGTCTTCAAAGGGATCCGAAATATCTGTTCTCAGATTCCACAGAAATAAGGCTAGGAAAGAGATAGACGAAATAGAGATGTAACTCTGTGAGTTGAAGTCACATATCACAGAGCAGTTTCTCAGAAAGCTTCTTTCCAGATTTCATCGGAGGATATTTCCTTTTTCACCATAGTCCTCTATGGGCTTCCAAATATCACTTTGCCAATTCCACAAGAACTGTCTTAGCGAAAGGCTTCTTGAGGGGAAAGCTATAACTCTGGGTGATGATTTCACAGAACACAAAGAAGTTTCTCAGAAAGCTTCTTTCTCTTTGTTATGGGAGGATATTTCCTTTGGCCCTATAGTCTTCAAAGGGATCCGAAATATCTGTTCTCAGATTCCACAGAAATAAGGCTAGCAAAGAGTTCCACGAAATACAGATGTAACTCTGTGAGTGGAAGTCACATATCACAGAGCAGTTTCTCAGAAAGCTTCTTTCCAGATTTCATCGGAGGATATTTCCTTTTTCACCATAGCCCTCTATGGGATTCCAAATATCACTTTGCCCATTCCACAAGAACTGTCTTAGCGAAAGGATTCTTGAGGGGAATGCTGTAACTCTGTGAGATGATTTCACAGAACACAAAGAAGTTTCTCAGAAAGCTTCTTTCTCTTTGTTATCAGAGGATATTTCCTTTGCCCTATAGTCTTCAAAGGGATCCGAAATATCCGTTCTCAGATTCCACAGAAATAAGGATAATAAAGAGATCCACGAAATACAGATGTAACTCTGTGAGTGGAAGTCCCATATCACAGAGCAGTTTCTCAGAAAGCTTCTTTCCAGATTTCATCGGAGGATATTTCCTTTTTCACCATAGCCCTCTATGGGCTTCCAAATATCACTTTGCCAATTCCACAAGAACTGTCTTAGCGAAAGGCTTCTTGTGGGGAAAGCTGTAACTCTGTGAGATGATTTCACAGAACACAAAGAAGTTTCTCAGAAAGCTTCTTTCTCTTTGTTATGGGAGGATATTTCCTTTGTCCCTACAGTCTTCAAAGGGATCCGAAATATCTGTTCTCAGATTCCACAGAAATAAGGCCAGCAAAGAGATCCACGAAATACAGATGTAACTCTGTGAGTGGAAGTCACATATCACAGAGCAGTTTCTCAGAAAGCTTCTTTCCAGATTTCATCGGAGGATATTTCGTTTTTCACCATAGCCCTCTATGGGCTTCTAAATATCACTTTGCCAATTCCACAAGAACTGTCTTAGCGAAAGGATTCTTGAGGGGAAAGCTGTAACTCTGTGAGATGATTTAACAGAACACAAAGAAGTTTCTTAGAAAGCTTCTTTCTCTTTGTTATGGGAGGATATTTCCTTTGGCCCTATAGTTTTCAAAGGGATCCGAAATATCTGTTCTCAGATTCCACAGAAATAAGGCTAGCAAAGAAATTCACGAAATACAGATGTAACTCTGTGAGTGGAAGTCACATATCACAGAGCAGTTTCTCAGAAAGATTCTTTCCAGATTTCATCTGAGGATATTTCCTTTTTCACCATAGCCCTCTATGGGCTTCCAAATATCACTTTGCCAATTCCACAAGAACTGTCGTAGCGAAAGGCTTCTTGAGAGGAAAGCTGTAACTCTGTGAGATGATTTCACAGAACACAAAGAAGTTTCTCAGAAAGCTTCTTTCTCTTTGTTATCGGAGGATATTTCCTTTGTCCCTACAGTCTTCAAAGGGATCCGAAATATCTGTTCTCAGATTCCAGAGCAATAAGGCTAGGAAAGAGATACACGAAATACAGATGTAACTCTGTGAGTGGAAGTCACATATCACAGAGCAGTTTCTCAGAAATCTTCTTTCCAGATTTCATCGGAGGATATTTCCTTTTTCACCATAGCCCTCTATGGGCTTCCAAATATCACTTTGCCAATTCCACAACAACTGTCTTAGCGAAAGGCTTCTTGAGGGGAAAGCTGTAACTCTGTGAGATGATTTCACAGAACACAAAGAAGTTTCTCAGAAAGCTTCTTTCTCTTTGTTATCGGAGGATATTTCCTTTGGCCCTATAGTCTTCAAATGGATCCGAAATATCTGTTCTCAGATTCCACAGAAATAAGGCTAGCAAAGAGATCCACGAAATACAGATGTAACTCTGTGAGTGGAAGTGACATATCAAAGAGCAGTTTCTCAGAAAGCTTCTTTCCAGATTTCATCGGAGGATATTTCCTTTTTCACCATAGCCCTCTATGGGCTTCCAAATATCACTTTGCCAATTCCACAAGAACTGTCTTAGCGAAAGGCTTATTGAGGGGAAAGCTGTAACTCTGTGAGATGATTTCACAGAATACAATGAAGTTTCTCAGAAAGATTCTTTGTCTTTGTTATCGGAGGATATTTCCTTTGGCCCTATAGTCTTCAAAGGGATCGGAAATATCTGTTCTCAGATTCCACAGAAATAAGGCTAGCAAAGAGATTCACGAAGTACAGATGTAACACTGAGAGTGGAAGTCACATATCACAGAGCAGTTTCTCCGAAATCTTCTTTCCAGATTTCATCGGAGGATATTTCCTTTTTCACCATAGCCCTCTATGGGCTTCCAAATATCACTTTGCCAATTCCACAAGAACTCTCTTAGCGAAAGGCTTCTTGAGGGGAAAGATTTAACTCTGTGAGATGATTTCACAGAACACAAAGAAGTTTCTCAGAAAGCTTCTTTCTCTTTGTTATCGGAGGATATTTCCTTTGGCCCTATAGTCTTCGAAGGGATCGGAAATATCTGTTCTCAGATTCCACAGAAATAAGGCTAGCAAAGAGATCCACGAAATGCAGATGTAACTCTGTGAGTGGAAGTCACATATCACAGAGCAATTTCTCAGAAAGCTTCTTTCCAGATTTCATCGGAGGATATTTCCTTTTTCACCATTGCCCTCTAAGGGCTTCCAAATATCACTTTGCCAATTCCACAAGAACTGTCTTAGCGAAAGGCTTCTTGAGGGGAAAGCTGTAACTCTGTGAGATGATTTCACAGAACACAAAGAAGTTTCTCGGAAAGCTTCTTTCTCTTTGTTATCGGAGGATATTTCCTTTGGCCGTATAGTCTTCAAAGGGATCCGAAATATCTGTTCTCAGATTCCACAGAAATAAGGCTAGCAAAGAGATTCACGAAATCCAGATGTAACTCTGAGAGTGGAAGTCACATATCACAGAGCAGTTTCTCAGAAAGCTTCTTTCCAGATTTCATCGGTGGATATTTCCTTTTTCACCATAGCCCTCTATGGGCTTCCAGATAGCACTTTGCCAATTACACAAAAACTGTCTTAGCGAAAGACTTCTTGAGGGGAACGCTTTAACTCTGTGAGATGATTTCACAGAACACAAAGAAGTTTCTCAGAAAGCATCTTTCTCTTTGTTATCGGAGATTATTTCCTTTGGCCCTATAGTCTTCAAAGAGATCCGAAATATCTGTTCTCAGATTCCACAGAAATAAGGTTGGCAAAGAGATCCACGAAATACAGATGTAACTCTGTGAGTGGAAGTCACATATCACAGAGCAGTTTCTCAGAGAGCTTCTTTCCATATTTCATCGGAGGATATTTCCTTTTTCACCATAGCCCTCTATGGGCTTCCAAATATCACTTTGCCAATTCCACAAGAACTGTCTTAGCGAAAGGCTTCTTGAGGGGAAAGCTGTAACTCTGTGAGATGATTTCACAGAACACAAAGAAGTTTCTCAGAAAGCTTCTTTCTCTTTGTTATCGGAGGATATTTCCTTTGGCCCTGTAGTCTTCAAAGGGATCCGAAATATCGGTTCTCAGATTCCACAGAAATAAGGCTAGCAAAGAGATCCACGAAATACAGATGTAACTCTGTGAGTGGAAGTCACATATACAGAGCAGTTTTTCTGAAAGATTCTTTCCAGATTTCATCTGAGGATATTTTCTTTTTCACCATAGCCCTCAAAGGGTTTCCAAATATCAGTTTGCGAATTCCACAAGAACTGTTTAGCGAAAGGCTTCTTGAGGGGAAAGCTGTAACTCTGTGAGATGATTTCGCAGAACACAAAGAAGTTTCTCAGAAAGCTTCTTTCTCTTTGTTATCGGAGGATATTTCGTTTGGCCCTATAGTCTTCAAAGGGATCCGAAATATCTGTTCTCAGATTCCACAGAAATAAGGCTAGCAAAAGATTCACGAAATACAGATGTAACTCTGAGAGTGGAAGTCACATATCACAGAGCAGTTTCTCCGAAATCTTCTTTCCAGATTTCATCGGAGGATATTTCCTTTTTCACCATAGCCCTCTATGGGCTTCCAAATATCACTTTGTCAATTCCACAAGAACTGTCTTAGCGAAAGGCTTCTTGAGGGGAAAGCTGTAACTCTGTGAGATGATTTCACAGAACACAAAGAAGTTTCTCAGAAAGCTTCTTTGTCTTTGTTATGGGAGGATATTTCCTTTGGCCCTATAGTCTTCAAAGGGATCTGAAATATCTGTTCTCAGATTGCACAGAAATAAGGCTAGCAAAGAGATCCACGAAATACAGATGTAACTCTGTGAGTGGAAGTCACATATCACAGAGCTGTTTCTCAGAAAGCTTCTTTCCAGATTTCACCGGAGGATATTTCCTTTTTCACCATAGCCCTCTATGGGCTTCCAAATATCACTTTGCCAATTCCACAAGAACTGTCTTAGCGAAAGGCTTCTTGAGGGGAAAGCTGTAACTCTGTGAGATGATTTCGCAGAACACAAAGAAGTTTCTCAGAAAGCTTCTTTCTCTTTGTTATCGGAGGATATTTCCTTTGGCCCTATAGTCTTCAAAGGGATCCGAAATATCTGTTCTCAGATTCCACAGAAATAAGGCTAGCAAAGAGATCCACGAAATACAGATGTAACTCTGTGAGTGGAAGTCACATATCACAGAGCAGTTTCTCAGAAATCTTCTTTCCAGATTTCATCGGAGGATATTTCCTTTTTCACCATAGCCCTCTAAGGGCTTTTAAATATCAGTTTGTCAATTCCACAAGAACTGTCTTAGCGAAAGGCTTCTTGAGGGGAAAGCTGTAACTCTGTGAGATGATTTCACAGAACACAAAGAAGTTTCTCAGAAAGCTTCTTTCTCTTTGTTATGGGAGGATATTTCCTTTGGCCCTATAGTCTTCAAAGGGATCCAAAATATCTGTTCTCATATTCCACAGAAATAAGGCTAGCAAAGAGATCCACGAAATACAGATGTAACTCTGAGAGTGGAAGTCACATATCACAGAGCAGTTTCTCAGAAAGCTTCTTTCCAGATTTCATCGGAGGATATTTCCTTTTTCCCCATAGCCCTCCATGAGCTTCCAAATATCACTTTGAAAATTCCACAAGAACTGTCTTAGCCAAAGGCTTCTTGAGGGGAAAGCTGTAACTCTGTGAGATGATTTCACAGAACACAAAGAACTTTCACAGAAAGCTTCTTTCTCTTTGTTATCGGAGGATATTTCCTTTGGCCCTATAGTCTTCAAAGGGATCCGAAATATCTGTTCTCAGATTCCACAGAAATAAGGCTAGCAAAGAGATCCACGAAATACAGTTGTAACTCTGTGAGTGGAAGTCACATATCACAGAGCAGTTTCTCAGAAAGATTCTTTCCAGATTTCATCGGAGGATATTTCCTTTTTCACCATAGCCCTCTATGGGCTTCCAAATATCACTTTGCCAATTCCACAAGAACTGTCTTAGCGAAAGGCTTTTTGAGGGGAAAGCTGTAACTCTGTGAGATGATTTCACAGAACACAAAGAAGTTTCTCAGAAAGCTTCTTTCTCTTTGTTATCGGAGGATATTTCCTTTGGCCCTCTGGTCTTCAAAGGGATCCGAAATATCTGTTCTCAGATTCCAAGAAATAAGGCTAGCAAGGAAATCCACGAAATAGAGATGTAACTCTGTGAGTGGAAGTCACATATCACAGAGCAGTTTCTCAGAAAGCTTCTTTCCAGATTTCATCGGAGGATATTTCCTTTTTCACCATAGCCCTCTATCGGCTTCCAAATATCACTCTGCCAATTCCACAAGAACTGTCTTAGCGAAACGCTTCTTGAGGGGAAAGCTGTAACTCTGTGAGATGATTTCACAGAACACAAAGAAGTTTCTCAGAAAGCTTCTTTCACTTTGTTATCGGAGGATATTTCCTTTGGCCCTATAGTCTTCAAAGGGATCCGAAATATCTGTTCTCAGATTCCACAGAAATAAGGCTAGCAAAGAGATCCACGAAATACAGATGTAACTCTGAGAGTGGAAGTCACATATCACAGAGCAGTTTCTCAGAAAGCTTCTTTCCAGATTTCATCGGAGGATATTTCCTTTTTCACCATAGCACTCTATGGGCTTCCAAATATCACTTTGCCAATTCCACAAGAACTGTCTTAGAGAAAGGCTTCTTGAGGGGAAAGCTCTAACTCTGGGAGACGATTTCACAGAACACAAAGAAGTTTCTCAGAAAGCTTCTTTCTCTTTGTTATCGGAGGATATTTCCTTTGGCCCTATAGTCTTCAAAGGGATCCGAAATATCTGTTCTCAGATTCCACAGAAATAAGGCTAGCAAAGAGATCCACGAAATACAGATGTAACTCGGAGATTGGAAGTCACATATCACAGAGCAGTTTCTCAGAAAGCTTCTTTCCAGATTTCATCGGAGGATATTTCCTTTTTCACCATAGCCCTCTATCGGCTTCCAAATATCACTTTGCCAATTCCACAAGAACTGTCTTAGCGAAAGGCTTCTTGAGGGGAAAGCTGTAAATCTGTGAGATGATTTAACAGAACACGAAGTTTCTCAGAAAGCTTCTTTCTCTTTGTTATCGGAAGATATTTCCTTTGGCCCTATAGTCTCAAAGGGATCCGAAATATCTGCTCTCAGATTCCACAGAAATAAGGCTAGCAAAGAGATCCACGAAATACAGATGTAACTATGTGAGTGGAAGTGACATAACACAGAGCAGTTTCTCAGAAAGCTTATTTCCAGATTTCATCGGAGGATATTTCCTCTTTCACCATAGCCCTCTATGGGCTTCCAAATATCACTTTGCCAATTCCACAAGAACTGTCTTAGCGAAAGGCTTCTTGAGGGGAAAGCTGTAACACTGTGAGATGATTTCACAGAACACAAAGAAGTTTATCAGAAAGTTTCTTTGTCTTTGTTATGGGAGGATATTTCCTTTGGCCCTATAGTCTTCAAAGGGATCCGAAATATCTGTTCTCAGATTCCACATAAATAAGGCTAGGAAAGAGATCCACGAAATACTGATGTAACTCTGTGAGTGGAAGTCTCATATCACAGAGAAGTTTCTCAGAAATCTTCTTTCCAGATTTCATCGGTGGATATTTCCTTTTTTACCATAGCCCTCTACGGACTTCCAAATATCACTTTGCCAATTCCACAAGAACTGTCTTAGCGAAAGAATTCTTCAGCGGAAAGCTGTAACTCTGTGAGATGATTTCACAGAACACAAAGAAGTTTCTCAGAAAGCTTCTTTCTCTTTGTTATCGGAGGATATTTCCTTTGGCCCTATAGTCTTCAAAGGGATCCGAAATATCTGTTCTCAGATTCCACAGAAATAAGGCTAGCAAAGAGATCCACGAAATACAGATGTAACTCTGTGAGTGGAAGTCACATAACACAGAGCAGTTTTTCAGAAAGCTTCTTTCCAGATTTCATCGGAGGATATTTCCTTTTTCACCATAGCCCTCTACGGCTTCCAAATATCACATTGCCAATTCCAGAAGAACTGTCTTAGCGAAAGGCTTCTTGAGGGGAAAGCTGTAACTCTGTGAGATGATTTCACAGAACACAATGAAGTTTATCAGAAAGCCTCTTTCTCTTTGTTATCGGAGTATATTACTTTGGCCCTGTAGTCTTCAAAGGGATCCGAAATATCTGTTCTCAGATTCCACAGAAATAAGGCTAGCAAAGAGATCCACGAAATACAGACGTAACTCTGTGAGTGGAAGTCACATATCACAGAGCAGTTTCTCAGAAAGCTTCTTTCCAGTTTTCATCGGAGGATATTTCGTTTTTCACCATAGCCCTTTATGGGCTTCCAAATATCACTTTGCCAATTCCAGAAGAACTGTTTTAGCGAAAGGCTTCTTGAGGGGAAAGCTGTAACTCTGTAAGATGATTTCACAGAAAACAAAGAAGATTCTCAGAAAGCTTCTTTCTCTTTGTTATCGGAGGATATTTCCTTTGGCCCTATAGTCTTCAAAGGGATCCGAAATATCTGTTCTCAGATTCCCCATAAATAAGGCTAGCAGAGAGATCCACGAAATACTGATTTAACACTGTGAGTGGAAGTCTCATATCACAGAGCAGTATCTCAGAAATCTTCTTTCCAGATTTCATCGGTGGATATTTCCTTTTTCACCATAGCCCTCTTTGGGCTTCCAAATATCACTTTGCCAATTCAACAAGAACTGTCTTAGCGAAAGGCTTCTTGAGGAGAAAGCTGTAACTCTGTGAGATGATTTTACAGAACACAAAGAAGTTTCTCAGAAAGCTTCTTTCTCTTTTTTATGGGAGGATATTTCCTTTGTCCCTACAGTCTTCAAAGGGATCCGAAATATCTGTTCTCAGATTCCACAGAAATAAGGCTAGCAAAGAAATACACGAAATACAGATGTAATTCTGTGAGTGGAACTCATATATCACAGAGCAGTTTCTCAGAAAGTTCTTTCCAGATTTCATCGGAGGATATTTCCTTTTTCACCATAGCCCTCTATGGGCTTCCAAATATCACTTTGCCAATTCCACAAGAACTGTCTTAGCGAAAGGCTTCTTGAGGGGAAAGCTGTAACTCTGTGAGATGATTTCACAGAACACAAAAAAGTTTCTCAGAAAGCTTCTTTCTCTTTGTTATCGGAGGATATTTCCTTTGGCCCTATAGTCTTCAAAGGGATCCGAAATATCTGTTCTCAGATTCCACAGAAATAAGGATAGCAAAGAGATCCACCAAATACAGATGTAACTTTGTGAGTGGAAGTCACATATCACAGAGCAGTTTCTCAGAAAGCTTCTTTCCAGATTTCATCGGAGGATATTTCCTTTTTCACCATAGCCCTCTATGGGCTTCCAAATATCACTTTGCCAATTCCACAAGAACTGTCTTAGCCAAAGGTTTCTTGAGGGGAAAGCTGTAACTCTGTCAGATGATTTCACAGAACACAAAGAAGTTTCTCAGAAAGCTTCTTTCTCTTTGTTATGGGAGGATATTTCCTTTGGCCCTATAGTCTTCAAAGGGATCCGAAATATCTGTTCTCAGATTCCACAGAAATAAGGCTAGCAAAGAGATCCACGAAATACAGATGTAACTCTGTGAGTGGAAGTCACATATCACAGAGCAGTTTCTCAGAAAGGTTCTTTCCAGATTTCATCGGAGGATATTTCCTTTTTCACCATAGCCCTCTATGGGCTTCCAAATATCACCTTGCCAATTCCACAAGAACTGTCTTAGCGAAAGGATTCCTGAGGGGAAAGCTGTAACTCTGTGAGATGATTTCACAGAACACAAAGAAGTTTCTCAGAAAGCTTCTTTCTCTTTGTTATCGGAGGATATTTCCTTTGGCCCTATAGTCTTCAAAGGGATCCGAAATATCTGTTCTCAGATTCCACAGAAATAAGGATAGCAAAGAGATCCACGAAATACAGATGTACCTCTGTGAGTGGAAGTCACATATCACAGAGCAGTTTCTCAGAAAGCTTCTTTCCAGATTTCATCGGAGGATATTTCCTTTTTCACCATAGCCCTCTATGGGCTTCCAAATATCACTTTGCCAATTCCACAAGAACTGTCTTAGCCAAAGGCTTCTTGAGGGGAAAGCTGTAACTCTGTGAGATGATTTCACAGAACACAAAGAAGTTTCTCAGAAAGCTTCTTTCTCTTTGTTATCGGAGGATATTTCCTTTGGCCCTATAGTCTTCAAAGGGATCCGAAATATCTGTTCTCAGATTCCACAAAATAAGGCTAGCAAAGAGATCCACGAAATACAGATGTAACTCTGTGAGTGGAAGTCACATATCACAGAGCAGTTTCTCCGAAAGCTTCTTTCCAGATTTCATTGGAGGATATTTCCTTTTTCAGCAAAGCCCTCTATGGGCTTCCAAATATCACTTTGCCAATTCCACAAGAACTGTCTTAGCGAAAGGCTTCTTGAGGGGAAAGCTGTAACTCTGGGAGATGATTTCACAGAACACGAAGTTTCTCAGAAAGCTTCTTTCTCTTTGTTATCGGAGGATATTTCCTTTGGCCCTATAGTCTTCAAAGGGATCCGAAATATCTGTTCTCAGATTCCACAGAAATAAGGGTAGCAAAGAGATCCACGAAATACAGATGTAACTCTGTGAGTGGAAGTCACATAACACAGAGCAGTTTCTCAGAAAGCTTCTTTCCAGATTTCATCGGAGGATATTTGCTCTTTCACCATAGCCCACTATGGGCTTCCAAATATCACTTTGCCAATTCCACAAGAACTGTCTTAGCGAAAGGCTTCTTGAGGGGAAAGCTGTAACTCTGTGAGATGATTTCACAGAACACAAAGAAGTTTCTCAGAAAGCTTCTTTCTCTTTGTTATGGGAGGATATTTCCTTTGGCCCTATAGTCTTCAAAGGGATCCGAAATATCTGTTCTCAGATTCCACATAAATAAGGCTATCAAAGAGATCCACGAAATACTGATGTAACACTGTGAGTGGAAGTCTCATATCACAGAGCAGTATCTCAGAAATCTTCTTTCCAGATTTCATGGGTGGATATTTCCTTTTTCACCATAGCCCTCTATGGGCTTCCAAATATCACTTTGCCAATTCCACAAGAACTGTCTTAGCGAAAGGCTTCTTGAGGAGAAAGCTGTAACTCTGTGAGATGATTTCACAGAACACAAAGAAGTTTCTCAGAAAGCTTCTTTCTCTTTTTTATTGGAGGATATTTCCTTTGTCCCTATAGTCTTCAAAGGGATCCGAAATGTCTGTTCTCAGATTGCACAGAAATAAGGCTAGCAAAGAAATGCACGAAATACAGATGTAACTCTGTGAGTGGAAGTCACATATCACACAGCAGTTTCTCCGAAAGCTTCTTTCCAGATTTCATCGGAGGATATTTCCTTTTTCACCATAGCCCTCTATGGGCTTCCAAATATCACTTTGCCAATTCCACAAGAACTGTCTTAGCCAAAGGCTTCTTGAGGGGAAAGCTGTAACTCTGTGAGATGATTTCACAGAACACAAAGAAGTTTCTCAGAAATCTCCTTTCTCTTTGTTATCGGAGGATACTTCCTTTGGCCCTATAGTCTTCAAAGGGATCCGAAATATCTGTTCTCAGATTCCACAGAAATAAGGCTAGCAAAGAGATCCACGAAATACAGATGTAACTCTGTGAGTGGAAGTCACATATCACAGAGCAGTTTCTCTGAAAGCTTCTTTCCAGATTTCATCAGAGGTTATTTCCTTTTTCACCATAGCCCTCTATGGGCTTCCAAATATCACTTTCCCAATTCCACAAGAACTGTCTTAGCGAAAGGCTTCTTGAGGGGAAAGCTGTAACTCTGTGAGATGATTTCACAGAACACAAAGAAGTTTCTCAGAAAGCTTCTTTCTCTTTGTTATTGGAGGATATTTCCTTGGGCCCTATAGTTTTCAAAGGGATCCGAAATATCTGTTCTCAGATTCCACAGAAATAAGGCTAGCAAAGAGATCCACGAAATACAGATGTAACTCTGTGAGTGGAAGTCACATATCACAGAGCAGTTTCTCAGAAAGCTTCTTTTCAGATTTCATCGGAGGATATTTCCTTTTTCTATTAGCCCTCTATGGGCTTCCAAATATCAGTCTGCCAATTACACAAGAACTGTCTTAGTGAAAGGCTTCTTGAGGGGAAAGCTGTAACTCTGTGAGATGATTTCACAGAACACAAAGAAGTTTCTCAGAAAGCTTCTTTCTCTTTGTTAACAGAGGATATTTCCTTTGGCCCGATAGTTTGCAAAGGGATCCGAAATATCTGTTCTCAGATTCCACAGAATTAAGGCTAGCAAAGAGATCCCCGAAATACAGATGTAACTCTGAGAGTGGAAGTCGCGTATCACAGAGCAGTTTCTCAGAAAGCTTCTTTGCAGATTTCATCGGAGGATATTTCCTTTTTCACCATAGCCCTCTATCGGCTTCCAAATATCACTTTGCCAATTCCACAAGAACTGTCTTAGCCAAAGGCTTCCTGAGGGAAAAGCTGTAACTCTGTGAGATGATTTCACAGAACACAAAGAAGTTTCTCAGAAAGCTTCTTTCTCTTTGTTATGGGAGATTATTTCCTTTGGCCCTATAGTCTTCAAAGGGATCCGAAATATTTGTTCTCAGATTCCACAGAAATATGGCTAGCAAAGAAATCCACGAAATACAGATGTAACTCTGTGAGTGGAAGTCACATATCACAGAGCAGTTTCTCAGAAAGCTTCTTTCCAGATTTCATCGTAGGATATTTCCTTTTATACCATAGCCCTCTAAGGGCTTCCAAATATCACTTTGCCAATTCCACAAGAACTGTCTTAGCGAAAGGCTTCCTGAAGGGAAAGCTGTAACTCTGTGAGATGATTTCACAGAACACAATGAAGTTTCTCAGAAAGCTTCTTTCTCTTTGTTATCGGAGGATATTTCCTTTGGCCCTATAGTCTTCAAAGGGATCCGAAATATCTGTTCTCAGATTCCACAGAAATAAGGCTAGCAAAGAGATACACGAAATACAGATGTAACTCTGTGAGTGGAAGTCACATATCACAGAGCAGTTTCTCAGAAAGCTTCTTTCCAGTTTTCATCGGAGGTTATTTCCTTTTTCAGCATAGCCGTCTATGGGCTTCCAAATATCACTTTGCCAATTCCAGAAGAACTGTCTTAGCGAAAGGCTTCTTGAGGGGAAAGCTGTAACTCTGTTAGATGATTTCACAGAAAACAAAGAAGTTTCTCAGAAAGCTTCTTTCTCTTTGTTATCGGAGGATATGTCGTTTGGCCCTATAGTCTTCAAAGGGATCCGAAATATCTGTTCTCAGATTCCACAGAAATAAGGCTAGCTAAGAGATCCACGAAATACAGATGTAACTCTGTGAGTGGAAGTCACATATAACAGAGCAGTTTCTCAGAAAGCTTCTTTCCAGATTTCATCGGAGGATATTTCCTTTTTCACCATAGCCCTCTATGGGCTTCCAGATATCACTTTGCCAATTCCACAAGAACTGTCTTAGCGAAAGGCTTCTTGAGGGGAAAGCTGTAACTCTGTGAGATGATTTCACAGCACACGAAGTTTCTCAGAAAGCTTCTTTCTCTTTGTTATCGTAGGATATTTCCTTTGGCCCTATAGTCTTCAAAGGGATCCGGAATATCTGTTCTCAGATTCCACAGAAATAAGGCTAGCAAAGAGATCCACGAAATACAGATGTAACTCTGTGTGTGGAAGTCACATAACACAGAGAAGTTTCTCAGAAAGCTTCTTTCCAGATTTCATCGGAGGATATTTCCTCTTTCACCATAGCCCACAATGGGCTTCCAAATATCACTTTGCCAATTCCACAAGAACTGTCTTAGCGAAAGACTTCTAGAGGGGAAAGCTGTAACTCTGTGAGATGATTTCACAGAACACAAAGAAGTTTCTCAGAAAGCTTCTTTCTCTTTGTTATGGGAGGATATTTCCTTAGGCCCTCTTGTCTTCAAAGGGATCCGAAAAATCTGTTCTCAGATTCCATATAAATAAGGCTAGCAAAGAGATCCACGAAATACTGATGTAACAGGGTGAGTGGAAGTCTCATATCACAGAGTAGTATCTCAGAAATCTTCTTTCCAGATTTCATCGGTGGATATTTCCTTTTTCACCATAGCCCTCTATGGCCTTCCAAATATCACTTTGCCAATTCCACAAGAACTGTCTTAGCGAAAGGCTTCTTGAGGAGAAAGCTGTAACTCTGTGAGATGATTTCACAGAACACAAAGAAGTTTCTCAGAAAGCTTCTTTCTCTTTTTATCGGAGGATATTTCCTTTGGCCCTATAGTCTTCAAAGGGATCCGAAATGTCTGTTCTCAGATTGCACAGAAATAAGGCTAGCAAAGAAATCCACGAAATACAGATGTAACTCTGTGACTGGAAGTCACATATCACAGAGCAGTTTCTCAGAAAGCTTCTTTCCAATTTCATAGGAGGATATTTCCTTTTTCACCATAGCCCTCTATGGGCTTACAAATATCACCTGCCAATTCCACAAGAACTGTCTTAGCGAAAGGCTTCTTGAGGGGAAAGCTGTAACTCTGTGAGATGATTTCACAGAACACAATGAAGTTTCTCAGAAAGCTTCTTTCTCTTTGTTATGGGAGGATATTTCCTTTGGCCCTATATTCTTCAAAGGGATCCGAAATATCTGTTCTCAGATTCCACAGAAATAAGGCTAGCAAAGAGATTCCCGAAATACAGATGTAGCTCTGTGAGTGGAAGTCACATATCACAGAGCAGTTTCTCAGAAATCTTCTTTCCAGATTTCATCGGTGGATATTTCTTTTTTCATCATAGCCCTCAAAGGGCTTCCAAATATCACTTTGCCAATTCCACAAGAACTGTCTTAGCGAAAGGCTTCTTGAGGGGAAAGCTATAACTCTGGGTGATGATTTCACAGAACACAAAGAAGTTTCTCAGAAAGCTTCTTTCTCTTTGCTATGGGAGGATATTTCCTTTGGCCCTATAGTCTTCAAAGGGATCCGAAATATCTGTTCTCAGATTCCACAGAAATAAGGCTAGCAAAGAGTTCCACGAAATACAGATGTAACTCTGTGAGTGGAAGTCACATATCACAGAGCAGTTTCTCAGAAAGCTTCTTTCCAGATTTCATCGGAGGATATTTCCTTTTTCACCATAGCCCTCTATGGGCTTCCAAATATCACTTTGCCCATTCCACAAGAACTGTCTTAGCGAAAGGATTCTTGAGGGGAATGCTGTAACTCTGTGAGATGATTTCACAGAACACAAAGAAGTTTCTCAGAAAGCTTCTTTCTCTTTGTTATCAGAGGATATTACCTTTGCCCTATAGTCTTCAAAGGGATCCGAAATATCCGTTCTCAGATTCCACAGAAATAAGGATAATAAAGAGATCCACGAAATACAGATGTAACTCTGTGAGTGGAAGTCCCATATCACAGAGCAGTTTCTCAGAAAGCTTCTTTCCAGATTTCATCGGAGGATATTTCCTTTTTCACCATAGCCCTCTATGGGCTTCCAAATATCACTTTGCCAATTCCACAAGAACTGTCTTAGCGAAAGGCTTCTTGTGGGGAAAGCTGTAACTCTGTGAGATGATTTCACAGAACACAAAGAAGTTTCTCAGAAAGCTTCTTTCTCTTTGTTATGGGAGGATATTTCCTTTGTCCCTACAGTCTTCAAAGGGATCCGAAATATCTGTTCTCAGATTCCACAGAAATAAGGCCAGCAAAGAGATCCACGAAATACAGATGTAACTCTGTGAGTGGAAGTCACATATCACAGAGCAGTTTCTCAGAAAGCTTCTTTCCAGATTTCATCGGAGGATATTTCGTTTTTCACCATAGCCCTCTATGGGCTTCCAAATATCACTTTGCCAATTCCACAAGAACTGTCTTAGCGAAAGGCTTATTGAGGGGAAAGCTGTAACTCTGTGAGATGATTTCACAGAATACAATGAAGTTTCTCAGAAAGATTCTTTGTCTTTGTTATCGGAGGATATTTCCTTTGGCCCTATAGTCTTCAAAGGGATCGGAAATATCTGTTCTCAGATTCCACAGAAATAAGGCTAGCAAAGAGATTCACGAAGTACAGATGTAACACTGAGAGTGGATGTCACATATCACAGAGCAGTTTCTCCGAAATCTTCTTTCCAGATTTCATCGGAGGATATTTCCTTTTTCACCATAGCCCTCGATGGGCTTCCAAATATCACTTTGCCAATTCCACAAGAACTGTCTTAGCGAAAGGATTCTTGAGGTGAAAGCTGTAACTCTGTGAGATGATTTCACAGAACACAATGAAGTTTCTCAGAAAGCTTCTTTCTCTTTGTTGTCGGAGGATATTTCCTTTGGCCCTATAGTCATCAAAGGGATCCGAAATATCTGTTCTCAGATTCCACAGAAATAAGGCTAGCAAAGACATCCACGAAATACAGATGTAACTCTGTGAGTGGAAGTCACATATCACAGAGCAGTTTCTCAGAAAGCTTCTTTCCAGATTTCATCGGAGGATATTTCCTTTTTCACCATAGCCCTCTATGGGCTTCCAAATATCACTTTGCCAATTCCACAAGAACTGTCTTAGCGAAAGGCTTCTTGAGGGGAAAGCTGTAACTCTGTGAGATGATTTCACAGAACACAAAGAAGTTTCTCAGAAAGCTTCTTTCTCTTTGTTATGGGAGGATATTTCCATTGGCCCTATAGTTTTCAAAGGGATCCGAAATATCCGTTCTCAGATTCCACAGAAATAAGGCTAGGAAAGAGATACACGAAATACAGATGTAACTCTGTGAGTGGAAGTCACATATCACAGAGCAGTTTCTCAGAAATCTTCTTTCCAGATTTCATCGGAGGATATTTCCTTTTTCACCATTGCCCTCTATGGGCTTCCAAATATCACTTTGCCAATTCCAAAAGAACTGTCTTAGCGAAAGGCTTCTTGAGGGGAAAGCTGTAACTCTGTGAGATCATTTCACAGAACACAAAGAAGTTTCTCAGAAAGCTTCTTTCTCTTTGTTATCGGAGGATATTTCATCTGGCCCTACAGTCTTCAAAGGGATCCGAAATATCTGTTCTCAGATTCCACAGAAATAAGGCTAGCAAAGAGATCCACGAAATACAGATGTAACTCTGTGAGTGGAAGTCACATATCACAGAGCAGCTTCTCAGAAAGCTTCTTTCCAGTTTTCATCGGAGGATATTTCCTTTTTCACCATAGCCCTCTATGGTCTTCCAAATATCACTTTGCCAATTCCACAAGAACTGTCTTAGCGAAAGGCTTCTTGAGGGGAAAGCTGTAACTCTGTGAGATGATTTCACAGAACCCAAAGAAGTTTCTCAGAAAGCTTCTCTCTCTTTGTTATGGGAGGATATTTCCTTTGGCCCTATAGTCTTCAAAGGGATCCGAAATATCTGTTCTCAGATTCCACAGAAATAAGGCTAGGAAAGAGATAGACGAAATAGAGATGTAACTCTGTGAGTTGAAGTCACATATCACAGAGCATTTTCTCAGAAAGCTTCTTTCCAGATTTCATCGGAGGATATTTCCTTTTTCACCATAGTCCTCTATGGGCTTCCAAATATCACTTTGCCAATTCCACAAGAACTGTCTTAGCGAAAGGCTTCTTGAGGGGAAAGCTATAACTCTGGGTGATGATTTCACAGAACACAAAGAAGTTTCTCAGAAAGCTTCTTTCTCTTTGTTATGGGAGGATATTTCCTTTGGCCCTATAGTCTTCAAAGGGATCCGAAATATCTGTTCTCAGATTCCACAGAAATAAGGCTAGCAAAGAGTTCCACGAAATACAGATGTAACTCTGTGAGTGGAAGTCACATATCACAGAGCAGTTTCTCAGAAAGCTTCTTTCCAGATTTCATCGGAGGATATTTCCTTTTTCACCATAGCCCTCTATGGGCTTCCAAATATCACTTTGCCCATTCCACAAGAACTGTCTTAGCGAAAGGATTCTTGAGGGGAATGCTGTAACTCTGTGAGATGATTTCACAGAACACAAAGAAGTTTCTCAGAAAGCTTCTTTCTCTTTGTTATCAGAGGATATTTCCTTTGCCCTATAGTCTTCAAATGGATCCGAAATATCCGTTCTCAGATTCCACAGAAATAAGGATAATAAAGAGATCCACGAAATACAGATGTAACTCTGTGAGTGGAAGTCCCATATCACAGAGCAGTTTCTCAGAAAGCTTCTTTCCAGATTTCATCGGAGGATATTTCCTTTTTCACCATAGCCCTCTATGGGCTTCCAAATATCACTTTGCCAATTCCACAAGAACTGTCTTAGCGAAAGGCTTCTTGTGGGGAAAGCTGTAACTCTGTGAGATGATTTCACAGAACACAAAGAAGTTTCTCAGAAAGCTTCTTTCTCTTTGTTATGGGAGGATATTTCCTTTGTCCCTACAGTCTTCAAAGGGATCCGAAATATCTGATCTCAGATTCCACAGAAATAAGGCCAGCAAAGAGATCCACGAAATACAGATGTAACTCTGTGAGTGGAAGTCACATATCACAGAGCAGTTTCTCAGAAAGCTTCTTTCCAGATTTCATCGGAGGATATTTCGTTTTTCACCATAGCCCTCTATGGGCTTCCAAATATCACTTTGCCAATTCCACAAGAACTGTCTTAGCGAAAGGATTCGTGAGGGGAAAGCTGTAACTCTGTGAGATGATTTAACAGAACACAAAGAAGTTTCTTAGAAAGCTTCTTTCTCTTTGTTATGGGAGGATATTTCCTTTGGCCCTATAGTTTTCAAAGGGATCCGAAATATCTGTTCTCAGATTCCACAGAAATAAGGCTAGCAAAGAAATTCACGAAATACAGATGTAACTCTGTGAGTGGAAGTCACATATCACAGAGCAGTTTCTCAGAAAGATTCTTTCCAGATTTCATCTGAGGATATTTCCTTTTTCACCATAGCCCTCTATGGGCTTCCAAATATCACTTTGCCAATTCCACAAGAACTGTCGTAGCGAAAGGCTTCTTGAGAGGAAAGCTGTAACTCTGTGAGATGATTTCACAGAACACAAAGAAGTTTCTCAGAAAGCTTCTTTCTCTTTGTTATGGGAGGATATTTCCTTTGGCCCTATAGTCTTCAAAGGGATCCGAAATATCTGTTCTCAGATTCCACAGAAATAAGGCTAGGAAAGAGATAGACGAAATAGAGATGTAACTCTGTGAGTTGAAGTCACATATCACAGAGCAGTTTCTCAGAAAGCTTCTTTCCAGATTTCATCGGAGGATATTTCCTTTTTCACCATAGCCCTCTATGGGCTTCCAAATATCTCTTTGCCAATTCCACAAGAACTGTCTTAGCGAAAGGCTTCTTGAGGGGAAAGCTATAACTCAGGGTGATGATTTCACAGAACACAAAGAAGTTTCTCAGAAAGCTTCTTTCTCTTTGTTATCGGAGGATATTTCCTTTGTCCCTACAGTCTTCAAAGGGATCCGAAATATCTGTTCTCAGATTCCAGAGCAATAAGGCTAGGAAAGTGATACACGAAATACAGATGTAACTCTGTGAGTGGAAGTCACATATCACAGAGCAGTTTCTCAGAAATCTTCTTTCCAGATTTCATCGGAGGATATTTCCTTTTTCACCATAGCCCTCTATGGGCTTCCAAATATCACTTTGCCAATTCCACAACAACTGTCTTAGCGAAAGGCTTCTTGAGGGGAAAGCTGTAACTCTGTGAGATGATTTCACAGAACACAAAGAAGTTTCTCAGAAAGCTTCTTTCTCTTTGTTATCGGAGGATATTTCCTTTGGCCCTATAGTCTTCAAATGGATCCGAAATATCTGTTCTCAGATTCCACAGAAATAAGGCTAGCAAAGAGATCCATGAAATACAGATGTAACTCTGTGAGTGGAAGTGACATATCAAAGAGCAGTTTCTCAGAAAGCTTCTTTCCAGATTTCATCGGAGGATATTTCCTTTTTCACCATAGCCCTCTATGGGCTTCCAAATATCACTTTGCCAATTCCACAAGAACTGTCTTAGCGAAAGGCTTATTGAGGGGAAAGCTGTAACTCTGTGAGATGATTTCACAGAATACAATGAAGTTTCTCAGAAAGATTCTTTGTCTTTGTTATCGGAGGATATTTCCTTTGGCCCTATAGTCTTCAAAGGGATCGGAAATATCTGTTCTCAGATTCCACAGAAATAAGGCTAGCAAAGAGATTCACGAAGTACAGTTGTAACACTGAGAGTGGAAGTCACATATCACAGAGCAGTTTCTCCGAAATCTTCTTTCCAGATTTCATCTGAGGATATTTCCTTTTTCACCATAGCCCTCGATGGGCTTCCAAATATCACTTTGCCAATTCCACAAGAACTGTCTTAGCGAAAGGATTCTTGAGGTGAAAGCTGTAACTCTGTGAGATGATTTCACAGAACACAATGAAGTTTCTCAGAAAGCTTCTTTCTCTTTGTTGTCGGAGGATATTTCCTTTGGCCCTATAGTCATCAAAGGGATCCGAAATATCTGTTCTCAGATTCCACAGAAATAAGGCTAGCAAAGACATCCACGAAATACAGATGTAACTCTGTGAGTGGAAGTCACATATCACAGAGCAGTTTCTCAGAAAGCTTCTTTCCAGATTTCATCGGAGGATATTTCCTTTTTCACCATAGCCCTCTATGGGCTTCCAAATATCACTTTGCCAATTCCACAAGAACTGTCTTAGCGAAAGGCTTCTTGTGGGGAAAGCTGTAACTCTGTGAGATGATTTCACAGAACACAAAGAAGTTTCTCAGAAAGCTTCTTTCTCTTTGTTATGGGAGGATATTTCCTTTGTCCCTACAGTCTTCAAAGGGATCCGAAATATCTGATCTCAGATTCCACAGAAATAAGGCCAGCAAAGAGATCCACGAAATACAGATGTAACTCTGTGAGTGGAAGTCACATATCACAGAGCAGTTTCTCAGAAAGCTTCTTTCCAGATTTCATCGGAGGATATTTCGTTTTTCACCATAGCCCTCTATGGGCTTCCAAATATCACTTTGCCAGTTCCACAAGAACTGTCTTAGCGAAAGGATTCGTGAGGGGAAAGCTGTAACTCTGTGAGATGATTTAACAGAACACAAAGAAGTTTCTTAGAAAGCTTCTTTCTCTTTGTTATGGGAGGATATTTCCTTTGGCCCTGTAGTTTTCAAAGGGATCCGAAATATCTGTTCTCAGATTCCACAGAAATAAGGCTAGCAAAGAAATTCACGAAATACAGATGTAACTCTGTGAGTGGAAGTCACATATCACAGAGCAGTTTCTCAGAAAGATTCTTTCCAGATTTCATCTGAGGATATTTCCTTTTTCACCATAGCCCTCTATGGGCTTCCAAATATCACTTTGCCAATTCCACAAGAACTGTCGTAGCGAAAGGCTTCTTGAGAGGAAAGCTGTAACTCTGTGAGATGATTTCACAGAACACAAAGAAGTTTCTCAGAAAGCTTCTTTCTCTTTGTTATGGGAGGATATTTCCTTTGGCCCTATAGTCTTCAAAGGGATCCGAAATATCTGTTCTCAGATTCCACAGAAATAAGGCTAGGAAAGAGATAGACGAAATAGAGATGTAACTCTGTGAGTTGAAGTCACATATCACAGAGCAGTTTCTCAGAAAGCTTCTTTCCAGATTTCATCGGAGGATATTTCCTTTTTCACCATAGCCCTCTATGGGCTTCCAAATATCTCTATGCCAATTCCACAAGAACTGTCTTAGCGAAAGGCTTCTTGAGGGGAAAGCTATAACTCAGGGTGATGATTTCACAGAACACAAAGAAGTTTCTCAGAAAGCTTCTTTCTCTTTGTTATCGGAGGATATTTCCTTTGTCCCTACAGTCTTCAAAGGGATCCGAAATATCTGTTCTCAGATTCCAGAGCAATAAGGCTAGGAAAGTGATACACGAAATACAGATGTAACTCTGTGAGTGGAAGTCACATATCACAGAGCAGTTTCTCAGAAATCTTCTTTCCAGATTTCATCGGAGGATATTTCCTTTTTCACCATAGCCCTCTATGGGCTTCCAAATATCACTTTGCCAATTCCACAACAACTGTCTTAGCGAAAGGCTTCTTGAGGGGAAAGCTGTAACTCTGTGAGATGATTTCACAGAACACAAAGAAGTTTCTCAGAAAGCTTCTTTCTCTTTGTTATCGGAGGATATTTCCTTTGGCCCTATAGTCTTCAAATGGATCCGAAATATCTGTTCTCAGATTCCACAGAAATAAGGCTAGCAAAGAGATCCATGAAATACAGATGTAACTCTGTGAGTGGAAGTGACATATCAAAGAGCAGTTTCTCAGAAAGCTTCTTTCCAGATTTCATCGGAGGATATTTCCTTTTTCACCATAGCCCTCTATGGGCTTCCAAATATCACTTTGCCAATTCCACAAGAACTGTCTTAGCGAAAGGCTTATTGAGGGGAAAGCTGTAACTCTGTGAGATGATTTCACAGAATACAATGAAGTTTCTCAGAAAGATTCTTTGTCTTTGTTATCGGAGGATATTTCCTTTGGCCCTATAGTCTTCAAAGGGATCGGAAATATCTGTTCTCAGATTCCACAGAAATAAGGCTAGCAAAGAGATTCACGAAGTACAGATGTAACACTGAGAGTGGAAGTCACATATCACAGAGCAGTTTCTCCGAAATCTTCTTTCCAGATTTCATCGGAGGATATTTCCTTTTTCACCATAGCCCTCGATGGGCTTCCAAATATCACTTTGCCAATTCCACAAGAACTGTCTTAGCGAAAGGATTCTTGAGGTGAAAGCTGTAACTCTGTGAGATGATTTCACAGAACACAATGAAGTTTCTCAGAAAGCTTCTTTCTCTTTGTTGTCGGAGGATATTTCCTTTGGCCCTATAGTCATCAAAGGGATCCGAAATATCTGTTCTCAGATTCCACAGAAATAAGGCTAGCAAAGACATCCACGAAATACAGATGTAACTCTGTGAGTGGAAGTCACATATCACAGAGCAGTTTCTCAGAAAGCTTCTTTCCAGATTTCATCGGAGGATATTTCCTTTTTCACCATAGCCCTCTATGGGCTTCCAAATATCACTTTGCCAATTCCACAAGAACTGTCTTAGCGAAAGGCTTCTTGAGGGGAAAGCTGTAACTCTGTGAGATCATTTCACAGAACACAAAGAAGTTTCTCAGAAAGCTTCTTTCTCTTTGTTATCGGAGGATATTTCATCTGGCCCTACAGTCTTCAAAGGGATCCGAAATATCTGTTCTCAGATTCCACAGAAATAAGGCTAGCAAAGAGATCCACGAAATACAGATGTAACTCTGTGAGTGGAAGTCACATATCACAGAGCAGCTTCTCAGAAAGCTTCTTTCCAGTTTTCATCGGAGGATATTTCCTTTTTCACCATAGCCCTCTATGGTCTTCCAAATATCACTTTGCCAATTCCACAAGAACTGTCTTAGCGAAAGGCTTCTTGAGGGGAAAGCTGTAACTCTGTGAGATGATTTCACAGAACCCAAAGAAGTTTCTCAGAAAGCTTCTCTCTCTTTGTTATGGGAGGATATTTCCTTTGGCCCTATAGTCTTCAAAGGGATCCGAAATATCTGTTCTCAGATTCCACAGAAATAAGGCTAGGAAAGAGATAGACGAAATAGAGATGTAACTCTGTGAGTTGAAGTCACATATCACAGAGCAGTTTCTCAGAAAGCTTCTTTCCAGATTTCATCGGAGGATATTTCCTTTTTCACCATAGTCCTCTATGGGCTTCCAAATATCACTTTGCCAATTCCACAAGAACTGTCTTAGCGAAAGGCTTCTTGAGGGGAAAGCTATAACTCTGGGTGATGATTTCACAGAACACAAAGAAGTTTCTCAGAAAGCTTCTTTCTCTTTGTTATGGGAGGATATTTCCTTTGGCCCTATAGTCTTCAAAGGGATCCGAAATATCTGTTCTCAGATTCCACAGAAATAAGGCTAGCAAAGAGTTCCACGAAATACAGATGTAACTCTGTGAGTGGAAGTCACATATCACAGAGCAGTTTCTCAGAAAGCTTCTTTCCAGATTTCATCGGAGGATATTTCCTTTTTCACCATAGCCCTCTATGGGCTTCCAAATATCACTTTGCCCATTCCACAAGAACTGTCTTAGCGAAAGGATTCTTGAGGGGAATGCTGTAACTCTGTGAGATGATTTCACAGAACACAAAGAAGTTTCTCAGAAAGCTTCTTTCTCTTTGTTATCAGAGGATATTTCCTTTGCCCTATAGTCTTCAAAGGGATCCGAAATATCCGTTCTCAGATTCCACAGAAATAAGGATAATAAAGAGATCCACGAAATACAGATGTAACTCTGTGAGTGGAAGTCCCATATCACAGAGCAGTTTCTCAGAAAGCTTCTTTCCAGATTTCATCGGAGGATATTTCCTTTTTCACCATAGCCCTCTATGGGCTTCCAAATATCACTTTGCCAATTCCACAAGAACTGTCTTAGCGAAAGGCTTCTTGTGGGGAAAGCTGTAACTCTGTGAGATGATTTCACAGAACACAAAGAAGTTTCTCAGAAAGCTTCTTTCTCTTTGTTATGGGAGGATATTTCCTTTGTCCCTACAGTCTTCAAAGGGATCCGAAATATCTGTTCTCAGATTCCACAGAAATAAGGCCAGCAAAGAGATCCACGAAATACAGATGTAACTCTGTGAGTGGAAGTCACATATCACAGAGCAGTTTCTCAGAAAGCTTCTTTCCAGATTTCATCGGAGGATATTTCGTTTTTCACCATAGCCCTCTATGGGCTTCCAAATATCACTTTGCCAATTCCACAAGAACTGTCTTAGCGAAAGGATTCTTGAGGGGAAAGCTGTAACTCTGTGAGATGATTTAACAGAACACAAAGAAGTTTCTTAGAAAGCTTCTTTCTCTTTGTTATGGGAGGATATTTCCTTTGGCCCTATAGTTTTCAAAGGGATCCGAAATATCTGTTCTCAGATTCCACAGAAATAAGGCTAGCAAAGAAATTCACGAAATACAGATGTAACTCGGTGAGTGGAAGTCACATATCACAGAGCAGTTTCTCAGAAATATTCTTTCCAGATTTCATCTGAGGATATTTCCTTTTTCACCATAGCCCTCTATGGGCTTCCAAATATCACTTTGCCAATTCCACAAGAACTGTCGTAGCGAAAGGCTTCTTGAGAGGAAAGCTGTAACTCTGTGAGATGATTTCACAGAACACAAAGAAGTTTCTCAGAAAGCTTCTTTCTCTTTGTTATGGGAGGATATTTCCTTTGGCCCTATAGTCTTCAAAGGGATCCGAAATATCTGTTCTCAGATTCCACAGAAATAAGGCTAGGAAAGAGATAGACGAAATAGAGATGTAACTCTGTGAGTTGAAGTCACATATCACAGAGCAGTTTCTCAGAAAGCTTCTTTCCAGATTTCATCGGAGGATATTTCCTTTTTCACCATAGCCCTCTATGGGCTTCCAAATATCTCTTTGCCAATTCCACAAGAACTGTCTTAGCGAAAGGCTTCTTGAGGGGAAAGCTATAACTCAGGGTGATGATTTCACAGAACACAAAGAAGTTTCTCAGAAAGCTTCTTTCTCTTTGTTATCGGAGGATATTTCCTTTGTCCCTACAGTCTTCAAAGGGATCCGAAATATCTGTTCTCAGATTCCAGAGCAATAAGGCTAGGAAAGTGATACACGAAATACAGATGTAACTCTGTGAGTGGAAGTCACATATCACAGAGCAGTTTCTCAGAAATCTTCTTTCCAGATTTCATCGGAGGATATTTCCTTTTTCACCATAGCCCTCTATGGGCTTCCAAATATCACTTTGCCAATTCCACAACAACTGTCTTAGCGAAAGGCTTCTTGAGGGGAAAGCTGTAACTCTGTGAGATGATTTCACAGAACACAAAGAAGTTTCTCAGAAAGCTTCTTTCTCTTTGTTATCGGAGGATATTTCCTTTGGCCCTATAGTCTTCAAATGGATCCGAAATATCTGTTCTCAGATTCCACAGAAATAAGGCTAGCAAAGAGATCCATGAAATACAGATGTAACTCTGTGAGTGGAAGTGACATATCAAAGAGCAGTTTCTCAGAAAGCTTCTTTCCAGATTTCATCGGAGGATATTTCCTTTTTCACCATAGCCCTCTATGGGCTTCCAAATATCACTTTGCCAATTCCACAAGAACTGTCTTAGCGAAAGGCTTATTGAGGGGAAAGCTGTAACTCTGTGAGATGATTTCACAGAATACAATGAAGTTTCTCAGAAAGATTCTTTGTCTTTGTTATCGGAGGATATTTCCTTTGGCCCTATAGTCTTCAAAGGGATCGGAAATATCTGTTCTCAGATTCCACAGAAATAAGGCTAGCAAAGAGATTCACGAAGTACAGATGTAACACTGAGAGTGGAAGTCACATATCACAGAGCACTTTCTCCGAAATCTTCTTTCCAGATTTCATCGGAGGATATTTCCTTTTTCACCATAGCCCTCGATGGGCTTCCAAATATCACTTTGCCAATTCCACAAGAACTGTCTTAGCGAAAGGATTCTTGAGGTGAAAGCTGTAACTCTGTGAGATGATTTCACAGAACACAATGAAGTTTCTCAGAAAGCTTCTTTCTCTTTGTTGTCGGAGGATATTTCCTTTGGCCCTATAGTCATCAAAGGGATCCGAAATATCTGTTCTCAGATTCCACAGAAATAAGGCTAGCAAAGACATCCACGAAATACAGATGTAACTCTGTGAGTGGAAGTCACATATCACAGAGCAGTTTCTCAGAAAGCTTCTTTCCAGATTTCATCGGAGGATATTTCCTTTTTCACCATAGCCCTCTATGGGCTTCCAAATATCACTTTGCCAATTCCACAAGAACTGTCTTAGCGAAAGGCTTCTTGAGGGGAAAGCTGTAACTCTGTGAGATGATTTCACAGAACACAAAGAAGTTTCTCAGAAAGCTTCTTTCTCTTTGTTATGGGAGGATATTTCCATTGGCCCTATAGTTTTCAAAGGGATCCGAAATATCCGTTCTCAGATTCCACAGAAATAAGGCTAGGAAAGAGATACACGAAATACAGATGTAACTCTGTGAGTGGAAGTCACATATCACAGAGCAGTTTCTCAGAAATCTTCTTTCCAGATTTCATCGGAGGATATTTCCTTTTTCACCATAGCCCTCTATGGGCTTCCAAATATCACTTTGCCAATTCCAAAAGAACTGTCTTAGCGAAAGGCTTCTTGAGGGGAAAGCTGTAACTCTGTGAGATCATTTCACAGAACACAAAGAAGTTTCTCAGAAAGTTTCTTTCTCTTTGTTATCGGAGGATATTTCATCTGGCCCTACAGTCTTCAAAGGGATCCGAAATATCTGTTCTCAGATTCCACAGAAATAAGGCTAGCAAAGAGATCCACGAAATACAGATGTAACTCTGTGAGTGGAAGTCACATATCACAGAGCAGCTTCTCAGAAAGCTTCTTTCCAGTTTTCATCGGAGGATATTTCCTTTTTCACCATAGCCCTCTATGGTCTTCCAAATATCACTTTGCCAATTCCACAAGAACTGTCTTAGCGAAAGGCTTCTTGAGGGGAAAGCTGTAACTCTGTGAGATGATTTCACAGAACCCAAAGAAGTTTCTCAGAAAGCTTCTCTCTCTTTGTTATGGGAGGATATTTCCTTTGGCCCTATAGTCTTCAAAGGGATCCGAAATATCTGTTCTCAGATTCCACAGAAATAAGGCTAGGAAAGAGATAGACGAAATAGAGATGTAACTCTGTGAGTTGAAGTCACATATCACAGAGCAGTTTCTCAGAAAGCTTCTTTCCAGATTTCATCGGAGGATATTTCCTTTTTCACCATAGTCCTCTATGGGCTTCCAAATATCACTTTGCCAATTCCACAAGAACTGTCTTAGCGAAAGGCTTCTTGAGGGGAAAGCTATAACTCTGGGTGATGATTTCACAGAACACAAAGAAGTTTCTCAGAAAGCTTCTTTCTCTTTGTTATGGGAGGATATTTCCTTTGGCCCTATAGTCTTCAAAGGGATCCGAAATATCTGTTCTCAGATTCCACAGAAATAAGGCTAGCAAAGAGTTCCACGAAATACAGATGTAACTCTGTGAGTGGAAGTCACATATCACAGAGCAGTTTCTCAGAAAGCTTCTTTCCAGATTTCATCGGAGGATATTTCCTTTTTCACCATAGCCCTCTATGGGCTTCCAAATATCACTTTGCCCATTCCACAAGAACTGTCTTAGCGAAAGGATTCTTGAGGGGAATGCTGTAACTCTGTGAGATGATTTCACAGAACACAAAGAAGTTTCTCAGAAAGCTTCTTTCTCTTTGTTATCAGAGGATATTTCCTTTGCCCTATAGTCTTCAAAGGGATCCGAAATATCCGTTCTCAGATTCCACAGAAATAAGGATAATAAAGAGATCCACGAAATACAGATGTAACTCCGTGAGTGGAAGTCCCATATCACAGAGCAGTTTCTCAGAAAGCTTCTTTCCAGATTTCATCGGAGGATATTTCCTTTTTCACCATAGCCCTCTATGGGCTTCCAAATATCACTTTGCCAATTCCACAAGAACTGTCTTAGCGAAAGGCTTCTTGTGGGGAAAGCTGTAACTCTGTGAGATGATTTCACAGAACACAAAGAAGTTTCTCAGAAAGCTTCTTTCTCTTTGTTATGGGAGGATATTTCCTTTGTCCCTACAGTCTTCAAAGGGATCCGAAATATCTGTTCTCAGATTCCACAGAAATAAGGCCAGCAAAGAGATCCACGAAATACAGATGTAACTCTGTGAGTGGAAGTCACATATCACAGAGCAGTTTCTCAGAAAGCTTCTTTCCAGATTTCATCGGAGGATATTTCGTTTTTCACCATAGCCCTCTAAGGGCTTCCAAATATCACTTTGCCAATTCCACAAGAACTGTCTTAGCGAAAGGATTCTTGAGGGGAAAGCTGTAACTCTGTGAGATGATTTAACAGAACACAAAGAAGTTTCTTAGAAAGCTTCTTTCTCTTTGTTATGGGAGGATATTTCCTTTGGCCCTATAGTTTTCAAAGGGATCCGAAATATCTGTTCTCAGATTCCACAGAAATAAGGCTAGCAAAGAAATTCACGAAATACAGATGTAACTCTGTGAGTGGAAGTCACATATCACAGAGCAGTTTCTCAGAAAGATTCTTTCCAGATTTCATCTGAGGATATTTCCTTTTTCACCATAGCCCTCTATGGGCTTCCAAATATCACTTTGCCAATTCCACAAGAACTGTCGTAGCGAAAGGCTTCTTGAGAGGAAAGCTGTAACTCTGTGAGATGATTTCACAGAACACAAAGAAGTTTCTCAGAAAGCTTCTTTCTCTTTGTTATCGGAGGATATTTCCTTTGTCCCTACAGTCTTCAAAGGGATCCGAAATATCTGTTCTCAGATTCCAGAGCAATAAGGCTAGGAAAGAGATACACGAAATACAGATGTAACTCTGTGAGTGGAAGTCACATATCACAGAGCAGTTTCTCAGAAATCTTCTTTCCAGATTTCATCGGAGGATATTTCCTTTTTCACCATAGCCCTCTATGGGCTTCCAAATATCACTTTGCCAATTCCACAACAACTGTCTTAGCGAAAGGCTTCTTGAGGGGAAAGCTGTAACTCTGTGAGATGATTTCACAGAACACAAAGAAGTTTCTCAGAAAGCTTCTTTCTCTTTGTTATCGGAGGATATTTCCTTTGGCCCTATAGTCTTCAAATGGATCCGAAATATCTGTTCTCAGATTCCACAGAAATAAGGCTAGCAAAGAGATCCACGAAATACAGATGTAACTCTGTGAGTGGAAGTGACATATCAAAGAGCAGTTTCTCAGAAAGCTTCTTTCCAGATTTCATCGGAGGATATTTCCTTTTTCACCATAGCCCTCTAAGGGCTTCCAAATATCACTTTGCCAATTCCACAAGAACTGTCTTAGCGAAAGGCTTATTGAGGGGAAAGCTGTAACTCTGTGAGATGATTTCACAGAATACAATGAAGTTTCTCAGAAAGATTCTTTGTCTTTGTTATCGGAGGATATTTCCTTTGGCCCTATAGTCTTCAAAGGGATCGGAAATATCTGTTCTCAGATTCCACAGAAATAAGGCTAGCAAAGAGATTCACGAAGTACAGATGTAACACTGAGAGTGGAAGTCACATATCACAGAGCAGTTTCTCCGAAATCTTCTTTCCAGATTTCATCGGAGGATATTTCCTTTTTCACCATAGCCCTCTATGGGCTTCCAAATATCACTTTGCCAATTCCACAAGAACTCTCTTAGCGAAAGGCTTCTTGAGGGGAAAGATTTAACTCTGTGAGATGATTTCACAGAACACAAAGAAGTTTCTCAGAAAGCTTCTTTCTCTTTGTTATCGGAGGATATTTCCTTTGGCCCTATAGTCTTCGAAGGGATCCGAAATATCTGTTCTCAGATTCCACAGAAATAAGGCTAGCAAAGAGATCCATGAAATGCAGATGTAACTCTGTGAGTGGAAGTCACATATCACAGAGCAATTTCTCAGAAAGCTTCTTTCCAGATTTCATCGGAGGATATTTCCTTTTTCACCGTTGCCCTCTAAGGGCTTCCAAATATCACTTTGCCAATTCCACAAGAACTGTCTTAGCGAAAGGCTTCTTGAGGGGAAAGCTGTAACTCTGTGAGATGATTTCACAGAACACAAAGAAGTTTCTCGGAAAGCTTCTTTCTCTTTGTTATCGGAGGATATTTCCTTTGGCCGTATAGTCTTCAAAGGGATCCGAAATATCTGTTCTCAGATTCCACAGAAATAAGGCTAGCAAAGAGATTCACGAAATCCAGATGTAACTCTGAGAGTGGAAGTCACATATCACAGAGCAGTTTCTCAGAAAGCTTCTTTCCAGATTTCATCGGTGGATATTTCCTTTTTCACCATAGCCCTCTATGGGCTTCCAGATAGCACTTTGCCAATTACACAAAAACTGTCTTAGCGAAAGACTTCTTGAGGGGAACGCTTTAACTCTGTGAGATGATTTCACAGAACACAAAGAAGTTTCTCAGAAAGCATCTTTCTCTTTGTTATCGGAGATTATTTCCTTTGGCCCTATAGTCTTCAAAGAGATCCGAAATATCTGTTCTCAGATTCCACAGAAATAAGGTTGGCAAAGAGATCCACGAAATACAGATGTAACTCTGTGAGTGGAAGTCACATATCACAGAGCAGTTTCTCAGAGAGCTTCTTTCCATATTTCATCGGAGGATATTTCCTTTTTCACCATAGCCCTCTATGGGCTTCCAAATATCACTTTGCCAATTCCACAAGAACTGTCTTAGCGAAAGGCTTCTTGAGGGGAAAGCTGTAACTCTGTCAGATGATTTCACAGAACACAAAGAAGTTTCTCAGAAAGCTTCTTTCTCTTTGTTATCGGAGGATATTTCCTTTGGCCCTATAGTCTTCAAAGGGATCCGAAATATCGGTTCTCAGATTCCAAAGAAATAAGGCTAGCAAAGAGATCCACGAAATACAGATGTAACTCTGTGAGTGGAAGTCACATATACAGAGCAGTTTTTCTGAAAGATTCTTTCCAGATTTCATCTGAGGATATTTTCTTTTTCACCATAGCCCTCAAAGGGTTTCCAAATATCAGTTTGCGAATTCCACAAGAACTGTTTAGCGAAAGGCTTCTTGAGGGGAAAGCTGTAACTCTGTGAGATGATTTCGCAGAACACAAAGAAGTTTCTCAGAAAGCTTCTTTCTCTTTGTTATCGGAGGATATTTCCTTTGGCCCTATAGTCTTCAAAGGGATCCGAAATATCTGTTCTCAGATTCCACAGAAATAAGGCTAGCAAAAGATTCACGAAATACAGATGTAACTCTGAGAGTGGAAGTCACATATCACAGAGCAGTTTCTCCGAAATCTTCTTTCCAGATTTCATCGGAGGATATTTCCTTTTTCACCACAGCCCTCTATGGGCTTCCAAATATCACTTTGCCAATTCCACAAGAACTGTCTTAGCGAAAGGCTTCTTTAGGGGAAAGCTGTAACTCTGTGAGATGATTTCACAGAACACAAAGAAGTTTCTCAGAAAGCTTCTTTGTCTTTGTTGTGGGAGAATATTTCCTTTGGCCCTATAGTCTTCAAAGGGATCCGAAATATCTGTTCTCAGATTGCAAGAAATAAGGCTAGCAAAGAGATCCACGAAATACAGATGTAACTCTGTGAGTGGAAGTCACATATCACAGAGCAGTTTCTCAGAAAGCTTCTTTCCAGATTTCACCGGAGGATATTTCCTTTTTCACCATAGCCCTCTATGGGCTTCCAAATATCACTTTGCCCATTCCACAAAACTGTCTTAGCGAAAGGCTTCTTGAGGGGAAAGCTGTAACTCTGTGAGATGATTTCACAGAACACAAAGAAGTTTCTCAGAAAGCTTCTTTCTCTTTGTTATCGGAGGATATTTCCTTTGGCCCTATAGTCTTCAAAGGGATCCGAAATATCTGTTCTCAGATTCCACAGAAATAAGGCTAGCAAAGGGATCCACGAAATACAGATGTAACTCTGTGAGTGGAAGTCACATATCACAGAGCAGTTTCTCAGAAATCTTGTTTCCAGATTTCATCGGAGGATATTTCCTTTTTCACCATAGCCCTCTAAGGGCTTTTAAATATCAGTTTGTCAATTTCACAAGAACTGTCTTAGCGAAAGGCTTCTTGAGGGGAAAGCTGTAACTCTGTGAGATGATTTCACAGAACACAAAGAAGTTTCTCAGAAAGCTTCTTTCTCTTTGTTATGGGAGGATATTTCCTTTGGCCCTATAGTCTTCAAAGGGATCCAAAATATCTGTTCTCATATTCCACAGAAATAAGGCTAGCAAAGAGATCCACGAAATACAGATGTAACTCTGAGAGTGGAAGTCACATATCACAGAGCAGTTTCTCAGAAAGCTTCTTTCCAGATTTCATCGGAGGATATTTCCTTTTTCCCCATAGCCCTCCATGGGCTTCCAAATATCACTTTGAAAATTCCACAAGAACTGTCTTAGCCAAAGGCTTCTTGAGGGGAAAGCTGTAACTCTGTGAGATGATTTCACAGAACACAAAGAACTTTCACAGAAAGCTTCTTTCTCTTTGTTATCGGAGGATATTTCCTTTGGCCCTATAGTCTTCAAAGGGATCCGAAATATCTGTTCTCAGATTCCACAGAAATAAGGCTAGCAAAGAGATCCACGAAATACAGTTGTAACTCTGTGAGTGGAAGTCACATATCACAGAGCAGTTTCTCAGAAAGATTCTTTCCAGATTTCATCGGAGGATATTTCCTTTTTCACCATAGCCCTCTATGGGCTTCCAAATATCACTTTGCCAATTCCACAAGAACTGTCTTAGCGAAAGGCTTCTTGAGGGGAAAGCTGTAACTCTGTGAGATGATTTCACAGAACACAAAGAAGTTTCTCAGAAAGCTTCTTTCTCTTTGTTATCGGAGGATATTTCCTTTGGCCCTCTGGTCTTCAAAGGGATCCGAAATATCTGTTCTCAGATTCCAAGAAATAAGGCTAGCAAGGAAATCCACGAAATAGAGATGTAACTCTGTGAGTGGAAGTCACATATCACAGAGCAGTTTCTCAGAAAGCTTCTTTCCAGATTTCATCGGAGGATATTTCCTTTTTCACCATAGCCCTCTATCGGCTTCCAAATATCACTCTGCCAATTCCACAAGAACTGTCTTAGCGAAACGCTTCTTGAGGGGAAAGCTGTAACTCTGTGAGATGATTTCACAGAACACAAAGAAGTTTCTCAGAAAGCTTCTTTCACTTTGTTATCGGAGGATATTTCCTTTGGCCCTATAGTCTTCAAAGGGATCCGAAATATCAGTTCTCAGATTCCACAGAAATAAGGCTAGCAAAGAGATCCACGAAATACAGATGTAACTCTGAGAGTGGAAGTCACATATCACAGAGCAGTTTCTCAGAAAGCTTCTTTCCAGATTTCATCGGAGGATATTTCCTTTTTCACCATAGCCCTCTATGGGCTTCCAAATATCACTTTGCCAATTCCACAAGAACTGTCTTAGCGAAAGGCTTCTTGTGGGGAAAGCTGTAACTCTGTGAGATGATTTCACAGAACACAAAGAAGTTTCTCAGAAAGCTTCTTTCTCTTTGTTATGGGAGGATATTTCCTTTGTCCCTACAGTCTTCAAAGGGATCCGAAATATCTGATCTCAGATTCCACAGAAATAAGGCCAGCAAAGAGATCCACGAAATACAGATGTAACTCTGTGAGTGGAAGTCACATATCACAGAGCAGTTTCTCAGAAAGCTTCTTTCCAGATTTCATCGGAGGATATTTCGTTTTTCACCATAGCCCTCTATGGGCTTCCAAATATCACTTTGCCAGTTCCACAAGAACTGTCTTAGCGAAAGGATTCGTGAGGGGAAAGCTGTAACTCTGTGAGATGATTTAACAGAACACAAAGAAGTTTCTTAGAAAGCTTCTTTCTCTTTGTTATGGGAGGATATTTCCTTTGGCCCTATAGTTTTCAAAGGGATCCGAAATATCTGTTCTCAGATTCCACAGAAATAAGGCTAGCAAAGAAATTCACGAAATACAGATGTAACTCTGTGAGTGGAAGTCACATATCACAGAGCAGTTTCTCAGAAAGATTCTTTCCAGATTTCATCTGAGGATATTTCCTTTTTCACCATAGCCCTCTATGGGCTTCCAAATATCACTTTGCCAATTCCACAAGAACTGTCGTAGCGAAAGGCTTCTTGAGAGGAAAGCTGTAACTCTGTGAGATGATTTCACAGAACACAAAGAAGTTTCTCAGAAAGCTTCTTTCTCTTTGTTATGGGAGGATATTTCCTTTGGCCCTATAGTCTTCAAAGGGATCCGAAATATCTGTTCTCAGATTCCACAGAAATAAGGCTAGGAAAGAGATAGACGAAATAGAGATGTAACTCTGTGAGTTGAAGTCACATATCACAGAGCAGTTTCTCAGAAAGCTTCTTTCCAGATTTCATCGGAGGATATTTCCTTTTTCACCATAGCCCTCTATGGGCTTCCAAATATCTCTTTGCCAATTCCACAAGAACTGTCTTAGCGAAAGGCTTCTTGAGGGGAAAGCTATAACTCAGGGTGATGATTTCACAGAACACAAAGAAGTTTCTCAGAAAGCTTCTTTCTCTTTGTTATCGGAGGATATTTCCTTTGTCCCTATAGTCTTCAAAGGGATCGAAATATCTGTTCTCAGAATCCACAGAAATAAGGCTAGCAAAGAGATCCACGAAATACAGATGTAACTCTGAGAGTGGAAGTCACATATCACAGAGCAGTTTCTCAGAAAGCTTCTTTCCAGATTTCATCGGAGGATATTTCCTTTTTCACCATAGCACTCTGTGGGCTTCCAAATATCACTTTGCCAATTCCACAAGAACTGTCTTAGCGAAAGGCTGCTTGAGGGGAAAGCTGTAACTCTGGGAGACGATTTCACAGAACACAAAGAAGTTTCTCAGAAAGCTTCTTTCTCTTTGTTATCGGAGGATATTTCCTTTGGCCCTATAGTCTTCAAAGGGATCCGAAATATCTGTTCTCAGATTCCACAGAAATAAGGCTAGCAAAGAGATCCACGAAATACAGATGTAACTCTGTGTGTGGAAGTCACATAACACAGAGCAGTTTCTCAGAAAGCTTCTTTCCAGATTTCATCGATGGATATTTGCTCTTTCACCATAGCCCACTATGGGCTTCCAAAAATCACTTTGCCAATTCCACAAGAACTGTCTTAGCGAAAGGCTTCTTGAGGGGAGAGCTGTAACTCTGTGAGATGATTTCACAGAACACAAAGAAGTTTCTCAGAAAGCTTCTTTCTCTTTGTTATGGGAGGATATTTCCTTTGGCCCTATAGTCCTCAAAGGGATCCGAAATATCTGTTCTCAGATTCCACAGAAATAAGGCTAGAAAAGAGATCCACGAAATACTGATGTAACACTGTGTGTGGAAGTCTCATATCACAGAGCAGTATCTCAGAAATCTTCTTTCCAGATTTCATCGGTGGATATTTCCTTTTTCACCATAGCCCTCTGTGGGCTTCCAAATATCACTTTGCCAATTCCACAAGAACTGTCTTAGCGAAAGGCTTCTTGAGGAGAAAGCTGTAACTCTGTGAGATGATTTCACAGAACACAAAGAAGTTTCTCAGAAAGCTTCTTTCTCTTTGTTATCGGAGGATATTTCCTTTGGCCCTATAGTCTTCAAAGGGATCCGAAATGTCTGTTCTCAGATTCCACAGAAATAAGGCTAGCAAAGAAATCCACGAAATACAGATGTAACTCTGTGAGTGGAAGTCACATATCACAGAGCAGTTTCTCAGAAAGCTTCTTTCCAGATTTCATCGGAGGATATTTCCTTTTTCACCATAGCCCTCTATGGGCTTCCAAATATCACTTTGCCAATTCCACAAGAACTGTCTTAGCGAAAGGCTTCTTGAGGGGAAAGCTGTAACTCTGTGAGATGATTTCACAGAACACAATGAAGTTTCTCAGAAAGCTTCTTTCTCTTTGTTATCGGAGGATATTTCCTTTGGCCCTATAGTCTTCAAAGGGATCCGAAATATCTGTTCTCAGATTCCACAGAAATAAGGCTAGCAAAGAGATCCACGAAATACAGATGTAACTCTGTGAGTGGAAGTCACATATCACAGAGCAGTTTCTCAGAAAGCTTCTTTCCAGATTTCATCTGAGGATATTTCCTTTTTCACCATTGCCCTCTATGGGCTTCCAAATATCACTTTGCCAATTCCACAAGAACTGTCCTAGCGAAAGGCTTCTTGAGGGGAAAGCTGTAACTCTGTGAGATGATTTCACAGAACACAAAGAAGTTTCTCAGAAAGCTTCTTTCTCTTTGTTAACAGAGGATATTTCCTTGGGCCCTATAGTTTTCAAAGGGATCCGAAATATCTGTTCTCAGATTCCACAGAAATAAGGCTAGCAAAGAGATCCACGAAATACAGATGTAACTCTGTGAGTGGAAGTCACATATCACAGAGCAGTTTCTCAGAAAATTTCTTTCCAGATTTCATCGGAGGATATTTCCTTTTTCACCATAGCCCTCTATGGGCTTCCAAATATCACTTTGCCAATTCCACAAGAACTGTCTTAGCGAAAGGCTTCTTGAGGGGAAAGCTGTAACTCTCGGAGATGATTTCACAGAACACAAAGAAGTTTCTCAGAAAGCTTCTTTCTCTTTTGTATGGGAGGATATTTCCTTTGGCCCTGGAGTCTTCAAAGAGATCCGAAATATCTGTTCTCAGATTCCACAGAAATAAGGCTAGCAAAGAGATCCACGAAATACAGATGTAACTCTGTGAGTGGAAGTCACATATCACAGAGCAGTTTCTCAGAAAGCTTCTTTCCAGATTTCATCTGAGGATATTTCCTTTTTCACCATAGCCCTCTATGGGCTTCCAAATATCACTTTGCCAATTCCACAAGAACTGTCCTAGCGAAAGGCTTCTTGAGGGGAAAGCTGTAACTCTGTGAGATGATTTCACAGAACACAAAGAAGTTTCTCAGAAAGCTTCTTTCTCTTTGTTATGGGAGGATATTTCCTTTGGCCCTATAGTCTTCAAAGGGATCCGAAATATCTGTTCTCAGATTCCACAGAAATAAGGCTAGAAAAGAGATCCACGAAATACTGATGTAACACTCTGTGTGGAAGTCTCATATCACAGAGCAGTATCTCAGAAATCTTCTTTCCAGATTTCATCGGTGGATATTTCCTTTTTCACCATAGCCCTCTGTGGGCTTCCAAATATCACTTTGCCAATTCCACAAGAACTGTCTTAGCGAAAGGCTTCTTGAGGAGAAAGCTGTAACTCTGTGAGATGATTTCACAGAACACAAAGAAGTTTCTCAGAAAGCTTCTTTCTCTTTGTTATGGGAGGATATTTCCTTTGGCCCTATAGTCTTCAAAGGGATCCGAAATGTCTGTTCTCAGATTCCACAGAAATAAGGCTAGCAAAGAAATCCACGAAATACAGATGTAACTCTGTGAGTGGAAGTCACATATCACAGAGCAGTTTCTCAGAAAGCTTCTTTCCAGATTTCATCGGAGGATATTTCCTTTTTCACCATAGCCCTCTATGGGCTTCCAAATATCACTTTGCCAATTCCACAAGAACTGTCTTAGCGAAAGGCTTCTTGAGGGGAAAGCTGTAACTCTGTGAGATGATTTCACAGAACACAATGAAGTTTCTCAGAAAGCTTCTTTCTCTTTGTTATCGGAGGATATTTCCTTTGGCCCTATAGTCTTCAAAGGGATCCGAAATATCTGTTCTCAGATTCCACAGAAATAAGGCTAGCAAAGAGATCCACGAAATACAGATGTAACTCTGTGAGTGGAAGTCACATATCACAGAGCAGTTTCTCAGAAAGCTTCTTTCCAGATTTCATCTGAGGATATTTCCTTTTTCACCATTGCCCTCTATGGGCTTCCAAATATCACTTTGCCAATTCCACAAGAACTGTCCTAGCGAAAGGCTTTTGAGGGGAAAGCTGTAACTCTGTGAGATGATTTCACAGAACACAAAGAAGTTTCTCAGAAAGCTTCTTTCTCTTTGTTAACAGAGGATATTTCCTTGGGCCCTATAGTTTTCAAAGGGATCCGAAATATCTGTTCTCAGATTCCACAGAAATAAGGCTAGCAAAGAGATCCACGAAATACAGATGTAACTCTGTGAGTGGAAGTCACATATCACAGAGCAGTTTCTCAGAAAGTTTCTTTCCAGATTTCATCGGAGGATATTTCCTTTTTCACCATAGCCCTCTATGGGCTTCCAAATATCACTTTGCCAATTCCACAAGAACTGTCTTAGCGAAAGGCTTCTTGAGGGGAAAGCTGTAACTCTCGGAGATGATTTCACAGAACACAAAGAAGTTTCTCAGAAAGCTTCTTTCTCTTTGTTATGGGAGGATATTTCCTTTGGCCCTGGAGTCTTCAAAGAGATCCGAAATATCTGTTCTCAGATTCCACAGAAATAAGGCTAGCAAAGAGATCCACGAAATACAGATGTAACTCTGTGAGTGGAAGTCACATATCACAGAGCAGTTTCTCAGAAAGCTTCTTTCCAGATTTCATCTGAGGATATTTCCTTTTTCACCATAGCCCTCTATGGGCTTCCAAATATCACTTTGCCAATTCCACAAGAACTGTCCTAGCGAAAGGCTTCTTGAGGGGAAAGCTGTAACTCTGTGAGATGATTTCACAGAACACAAAGAAGTTTCTCAGAAAGCTTCTTTCTCTTTGTTAACAGAGGATATTTCCTTGGGCCCTATAGTTTTCAAAGGGATCCGAAATATCAGTTCTCAGATTCCACAGAAATAAGGCTAGCAAAGAGATCCACGAAATACAGATGTAACTCTGTGAGTGGAAGTCACATATCACAGAGCAGTTTCTCAGAAAGTTTCTTTCCAGATTTCATCGGAGGATATTTCCTTTTTCACCATAGCCCTCTATGGGCTTCCAAATATCACTTTGCCAATTCCACAAGAACTGTCTTAGCGAAAGGCTTCTTGAGGGGAAAGCTGTAACTCTCGGAGATGATTTCACAGAACACAAAGAAGTTTCTCAGAAAGCTTCTTTCTCTTTGTTATGGGAGGATATTTCCTTTGGCCCTGGAGTCTTCAAAGGGATCCGAAATATCTGTTCTCAGATTCCACAGAAATAAGGCTAGCAAAGAGATCCACGAAATACAGATGTAACTCTGTGAGTGGAAGTCACATATCACAGAGCAGTTTCTCAGAAAGCTTCTTTCCAGATTTCATCGGAGGATATTTCCTTTTTGACCATAGCTTTCTATGGGCTTCCAAATATCACTTTGCCAATTCCACAAGAACTGTCTTAGCGAAAGGATTCTTCAGGGGAAAGCTGTAACTCTCGGAGATGATTTCACAGAACACAAAGAAGTTTCTCAGAAAGCTTCTTTCTCTTTGTTATCGGAGGATATTTCCTTTGGCCCTATAGTCTTCAAAGGGATCCGAAATATCTGTTCTCAGATTCCACAGAAATAAGGCTAGCAAAGGGATTCCCGAAATACAGATGTAACTCTATGAATGGAAGTCACATATCACAGAGCAGTTTCTCAGAAATCTTCTTTCCAGATTTCATCGGTGGATATTTCTTTTTTCACCATAGCCCTCAATGGGCTCCCAAATATCACTTTGCCAATTCCACAAGAACTGTCTTAGCGAAAGGCTTCTTGAGGGGAAAGCTGTAACTCTGTGAGATGATTTCACAGAACACAAAGAAGTTTCTCAGAAAGCTTCTTTCTCTTTTTTATGGGAGGATATTTCCTTTGTGCCTATAGTCTTCAAAGGGATCCGAAATATCTGTTCTCAGATTCCACAGAAATAAGGCTAGCAAGGAAATCCACGAAATACAGATGTAACTCTGTGAGTGGAAGTCACATATCACAGAGCAGTTTCTCAGAAAGCTTCTTTCCAGATTTCATCGGAGGATATTTCCTTTTTCACCATAGCCCTCTATCGGCTTCCAAATATCACTTTGCCAATTCCACAAGAACTGTCTTAGCGAAACGCTTCTTGAGGGGAAAGCTGTAACTCTGTGAGATGATTTCACAGAACACAAAGAAGTTTCTCAGAAAACTTCTTTCACTTTGTTATCGGAGGATATTTCCTTTGGCCCTATAGTCTTCAAAGGGATCCGAAATATCTGTTCTCAGATTCCACAGAAATAAGGCTAGCAAAGAGATCCACGAAATACAGATGTAACACTGAGAGTGGAAGTCACATATCACAGAGCAGTTTCTCAGAAAGCTTCTTTCCAGATTTCATCGGAGGATATTTCCTTTTTCACCATAGCACTCTGTGTCTTCCAAATATCACTTTGCCAATTCCACAAGAACTGTCTTAGCGAAAGGCTTCTTGAGGGGAAAGCTGTAACTCTGGGAGACGATTTCACAGAACACAAAGAAGTTTCTCAGAAAGCTTCTTTCTCTTTGTTATCGGAGGATATTTCCTTTGGCCCTATAGTCTTCAAAGGGATCCGAAATATCTGTTCTCAGATTCCACAGAAATAAGGCTAGCAAAGAGATCCACGAAATACAGATGTAACTCTGAGAGTGGAAGTCACATATCACAGAGCAGTTTCTCAGAAAGCTTCTTTCCAGATTTCATCTGAGGATATTTAATTTTTCACCATAGCCCTCTATCGGCTTCCAAATATCACTTTGCCAATTCCACAAGAACTGTCTTAGCCAAAGGCCTCCTGCGGGGAAAGCTGTAACTCTGTGAGATGATTTCACAGAACACAAAGAAGTTTCTCAGAAAACTTCTTTCTCTTTGTTATCGGAGATTATTTCCATTGGCCCTATAGTCTTCAAAGGGATCCGAAATATCTGTTCTCAGATTCCACAGAAATAAGGCTAGCAAAGAGATCCACGAAATATAGATGTAACTCTGTGAGTGGAAGTCACATATCACAGAGCAGTTTCTCAGAAAGCTTCTTTCCAGATTTCATCGGAGGATATTTCCTTTTTCAGCATAGCCCTCTATGGGCTTCCAAATATCACTTTGCCAATTCCACAAGAACTGTCTTGGCGAAAGGCTTCTTGAGGGGAAAGCTGTTCCTCTGTGAGATGATTTCACAGAACACCTTGAAGTTTCTCAGAAAGCTTCTTTCTCTTTGTTATCGGAGGATATTTCCTTTGGCCCTATAGTCTTCAAGGGGATCCGAAATATCTGTTCTCAGATTCCACAGAAATAAGGCTAGCAAAGAGATCCACGAAATACAGATGTAACTCTGTGAGTGGAAGTCACATATCACAGAGCAGTTTCTCAGAAAGCTTCTTTCCAGATTTCATCTGAGGATATTTCCTTTTTCACCATAGCCCATTATGGGCTTCCAAATATCACTTTGCGAATGCCACAAGAACTGTCTTAGCGAAAGGCTTCTTGAGGGGAAAGCTGTAACTCTGTGAGATGATTGCACAGAACACAAAGAAGTTTCTCAGAAAGCTTCTTTCTCTTTGTTAACAGAGGATATTTCCTTGGGCCCTATAGTTTTCAAAGGGATCCGAAATATCTGTTCTTAGATTCCACAGAAATAAGGCTAGCAAAGAGATCCACGAAATACAGATGTAACTCTGTGAGTGGAAGTCACATATCACAGAGCAGTTTCTCAGAAAGCTTCTTTCCAGATTTCATCGGAGGATATTTCCTTTTTCACCATAGCCCTCTAAGGGCTTCCAAATATTACTTTGCCAATTCCACAAGAACTGTCTTAGCGAAAGGCTTCTTGAGGGGAAAGCTGTAACTCTCGGAGATGATTTCACAGAACACAAAGAAGTTTCCCAGAAAGCTTCTTTCTCTTTGTTATGGGAGGATATTTACTTTGGCCCTAGAGTCTTCAAAGGGATCCGAAATATCTGTTCTCAGATTCCACAGAAATAAGGCTAGCAATGAGATCCAGGAAATACAGATGTAACTCTGTGAGTGGAAGTCACATATCACAGAGCAGTTTCTCAGAAAGCTTCTTTCCAGATTTCATCGGAGGATATTTCCTTTTTCACCGTAGCCCTCTATGGGCTTCCAAATATCACTTTGCCAATTCCACAAGAACTGTCTTAGCGAAAGGCTTCTTGAGGGGAAAGCTGTAACTCTGTGAGATGATTTCACAGAACACAAAGAAGTTTCTCAGAAAGCTTCTTTCTCTTTGTTATCGGAGGATATTTCCTTTGGCCCTATAGTCTTCAAAGGGATACGAAATATCTCTTCTCAGATTCCACAGAAATAAGGATAGCAAAGAGATCCACGAAATACAGATGTAACTCTGTGAGTGGAAGTCACATAACACAGAGCAGTTTCTCAGAAAGCTTCTTTCCAGATTTCATCAGAGGATATTTCCTTTTTCACCATAGCCCTCTAGGGCTTCCAAATATCACTTTGCCAATTCCAGAAGAACTGTCTTAGCGAAATGCTTCTTGAGGGGAAAGCTGTAACTCTGTGAGATGATTTCACAGAACACAATGAAGTTTATCAGAAAGCTTCTTTCTCTTTGTTATCGGAGGATATTTCCTTTGGCCCTATAGTCTTCAAAGGGATCCGAAATATCTGTTCTCAGATTCCACAGAAATAAGGCTAGCAAAGAGATAAACGAAATACAGATGTAACTCTGTGAGTGGAAGTCACACATCACAGAGCAGTTTCTCAGAAAGCTTCTTTCCAGTTTCCATCGGAGGATATTTCCTTTTTCACCATATCCCTCTATGGGCTTCCAAATATCACTTTGCCAATTTCAGAAGAACTGTCTTAGCGAAAGGCTTCTTGAGGGGAAAGCTGTAACTCTGTGAGATGATTTCACAGAACACAAAGCAGTTTCTCAGAAAGCTTCTTTCTCTTTGTTATCGGAGGATATTTCCTTTGGCCCTATAGTCTTCAAAGGGATCGAAATATCTGTTCTCAGATTCCACAGAAATAAGGCTAGCAAAGAGATCCACGAAATACAGATGTAACTCTGTGAGTGGAAGTCACATATCACAGAGCAGTTTCTCAGAAAGCTTTTTTCCAGATTTCATCGGAGGATATTTCCTTTTTCACCATAGCCCTCTATGGGCTTCCAGATATCACTTTGCCAATTCCACAAGAACTGTCTTAGCGAAAGGCTTTTTGAGGGGAAAGCTGTAACTCTGTGAGATGATTTCACAGAACACGAAGTTTCTCAGAAAGCTTCTTTCTCTTTGTTATCGGTGGATATTTCCTTTGGCCCTATAGTCTTCAAAGGGATCCGAAATATCTGTTCTCAGATTCCACAGAAATAAGGCTAGCAAAGAGATCCACGAAATACAGATGTAACTCTGTGTGTGGAAGTCACATAACACAGAGCAGTTTCTCAGAAAGCTTCTTTCCAGATTTCATCGAAGGATATTTGCTCTTTCACCATAGCCCACTATGGGCTTCCAAATATCACTTTGCCAATTCCACAAGAACTGTCTTAGCGAAAGGCTTCTTGAGGGCAAAGCTGTAACTCTGTGAGATGATTTCACAGAACACAAAGAAGTTTCTCAGAAAGCTTCTTTCTCTTTGTTATGGGAGGATATTTCCTTTGGCCCTATATTCTTCAAAAGGATTCGAAATATCTGTTCTCAGATTCCACAGAAATAAGGTTAGCAAAGAGATCCACGAAATACAGATGTAACTCTGTGAGTGGAAGTCACATATCACAGAGCAGTTTCTCAGAAAGCTTCTTTCCAGATTTCATCGGAGGAAATTTCCTTTTTTACCATAGTCCTCTATGGGCTTCCAAATATCACTTTGCCAATTCCACAAGAACTGTCTTAGCGAAAGGATTCTTCAGGGGAAAGCTGTAACTCTCGGAGATGATTTCACAGAACACAAAGAAGTTTCTCAGAAAGCTTCTTTCTCTTTGTTATCGGAGGATATTTCCTTTGGCCCTATAGTCTTCAAAGGGATCCGAAATATCTGTTCTCAGATTCCACAGAAATAAGGCTAGCAAAGAGATTCCCGAAATACAGATGTAACTCTCTGAATGGAAGTCACATATCACAGAGCAGTTTCTCAGAAATCTTCTTTCCAGATTTCATCGGTGGATATTTCTTTTTTCACCATAGCCCTCTAGGGCTTCCAAATATCACTTTGCCAATTCCACAAGAACTGTCTTAGCGAAACGCTTCTTGAGGGGAGAGCTGTAACTCTGTGAGATGATTTCACAGAACACAAAGAAGATTCTCAGAAAACTTCTTTCACTTTGTTATCGGAGGATATTTCCTTTGGCCCTATAGTCTTCAAAGGGATCCGAAACATCTGTTCTCAGATTCCACAGAAATAAGGCTAGCAAAGAGATCCACGAAATACAGATGTAACTCTGAGAGTGGAAGTCACATATCACAGAGCAGTTTCTCAGAAAGCTTCTTTCCAGATTTCATCGGAGGATATTTCCTTTTTCACCATAGCACTCTGTGGGCTTCCAAATATCACTTTGCCAATTCCACAAGAACTGTCTTAGCGAAAGGCTGCTTGAGGGGAAAGCTGTAACTCTGGGAGACGATTTCACAGAACACAAAGAAGTTTTTCAGAAAGCTTCTTTCTCTTTGTTATCGGAGGATATTTCCTTTGGCCCTATAGTCTTCAAAGGGATCCGAAATATCTGTTCTCAGATTCCACAGAAATAAGGCTAGCAAAGAGATCCACGAAATACAGATGTAACTCTGTGTGTGGAAGTCACATAACACAGAGCAGTTTCTCAGAAAGCTTCTTTCCAGATTTCATCGAAGGATATTTGCTCTTTCACCATAGCCCACTATGGGCTTCCAAATATCACTTTGCCAATTCCACAAGAACTGTCTTAGCGAAAGACTTCTTGAGGGGAAAGCTGTAACTCTGTGAGATGATTTCACAGAACACAAAGAAGTTTCTCAGAAAGCTTCTTTCTCTTTGTTATGGGAGGATATTTCCTTTGGCCCTATAGTCTTCAAAGGGATCCGAAATATCTGTTCTCAGATTCCACAGAAATAAGGCTAGAAAAGAGATCCACGAAATACTGATGTAACACTGTGAGTGGAAGTCTCATATCACAGAGCAGTATCTCAGAAATCTTCTTTCCAGATTTCATCGGTGGATATTTCCTTTTTCACCATAGCCCTCTGTGGGCTTCCAAATATCACTTTGCCAATTCCACAAGAACTGTCTTAGCGAAAGTCTTCTTGAGGAGAAAGCTGTAACTCTGTGAGATGATTTCACAGAACACAAAGAAGTTTCTCAGAAAGCTTCTTTCTCTTTGTTATCGGAGGATATTTCCTTTGGCCCTATAGTCTTCAAAGGGATCCGAAATGTCTGTTCTCAGATTCCACAGAAATAAGGCTAGCAAAGAAATCCACGAAATACAGATGTAACTCTGTGAGTGGAAGTCACATATCACAGAGCAGTTTCTCAGAAAGCTTCTTTCCAGATTTCATCGGAGGATATTTCCTTTTTCACCATAGCCCTCTATGGGCTTCCAAATATCACTTTGCCAATTCCACAAGAACTGTCTTAGCGAAAGGCTTCTTGAGGGGAAAGCTGTAACTCTGTGAGATGATTTCACAGAACACAATGAAGTTTCTCAGAAAGCTTCTTTCTCTTTGTTATGGGAGGATATTTCCTTTGGCCCTATAGTCTTCAAAGGGATCCGAAATATCTGTTCTCAGATTCCACAGAAATAAGGCTAGCAAAGAGATCCACGAAATACAGATGTAACTCAGTGAGTGGAAGTCACATATCACAGAGCAGTTTCTCAGAAAGCTTCTTACCAGATTTCATCTGAGGATATTTCCTTTTTCACCATAGCCCTCTATGGGCTTCCAAATACCACTTTGCCAATTCCACAAGAACTGTCTTAGCGAAAGGCTTCTTGAGGGGAAAGCTGTAACTCTGTGAGATGATTTCACAGAACACAAAGAAGTTTCTCAGAAAGCTTCTTTCTCTTTGTTAACAGAGGATATTTCCTTGGGCCCTATAGTTTTCAAAGGGATCCGAAATATCTGTTCTCAGATTCCACAGAAATAAGGCTAGCAAAGAGATCCACGAAATACAGATGTAACTCTGTGAGTGGAAGTCACATATCACAGAGCAGTTTCTCAGAAAGCTTCTTTCCAGATTTCATCGGAGGATATTTCCTTTTTCAGCATAGCCCTCTAAGGGCTTCCAAATATCACTTTGCCAATTCCACAAGAACTGTCTTAGCGAAAGGATTCTTCAGGGGAAAGCTGTAACTCTCGGAGATGATTTCACAGAACACAAAGAAGTTTCTCAGAAAGCTTCTTTCTCTTTGTTATGGGAGGATATTTCCTTTGGTCCTATAGTCTTCAAAGGGATCCGAAATATCTGTTCTCAGATTCCACAGAAATAAGGCTAGCAAAGAGATCCACGAAATACAGATGTAACTCTCTGAATGGAAGTCACAAATCACAGAGCAGTTTCTCAGAAATCTTCTTTCCAGATTTCATCGGTGGATATTTCTTTTTTCAACATAGCCCTCAATGGGCTCCCAAATATCACTTTGCCAATTCCACAAGAACTGTCTTAGCGAAACGCCTCTTGAGGGGAAAGCTGTAACTCTGTGAGATGATTTCACAGAACACAAAGAAGTTTCTCAGAAAGCTTCTTTCTCTTTTTTATGGGAGGATATTTCCTTTGTGCCTATAGTCTTCAAAGGGATCCGAAATATCTGTTCTCAGATTCCACAGAAATAAGGCTAGCAAGGAAATCCACGAAACACAGATGTAACTCTGTGAGTGGAAGTCACATATCACAGAGCAGTTTCTCAGAAAGCTTCTTTCCAGATTTCATCGGAGGATATTTCCTTTTTCACCATAGCCCTCTATCGGCTTCCAAATATCACTTTGCCAATTCCACAAGAACTGTCTTAGCGAAACGCTTCTTGAGGGGAAAGCTGTAACTCTGTGAGATGATTTCACAGAACACAAAGAAGTTTCTCAGAAAACTTCTTTCACTTTGTTATCGGAGGATATTTCCTTTGGCCCTATACTCTTCAAAGGGATCCGAAATATCTGTTCTCAGATTCCACAGAAATAAGGCTAGCAAAGAGATCCACGAAATACAGATGTAACTCTGAGAGTGGAAGTCACATATCACAGAGCAGTTTCTCAGAAAGCTTCTTTCCAGATTTCATCGGAGGATATTTCCTTTTTCACCATAGCACTCTGTGGGCTTCCAAATATCACTTTGCCAATTCCACAAGAACTGTCTTAGCGAAACGCTTCTTGAGGGGAAAGCTGTAACTCTGGGAGACGATTTCACAGAACACAAAGAAGTTTCTCAGAAAGCTTCTTTCTCTTTTTTATGGGAGGATATTTCCTTTGTGCCTATAGTCTTCAAAGGGATCCGAAATATCTGTTCTCAGATTCCACAGAAATAAGGCTAGCAAAGAGATCCACGAAATACAGATGTAACTCTGAGAGTGGAAGTCACATATCACAGAGCAGTTTCTCAGAGAGCTTCTTTCCAGATTTCATTGGAGGATATTTCCTTTTTCACCATAGCACTCTGTGGGCTTCCAAATATCACTTTGCCAATTCCACAAGAACTGTCTTAGCGAAAGGCTTCTTGAGGGGAAAGCTGTAACTCTGGGAGACGATTTCACAGAACACAAAGAAGTTTCTCAGAAAGCTTCTTTCTCTTTGTTATCGGAGGATATTTCCTTTGGCCCTATAGTCTTCAAAGGGATCCGAAATATCTGTTCTCAGATTCCACAGAAATAAGGCTAGCAAAGAGATCCACGAAATACAGATGTAACTCTGAGAGTGGAAGTCGCGTATCACAGAGCAGTTTCTCAGAAAGCTTCTTTCCAGATTTCATCGGAGGATATTTCCTTTTTCACCATAGCCCTCTACCGGCTTCCAAATATCACTTTGCCAATTCCACAAGAACTGTCTTAGCCAAAGGCTTCCTGAGGGAAATGCTGTAACTCTGTGAGATGATTTCAGAGAAAACAAAGAAGTTTCTCAGAAAGCTTCTTTCTCTTTGTTATCGGAGATTATTTCCTTTGTCCCTATAGTCTTCAAAGGGATCCGAAATATCTGTTCTCAGATTCCACAGAAATATAGCTAGCAAAGAAATCCACGAAATACAGATGTAACTCTGTGAGTGGAAGTCACATATCACAGAGCAGTTTCTCAGAAAGCTTCTTTCCAGATTTCATCGGAGGATATTTCCTTTTTCACCATAGCCCTCTATGGGCTTCCAGATATCACTTTGCCAATTCCACAAGAACTGTCTTAGCGAAAGGCTTTTTGAGGGGAAAGCTGTAACTCTGTGAGATGATTTCACAGAACACGAAGTTTCTCAGAAAGCTTCTTTCTCTTTGTTATCGATGGATATTTCCTTTGGCCCTATAGTCTTCAAAGGGATCTGAAATATCTGTTCTCAGATTCCACAGAAATAAGGCTAGCAAAGAGATCCACGAAATACAGATGTAACTCTGTGTGTGGAAGTCACATAACACAGAGCAGTTTCTCAGAAAGCTTCTTTCCAGATTTCATCGCAGGATATTTGCTCTTTCACCATAGCCCACTATGGGCTTCCAAATATCACTTTGCCAATTCCACAAGAACTGTCTTAGCGAAAGGCTTCTTTAGGGCAAAGCTGTAACTCTGTGAGATGATTTCACAGAACACAAAGAAGTTTCTCAGAAAGCTTCTTTCTCTTTGTTATGGGAGGATATTTCCTTTGGCCCTATATTCTTCAAAAGGATTCGAAATATCTGTTCTCAGATTCCACAGAAATAAGGTTAGCAAAGAGATCCACGAAATACAGATGTAACTCTGTGAGTGGAAGTCACATATCACAGAGCAGTTTCTCAGAAAGCTTCTTTCCAGATTTCATCGGAGGATATTTCCTTTTTTACCATAGTCCTCTATGGGCTTCCAAATATCACTTTGCCAATTCCACAAGAACTGTCTTAGCGAAAGGATTCTTCAGGGGAAAGCTGTAACTCTCGGAGATGATTTCACAGAACACAAAGAAGTTTCTCAGAAAGCTTCTTTCTCTTTGTTATCGGAGGATATTTCCTTTGGCCCTATAGTCTTCAAAGGGATCCGAAATATCTGTTCTCAGATTCCACAGAAATAAGGCTAGCAAAGAGATTCCCGAAATACAGATGTAACTCTCTGAATGGAAGTCACATATCACAGAGCAGTTTCTCAGAAATCTTCTTTCCAGATTTCATCGGTGGATATTTCTTTTTTCACCATAGCCCTCTAGGGCTTCCAAATATCACTTTGCCAATTCCACAAGAACTGTCTTAGCGAAACGCTTCTTGAGGGGAAAGCTGTAACTCTGTGAGATGATTTCACAGAACACAAAGAAGATTCTCAGAAAACTTCTTTCACTTTGTTATCGGAGGATATTTCCTTTGGCCCTATAGTCTTCAAAGGGATCCGAAACATCTGTTCTCAGATTCCACAGAAATAAGGCTAGCAAAGAGATCCACGAAATACAGATGTAACTCTCAGAGTGGAAGTCACATATCACAGAGCAGTTTCTCAGAAAGCTTCTTTCCAGATTTCATCGGAGGATATTTCCATTTTCACCATAGCACTCTGTGGGCTTCCAAATATCACTTTGCCAATTCCACAAGAACTGTCATAGCGAAAGGCTGCTTGAGGGGAAAGCTGTAACTCTGGGAGACGATTTCACAGAACACAAAGAAGTTTTTCAGAAAGCTTCTTTCTCTTTGTTATCGGAGGATATTTCCTTTGGCCCTATAGTCTTCAAAGGGATCCGAAATATCTGTTCTCAGATTCCACAGAAATAAGGCTAGCAAAGAGATCCACGAAATACAGATGTAACTCTGTGTGTGGAAGTCACATAACACAGAGCAGTTTCTCAGAAAGCTTCTTTCCAGATTTCATCGAAGGATATTTGCTCTTTCACCATAGCCCACTATGGGCTTCCAAATATCACTTTGCCAATTCCACAAGAACTGTCTTAGCGAAAGGCTTCTTGAGGGGAAAGCTGTAACTCTGTGAGATGATTTCACAGAACACAAAGAAGTTTCTCAGAAAGCTTCTTTCTCTTTGTTATCGGAGGATATTTCCTTTGGCCCTATAGTCTTCAAAGGGATCCGAAATATCTGTTCTCAGATTCCACAGAAATAAGGCTAGAAAAGAGATCCACGAAATACTGATGTAACACTGTGAGTGGAAGTCTCATATCACAGAGCAGTATCTCAGAAATCTTCTTTCCAGATTTCATCGGTGGATATTTCCTTTTTCACCATAGCCCTCTGTGGGCTTCCAAATATCACTTTGCCAATTCCACAAGAACTGTCTTAGCGAAAGGCTTCTTGAGGGGAAAGCTGTAACTCTGTGAGATGATTTCACAGAACACAATGAAGTTTCTCAGAAAGCTTCTTTCTCTTTGTTATCGGAGGATATTTCCTTTGGCCCTATAGTCTTCAAAGGGATCCGAAATATCTGTTCTCAGATTCCATAGAAATAAGGCTAGCAAAGAGATCCACGAAATACAGATGTAACTCTGAGAGTGGAAGTCACATATCACAGAGCAGTTTCTCAGAAAGCTTCTTTCCAGATTTCATCGGAGGATATTTCCTTTTTCACCATAGCACTCTGTGGGCTTCCAAATATCACTTTGACAATTCCACAAGAACTGTCTTAGCGAAACGCTTCTTGAGGGGAAAGCTGTAACTCTGGGAGACGATTTCACAGAACACAAAGAAGTTTCTCAGAAAGCTTCTTTCTCTTTTTTATGGGCGGATATTTCCTTTGTGCCTATAGTCTTCAAAGGGATCCGAAATATCTGTTCTCAGATTCCACAGAAATAAGGCTAGCAAAGAGATCCACGAAATACAGATGTAACTCTGAGAGTGGAAGTCACATATCACAGAGCAGTTTCTCAGAGAGCTTCTTTCCAGATTTCATCGGAGGATATTTCCTTTTTCACCATAGCACTCTGTGGGCTTCCAAATATCACTTTGCCAATTCCACAAGAACTGTCTTAGCGAAAGGCTTCTTGAGGGGAAAGCTGTAACTCTGGGAGACGATTTCACAGAACACAAAGAAGTTTCTCAGAAAGCTTCTTTCTCTTTGTTATCGGAGGATATTTCCTTTGGCCCTATAGTCTTCAAAGGGATCCGAAATATCTGTTCTCAGATTCCACAGAAATAAGGCTAGCAAAGAGATCCACGAAATACAGATGTAACTCTGAGAGTGGAAGTCGCGTATCACAGAGCAGTTTCTCAGAAAGCTTCTTTCCAGATTTCATCGGAGGATATTTCCTTTTTCACCATAGCCCTCTACCGGCTTCCAAATATCACTTTGCCAATTCCACAAGAACTGTCTTAGCAAAAGGCTTCTTGAGGAGAAAGCTGTAACTCTGTGAGATGATTTCACAGAACACAAAGAAGTTTCTCAGAAAGCTTCTTTCTCTTTGTTATGGGAGGATATTTCCTTTGGCCCTATAGTCTTCAAAGAGATCCGAAATATCTGTTCTCAGATTCCACAGAAATAAAGCTAGCAAAGAAATCCACGAAATACAGATGTAACTCTGTGAGTGGAAGTCACATATCACAGAGCAGTTTCTCAGAAAGCTTCTTTCCAATTTCATCGGAGGATATTTCCTTTTTCACCATAGCCCTCTATGGGCTTACAAATATCACTTTGCCAATTCCACAAGAACTGTCTTAGCGAAAGGCTTCTTGAGGGGAAAGCTGTAACTCTGTGAGATGATTTCACAGAACACAATGAAGTTTCTCAGAAAGCGTCTTTCTCTTTGTTATGGGAGGATATTTCCTTTGGCCCTATAGTCTTCAAAGGGATCCGAAATATCTGTTCTCAGATTCGACAGAAATAAGGCTAGCAAAGAGATCCACGAAATACAGATGTAACTCTGTGAGTGGAAGTCACATATCACAGAGCAGTTTCTCAGGAAGCTTCTTTCCAGATTTCATCGGAGGATATTTCCTTTTTCACCATAGCCCTCTATGGGCTTCCAAATATCACTTTGCCAATTCCACAAGAACTGTCTTAGCCAAAGGCTTCCTGAGGGAAATGCTGTAACTCTGTGAGATGATTTCAGAGAAAACAAAGAAGTTTCTCAGAAAGCTTCTTTCTCTTTGTTATCGGAGATTATTTCCTTTGGCCCTATAGTCTTCAAAGGGATCCGAAATATCTGTTCTCAGATTCCACAGAAATATAGCTAGCAAAGAAATCCACGAAATACAGATGTAACTCTGTGAGTGGAAGTCACATATCACAGAGCAGTTTCTCAGAAAGCTTCTTTCCAGATTTCATCGGAGGATATTTCCTTTTTCACCATAGCCCTCTATGGGCTTCCAGATATCACTTTGCCAATTCCACAAGAACTGTCTTAGCGAAAGGCTTTTTGAGGGGAAAGCTGTAACTCTGTGAGATGATTTCACAGAACACGAAGTTTCTCAGAAAGCTTCTTTCTCTTTGTTATCGATGGATATTTCCTTTGGCCCTATAGTCTTCAAAGGGATCTGAAATATCTGTTCTCAGATTCCACAGAAATAAGGCTAGCAAAGAGATCCACGAAATACAGATGTAACTCTGTGTGTGGAAGTCACATAACACAGAGCAGTTTCTCAGAAAGCTTCTTTCCAGATTTCATCGCAGGATATTTGCTCTTTCACCATAGCCCACTATGGGCTTCCAAATATCACTTTGCCAATTCCACAAGAACTGTCTTAGCGAAAGGCTTCTTGAGGGCAAAGCTGTAACTCTGTGAGATGATTTCACAGAACACAAAGAAGTTTCTCAGAAAGCTTCTTTCTCTTTGTTATGGGAGGATATTTCCTTTGGCCCTATATTCTTCAAAAGGATTCGAAATATCTGTTCTCAGATTCCACAGAAATAAGGTTAGCAAAGAGATCCACGAAATACAGATGTAACTCTGTGAGTGGAAGTCACATATCACAGAGCAGTTTCTCAGAAAGCTTCTTTCCAGATTTCATCGGAGGATATTTCCTTTTTTACCATAGTCCTCTATGGGCTTCCAAATATCACTTTGCCAATTCCACAAGAAGTGTCTTAGCGAAAGGATTCTTCAGGGGAAAGCTGTAACTCTCGGAGATGATTTCACAGAACACAAAGAAGTTTCTCAGAAAGCTTCTTTCTCTTTGTTATCGGAGGATATTTCCTTTGGCCCTATAGTCTTCAAAGGGATCCGAAATATCTGTTCTCAGATTCCACAGAAATAAGGCTAGCAAAGAGATTCCCGAAATACAGATGTAACTCTCTGAATGGAAGTCACATATCACAGAGCAGTTTCTCAGAAATCTTCTTTCCAGATTTCATCGGTGGATATTTCTTTTTTCACCATAGCCCTCTAGGGCTTCCAAATATCACTTTGCCAATTCCACAAGAACTGTCTTAGCGAAACGCTTCTTGAGGGGAAAGCTGTAACTCTGTGAGATGATTTCACAGAACACAAAGAAGATTCTCAGAAAACTTCTTTCACTTTGTTATCGGAGGATATTTCCTTTGGCCCTATAGTCTTCAAAGGGATCCGAAACATCTGTTCTCAGATTCCACAGAAATAAGGCTAGCAAAGAGATCCACGAAATACAGATGTAACTCTCAGAGTGGAAGTCACATATCACAGAGCAGTTTCTCAGAAAGCTTCTTTCCAGATTTCATCGGAGGATATTTCCATTTTCACCATAGCACTCTGTGGGCTTCCAAATATCACTTTGCCAATTCCACAAGAACTGTCATAGCGAAAGGCTGCTTGAGGGGAAAGCTGTAACTCTGGGAGACGATTTCACAGAACACAAAGAAGTTTTTCAGAAAGCTTCTTTCTCTTTGTTATCGGAGGATATTTCCTTTGGCCCTATAGTCTTCAAAGGGATCCGAAATATCTGTTCTCAGATTCCACAGAAATAAGGCTAGCAAAGAGATCCACGAAATACAGATGTAACTCTGTGTTTGGAAGTCACATAACACAGAGCAGTTTCTCAGAAAGCTTCTTTCCAGATTTCATCGAAGGATATTTGCTCTTTCACCATAGCCCACTATGGGCTTCCAAATATCACTTTGCCAATTCCACAAGAACTGTCTTAGCGAAAGGCTTCTTGAGGGGAAAGCTGTAACTCTGTGAGATGATTTCACAGAACACAAAGAAGTTTCTCAGAAAGCTTCTTTCTCTTTGTTATGGGAGGATATTTCCTTTGGCCCTATAGTCTTCAAAGGGATCCGAAATATCTGTTCTCAGATTCCACAGAAATAAGGCTAGAAAAGAGATCCACGAAATACTGATGTAACACTGTGAGTGGAAGTCTCATATCACAGAGCAGTATCTCAGAAATCTTCTTTCCAGATTTCATCGGTGGATATTTCCTTTTTCACCATAGCCCTCTGTGGGCTTCCAAATATCACTTTGCCAATTCCACAAGAACTGTCTTAGCGAAAGGCTTCTTGAGGGGAAAGCTGTAACTCTGTGAGATGATTTCACAGAACACAATGAAGTTTCTCAGAAAGCTTCTTTCTCTTTGTTATCGGAGGATATTTCCTTTGGCCCTATAGTCTTCAAAGGGATCCGAAATATCTGTTCTCAGATTCCACAGAAATAAGGCTAGCAAAGAGATCCACGAAATACAGATGTAACTCAGTGAGTGGAAGTCACATATCACAGAGCAGTTTCTCAGAAAGCTTCTTACCAGATTTCATCTGAGGATATTTCCTTTTTCACCATAGCCCTCTATGGGCTTCCAAATACCACTTTGCCAATTCCACAAGAACTGTCTTAGCGAAAGGCTTCTTGAGGGGAAAGCTGTAACTCTGTGAGATGATTTCACAGAACACAAAGAAGTTTCTCAGAAAGCTTCTTTCTCTTTGTTAACAGAGGATATTTCCTTGGGCCCTATAGTTTTCAAAGGGATCCGAAATATCTGTTCTCAGATTCCACAGAAATAAGGCTAGCAAAGAGATCCACGAAATACAGATGTAACTCTGTGAGTGGAAGTCACATATCACAGAGCAGTTTCTCAGAAAGCTTCTTTCCAGATTTCATCGGAGGATATTTCCTTTTTCAGCATAGCCCTCTAAGGGCTTCCAAATATCACTTTGCCAATTCCACAAGAACTGTCTTAGCGAAAGGATTCTTCAGGGGAAAGCTGTAACTCTCGGAGATGATTTCACAGAACACAAAGAAGTTTCTCAGAAAGCTTCTTTCTCTTTGTTATGGGAGGATATTTACTTTGGCCCTATAGTCTTCAAAGGGATCCGAAATATCTGTTCTCAGATTCCACAGAAATAAGGCTAGCAAAGAGATCCACGAAATACAGATGTAACTCTCTGAATGGAAGTCACAAATCACAGAGCAGTTTCTCAGAAATCTTCTTTCCAGATTTCATCGGTGGATATTTCTTTTTTCACCATAGCCCTCAATGGGCTCCCAAATATCACTTTGCCAATTCCACAAGAACTGTTTTAGCGAAACGCCTCTTGAGGGGAAAGCTGTAACTCTGTGAGATGATTTCACAGAACACAAAGAAGTTTCTCAGAAAGCTTCTTTCTCTTTTTTATGGGAGGATATTTCCTTTGTGCCTATAGTCTTCAAAGGGATCCGAAATATCTGTTCTCAGATTCCACAGAAATAAGGCTAGCAAGGAAATCCACGAAACACAGATGTAACTCTGTGAGTGGAAGTCACATATCACAGAGCAGTTTCTCAGAAAGCTTCTTTCCAGATTTCATCGGAGGATATTTCCTTTTTCACCATAGCCCTCTCTCGGCTTCCAAATATCACTTTGCCAATTCCACAAGAACTGTCTTAGCGAAACGCTTCTTGAGGGGAAAGCTGTAACTCTGTGAGATGATTTCACAGAACACAAAGAAGTTTCTCAGAAAACTTCTTTCACTTTGTTATCGGAGGATATTTCCTTTGGCCCTATAGTCTTCAAAGGGATCCGAAATATCTGTTCTCAGATTCCACAGAAATAAGGCTAGCAAAGAAATTCACGAAATACAGATGTAACTCAGTGAGTGGAAGTCACATATCACAGAACAGTTTCTCCGAAAGCTTCTTTCCAGATTTCATCGCAGGATATTACCTTTTTGACCATAGCCCTCTAAGGGCTTCCAAATATCACTTTGCCAATTCCACAAGAACTGTGTTAGCGAAAGGATTCTTGAGGGGAAAGCTGTAACTCTGTGAGATGATTTCACAGAACACAATGAAGTTCCTCAGAAAGCTTCTTTCTCTTTGTTATCGGAGGATATTTCCTTTGGCCCTATAGACTTCAAAGGGATCCGAAATATATGTTCTCAGATTCCACAGATATAAGGCTAGCAAAGAGATCCACGAAATACAGATGTAACTCTGTGAGTGGAAGTCACATATCTAAGAGCAGTTTCTCAGAAAGCTTCTTTCCAGATTTCACCGGAGGATATTTCCTTTTTCACCATAGCCCTCTATGGGTTTCCAAATATCACTTTGCCAATTCCACAAGAACTGTCTTAGCGAAAGGCTTCTTGAGGGGAAAGCTGTAACTCTGTGAGATGATTTCACAGAACACAAAGAAGTTTCTCAGAAAGCTTCTTTCTCTTTGTTATGGGAGGATATTTCCTTTGGCCCTATAGTCTTCAAAGGGATCCGAAATATCTGTTCTCAGATTCCACAGAAATAAGGCTAGCAAAAAGATCCACGAAATACAGATGTAACTCTGTGAGTGGAAGTCACATATCACAGAGCAGTTTCTCAGAAAGCTTCTTTCCAGATTTCATCGGAGGATATTTCCTTTCTCACCATAGCCCTCTATGGGCTTCCAAATATCACTTTGCCAATTCCACAAGAACTGTCTTAGCGAAAGGCTTCTTGAGGGGAAAGCTGTAACTCTGTGAGATGATTTCACAGAACACAAAGAAGTTTCTCAGAAAGCTTCTTTCTCTTTGTTATGGGAGGATATTTCCTCTGTCCCTACAGTCTTCAAAGGGAACCGAAATATCTGTTCTCAGATTCCACAGAAATAAGGCTAGCAAAGAGATCCATGAAATACAGATGTAACTCTGTGAGCGGAAGTCACATATCACAGAGCAGTTTCTCAGGAAGCTTCTTTCCAGATTTCATCGGAGGATATTTCCTTTTTCACCATAGCCCTCTACGGGCTTCCAAATATCTCTTTGCCAATTCCACAAGAACTGTCTTAGCGAAAGGCTTCTTAAGGGGAAAGTTGTAACTCTGTGAGATGATTTCACAGAACACAATGAAGTTTCTCAGACAGCTTCTTTCTCTTTGTTATCGGAGGATATTTCCTTTGGCCCTATAGTCTTCAAAGGGATCCGAAATATCTGTTCTCAGATTCCACAGAAATAAGGCTAGCAAAGAGATCCACGAAATACAGATGTAACTCTGTGAGTGGAAGTCACATATCACAGAGCAGTTTCTCAGAAAGCTTCTTTCCAGATTTCATCGGAGGATATTTCCTTTTTCACCATAGCCCTCTATGGGCTTCCAAATATCACTTTGCCAATTCCACAAGAACTGTCCTAGCGAAAGGCTTCTTGAGGGGAAAGCTGTAACTCTGTGAGATGATTTCACAGAACACAAAGAAGTTTCTCAGAAAGCTTCTTTCTCTTTGTTATCGGAGGATATTTCCTTTGGCCCTATAGTCTTCAAAGGGATCCGAAATATCTGTTCTCAGATTCCACAGAAATAAGGCTAGCGAAGAGATCCACGAAAAACAGATGTAACTCTGTGAGTGGAAGTCACATATCACAGAGCAGTTTCTCAAAAAGCTTCTTTCCAGATTTCATCGGAGGATATTTCCTTTTTCACCATATCCCTCTATGGGCTTCCAAATATCACTTTGCCAATTCGACAAGAACTGTCTTAGCGAAAGGCTTCTTGAGGGGAAAGCTGTAACTCTGTGAGATGATTTCACAGAACACAATGAAGTTTCTCAGAAAGCTTCTTTCTCTTTGTTATCGGAGGATATTTCCTTTGGCCCAATAATCTTCAAAGGGATCCGAAATATCCGTTCTCAGATTCCACAGAAATAAGTCTAGCAAAGAGATCCACGAAATACAGATGTAACTCTGTGAGTGGAAGTCACATATCACAGAGCAGTTTCTCAGAAAGCTTCTTTCCAGATTTCATCTGAGGATATTTCCTTTTTCACCATAGCCCTCTAAGGGCTTCCAAATATCACTTTGCCAATGCCACAAGAACTGTCTTAGCGAAAGACTTCTTGAGGGGAATGCTGTAACTCTGTGAGATGATTTCACAGAACACAAAGAGGTTTCTCAGAAAGTTTCTTTCCCTTTGTTATCGGAGGACGTTTCCTTTGGCCCTATAGTCTTCAAAGGGATCCGAAATATCTGTTCTCAGATTCCACAGAAATAAGGCTAGCAAAGAGATCCACGAAATACAGATGTAACTGTGTGAGTGGAAGTCACATATCACAGAGCAGTTTCTCAGAAAGCTTCTTTCCAGATTTCATCGGAGGATATTTCCTTTTTCACCATAGCCCTCTATGGGCTTCCAAATATCACTTTGCCAATTCCACAAGAACTGTCTTAGCGAAAGGCTTCTTGAGGGGCAAGCTGTAACTCTGTGAGATGATTTCACAGAACACAAAGAAGTTTCTCAGAAAGTTTCTTTCTCTTTGTTATGGGAGGATATTTCCTTTGGCCCTATAGTCTTCAAAGGGATCCGAAATATCTGTTCTCAGATTATACAGAAATAAGGCAGGCAAAGAGATCCACGAAATACAGATGTAACTCTGTGAGTGGAAGTCACATATCACAGAGCAGTTTCTCAGAAAGCTTGTTTCCAGATTTCATCAGTGGATATTTCCTTTTTCACCATAGCCCTCTATGGGCTTCCAAATATCAATTTACCAATTCCACAAGTACTGTCTTAGAGAAAGGCTTCTTGAGGGGAAAGCTGTAACTCTGTGAGATGATTTCACAGAACACAAGGAAGTTTCTCAGAAAGCTTCTTTCTCTTTTTTATGGGGGGATATTTCCTTTGACCCTATAGCCTTCAAAGGGATGCGAAATATCTGTTCTCAGATTCCACAGAAATAAGGCTAGCAAAGAGATCCACGAAATACAGATGTAACTCTGTGAGTGGAAGTCACATATCACAGAGCAGTTTCTCAGAAAACTTCTTTCCAGATGTCATCTGAGGATATTTCCTTTTTCACCATAGCCCTCTATGGGCTTGCAAATATCACTTTGCCAATTAAACGAGAACTGTCTTAGCGAAAGTCTTCTTAAGGGGAAAGCTGTAACTCTGTGAGATGATTTCACAGAACACAATGAAGTTTCTCAGAAAGCTTCTTTCTCTTTGTTATCGGAGGATATTTCCTTTGGCCCTATAGTCTTCAAAGGGATCCGAAATATCTGTTCTCAGATTATACAGAAATAAGGCAGTCAAAGAGATCCACGAAATACAGATGTAACTCTGTGAGTGGAAGTGACATATCACAGAGCAGTTTCTCGGAAATCTTCTTTCCAGATTTCATCGGAGGATATTTCCTTTTTCACCATAGCCCTCTAGGGGCTTCCAAATATCACTTTGCCAATTCCACACGAACTGTCTTTGCGAAAGGCTTCTTGAGGTGAAAGCTTTAACTCTGTGAGATGATATCACAGAACATAAAGAAGTTTGTCAGAAAGCTTCTTTCTCTTTGTTATCGGAAGATATTTCCTTTGGCCCTATAGTCTTCAAAGGGATCCGAAATATGTGTTCTCAGATTCCACAGAAAAAAGGCTAGCAAAGAGATCCACGAAATACAGATGTAACTCTGTGAGTGGAAGTCAAATATCACAGAGCAGTTTCTCAGAAAGCTTCTTTCCAGATTTCATCGGAGGATATTTCGTTTTTCACCCTAGCCCTCTATGGGCTTCCAAATATCACTTTGCCAATTCCACAAGAACTGTCTTAGCGAAAGGCTTCTTGAGGGGAAAGCTGTAACTCTGTGAGATGATTTCACAGAACACAATGAAGTTTCTCAGAAAGATTCTTTCTCTTTGTTATCGGAGGATATTTCCTTTGGCCCTATAGTCTTCAAAGGGATCCGAAATATCTGTTCTCAGATTCCACAGAAATAAGGCTAGCAAAGAGATCCACGAAATACAGATGTAACTCTGTGAGTGGAAGTCACATATCATAGAGCAGTTTCTCAGAAAGCTTGTTTCCAGATTTCATCGGAGGATATTTCCTTTTTCACCATAGCCCTCTATGGGCTTCCAGATATCACTTTGCCAATTCCACAAGAACTGTCTTAACGAAAGGCTTCTTGAGGAGAAAGCTGTAACTCTGTGAGATGATTTCACAGAACACAAAGAAGTTTCTCAGAAAGCTTCTTTCTCTTTGTTATCGGAGGATATTTCCTTTGGCCCTATAGTCTTCAAAGGGATCCGAAATATCTGTTCTCAGATTGCACAGAAATAAGGCTAGCATAGAGATCCACAAATTACAGATGTAACTCTGTGAGTGGAAGTCACATATCACACAGCAGTTTCTCAGAAAGCTTCTTTCCAAATTTCATCGGAGGATATTTCCTTTTTCACCATAGCCCTCTATGGTCTTCCAAATATCACTTTGCCAATTCCACAAGAACTGTCTTAGCGAAAGGCTTCTTGAGGGGAAAGCTGTAACTCTGTGAGATGATTTCACAGAACACAAAGAAGTTTCTCAGAAAGCTTCTTTCTCTTTGTTATCGGAGGATATTTCCTTTGGTCCTATAGTCTTCAAAGGGATCCGAAATATCTGTTCTCAGATTCCACAGAAATAAGGCTAGCAAAGAGACACACGAAATACAGATGTAACTCTGTGAGTGGAAGTCACATATCACAGAGCAGTTTCTCAGAAAGCTTCTTTCCAGATTTCATCTGAGGATATTACCTTTTTCACCATAACCCTGTATGGGCTTCCAAATATCACTTTGCCGATTCCACAAGAACTGTCTTAGCGAAAGGCTTCTTGTGGGGAAAGCTGTAGCTCTGTGAGATGATTTCACAGAACACAAAGAAGTTTCTCAGAAAGCTTCTTTCTCTTTGTTATGGGAGGCTATTTCCTTTGTCCCTACAGTCTTCAAAGGGATCCGAAATATCTGTTCTCAGATTCCACAGAAATAAGGCCAGCAAAGAGATCCACGAAATACAGATGTAACTCTGTGAGTGGAAGTCACATATCACAGAGCAGTTTCTCAGAAAGCTTCTTTCCAGATTTCATCTGAGGATATTTCATTTTTCACCATAGCCGTCTATGGGCTTCCAAATATCACTTTGCCAATTCCACAAGAACTGTCTTAGCGAAAGGATTCTTGAGGGGAAAGCTGTAACTCTGTGAGATGTTTTAACAGAACACAAAGAAGTTTCTCAGAAAGCTTCTTTCTCTTTGTTATGGGAGGATATTTCCTTTGGCCCTATAGTCTTCAAAGGGATCCGAAATATGTGTTCTCAGATTCCACAGAAAAAAGGCTAGCAAAGAAATTCACGAAATACAGATGTAACTCTGTGAGTGGAAGTCACATATCACAGAGCAGTTTCTCAGAAAGCTTCTTTCCAGATTTCATCGGAGGATATTTCCTTTTTCACCATAGTCCTCTATGGGCTTCCAAATATCACTTTGCCAATTCCACAAGAACTGTCTTAGCGAAAGGCTTCTTGAGGGGAAAGCTGTAACACTGTGAGATGATTTCACAGAACACAAAGAAGTTTCTCAGAAAGCTTCTTTCTCTTTGTTATCGGAGGATATTTCCTTTGGCCCTATAGTCTTCAAAGGGATCCGAAATATCTGTTCTCAGATTCCACAGAAATAAGGCTAGCAAAGAGATCCACGAAATACAGATGTAACTCTGTGAGTGGAAGTCACATATCACAGAGCAGTTTCTCGGAAATCTTCTTTCCAGATTTCATCGGAGGATATTTCCTTTTTCACCATAGCCCTCTAGGGGCTTCCAAATATCACTTTGCCAATTCCACAAGAACTGTCTTTGCGAAAGGCTTCTTGAGGGGAAAGCTTTAACTCTGTGAGATGATATCACAGAACATAAAGAAGTTTGTCAGAAAGCTTCTTTCTCTTTGTTATCGGAAGATATTTCCTTTGGCCCTATAGTCTTCAAAGGGATCCGAAATATGTGTTCTCAGATTCCACAGAAAAAAGGCTAGCAAAGAGATCCACGAAATACAGATGTAACTCTGTGAGTGGAAGTCAAATATCACAGAGCAGTTTCTCAGAAAGCTTCTTACCAGATTTCATCGGAGGATATTTCGTTTTTCACCCTAGCCCTCTATGGGCTTCCAAATATCACTTTGCCAATTCCACAAGAACTGTCTTAGCGAAAGGCTTCTTGAGGGGAAAGCTGTAACTCTGTGAGATGATTTCACAGAACACAATGAAGTTTCTCAGAAAGATTCTTTCTCTTTGTTATCGGAGGATATTTCCTTTGGCCCTATAGTCTTCAAAGGGATCCGAAATATCTGTTCTCAGATTCCACAGAAATAAGGCTAGCAAAGAGATCCACGAAATACAGATGTAACTCTGTGAGTGGAAGTCACATATCACAGAGTAGTTTCTCAGAAACTTTCTTTCCAGATTTCATCGGAGGATATTTCCTTTTTCAACATAGCCCTCTATGGGCTTACAAATATCACTTTGCCAATTCCACAAGAACTGTCTTTGCGAAAGGCTTCCTGAGGGGAAAGCTGTAACTCTGTGAGATGATTTCACAGAACACAAAGAAGTTTCTCAGAAAGATTCTTTCTCTTTGTTATGAGAGGATATTTCCTTTGGCCATATAGTCTTCAAAGGGATCCGAAATATCTTTTCTCAGATTCCACATATAAAGGCAAGCAAAGAGATACACGAAATACAGATGTAACTCTGTGAGTGGAAGTCACATATCACAGAGCAGTTTCTCAGAAAGCTTCTTTCCAGATTTCATCGGAGGATATTTCCTTTTTCACCATAGCCCTTTAGGGGCTTCCAAATATCACTTTGCCAATTCCACAACTGTCTTAGCGAAAGGCTTCCTGAGGGGAAAGCTTTAACTCTGTGAGATGATTTCACAGAACACAAAGAAGTTTCTCAGAAAGCTTCTTTCTCTTTGTTATGGGAGTATATTTCCTTTGGCCCTACAGTCTTCAAAGGGATCCGAAATATCTGTTCTCAGATTCCAAAGAAATAAGGCTAGCAAAAAGATCCACAAAATACAGATGTAACTCTGTGAGTGGAAGTCACATATCACAGTTCAGTTTCTCAGAAAGCTTCTTTCCAGATTTCATCGGAGGATATTTCCTTTTTCACCATAGCCCTCTAAGGGCTTCCAAATATCACTTTGCCTATTCCACAAGAACTGGCTTAGCGAAAGGCTTCTTGAGGGGAAAGCTGTAACTCTGTGAGATGATTTCTCAGAACACAAAGAAGTTTCTCAGAAAGCTTCTTTCTCTTTGTTATGGGAGGATATTTCCTTTAGCCCTATAGTCTTCAAAGGGATCCGAAATATCTGTTCTCAGATTCCACAGAAATAAGGCTAGCAAAGAAATTCACGAAATACAGATGTAACTCTGTGAGTGGAAGTCACATATCACAGAGCAGTTTCTCAGAAAGCTTCTTTCCAGATTTCATCGGAGGATATTTCCTTTTTGACCATAGCCCTCTAAGGGCTTCCAAATATCACTTTGCCAATTCCACAAGAACTGTCTTAGCGAAAGGCTTCTTGAGGGGAAAGCTGTAACTCTGTGAGATGATTTCTCAGAACACAAAGAAGTTTCTCAGAAAGCTTCTTTCTCTTTGTTATCGGAGGATATTTCCTTTGGCCCTATAGCCTTCAAAAGGATCCGAAATATCTGTTCTCAAATTCCACAGAAATAAGGCTAGCAAAGAAATCCACGAAATACAGATGTAACTCTGTGAGTGGAAGTCACATATCACAGAGCAGTTTCTCAGAAGGCTTCTTTCCAGATTTCATCGGAGGATATTTCCTTTTTCACCATAGCCCTCTATGGGCTTCCAAATATCACTTTGCCAATTTCCACAAGAACTGTCTTAGCGAAAGGCTTCTTGAGGGGAAAGCTGTAACTCTGTGAGATGATTTCACAGAACACAAAGAAGTTTCTCAGAAAGCTTCTTTCTCTTTGTTATCGGAGGATATTTCCTTTGGCCCTATAGTCTTCAAAGGGATCCGAAATATCTGTTCTCAGATTCCACAGAAATAAGGCTAGCAAAGAGACACACGAAATACAGATGTAACTCTGTGAGTGGAAGTCACATATCACAGAGCAGTTTCTCAGAAAGCTTCTTTCCAGATTTCATCTGAGGATATTACCTTTTTCACCATAGCCCTCTATGGGCTTCCAAATATCACTTTGCCAATTCCACAAGAACTGTCTTAGCGAAAGGCTTCTTGTGGGGAAAGCTGTAACTCTGTGAGATGATTTCACAGAAAACAAAGAAGTTTCTCAGAAAGCTTCTTTCTCTTTGTTATGGGAGGATATTTCCTTTGTCCCTACAGTCTTCAAAGGGATCGGTAATATCTGTTCTCAGATTCCACAGAAATAAGGCCAGCAAAGAGATCCACGAAATACAGATGTAACTCTGTGAGTGGAAGTCACATATCACAGAGCAGTTTCTCAGAAAGCTTCTTTCCAGATTTCATCGGAGGATATTTCGTTTTTCACCATAGCCCTCTATGGGCTTCCAAATATCACTTTGCCAATTCCACAAGAACTGTCTTAGCGAAAGGATTCTTGAGGGGAAAGCTGTAACTCTGTGAGATGATTTCACAGAACACAAAGAAGTTTCTCAGAAAGCTTCTTTCTCTTTGTTATGGGAGGATATTTCCTTTGGCCCTATAGTCTTCAAAGGGATCCGAAATATCTGTTCTCAGATTTCACAGAAATAAGGCTAGCAAAGAAATTCACGAAATACAGATGTAACTCAGTGAGTGGAAGTCACATATCACAGAACAGTTTCTCCGAAAGCTTCTTTCCAGATTTCATCGGAGGATATTTCCTTTTTGACCATAGCCCTCTAAGGGCTTCCAAATATCACTTTGCAAATTCCACAAGAACTGTCTTAGCGAAAGGCTTCTTGAGGGGAAAGCTGTAACTCCTTGAGATGATTTCACAGAACACCATGAAGTTTCCAGAAAGCTTCTTTCTCTTTGTTATCGGAGGATATTTCCTTTGGTCCTATAGTCTTCAAAGGGATCCGAAATATCTCTTCTCAGAATCCACAGAAATAAGGCTAGCAAAGAGACACACGAAATACAGATGTAACTCTGTGAGTGGAAGTCACATATCACAGAGCAGTTTCTCAGAAAGCTTCTTTCCAGATTTCATCGGAGGATATTTCCTTTTTCACCTTAGCCCTCTATGGGCTTCCAAATATCACTTTGCCAATTCCACAAGAACTGTCCTAGCGAAAGGCTTCTTGAGGGGAAAGCTGTAACTCTGTGAGATGATTTCTCAGAACACAAAGAAGTTTCTCAGAAAGCTTCTTTCTCTTTCTTATCGGAGGATATTTCCTTTGGCCCTATAGTCTTCCAAGGTATCCGAAATATCTCTTCTCAGATTCCACAGAAATAAGACTAGCAAAGAGATCCACGAAATACAGATGTAACTCTGTGAGTGGAAGTCACATATCACAGAGCAGTTTCTCAGAAAGCTTCTTTCCAGATTTCATCGGAGGATATTTCTTTTTTCACCATAGCCCTCTATGGGCTTCCAAATATCACTTTGCCAATTCCACAAGAACTGTCTTAGCGAAAGGCTTCTTGAGGGGAAAGCTGTAACTCTGTGAGATGATTTCTCAGAACACAAAGAAGTTTCTCAGAAAGCTTCTTTCTCTTTGTTATGGGAGGATATTTCCTTTGGCCCTATAGTCTTCAAAGGGATCCGAAATGTCTGTTCTCAGATTCCACAGAAATAGGGCTAGCAAAGAAATCCACGAAATACAGATATAACTCTGTGAGTGGAAGTCACATATCACAGAGCAGTTTCTCAGAAAGCTTCTTTCCAATTTCATCGGAGGATATTTCCTTTTTCACCATAGCCCTCTATGGGCTTACAAATATCACTTTGCCAATTCCACAAGAACTGTCTTAGCGAAAGGCTTCTTGAGGGGAAAGCTGTAACTCTGTGAGATGATTTCACAGAACACAAAGAAGTTTCTCAGAAAGCTTCTTTCTCTTTGTTATCGGAGGATATTTCCTTTGGCCCTATAGTCTTCAAAGGGATCCGAAATATCTGTTCTCAGATTCCACAGAAATAAGGCTAGCAAAGAGACACACGAAATACAGATGTAACTCTGTGAGTGGAAGTCACATATCACAGAGCAGTTTCTCAGAAAGCTTCTTTCCAGATTTCATCTGAGGATATTTCCTTTTTCACCATAGCCCTCTATGGGCTTCCAAATATCACTTTGCCAATTCCACAAGAACTGTCTTAGCGAAAGGCTTCTTGTGGGGAAAGCTGTAACTCTGTGAGATGATTTCACAGAAAACAAAGAAGTTTCTCAGAAAGCTTCTTTCTCTTTGTTATGGGAGGATATTTCCTTTGTCCCTACAGTCTTCAAAGGGATCGGTAATATCTGTTCTCAGATTCCACAGAAATAAGGCCAGCAAAGAGATCCACGAAATACAGATGTAACTCTGTGAGTGGAAGTCACATATCACAGAGCAGTTTCTCAGAAAGCTTCTTTCCAATTTCATCGGAGGATATTTCCTTTTTCACCATAGCCCTCTATGGGCTTACAAATATCACTTTGCCAATTCCACAAGAACTGTCTTAGCGAAAGGCTTCTTGAGGGGAAAGCTGTAACTCTGTGAGATGATTTCTCAGAACACAAAGAAGTTTCTCAGAAAGCTTCTTTCTCTTTGTTATGGGAGGATATTTCCTTTAGCCCTATAGTCTTCAAAGGGATCCGAAATATCTGTTCTCAGATTCCACAGAAATAAGGCTAGCAAAGAAATTCACGAAATACAGATGTAACTCTGTGAGTGGAAGTCACATATCACAGAGCAGTTTCTCAGAAAGCTTCTTTCCAGATTTCATCGGAGGATATTTCCTTTTTGACCATAGCCCTCTAAGGGCTTCCAAATATCACTTTGCCAATTCCACAAGAACTGTCTTAGCGAAAGGCTTCTTGAGGGGAAAGCTGTAACTCTGTGAGATGATTTCTCAGAACACAAAGAAGTTTCTCAGAAAGCTTCTTTCTCTTTGTTATCGGAGGATATTTCCTTTGGCCCTATAGCCTTCAAAAGGATCCGAAATATCTGTTCTCAAATTCCACAGAAATAAGGCTAGCAAAGAAATCCACGAAATACAGATGTAACTCTGTGAGTGGAAGTCACATATCACAGAGCAGTTTCTCAGAAGGCTTCTTTCCAGATTTCATCGGAGGATATTTCCTTTTTCACCATAGCCCTCTATGGGCTTCCAAATATCACTTTGCTAATTTCCACAAGAACTGTCTTAGCGAAAGGCTTCTTGAGGGGAAAGCTGTAACTCTGTGAGATGATTTCACAGAACACAAAGAAGTTTCTCAGAAAGCTTCTTTCTCTTTGTTATCGGAGGATATTTCCTTTGGCCCTATAGTCTTCAAAGGGATCCGAAATATCTGTTCTCAGATTCCACAGAAATAAGGCTAGCAAAGAGACACACGAAATACAGATGTAACTCTGTGAGTGGAAGTCACATATCACAGAGCAGTTTCTCAGAAAGCTTCTTTCCAGATTTCATCTGAGGATATTTCCTTTTTCACCATAGCCCTCTATGGGCTTCCAAATATCACTTTGCCAATTCCACAAGAACTGTCTTAGCGAAAGGCTTCTTGTGGGGAAAGCTGTAACTCTGTGAGATGATTTCACAGAAAACAAAGAAGTTTCTCAGAAAGCTTCTTTCTCTTTGTTATGGGAGGATATTTCCTTTGTCCCTACAGTCTTCAAAGGGATCGGTAATATCTGTTCTCAGATTCCACAGAAATAAGGCCAGCAAAGAGATCCACGAAATACAGATGTAACTCTGTGAGTGGAAGTCACATATCACAGAGCAGTTTCTCAGAAAGCTTCTTTCCAGATTTCATCGGAGGATATTTCGTTTTTCACCATAGCCCTCTATGGGCTTCCAAATATCACTTTGCCAATTCCACAAGAACTGTCTTAGCGAAAGGATTCTTGAGGGGAAAGCTGTAACTCTGTGAGATGATTTCACAGAACACAAAGAAGTTTCTCAGAAAGCTTCTTTCTCTTTGTTATGGGAGGATATTTCCTTTGGCCCTATAGTCTTCAAAGGGATCCGAAATATCTGTTCTCAGATTTCACAGAAATAAGGCTAGCAAAGAAATTCACGAAATACAGATGTAACTCAGTGAGTGGAAGTCACATATCACAGAACAGTTTCTCCGAAAGCTTCTTTCCAGATTTCATCGGAGGATATTTCCTTTTTGACCATAGCCCTCTAAGGGCTTCCAAATATCACTTTGCAAATTCCACAAGAACTGTCTTAGCGAAAGGCTTCTTGAGGGGAAAGCTGTAACTCCTTGAGATGATTTCACAGAACACCATGAAGTTTCCAGAAAGCTTCTTTCTCTTTGTTATCGGAGGATATTTCCTTTGGTCCTATAGTCTTCAAAGGGATCCGAAATATCTCTTCTCAGAATCCACAGAAATAAGGCTAGCAAAGAGACACACGAAATACAGATGTAACTCTGTGAGTGGAAGTCACATATCACAGAGCAGTTTCTCAGAAAGCTTCTTTCCAGATTTCATCGGAGGATATTTCCTTTTTCACCTTAGCCCTCTATGGGCTTCCAAATATCACTTTGCCAATTCCACAAGAACTGTCCTAGCGAAAGGCTTCTTGAGGGGAAAGCTGTAACTCTGTGAGATGATTTCTCAGAACACAAAGAAGTTTCTCAGAAAGCTTCTTTCTCTTTCTTATCGGAGGATATTTCCTTTGGCCCTATAGTCTTCCAAGGTATCCGAAATATCTCTTCTCAGATTCCACAGAAATAAGACTAGCAAAGAGATCCACGAAATACAGATGTAACTCTGTGAGTGGAAGTCACATATCACAGAGCAGTTTCTCAGAAAGCTTCTTTCCAGATTTCATCGGAGGATATTTCTTTTTTCACCATAGCCCTCTATGGGCTTCCAAATATCACTTTGCCAATTCCACAAGAACTGTCTTAGCGAAAGGCTTCTTGAGGGGAAAGCTGTAACTCTGTGAGATGATTTCTCAGAACACAAAGAAGTTTCTCAGAAAGCTTCTTTCTCTTTGTTATGGGAGGATATTTCCTTTGGCCCTATAGTCTTCAAAGGGATCCGAAATGTCTGTTCTCAGATTCCACAGAAATAGGGCTAGCAAAGAAATCCACGAAATACAGATATAACTCTGTGAGTGGAAGTCACATATCACAGAGCAGTTTCTCAGAAAGCTTCTTTCCAATTTCATCGGAGGATATTTCCTTTTTCACCATAGCCCTCTATGGGCTTACAAATATCACTTTGCCAATTCCACAAGAACTGTCTTAGCGAAAGGCTTCTTGAGGGGAAAGCTGTAACTCTGTGAGATGATTTCACAGAACACAAAGAAGTTTCTCAGAAAGCTTCTTTCTCTTTGTTATCGGAGGATATTTCCTTTGGCCCTATAGTCTTCAAAGGGATCCGAAATATCTGTTCTCAGATTCCACAGAAATAAGGCTAGCAAAGAGACACACGAAATACAGATGTAACTCTGTGAGTGGAAGTCACATATCACAGAGCAGTTTCTCAGAAAGCTTCTTTCCAGATTTCATCTGAGGATATTTCCTTTTTCACCATAGCCCTCTATGGGCTTCCAAATATCACTTTGCCAATTCCACAAGAACTGTCTTAGCGAAAGGCTTCTTGTGGGGAAAGCTGTAACTCTGTGAGATGATTTCACAGAAAACAAAGAAGTTTCTCAGAAAGCTTCTTTCTCTTTGTTATGGGAGGATATTTCCTTTGTCCCTACAGTCTTCAAAGGGATCGGTAATATCTGTTCTCAGATTCCACAGAAATAAGGCCAGCAAAGAGATCCACGAAATACAGATGTAACTCTGTGAGTGGAAGTCACATATCACAGAGCAGTTTCTCAGAAAGCTTCTTTCCAATTTCATCGGAGGATATTTCCTTTTTCACCATAGCCCTCTATGGGCTTACAAATATCACTTTGCCAATTCCACAAGAACTGTCTTAGCGAAAGGCTTCTTGAGGGGAAAGCTGTAACTCTGTGAGATGATTTCACAGAACACAATGAAGTTTCTCAGAAAGCTTCTTTCTCTTTGTTATGGGAGGATATTTCCTTTGGCCCTAGGGTCTTCAAAGGGACCGAAATATCTGTTCTCAGATTCGACAGAAATAAGGCTAGCAAAGAGATCCACGAAATACAGATGTAACTCTGTGAGTGGAAGTCACATATCACAGAGCAGTTTCTCAGAAAGCTTCTTTCCAGATTTCATCGGAGGATATTTCCTTTTTCACCATAGCCCTCTATGTGCTTCCAAATATCACTTTGCCAATTCCACAAGAACTGTCTTAGCGAAAGGCTTCTTGAAGGGAAAGCTGTAACTCTGTGAGATGATTTCACAGAACACAAAGAAGTTTCTCAGAAAGCTTCTTTCTCTTTTTTAACAGAGGATATTTCCTTGGGCCCTATAGTTTTCAAAGGGATCCGAAATATCTGTTCTCAGATTCCAAAGAAATAAGGCTAGCAAAGAGATCCACGAAATACAGATGTAACTCTGTGAGTGGAAGTCACATATGACAGAGCAGTTTCTCAGAAAGCTTCTTTCCAGATTTCATCGGAGGATATTTCCTTTTTCACCATAGCCCTCTAAGAGCTTCCAAATATCACTTTGCCAATTCCACAAGAACTGTCTTAGCGAAAGTCTTCTTGAGGGGAAAGCTGTAACTCTGAGAGATGATTTCACAGAACACAAAGAAGTTTCTCAGAAAGCTTCCTTCTCTTTGTTATGGGAGGATATTTCTTTTGGCCCTAGGGTCTTCAAAGGGATCCGAAATATCTGTTCTCAGATTCCACAGAAATAAGGCTAGCAAAGAGATCCACGAAATACAGATGTAACTCTGAGAGTGGAAGTCACATATCACAGAGCAGTATCTCAGAAAGCTTCTTTCCATATTTCATCGGAGGATATTTAATTTTTCACCATAGCCCTCTATGGGCTTCCAAATATCACTTTGCCAATTCCACAAGAACTGTCTTAGCGAAAGGCTTCTTGAGGGGAAAGCTGTAACTCTGAGAGATGATTTCACAGAACACAATGAAGTTTCTCAGAAAGCTTCTTTCTCTTTGTTATGGGAGGATATTTCCTTTGGCCCTATAGTCTTCAAAGGGATCCGAAATATCTGTTCTCAGATTCCACAGAAATAAGGCTAGCAAAGAGATCCACGAAATACAGATGTAGCTCTGATAGTGGAAGTCACATATCACAGAGCAGTTTCTCAGAAAGCTTCTTTGCAGATTTCATCTGAGGATATTTCATTTTCCACCATAGCCCTCTGTGGGCTGCCAAATATCACTTTGCCAATTCCACAAGAACTGTCTTAGAGAAAGGCTTCTTGAGGGGAAAGCTGTAACTCTGGGAGATGATTTCACAGAACACAAAGAAGTTTCTCAGAAAGCTTCTTTCTCTTTGTTATCGGAGGATATTTCCTTTGGTCCTATAGTCCTCAAAGGGATCCGAAATATCTGTCCTCAGATTCCACAGAAATAAGGCTAGCAAAGAGATCCACGAAATACAGATGTAACTCTGTGAGTGGAAGTCACATATCACAGAGCAGTTTCTCAGAAAGCTTCTTTCCAGATTTCATCGGAGGATATTTCCTTTCTCACCATAGCAGTCTATGAGCTTCCAAATATCACTTTGCCAATTCCACAAGAACTGTCTTAGCGAAAGGCTTCTTGAGGGGAAAGCTGTAACTCTGTGAGATGATTTCACAGAACACAATGAAGTTTGTCAGAAAGCTTCTTTCACTTTGTTATCGGAGGATATTTCCTTTGGCCCTATAGTCTTCAAAGGGATCCGAAATATCTGTTCTCAGATGCCACAGAAATAAGGCTAGCAAAGAGATCCACGAAATACAGATGTAACTCTGAGAGTGGAAGTCACATATCACAGAGCAGTTTCTCAGAAAGCTTCTTTCCAGATTTCATCGGTGGATATTTCCTTTTTCACCATAGCACTCTATGGGCTTCCAAATATCACTTTGCCAATTCCACAAGAACTGTCTTAGCGAAAGGCTTCTTGAGGGGAAAGCTGTAACTCTGGGAGACGATTTCACAGAACACAAAGAAGTTTCTCAGAAAGCTTCTTTCTCTTTGTTATCGGAGGATATTTCCTTTGGCCCTATAGTCTTCAAAGGGATCCGAAATATCTGTTCTCAGATTCCACAGAAATAAGGCTAGCAAAGAGATCCACGAAATACAGATGTAACTCTGTGAGTGGAAGTCACATATCACAGAGCAGTTTCTTAGAAATCTTCTTTCCAGATTTCATCGGTGGATATTTCCTTTTTCACCATAGCCCTCTAAGGGCTTCCAAATATCAGTTTGCCAATTCCACAAGAACTGTCTTAGCGAAAGGCTTCTTGAGGGGAAAGCTGTAACTCTGTGAGATGATTTCTCAGAACACAAAGAAGTTTCTCAGAAAGCTTCTTTCTCTTTGTTATGGGAGGATATTTCCTTTGGCCCTATAGTCTTCAAAGGGATCCGAAATGTCTGTTCTCAGATTCCACAGAAATAAGGCTAGCAAAGAAATCCACGAAATACAGATGTAACTCTGTGAGTGGAAGTCACATATCACAGAGCAGTTTCTCAGAAAGCTTCTTTCCAATTTCATCGGAGGATATTTCCTTTTTCACCATAGCCCTCTATGGGCTTACAAATATCACTTTGCCAATTCCACAAGAACTGTCTTAGCGAAAGGCTTCTTGAGGGGAAAGCTGTAACTCTGTGAGATGATTTCACAGAACACAATGAAGTTTCTCAGAAAGCTTCTTTCTCTTTGTTATGGGAGGATATTTCCTTTGGCCCTATAGTCTTCAAAGGGATCCGAAATATCTGTTCTCAGATTCGACAGAAATAAGGCTAGCAAAGAGATCCACGAAATACAGATGTAACTCTGTGAGTGGAAGTCACATATCACAGAGCAGTTTCTCAGAAAGCTTCTTTCCAGATTTCATCGGAGGATATTTCCTTTTTCACCATAGCCCTCTATGGGCTTCCAAATATCACTTTGCCAATTCCACAAGAACTGTCTTAGCGAAAGGCTTCTTGAAGGGAAAGCTGTAACTCTGTGAGATGATTTCACAGAACACAAAGAAGTTTCTCAGAAAGCTTCTTTCTCTTTGTTAACAGAGGATATTTCCTTGGGCCCTATAGTTTTCAAAGGGATCCGAAATATCTGTTCTCAGATTCCAAAGAAATAAGGCTAGCAAAGAGATCCACGAAATACAGATGTAACTCTGTGAGTGGAAGTCACATATGACAGAGCAGTTTCTCAGAAAGCTTCTTTCCAGATTTCATCGGAGGATATTTCCTTTTTCACCATAGCCCTCTAAGAGCTTCCAAATATCACTTTGCCAATTCCACAAGAACTGTCTTAGCGAAAGTCTTCTTGAGGGGAAAGCTGTAACTCTGAGAGATGATTTCACAGAACACAAAGAAGTTTCTCAGAAAGCTTCTTTCTCTTTGTTATGGGAGGATATTTCTTTTGGCCCTAGGGTCTTCAAAGGGATCCGAAATATCTGTTCTCAGATTCCACAGAAATAAGGCTAGCAAAGAGATCCACGAAATACAGATGTAACTCTGAGAGTGGAAGTCACATATCACAGAGCAGTATCTCAGAAAGCTTCTTTCCAGATTTCATCGGAGGATATTTAATTTTTCACCATAGCCCTCTATGGGCTTCCAAATATCACTTTGCCAATTCCACAAGAACTGTCTTAGCGAAAGGCTTCTTGAGGGGAGAGCTGTAACTCTGAGAGATGATTTCACAGAACACAATGAAGTTTCTCAGAAAGCTTCTTTCTCTTTGTTATGGGAGGATATTTCCTTTGGCCCTATAGTCTTCAAAGGGATCCGAAATATCTGTTCTCAGATTCCACAGAAATAAGGCTAGCAAAGAGATCCACGAAATACAGATGTAGCTCTGATAGTGGAAGTCACATATCACAGAGCAGTTTCTCAGAAAGCTTCTTTGCAGATTTCATCTGAGGATATATCCTTTTCCACCATAGCCCTCTGTGGGCTGCCAAATATCACTTTGCCAATTCCACAAGAACTGTCTTAGAGAAAGGCTTCTTGAGGGGAAAGCTGTAACTCTGGGAGATGATTTCACAGAACACAAAGAAGTTTCTCAGAAAGCTTCTTTCTCTTTGTTATCGGAGGATATTTCCTTTGGTCCTATAGTCCTCAAAGGGATCCGAAATATCTGTCCTCAGATTCCACAGAAATAAGGCTAGCAAAGAGATCCACGAAATACAGATGTAACTCTGTGAGTGGAAGTCACATATGACAGAGCAGATTCTCAGAAAGCTTCTTTCCAGATTTCATCGGAGGATATTTCCTTTTTCACCATAGCCCTCTAAGAGCTTCCAAATATCACTTTGCCAATTCCACAAGAACTGTCTTAGCGAAAGTCTTCTTGAGGGGAAAGCTGTAACTCTGAGAGATGATTTCACAGAACACAAAGAAGTTTCTCAGAAAGCTTCTCTCTCTTTGTTATGGGAGGATATATCTTTTGGCCCTAGGGTCTTCAAAGGGATCCGAAATATCTGTTCTCACATTCCACAGAAATAAGGCTAGCAAAGAGATCCACGAAAAACAGATGTAACTCTGTGAGTGGAAGTCACATATCACAGAGCAGTTTCTCAGAAAGCTTCTTTCCAGATTTCACCGGAGGATATTTCCTTTTTCACCATAGCCCTCTATGGGCTTCCTAATATCACTTTGCCAATTCCACAAGAACTGTCTTAGCGAAAGGACTCTTGAGGGGAAAGCTGTAACTCTCTGAGATGATTTCACAGAACACAAAGAAGTTTCTCAGAAAGCTTCTTTCTCTTTGTTATGGGAGGATATTTCCTTAGGCCCTATAGTCTTCAAAGGGATCCGAAATATCTGTTCTCAGATTCCATATAAATAAGGCTATCAAAGAGATCCACGAAATACTGATGTAACACGGTGAGTGGAAGTCTCATATCACAGAGCAGTATCTCAGAAATCTTCTTTCCAGATTTCATCGGTGGATATTTCCTTTTTCACCATAGCCCTCTATGGGCTTCCAAATATCACTTTGCCAATTCCACAAGAACTGTCTTAGCGATAGGCTTCTTTAGGAGAAAGCTGTAACTCTGTGAGATGATTTCACAGAACACAAAGAAGTTTCTCAGAAAGCTTCTTTCTCTTTTTTATGGGAGGATATTTCCTTTCTCCCTATAGTCTTCAAAGGGATCCGAAATGTCTGTTCTCAGATTCCACAGAAATAAGGCAAGCAAAGAAATCCACGAAATACAGATGTAACTCTGTGAGTGGAAGTCACATATCACAGAGCAGTTTCTCAGAAAGCTTCTTTCCAGATTTCATCAGAGGATATTTCCTTTTTCACCATAGCCCTCTATGGGCTTCCAAATATCACTTTGCCAATTCCACAAGAACTGTCTTAGCGAAAGGCTTCTTGAGGGGAAAGCTGTAACTCTGAGAGATGATTTCACAGAACACAATGAAGTTTCTCAGAAAGCTTCTTTCTCTTTGTTATGGGAGGATATTTCCTTTGGCCCTAGAGTCTTCAAAGGGATCCGAAATATCTGTTCTCAGATTCCACAGAAATAAGGATAATAAAGAGACACACGAAATACAGATGTAACTCTGAGAGTGGAAGTCACATATCACAGAGCAGTTTCTCAGAAAGCTTCTTTCCAGATTTCATCGGAGGATATTTCCTTTTTCACCAAAGCACTCTATGGGCTTCCAAATATCACTTTCCCAATTCCACAAGAACTGTCTTAGCGAAAGGCTTCTTGAGGGGAAAGCTGTAACTCTGTGAGATTTCTCAGAACACAAAGAAGTTTCTCAGAAAGCTTCTTTCTCTTTGTTATCGGAGGATATTTCCTTTGTCCCTACAGTCTTCAAAGGGATCCGAAATATCTGTTCTCAGATTCCACAGAAATAAGGCTAGCAAAAAGATTCACGAAATACAGATGTAACTCTGTGAGTGGAAGTCACATATCACAGAGCAGTTTCTCAGAAAGATTTTTTCCAGATTTCATCGAAGGATATTTCCTTTTTGACCATAGCCCTCTAAGGGCTTCCAAATATCACTTTGCCAATTCCACAAGAACTGTCTTAGCGATAGGCTTCTTGAGGGGAAAGCTGTAACTCTTTGAGATGATTTCTCAGAACACAAAGAAGTTTCTCAGAAAGCTTCTTTCTCTTTGTTATCGGAGGATATTTCCTTTGGCCCTATAGCCTTCAAAGGGATCCGAAATATCTGTTCTCAAATTCCACAGAAATAAGGGTAGCAAAGAAATCCACGAAATACAGATGTAACTCTGTGAGTGGAAGTCACATATCACAGAGCAGTTTCTCAGAAAGCTTCTTTCCAGATTTCATCGGAGGATATTTCCTTTTTCACCATAGCCCTCTATGGGCTTCCAAATATCACTTTGCCAATTCCACAAGAACTGTCTTAGCGAAAGTCTTCTTGAGGGGAAAGCTGTAACTCTGAGAGATGATTTCACAGAACACAAAGAAGTTTCTCAGAAAGCTTCCTTCTCTTTGTTATGGGAGGATATTTCTTTTGGCCCTAGGGTCTTCAAAGGGATCCGAAATATCTGTTCTCAGATTCCACAGAAATAAGGCTAGCAAAGAGATCCACGAAATACAGATGTAACTCTGAGAGTGGAAGTCACATATCACAGAGCAGTATCTCAGAAAGCTTCTTTCCATATTTCATCGGAGGATATTTAATTTTTCACCATAGCCCTCTATGGGCTTCCAAATATCACTTTGCCAATTCCACAAGAACTGTCTTAGCGAAAGGCTTCTTGAGGGGAAAGCTGTAACTCTGAGAGATGATTTCACAGAACACAATGAAGTTTCTCAGAAAGCTTCTTTCTCTTTGTTATGGGAGGATATTTCCTTTGGCCCTATAGTCTTCAAAGGGATCCGAAATATCTGTTCTCAGATTCCACAGAAATAAGGCTAGCAAAGAGATCCACGAAATACAGATGTAGCTCTGATAGTGGAAGTCACATATCACAGAGCAGTTTCTCAGAAAGCTTCTTTGCAGATTTCATCTGAGGATATTTCATTTTCCACCATAGCCCTCTGTGGGCTGCCAAATATCACTTTGCCAATTCCACAAGAACTGTCTTAGAGAAAGGCTTCTTGAGGGGAAAGCTGTAACTCTGGGAGATGATTTCACAGAACACAAAGAAGTTTCTCAGAAAGCTTCTTTCTCTTTGTTATCGGAGGATATTTCCTTTGGTCCTATAGTCCTCAAAGGGATCCGAAATATCTGTCCTCAGATTCCACAGAAATAAGGCTAGCAAAGAGATCCACGAAATACAGATGTAACTCTGTGAGTGGAAGTCACATATCACAGAGCAGTTTCTCAGAAAGCTTCTTTCCAGATTTCATCGGAGGATATTTCCTTTCTCACCATAGCAGTCTATGGGCTTCCAAATATCACTTTGCCAATTCCACAAGAACTGTCTTAGCGAAAGGCTTCTTGAGGGGAAAGCTGTAACTCTGTGAGATGATTTCACAGAACACAATGAAGTTTGTCAGAAAGCTTCTTTCACTTTGTTATCGGAGGATATTTCCTTTGGCCCTATAGTCTTCAAAGGGATCCGAAATATCTGTTCTCAGATGCCACAGAAATAAGGCTAGCAAAGAGATCCACGAAATACAGATGTAACTCTGAGAGTGGAAGTCACATATCACAGAGCAGTTTCTCAGAAAGCTTCTTTCCAGATTTCATCGGTGGATATTTCCTTTTTCACCATAGCACTCTATGGGCTTCCAAATATCACTTTGCCAATTCCACAAGAACTGTCTTAGCGAAAGGCTTCTTGAGGGGAAAGCTGTAACTCTGGGAGACGATTTCACAGAACACAAAGAAGTTTCTCAGAAAGCTTCTTTCTCTTTGTTATCGGAGGATATTTCCTTTGGCCCTATAGTCTTCAAAGGGATCCGAAATATCTGTTCTCAGATTCCACAGAAATAAGGCTAGCAAAGAGATCCACGAAATACAGATGTAACTCTGTGAGTGGAAGTCACATATCACAGAGCAGTTTCTCAGAAAGCTTCTTTCCAGATTTCATCGGTGGATATTTCCTTTTTCACCATAGCCCTCTAAGGGCTTCCAAATATCAGTTTGCCAATTCCACAAGAACTGTCTTAGCGAAAGGCTTCTTGAGGGGAAAGCTGTAACTCTGTGAGATGATTTCACAGAACACAAAGAAGTTTCTCAGAAAGCATCTTTCTCTTTGTTAACAGAGGATATTTCCTTGGGCCCTACAGTTTTCAAAGGGATCCGAAATATCTGTTTTCAGATTCCACAGAAATAAGGCTAGCAAAGAGATCCACGAAATACAGATGTAACTCTGTGAGTGGAAGTCACATATGACAGAGCAGTTTCTCAGAAAGCTTCTTTCCAGATTTCATCGGAGGATATTTCCTTTTTCACCTTAGCCCTCTATGGGATTGCAAATATCACTTTGCCAATTCCACAAGAACTGTCTTAGCGAAAGGCTTCTTGAGGGGAAAGCTGTAACTCTGTGAGATGATTTCACAGAACACAAAGAAGTTTCTCAGAAAGCTTCTTTCTCTTTGTTATGGGAGGATATTTCCTTTGGCCCTATAGTTTTCAAAGGGATCCGAAATATCCGTTCTCAGATTCCACAGAAATAAGGCTAGGAAAGAGATACACGAAATACAGATGTAACTCTGTGAGTGGAAGTCACATATCACAGAGCAGTTTCTCAGAAATCTTCTTTCCAGATTTCATCGGAGGATATTTCCTTTTTCACCATAGCCCTCTATGGGCTTCCAAATATCACTTTGCCAATTCCACAAGAACTGTCTTAGCGAAAGGCTTCTTGAGGGGAAAGCTATAACTCTGGGAGATGATTTCACAGAACACAAAGAAGTTTCTCAGAAAGCTTCTTTCTCTTTGTTATCGGAGGATATTTCCTTTGGCCCTATAGTCTTCAAAGGGATCCGAAATATCTGTTCTCAGATTCCACAGAAATAAGACTAGCAAAGAGATCCACGAAATACAGATGTAACTCTGTGAGTGGAAGTCACTTATCACAGAGCAGTTTCTCAGAAAGCTTCTTTCCAGATTTCATCGTAGGATATTTCCTTTTTCACCATAGACCTCTATGGGCTTCCAAATATCACTTTGCCCATTCCACAAGAACTGTCTTAGCGAAAGGATTCTTCAGGGGAAAGCTGTAACTCTGTGAGATGATTTCACAGAACACAAAGAAGTTTCTCAGGAAGCTTCTTTCTCTTTGTTATCGGAGGATATTTCCTTTGGCCCTGTAGTCTTCAAAGGGATCCGAAATATCCGTTCTCAGATTCCACAGAAATAAGGATAATAAAGAGATCCACGAAATACCGATGTAACTCTGTGAGTGGATGTCACATATCACAGAGCAGTTTCTCAGAAAGCTTCTTTCCAGATTTCATCGGAGGATATTTCCTTTTTCACCATAGCCCTCTATGGGCTTCCAAATATCACTTTGCCAATTCCACAAGAACTGTCGTAGCGAAAGGCTTCTTGAGAGGAAAGCTGTAACTCTGTGAGATGATTTCACAGAACACAAAGAAGTTTCTCAGAAAGCTTCTTTCTCTTTGTTATCGGAGGATATTTCCTTTGGCCCTATAGTCTTCAAAGGGATCCGAAATATCTGTTCTCAGATTCCACAGAAATAAGGCTAGCAAAGAGACACACGAAATACAGATGTAACTCTGTGAGTGGAAGTCACATATCACAGAGCAGTTTCTCAGAAAGCTTCTTTCCAGATTTCATCGGAGGATATTTCCTTTTTCACCATAGCCCTCTATGGGCTTCCAAATATCACTTTGCCAATTCCACAAGAACTGTCTTAGCGAAAGGCTTCTTGTGGGGAAAGCTGTAACTCTGTGAGATGATTTCACAGAACACAAAGAAGTTTCTCAGAAAGCTTCTTTCTCTTTGTTATCGAAGGATATTTCCTTTGGCCCTATAGTCTTCAAAGGGATCCGAAATATCTGTTCTCAGATTCCACAGAAATAAGGCTAGCAAAGAGACACACGAAATACATATGTAACTCTGTGAGTGAAAGTCACATATCACAGAGCAGTTTCTCAGAAAGCTTCTTTCCAGATTTCATCGGAGGATATTTCCTTTTTCACCATAGCCCTCTATGGGCTTCCAAATATCACTTTGCCCATTCCACAAGAACTGTCTTAGCGAAAGGATTCTTCAGGGGAAAGCTGTAACTCTGTGAGATGATTTCACAGAACACAAAGAAGTTTCTCAGGAAGCTTCTTTCTCTTTGTTATCGGAGGATATTTCCTTTGGCCCTATAGTCTTCAAAGGGATCCGAAATATCCGTTCTCAGATTCCACAGAAATAAGGATAATAAAGAGATCCACGAAATACAGATGTAACTCTGTGAGTGGAAGTCACATATCACAGAGCAGTTTCTCAGAAAGCTTCTTTCCAGATTTCCTCTGAGGATATTTCCTTTTTCACCATAGCCCTCTATGGGCTTCCAAATATCACTTTTCCAATTCCACAAGAACTGTCGTAGCGAAAGGCTTCTTGGAGGAAAGCTGTAACTCTGTGAGATGATTTCACAGAACACAAAGAAGTTTCTCAGAAAGCTTCTTTCTCTGTGTTATGGGAGTATATTTCCTTTGTCCCTACAGTCTTCAAAGGGATCCGAAATATCTGTTCTCAGATTCCACAGAAATAAGGCTAGCAAAAAGATCCACAAAATACAGATGTAACTCTGTGAGTGGAAGTCACATATCACAGTTCAGTTTCTCAGAACGCTTCTTTCCAGATTTCATCGGAGGATATTTCCTTTTTCACCATAGCCCTCTATGGGCTTCCAAATATCACTTTGCCTCTTCCACAAGAACTGGCTTAGCGAAAGGCTTCTTTAGGGGAAAGCTGTAACTCTGTGAGATGATTTCTCAGAACACAAAGAAGTTTCTCAGAAAGCTTCTTTCTCTTTGTTATGGGAGGATATTTCCTTTGTCCCTATAGTCTTCAAAGGGATCCGAAATATCTGTTCTCAGATTCCACAGAAATAAGGCTAGCAAAGAAATTCACGAAATACAGATGTAACTCTGTGAGTGGAAGTCACATATCACAGAGCAGTTTCTCAGAAAGCTTCTTTCCAGATTTCATCGGAGGATATTTCCTTTTTGACCATAGCCCTCTAAGGGCTTCCAAATATCACTTTGCCAATTCCACAAGAACTGTCTTAGCGAAAGGTTTCTTGAGGGGAAAGCTGTAACTCTGTGAGATGATTTCTCAGAACACAAAGAAGTTTCTCAGAAAGCTTCTTTCTCTTTGTTATCGGAGGATATTTCCTTTGGCCCTATAGCCTTCAAAGGGATCCAAAATATCTGTTCTCAAATTCCACAGAAATAAGGCTAGCAAAGAAATCCACGAAATACAGATGTAACTCTGTGAGTGGAAGTCACATATCACAGAGCAGTTTCTCAGAAGTCTTCTTTCCAGATTTCATCGGAGGATATTTCCTTTTTCACCATAGCCCTCTATGGGCTTCCAAATATCACTTTGCCAATTCCACAAGAACTGTCTTAGCGAAAGGCTTCTTGAGGGGAAAGCTGTAACTCTGTGAGATGATTTCACAGAACACAAAGAAGTTTCTCAGAAAGCTTCTTTCTCTTTGTTATCGGAGGATATTTCCTTTGGCCCTATAGTCTTCAAAGGGATCCGAAATATCTGTTCTCAGATTCCACAGAAATAAGGCTAGCAAAGAGACACACGAAATACAGATGTAACTCTGTGAGTGGAAGTCACATATCACAGAGCAGTTTCTCAGAAAGCTTCTTTCCAGATTTCATCTGAGGATATTTCCTTTTTCACCATAGCCCTCTATGGGCTTCCAAATATCACTTTGCCAATTCCACAAGAACTGTCTTAGCGAAAGGCTTCTTGTGGGGAAAGCTGTAACTCTGTGAGATGATTTCACAGAAAACAAAGAAGTTTCTCAGAAAGCTTGTTTCTCTTTGTTATGGGAGGATATTTCCTTTGTCCCTACAGTCTTCAAAGGGATCCGAAATATCTGTAATCAGATTCCACAGAAATAAGGCCAGCAAAGAGATCCACGAAATACAGATGTAACTCTGTGAGTGGAAGTCACATATCACAGAGCAGTTTCTCAGAAAGCTTCTTTCCAGATTTCATCGGAGGATATTTCGTTTTTCACCATAGCCCTCTATGGGCTTCCAAATATCACTTTGCCAATTCCACAAGAACTGTCTTAGCGAAAGGATTCTTGAGGGGAAAGCTGTAACTCTGTGAGATGATTTCACAGAACACAAAGAAGTTTCTCAGAAAGCTTCTTTCTCTTTGTTATGGGAGGATATTTCCTTTGACCCTATAGTCTTCAAAGGGATCCGAAATATCTGTTCTCAGATTCCACAGAAATAAGGCTAGCAAAGAAATTCACGAAATACAGATGTAACTCAGTGAGTGGAAGTCACATATCACAGAACAGTTTCTCCGAAAGCTTCTTTCCAGATTTCATCGGAGGATATTTCCTTTTTGACCATAGCCCTCTAAGGGCTTCCAAATATCACTTTGCCAATTCCACAAGAACTGTCTTAGCGAAAGGCTTCTTGAGGGGAAAGCTGTAACTCTGTGAGATGATTTCACAGAACACCATGAAGTTTCCAGAAAGCTTCTTTCTCTTTGTTATCGGAGGATATTTCCTTTGGCCCTATAGTCTTCAAAGGGATCCGAAATATCTGTTCTCAGATTCCACAGAAATAAGGCTAGCAAAGAGACTCACGAAATACAGATGTAACTCTGTGAGTGGAAGTCACATATCACAGAGCAGTTTCTCAGAAAGCTTCTTTCCAGATTTCATCGGAGGATATTTCCTTTTTCACCTTAGCCCTCTATGGGCTTCCAAATATCACTTTGCCAATTCCACAAGAACTGTCCTAGCGAAAGGCTTCTTGAGGGGAAAGCTGTAACTCTGTGAGATGATTTCACAGAACACAAAGAAGTTTCTCAGAAAGCTTCTTTCTCTTTCTTATCGGAGGATATTTCCTTTGGCCCTATAGTCTTCCAAGGTATCCGAAATATCTCTTCTCAGATTCCACAGAAATAAGACTAGCAAAGAGATCCACGAAATACAGATGTAACTCTGTGAGTGGAAGTCACATATCACATAGCACTTTCTCAGAAAGCTTCTTTCCAGATTTCATCGGAGGATATTTCTTTTTTCACCATAACCCTCTATGGGCTTCCAAATATCACTTTGCCAATTCCACAAGAACTGTCTTAGCGAAAGGCTTCTTGAGGGGAAAGCTGTAACTCTGTGAGATGATTTCACAGAACACAAAGAACTTTCTCAGAAAGCTTCTTTCTCTTTATTATCGGAGGATATTTCCTTTGGCCCTATAGTCTTCAAAGGGATCCGAAATATCTGTTCTCAGATTCCACAGTAATAAGGCTAGCAAAGAGATTCACGAAATACAGATGTAACTCTGTGAGTTGAAGTCACATATCACAGAGCAGTTTCTCAGAAATCATCTTTCCAGATTTCATCGGAGGATATTTCCTTTTTCACCATAGCCCTCTATGGGCTTCCAAATATCACTTTGCCAATTCCACAAGAACTCTCTTAGCGAAAGGCTTCTTGAGGGGAAAGATTTAACTCTGTGAGATGATTTCACAGAACACAAAGAAGTTTCTCAGAAAGCTTCTTTCTCTTTGTTATCGGAGGATATTTCCTTTGGCCCTATAGTCTTCAAAGGGATCCGAAATATCTGTCCTCAGATTCCACAGAAATAAGGCTAGCAAAGAGATACACGAAATGCAGATGTAACTCTGTGAGTGGAAGTCACATATCACAGAGCAATTTCTCAGAAAGCTTCTTTCCAGATTTCATCGGAGGATATTTCCTTTTTCACCATTGCCCTCTAAGGGCTTCCAAATATCACTTTGCCAATTCCACAAGAACTGTCTTAGCGAAAGGATTCTTGAGGGGAAAGCTGTAACTCTGTGAGATGATTTCACAGAACACAATGAAGTTCCTCAGAAAGCTTCTTTCTCTTTGTTATGGGAGGATATTTCCTTTGGCCCTATAGTCTTCAAAGGGATCCGAAATATATGTTCTCAGATTCCACAGAAATAAGGCTAGCAAAGAGATCCACGAAATACAGATGTAACTCTGTGAGTGGAAGTCACATATCAAAGAGCAGTTTCTCAGAAAGCTTCTTTCCAGATTTCACCGGAGGATATTTCCTTTTTCACCATAGCCCTCTATGGGTTTCCAAATATCACTTTGCCAATTCCACAAGAACTGTCTTAGCGAAAGGCTTCTTGAGGGGAAAGCTGTAACTCTGTGAGATGATTTCACAGAACACAAAGAAGTTTCTCAGAAAGCTTCTTTCTCTTTGTTATGGGAGGATATTTCCTTTGGCCCTATAGTCTTCAAAGGGATCCGAAATATCTGTTCTCAGATTCCACAGAAATAAGGCTAGCAAAAAGATCCACGAAATACAGATGTAACTCTGTGAGTGGAAGTCACATATCACAGAGCAGTTTCTCAGAAAGCTTCTTTCCAGATTTCATCGGAGGATATTTCCTTTCTCACCATAGCCCTCTATGGGCTTCCAAATATCACTTTGCCAATTCCACAAGAACTGTCTTAGCGAAAGGCTTCTTGAGGGGAAAGCTGTAACTCTGTGAGATGATTTCAAAGAACACAAAGAAGTTTCTCAGAAAGCTTCTTTCTCTTTGTTATGGGAGGATATTTCCTCTGTCCCTACAGACTTCAAAGGGAACCGAAATATCTGTTCTCAGATTCCACAGAAAGAAGGCTAGCAAAGAGATCCATGAAATACAGATGTAACTCTGTGAGCGGAAGTCACATATCACAGAGCAGTTTCTCAGAAAGCTTCTTTCCAGATTTCATCGGAGGATATTTCCTTTTTCACCATAGCCCTCTACGGGCTTCCAAATATCTCTTTGCCAATTCCACAAGAACTGTCTTAGCGAAAGGCTTCTTGAGGGGAAAGCTGTAACTCTGTGAGATGATTTCACAGAACACAAAGAAGTTTCTCAGAAAGCTTCTTTCTCTTTGTTATCGGAGGATATTTCCTTTGGCCCTATAGTCTTCAAAGGGATCCGAAATATCTGTTCTCAGATTCCAGAGAAATAAGGCTACTAAAGAGATCCACGAAATGCAGATGTAACTCTGTGAGTGGAAATCACATATCACAGAGCAGTTTCTCAGAAAGCTTCCTTCCAGATTTCATCGCAAGATATTTCCTTTTTCACCATAGCCCTCTATGGGCTTCCAAATATCACTTTGCCAATTCCACAAGAACTGTCTTAGCGAAAGGGTTCTTGAGGGGAAAGCTGTAACTCTGTGAGATGATTTCACAGAACACAAAGAAGTTTCTCAGAAAGCTTCTTTCTCTTTGTTATGGGAGGATATTTCCTTTGGCCCTATAGTCTTCAAAGGGATCCGAAATATCTGTTCTCAGTTTCCACAGAAATAAGTCTAGCAAAGACACCCAAGAAATACAGATGTAACTCTGTGAGTTGAAGTCACATATCACAGAGCAGTTTCTCAGAAATCTTCTTTCCAGATTTCATCGGAGGATATTTCCTTTTTCACCATAGCCCTCTATGGGCTTCCTAATATCACTTTGCCAATTCCAAAAGAACTGTCTTAGCGAAAGGCTTCTTGAGGGGAAAGCTGTAACTCTGTGAGATGATTTCACAGAACACAAAGAAGTTTCTCAGAAAGCTTCTTTCTCTTTGTTATCGGAGGATATTTCCTTTGGCCCTATAGTCTTCAAATGGATCCGAAATATCTGTTCTCAGATTCCACAGAAATAAGGCTAGCAAAGAGATCCACGAAATACAGATGTAACTCTGTGAGTGGAAGTGACATATCACAGAGCAGTTTCTCAGAAAGCTTCTTTCCAGATTTCATCGGAGGATATTTCCTTTTTCACCATAGCCCTCTAAGGGCTTCCAAATATAAGTTTGCCAATTCCACAAGAACTGTCTTAGCGAAAGGCTTCTTGAGGGGAAAGCTGTAACTCTGTGTGATGATTTCACAGAATACAATGAAGTTTCTCAGAAAGATTCTTTGTCTTTGTTATGGGAGGATATTTCCTTTGGCCCTATAGTCTTCAAAGGGATCGGTAATATCTGTTCTCAGATTCCACAGAAATAAGGCTAGCAAAGAGATTCACGAAGTACAGATGTAACACTGAGAGTGGAAGTCACATATCACAGAGCAGTTTCTCCGAAATCTTCTTTCCAGATTTCATCGGAGGATATTTCCTTTTTCACCATAGCCCTCTAAGGGCTTCCAAATATCACTTTGCCAATTCCACAAGAACTCTCTTAGCGAAAGGCTTCTTGAGGGGAAAGATTTAACTCTGTGAGATGATTTCACAGAACACAAAGAAGTTTCTCAGAAAGCTTCTTTCTCTTTGTTATCGGAGGATATTTCCTTTGGCCCTATAGTCTTCAAAGGGATCCGAAATATCTGTTCTCAGATTCCACAGAAATAAGGCTAGCAAAGAGATCCACGAAATGCAGATGTAACTCTGTGAGTTGAAGTCACATATCACAGAGCAATTTCTCAGAAATCTTCCGTCCAGATTTCATCGGAGGATATTTCCTTTTTCACCATTGCCCTCTAAGGGCTTCCAAATATCACTTTGCCAATTCCACAAGAACTGTCTTAGCGAAAGGCTTCTTGAGGGGAAAGCTGTAACTCTGTGAGATGATTTCACAGAACACAAAGAAGTTTCTCGGAAAGCTTCTTTCTCTTTGTTATCGGAGGATATTTCCTTTGGCCCTATAGTCTTCAAAGGGATCCGAAATATCTGTTCTCAGATTCCACAGAAATAAGGCTAGCAAAGAGATTCACGAAATACAGATGTAACTCTGTGAGTGGAAGTCACATATCACAGAGCAGTTTCTCAGAAAGCTTCTTTCCAGATTTCATCGGAGGATATTTCCTTTTTCACCATAGCCGTCTATGGGCTTCCAGATATCACTTTGCCAATTCCACAAAAACTGTCTTAGCGAAAGACTTCTTGAGTTGAACGCTTTAATTCTGTGAGATGATTTCACAGAACACAAAGAAGTTTCTCAGAAAACTTCTTTCTCTTTGTTATCGGAGATTATTTCCTTTGGCCCTATAGTCTTCAAAGAGATCCGAAATATCTGTTCTCAGATTCCACAGAAATAAGGTTGGCAAAGAGATCCACGAAATACAGATGTAACTCTGTGAGTGGAAGTCACATATCACAGAGCAGTTTCTCAGAAAGCTTCTTTCCAGATTTCATCGGAGGATATTTCCTTTTTCACCATAGCCCTCTATGGGCTTCCAAATATCACTTTGCCAATTCCACAAGAACTGTCTTAGCGAAAGGCTTCTTGAGGGGAAAGCTGTAACTCTGTGAGATGATTTCACAGAACACAAAGAAGTTTCTCAGAAAGCTTCTTTCTCTTTGTTATCGGAGGATATTTCTTTGGCCCTATAGTCTTCAAAGGGATCCGAAATATCGGTTCTCAGATTCCACAGAAATAAGGCTAGCAAAGAGATCCACGAAATACAGATGTAACTCTGTGAGTGGAAGTCACATATACAGAGCAGTTTTTCTGAAAGATTCTTTCCAGATTTCATTTGAGGATATTTTCTTTTTCACCATAGCCCTCAATAGTTTTCCAAATATCAGTTTGCGAATTCCACAAGAACTGTCTTAGCGAAAGGCTTCTTGAGGGGAAAGCTGTAACTCTGTGAGATGATTTCTCAGAATACAAAGAAGTTTCTCAGAAAGCTTCTTTCTCTTTGTTATCGGAGGATATTTCCTTTGGCCCTATAGTCTTCAAAGGGATCCGAAATATCTCTTCTCAGATTCCACAGAAATAAGGCTAGCAAAGAGATCCACGAAATACAGATGTAACTCTGTGAGTGGAAGTCACATATCAAAGAGCAGTTTCTCAGAAAGCTTCTTTCCAGATTTCACCGGAGGATATTTCCTTTTTCACCATAGCCCTCTATGGGTTTCCAAATATCACTTTGCCAATTCCACAAGAACTCTCTTAGCGAAAGGCTTCTTGAGGGGAAAGCTGTAGCTCTGTGAGATGATTTCACAGAACACAAAGAAGTTTCTCAGAAAGCTTCTTTCTCTTTGTTATCGGAGGATATTTCCTTTGGCTCTATAGTCTTCAAAGGGATCCGAAATATCTGTTCTCAGATTCCACAGAAATAAGGCTAGCAAAAAGATCCACGAAATACAGATGTAACTCTGTGAGTGGAAGTCACATATCACAGAGCAGTTTCTCAGAAAGCTTCTTTCCAGATTTCATCGGAGGATATTTCCTTTTTCACCATAGCCCTCTATGGGCTTCCAAATATCACTTTGCCAATTCCACAAGAACTGTCTTAGCGAAAGGCTTCTTGAGGGGAAAGCTGTAACTCTGTGAGATGATTTCACAGATCACAAAGAAGTTTCTCAGAAAGCTTCTTTCTCTTTGTTATGGGAGGATATTTCCTTTGGCCCTATAGTCTTCAAAGGGATTCGAAATATCTGTTCTCAGATTCCACAGAAATAAGGCTAGCAAAGAAATTCACGAAATACAGATGTAACTCTGTGAGGGGAAGTCACATATCACAGAGCAGTTTCTCAGAAAGCTTCTTTCCAGATTTCACCGGAGGATATTTCCTTTTTGACCATAGCCCTCTAAGGGCTTCCAAATATCACTTTGCCAGTTCCACAAGAACTGTCTTAGCGAAAGGCTTCTTGAGGGGAAAGCTGTAACTCTGTGAGATGATTTCACAGAACACAAAGAAGTTTCTCAGAAAGTTTCTTTCTCTTTGTTATCGGAGGATATTTCCTTTGTCCCTACAGTCTTCAAAGGGATCCGAAATATCTGTTCTCAGATTCCACAGAAATAAGGCTAGCAAACAAATTCACGAAATACAGATGTAACTCAGTGAGTGGAAGTCACATATCACAGAGCAGTTTCTCAGAAAGCTTCTTTCCAGATTTCATCGGAGGATATTTCCTTTTTGACCATAGCCCTCTATGGGCTTCCAAATATCACTTTGCCAATTCCACAAGAACTGTATTAGCGAAAGGCTTCTTGAGGGGAAAGCTGTTACTCTGTGAGATGATTTCACAGAACACAAAGAAGTTTCTCGGAAAGCTTCTTTCTCTTTGTTATCGGAGGATATTTCCTTTGGCCCTATAGTCTTCAAAGGGATCCGAAATATCTGTTCTCAGATTCCACAGAAATAAGGCTAGCAAAGAGATTCACGAAATACAGATGTAACTCTGTGAGTGGAAGTCACATATCACAGAGCAGTTTCTCAGAAAGCTTCTTTCCAGATTTCATCGGAGGATATTTCCTTTTTCACCATAGCCCTCTATGGGCTTCCAGATATCACTTTGCCAATTCCACAAAAACTGTCTTAGCGAAAGACTTCTTGAGTTGAACGCTTTAATTCTGTGAGATGATTTCACAGAACACAAAGAAGTTTCTCAGAAAACTTCTTTCTCTTTGTTATCGGAGATTATTTCCTTTGGCCCTATAGTCTTCAAAGAGATCCGAAATATCTGTTCTCAGATTCCACAGAAATAAGGTTGGCAAAGAGATCCACGAAATACAGATGTAACTCTGTGAGTGGAAGTCACATATCACAGAGCAGTTTCTCAGAAAGCTTCTTTCCAGATTTCATCGGAGGATATTTCCTTTTTCACCATAGCCCTCTATGGGCTTCCAAATATCACTTTGCCAATTCCACAAGAACTGTCTTAGCGAAAGGCTTCTTGAGGGGAAAGCTGTAACTCTGTGAGATGATTTCACAGAACACAAAGAAGTTTCTCAGAAAGCTTCTTTCTCTTTGTTATCGGAGGATATTTCTTTGGCCCTATAGTCTTCAAAGGGATCCGAAATATCGGTTCTCAGATTCCACAGAAATAAGGCTAGCAAAGAGATCCACGAAATACAGATGTAACTCTGTGAGTGGAAGTCACATATACAGAGCAGTTTTTCTGAAAGATTCTTTCCAGATTTCATTTGAGGATATTTTCTTTTTCACCATAGCCCTCAATAGTTTTCCAAATATCAGTTTGCGAATTCCACAAGAACTGTCTTAGCGAAAGGCTTCTTGAGGGGAAAGCTGTAACTCTGTGAGATGATTTCTCAGAATACAAAGAAGTTTCTCAGAAAGCTTCTTTCTCTTTGTTATCGGAGGATATTTCCTTTGGCCCTATAGTCTTCAAAGGGATCCGAAATATCTCTTCTCAGATTCCACAGAAATAAGGCTAGCAAAGAGATCCACGAAATACAGATGTAACTCTGTGAGTGGAAGTCACATATCAAAGAGCAGTTTCTCAGAAAGCTTCTTTCCAGATTTCACCGGAGGATATTTCCTTTTTCACCATAGCCCTCTATGGGTTTCCAAATATCACTTTGCCAATTCCACAAGAACTCTCTTAGCGAAAGGCTTCTTGAGGGGAAAGCTGTAACTCTGTGAGATGATTTCACAGAACACAAAGAAGTTTCTCAGAAAGCTTCTTTCTCTTTGTTATGGGAGGATATTTCCTTTGGCCCTATAGTCTTCAAAGGGAACCGAAATATCTGTTCTCAGTTTCCTCAGAAATAAGTCTAGCAAAGACACCCAAGAAATACAGATGTAACTCTGTGAGTTGAAGTCACATATCACAGAGCAGTTTCTCAGAAGTCTTCTTTCCAGATTTCATCGGAGGATATTTCCTTTTTCACCATAGCCCTCTATGGGCTTCCAAATATCACTTTGCCAATTCCACAAGAACTGTCTTAGCGAAAGGGTTCTTTAGGGGAAAGCTGTAACTCTGTGAGATGATTTCACAGAACACAAAGAAGTTTCTCAGAAAGCTTCTTTCTCTTTGTTATCGGAGGATATTTCCTTTGGCCCTATAGTCTTCAAATGGATCCGAAATATCTGTTTTCAGATTCCACAGAAATAAGGCTAGCAAAGAGATCCACGAAATACAGATGTAACTCTGTGAGTGGAAGTGACATATCACAGAGCAGTTTCTCAGAAAGCTACTTTCCAGATTTCATCGGAGGATATTTCCTTTTTCACCATAGCCCTCTATGGGCTTCCAAATGTCACTCTGCCAATTCCAGAAGAACTGTCTTAGCGAAAGGCTTCTTGAGGGAAAGCTGTAACTCTGTGAGATGATTTCACAGAACACAAAGAAGTTTCTCAGAAAGCTTCTTTCTCTTTGTTATCGGAGGATATTTCCTTTGGCCCTATAGTATTCAAAGGGATCCGAAATATCTGTTCTCATACTCCACAGAAATAAGGCCAGCAAAGAAATCCAGGAAATACAGATGTAACTCTGTGAGTGGAAGTCACATATCACAGAGCAGTTTCTCAGAAAGCTTCTTTCCAGATTTCATCGGAGGATATTTCCTTTTTCACCATAGCCCTCTATGGGCTTCCAAATATCACTTTGCCAATTCCAGAAGAACTGTCTTAGCGAAAGGCTTCTTGATGGGAAAGCTGTAACTCTGTGAGATGATTTCACAGAACACAAAGAAGTTTCTCAGAAAGCTTCTTTCTCTTTGTTATGGGAGGATATTTCCTTTGGCCCTATAGTCTTCAAAGGGATCCGAAATATCTGTTCTCAGTTTCCACAGAAATAAGTCTAGCAAAGACACCCAAGAAATACAGATGTAACTCTGTGAGTTGAAGTCACATATCACAGAGCAGTTTCTCAGAAATCTTCTTTCCAGATTTCATCGGAGGATATTTCCTTTTTCACCATAGCCCTCTTTGCGCTTCCAAATATCACTTTGCCAATTCCACAAGAACTGTCTTAGCGAAAGGCTTCTTGAGGGGAAAGCTGTAACTCTGTGAGATGATTTCACAGAACACAAGGAAGTTTCTCAGAAAGCTTCTTTGTCTTTGTTATGGGAGGATATTTCCTTTGGCCCTATAGTCTTCAAAGGGATCGGAAATATCTGTTCTCAGATTCCACAGAAATAAGGCTAGCAAAGAGATTCACGAAGTACAGATGTAACACTGAGAGTGGAAGTCACATATCACAGAGTAGTTTCTCCGAAATCTTCTTTCCAGATTTCATCTGAGGATATTTCCTTTTTCACCATAGCCCTGTATGGGCTTCCAAATATCACTTTGCCAATTCCACAAGAACTCTCTTAGCGAAAGGCTTCTTGAGGGGAAAGATTTAACTCTGTGAGATGATTTCACAGAACACAAAGAAGTTTCTCAGAAAGCTTCTTTCTCTTTGTTATCGGAGGATATTTCCATTGGCCCTATAGTCTTCAAAGGGATCCGAAATATCTGTTCTCAGATTCCACAGAAATAAGGCTAGCAAAGAGATCCACGAAATGCAGATGTAACTCTGAGAGTGGAAGTCCCATATCACAGAGCAGTTTCTCAGAAATCTTCTTTCCAGATTTCATCGGAGGATATTTCCTTTTTCACCATAGCCCTCTATGGGCTTCCAGATATCACTTTGCCAATTCCACAAAAACTGTCTTAGCGAAAGACTTCTTGAGGGGAACGCTTTAACTCTGTGAGATGATTTCACAGAACACAAAGAAGTTTCTCAGAAAGCTTCTTTCTCTTTGTTATCGGAGATTATTTCCTTTGGCCCTATAGTCTTCAAAGAGATCCGAAATATCTGTTCTCAGATTCCACAGAAATAAGGTTGGCAAAGAGATCCACGAAATACAGATGTAACTCTGTGAGTGGAAGTCACATATCACAGAGCAGTTTCTCAGAAAGCTTCTTTCCAGATTTCATCGGAGGATATTTCCTTTTTCACCATAGCCCTCTATGGGCTTCCAAATATCACTTTGCCAATTCCACAAGAACTGTCTTAGCGAAAGGCTTCTTGAGGGGAAAGCTGTAACTCTGTGAGATGATTTCACAGAACACAAAGAACTTTCTCAGAAAGCTTCTTTCTCTTTATTATCGGAGGATATTTCCTTTGGCCCTATAGTCTTCAAAGGGATCCGAAATATCTGTTCTCAGATTCCACAGTAATAAGGCTAGCAAAGAGATTCACGAAATACAGATGTAACTCTGTGAGTTGAAGTCACATATCACAGAGCAGTTTCTCAGAAATCTTCTTTCCAGATTTCATCGGAGGATATTTCCTTTTTCACCATAGCCCTCTATGGGCTTCCAAATATCACTTTGCCAATTCCACAAGAACTCTCTTAGCGAAAGGCTTCTTGAGGGGAAAGATTTAACTCTGTGAGATGATTTCACAGAAAACAAAGAAGTTTCTCAGAAAGCTTCTTTCTCTTTGTTATCGGAGGATATTTCCTTTGGCCCTATAGTCTTCAAAGGGATCCGAAATATCTGTCCTCAGATTCCACAGAAATAAGGCTAGCAAAGAGATACACGAAATGCAGATGTAACTCTGTGAGTGGAAGTCACATATCACAGAGCAATTTCTCAGAAAGCTTCTTTCCAGATTTCATCGGAGGATATTTCCTTTTTCACCATTGCCCTCTAAGGGCTTCCAAATATCACTTTGCCAATTCCACAAGAACTGTCTTAGCGAAAGGATTCTTGAGGGGAAAGCTGTAACTCTGTGAGATGATTTCACAGAACACAATGAAGTTCCTCAGAAAGCTTCTTTCTCTTTGTTATGGGAGGATATTTCCTTTGGCCCTATAGTCTTCAAAGGGATCCGAAATATATGTTCTCAGATTCCACAGAAATAAGGCTAGCAAAGAGATCCACGAAATACAGATGTAACTCTGTGAGTGGAAGTCACATATCAAAGAGCAGTTTCTCAGAAAGCTTCTTTCCAGATTTCACCGGAGGATATTTCCTTTTTCACCATAGCCCTCTATGGGTTTCCAAATATCACTTTGCCAATTCCACAAGAACTGTCTTAGCGAAAGGCTTCTTGAGGGGAAAGCTGTAACTCTGTGAGATGATTTCACAGAACACAAAGAAGTTTCTCAGAAAGCTTCTTTCTCTTTGTTATGGGAGGATATTTCCTTTGGCCCTATAGTCTTCAAAGGGATCCGAAATATCTGTTCTCAGATTCCACAGAAATAAGGCTAGCAAAAAGATCCACGAAATACAGATGTAACTCTGTGAGTGGAAGTCACATATCACAGAGCAGTTTCTCAGAAAGCTTCTTTCCAGATTTCATCGGAGGATATTTCCTTTCTCACCATAGCCCTCTATGGGCTTCCAAATATCACTTTGCCAATTCCACAAGAACTGTCTTAGCGAAAGGCTTCTTGAGGGGAAAGCTGTAACTCTGTGAGATGATTTCAAAGAACACAAAGAAGTTTCTCAGAAAGCTTCTTTCTCTTTGTTATGGGAGGATATTTCCTTTGGCCCTATAGTCTTCAAAGGGATTCGAAATATCTGTTCTCAGATTCCACAGAAATAAGGCTAGCAAAGAAATTCACGAAATACAGATGTAACTCTGTGAGTGGAAGTCACATATCACAGAGCAGTTTCTCAGAAAGCTTCTTTCCAGATTTCATCGGAGGATATTTCCTTTTTGACCATAGCCCTCTAAGGGCTTCCAAATATCACTTTGCCAATTCCACAAGAACTGTCTTAGCGAAAGGCTTCTTGAGGGGAAAGCTGTAACTCTGTGAGATGATTTCACAGAACACAAAGAAGTTTCTCAGAAAGCTTCTTTCTCTTTGTTATGGGAGGATATTTCCTCTGTCCCTACAGACTTCAAAGGGAACCGAAATATCTGTTCTCAGATTCCACAGAAAGAAGGCTAGCAAAGAGATCCATGAAATACAGATGTAACTCTGTGAGCGGAAGTCACATATCACAGAGCAGTTTCTCAGAAAGCTTCTTTCCAGATTTCATCGGAGGATATTTCCTTTTTCACCATAGCCCTCTACGGGCTTCCAAATATCTCTTTGCCAATTCCACAAGAACTGTCTTAGCGAAAGGCTTCTTGAGGGGAAAGCTGTAACTCTGTGAGATGATTTCACAGAACACAATGAAGTTTCTCAGAAAGCTTCTTTCTCTTTGTTATCGGAGGATATTTCCTTTGGCCCTATAGTCTTCAAAGGGATCCGAAATATCTGTTCTCAGATTCCAGAGAAATAAGGCTACTAAAGAGATCCACGAAATGCAGATGTAACTCTGTGAGTGGAAATCACATATCACAGAGCAGTTTCTCAGAAAGCTTCCTTCCAGATTTCATCGCAAGATATTTCCTTTTTCACCATAGCCCTCTATGGGCTTCCAAATATCACTTTGCCAATTCCACAAGAACTGTCTTAGCGAAAGGGTTCTTGAGGGGAAAGCTGTAACTCTGTGAGATGATTTCACAGAACACAAAGAAGTTTCTCAGAAAGCTTCTTTCTCTTTGTTATGGGAGGATATTTCCTTTGGCCCTATAGTCTTCAAAGGGATCCGAAATATCTGTTCTCAGTTTCCACAGAAATAAGTCTAGCAAAGACACCCAAGAAATACAGATGTAACTCTGTGAGTTGAAGTCACATATCACAGAGCAGTTTCTCAGAAATCTTCTTTCCAGATTTCATCGGAGGATATTTCCTTTTTCACCATAGCCCTCTATGGGCTTCCTAATATCACTTTGCCAATTCCAAAAGAACTGTCTTAGCGAAAGGCTTCTTGAGGGGAAAGCTGTAACTCTGTGAGATGATTTCACAGAACACAAAGAAGTTTCTCAGAAAGCTTCTTTCTCTTTGTTATCGGAGGATATTTCCTTTGGCCCTATAGTCTTCAAATGGATCCGAAATATCTGTTCTCAGATTCCACAGAAATAAGGCTAGCAAAGAGATCCACGAAATACAGATGTAACTCTGTGAGTGGAAGTGACATATCACAGAGCAGTTTCTCAGAAAGCTTCTTTCCAGATTTCATCGGAGGATATTTCCTTTTTCACCATAGCCCTCTAAGGGCTTCCAAATATAAGTTTGCCAATTCCACAAGAACTGTCTTAGCGAAAGGCTTCTTGAGGGGAAAGCTGTAACTCTGTGTGATGATTTCACAGAATACAATGAAGTTTCTCAGAAAGATTCTTTGTCTTTGTTATGGGAGGATATTTCCTTTGGCCCTATAGTCTTCAAAGGGATCGGTAATATCTGTTCTCAGATTCCACAGAAATAAGGCTAGCAAAGAGATTCACGAAGTACAGATGTAACACTGAGAGTGGAAGTCACATATCACAGAGCAGTTTCTCCGAAATCTTCTTTCCAGATTTCATCGGAGGATATTTCCTTTTTCACCATAGCCCTCTAAGGGCTTCCAAATATCACTTTGCCAATTCCACAAGAACTCTCTTAGCGAAAGGCTTCTTGAGAGGAAAGATTTAACTCTGTGAGATGATTTCACAGAACACAAAGAAGTTTCTCAGAAAGCTTCTTTCTCTTTGTTATCGGAGGATATTTCCTTTGGCCCTATAGTCTTCAAAGGGATCCGAAATATCTGTTCTCAGATTCCACAGAAATAAGGCTAGCAAAGAGATCCACGAAATGCAGATGTAACTCTGTGAGTTGAAGTCACATATCACAGAGCAATTTCTCAGAAATCTTCCGTCCAGATTTCATCGGAGGATATTTCCTTTTTCACCATTGCCCTCTAAGGGCTTCCAAATATCACTTTGCCAATTCCACAAGAACTGTCTTAGCGAAAGGCTTCTTGAGGGGAAAGCTGTAACTCTGTGAGATGATTTCACAGAACACAAAGAAGTTTCTCGGAAAGCTTCTTTCTCTTTGTTATCGGAGGATATTTCCTTTGGCCCTATAGTCTTCAAAGGGATCCGAAATATCTGTTCTCAGATTCCACAGAAATAAGGCTAGCAAAGAGATTCACGAAATACAGATGTAACTCTGTGAGTGGAAGTCACATATCACAGAGCAGTTTCTCAGAAAGCTTCTTTCCAGATTTCATCGGAGGATATTTCCTTTTTCACCATAGCCGTCTATGGGCTTCCAGATATCACTTTGCCAATTCCACAAAAACTGTCTTAGCGAAAGACTTCTTGAGTTGAACGCTTTAATTCTGTGAGATGATTTCACAGAACACAAAGAAGTTTCTCAGAAAACTTCTTTCTCTTTGTTATCGGAGATTATTTCCTTTGGCCCTATAGTTTTCAAAGAGATCCGAAATATCTGTTCTCAGATTCCACAGAAATAAGGTTGGCAAAGAGATCCACGAAATACAGATGTAACTCTGTGAGTGGAAGTCACATATCACAGAGCAGTTTCTCAGAAAGCTTCTTTCCAGATTTCATCGGAGGATATTTCCTTTTTCACCATAGCCCTCTATGGGCTTCCAAATATCACTTTGCCAATTCCACAAGAACTGTCTTAGCGAAAGGCTTCTTGAGGGGAAAGCTGTAACTCTGTGAGATGATTTCACAGAACACAAAGAAGTTTCTCAGAAAGCTTCTTTCTCTTTGTTATCGGAGGATATTTCTTTGGCCCTATAGTCTTCAAAGGGATCCGAAATATCGGTTCTCAGATTCCACAGAAATAAGGCTAGCAAAGAGATCCACGAAATACAGATGTAACTCTGTGAGTGGAAGTCACATATACAGAGCAGTTTTTCTGAAAGATTCTTTCCAGATTTCATTTGAGGATATTTTCTTTTTCACCATAGCCCTCAATAGTTTTCCAAATATCAGTTTGCGAATTCCACAAGAACTGTCTTAGCGAAAGGCTTCTTGAGGGGAAAGCTGTAACTCTGTGAGATGATTTCTCAGAATACAAAGAAGTTTCTCAGAAAGCTTCTTTCTCTTTGTTATCGGAGGATATTTCCTTTGGCCCTATAGTCTTCAAAGGGATCCGAAATATCTCTTCTCAGATTCCACAGAAATAAGGCTAGCAAAGAGATCCACGAAATACAGATGTAACTCTGTGAGTGGAAGTCACATATCAAAGAGCAGTTTCTCAGAAAGCTTCTTTCCAGATTTCACCGGAGGATATTTCCTTTTTCACCATAGCCCTCTATGGGTTTCCAAATATCACTTTGCCAATTCCACAAGAACTCTCTTAGCGAAAGGCTTCTTGAGGGGAAAGCTGTAGCTCTGTGAGATGATTTCACAGAACACAAAGAAGTTTCTCAGAAAGCTTCTTTCTCTTTGTTATCGGAGGATATTTCCTTTGGCTCTATAGTCTTCAAAGGGATCCGAAATATCTGTTCTCAGATTCCACAGAAATAAGGCTAGCAAAAAGATCCACGAAATACAGATGTAACTCTGTGAGTGGAAGTCACATATCACAGAGCAGTTTCTCAGAAAGCTTCTTTCCAGATTTCATCGGAGGATATTTCCTTTTTCACCATAGCCCTCTATGGGCTTCCAAATATCACTTTGCCAATTCCACAAGAACTGTCTTAGCGAAAGGCTTCTTGAGGGGAAAGCTGTAACTCTGTGAGATGATTTCACAGATCACAAAGAAGTTTCTCAGAAAGCTTCTTTCTCTTTGTTATGGGAGGATATTTCCTTTGGCCCTATAGTCTTCAAAGGGATTCGAAATATCTGTTCTCAGATTCCACAGAAATAAGGCTAGCAAAGAAATTCACGAAATACAGATGTAACTCTGTGAGGGGAAGTCACATATCACAGAGCAGTTTCTCAGAAAGCTTCTTTCCAGATTTCACCGGAGGATATTTCCTTTTTGACCATAGCCCTCTAAGGGCTTCCAAATATCACTTTGCCAGTTCCACAAGAACTGTCTTAGCGAAAGGCTTCTTGAGGGGAAAGCTGTAACTCTGTGAGATGATTTCACAGAACACAAAGAAGTTTCTCAGAAAGTTTCTTTCTCTTTGTTATCGGAGGATATTTCCTTTGTCCCTACAGTCTTCAAAGGGATCCGAAATATCTGTTCTCAGATTCCACAGAAATAAGGCTAGCAAACAAATTCACGAAATACAGATGTAACTCAGTGAGTGGAAGTCACATATCACAGAGCAGTTTCTCAGAAAGCTTCTTTCCAGATTTCATCGGAGGATATTTCCTTTTTGACCATAGCCCTCTATGGGCTTCCAAATATCACTTTGCCAATTCCACAAGAACTGTATTAGCGAAAGGCTTCTTGAGGGGAAAGCTGTTACTCTGTGAGATGATTTCACAGAACACAAAGAAGTTTCTCGGAAAGCTTCTTTCTCTTTGTTATCGGAGGATATTTCCTTTGGCCCTATAGTCTTCAAAGGGATCCGAAATATCTGTTCTCAGATTCCACAGAAATAAGGCTAGCAAAGAGATTCACGAAATACAGATGTAACTCTGAGAGTGGAAGTCACATATCACAGAGCAGTTTCTCCGAAATCTTCTTTCCAGATTTCATCGGAGGATATTTCCTTTTTCACCATAGCCCTCTATGGGCTTCCAGATATCACTTTGCCAATTCCACAAAAACTGTCTTAGCGAAAGACTTCTTGAGTTGAACGCTTTAATTCTGTGAGATGATTTCACAGAACACAAAGAAGTTTCTCAGAAAACTTCTTTCTCTTTGTTATCGGAGATTATTTCCTTTGGCCCTATAGTCTTCAAAGAGATCCGAAATATCTGTTCTCAGATTCCACAGAAATAAGGTTGGCAAAGAGATCCACGAAATACAGATGTAACTCTGTGAGTGGAAGTCACATATCACAGAGCAGTTTCTCAGAAAGCTTCTTTCCAGATTTCATCGGAGGATATTTCCTTTTTCACCATAGCCCTCTATGGGCTTCCAAATATCACTTTGCCAATTCCACAAGAACTGTCTTAGCGAAAGGCTTCTTGAGGGGAAAGCTGTAACTCTGTGAGATGATTTCACAGAACACAAAGAAGTTTCTCAGAAAGCTTCTTTCTCTTTGTTATCGGAGGATATTTCTTTGGCCCTATAGTCTTCAAAGGGATCCGAAATATCGGTTCTCAGATTCCACAGAAATAAGGCTAGCAAAGAGATCCACGAAATACAGATGTAACTCTGTGAGTGGAAGTCACATATACAGAGCAGTTTTTCTGAAAGATTCTTTCCAGATTTCATTTGAGGATATTTTCTTTTTCACCATAGCCCTCAATAGTTTTCCAAATATCAGTTTGCGAATTCCACAAGAACTGTCTTAGCGAAAGGCTTCTTGAGGGGAAAGCTGTAACTCTGTGAGATGATTTCTCAGAATACAAAGAAGTTTCTCAGAAAGCTTCTTTCTCTTTGTTATCGGAGGATATTTCCTTTGGCCCTATAGTCTTCAAAGGGATCCGAAATATCTCTTCTCAGATTCCACAGAAATAAGGCTAGCAAAGAGATCCACGAAATACAGATGTAACTCTGTGAGTGGAAGTCACATATCAAAGAGCAGTTTCTCAGAAAGCTTCTTTCCAGATTTCACCGGAGGATATTTCCTTTTTCACCATAGCCCTCTATGGGTTTCCAAATATCACTTTGCCAATTCCACAAGAACTCTCTTAGCGAAAGGCTTCTTGAGGGGAAAGCTGTAACTCTGTGAGATGATTTCACAGAACACAAAGAAGTTTCTCAGAAAGCTTCTTTCTCTTTGTTATGGGAGGATATTTCCTTTGGCCCTATAGTCTTCAAAGGGAACCGAAATATCTGTTCTCAGTTTCCTCAGAAATAAGTCTAGCAAAGACACCCAAGAAATACAGATGTAACTCTGTGAGTTGAAGTCACATATCACAGAGCAGTTTCTCAGAAGTCTTCTTTCCAGATTTCATCGGAGGATATTTCCTTTTTCACCATAGCCCTCTATGGGCTTCCAAATATCACTTTGCCAATTCCACAAGAACTGTCTTAGCGAAAGGGTTCTTTAGGGGAAAGCTGTAACTCTGTGAGATGATTTCACAGAACACAAAGAAGTTTCTCAGAAAGCTTCTTTCTCTTTGTTATCGGAGGATATTTCCTTTGGCCCTATAGTCTTCAAATGGATCCGAAATATCTGTTTTCAGATTCCACAGAAATAAGGCTAGCAAAGAGATCCACGAAATACAGATGTAACTCTGTGAGTGGAAGTGACATATCACAGAGCAGTTTCTCAGAAAGCTACTTTCCAGATTTCATCGGAGGATATTTCCTTTTTCACCATAGCCCTCTATGGGCTTCCAAATGTCACTCTGCCAATTCCAGAAGAACTGTCTTAGCGAAAGGCTTCTTGAGGGAAAGCTGTAACTCTGTGAGATGATTTCACAGAACACAAAGAAGTTTCTCAGAAAGCTTCTTTCTCTTTGTTATCGGAGGATATTTCCTTTGGCCCTATAGTATTCAAAGGGATCCGAAATATCTGTTCTCATACTCCACAGAAATAAGGCCAGCAAAGAAATCCAGGAAATACAGATGTAACTCTGTGAGTGGAAGTCACATATCACAGAGCAGTTTCTCAGAAAGCTTCTTTCCAGATTTCATCGGAGGATATTTCCTTTTTCACCATAGCCCTCTATGGGCTTCCAAATATCACTTTGCCAATTCCAGAAGAACTGTCTTAGCGAAAGGCTTCTTGATGGGAAAGCTGTAACTCTGTGAGATGATTTCACAGAACACAAAGAAGTTTCTCAGAAAGCTTCTTTCTCTTTGTTATGGGAGGATATTTCCTTTGGCCCTATAGTCTTCAAAGGGATCCGAAATATCTGTTCTCAGTTTCCACAGAAATAAGTCTAGCAAAGACACCCAAGAAATACAGATGTAACTCTGTGAGTTGAAGTCACATATCACAGAGCAGTTTCTCAGAAATCTTCTTTCCAGATTTCATCGGAGGATATTTCCTTTTTCACCATAGCCCTCTTTGCGCTTCCAAATATCACTTTGCCAATTCCACAAGAACTGTCTTAGCGAAAGGCTTCTTGAGGGGAAAGCTGTAACTCTGTGAGATGATTTCACAGAACACAAGGAAGTTTCTCAGAAAGCTTCTTTGTCTTTGTTATGGGAGGATATTTCCTTTGGCCCTATAGTCTTCAAAGGGATCGGAAATATCTGTTCTCAGATTCCACAGAAATAAGGCTAGCAAAGAGATTCACGAAGTACAGATGTAACACTGAGAGTGGAAGTCACATATCACAGAGTAGTTTCTCCGAAATCTTCTTTCCAGATTTCATCTGAGGATATTTCCTTTTTCACCATAGCCCTGTATGGGCTTCCAAATATCACTTTGCCAATTCCACAAGAACTCTCTTAGCGAAAGGCTTCTTGAGGGGAAAGATTTAACTCTGTGAGATGATTTCACAGAACACAAAGAAGTTTCTCAGAAAGCTTCTTTCTCTTTGTTATCGGAGGATATTTCCATTGGCCCTATAGTCTTCAAAGGGATCCGAAATATCTGTTCTCAGATTCCACAGAAATAAGGCTAGCAAAGAGATCCACGAAATGCAGATGTAACTCTGAGAGTGGAAGTCCCATATCACAGAGCAGTTTCTCAGAAATCTTCTTTCCAGATTTCATCGGAGGATATTTCCTTTTTCACCATAGCCCTCTATGGGCTTCCAGATATCACTTTGCCAATTCCACAAAAACTGTCTTAGCGAAAGACTTCTTGAGGGGAACGCTTTAACTCTGTGAGATGATTTCACAGAACACAAAGAAGTTTCTCAGAAAGCTTCTTTCTCTTTGTTATCGGAGATTATTTCCTTTGGCCCTATAGTCTTCAAAGAGATCCGAAATATCTGTTCTCAGATTCCACAGAAATAAGGTTGGCAAAGAGATCCACGAAATACAGATGTAACTCTGTGAGTGGAAGTCACATATCACAGAGCAGTTTCTCAGAAAGCTTCTTTCCAGATTTCATCGGAGGATATTTCCTTTTTCACCATAGCCCTCTATGGGCTTCCAAATATCACTTTGCCAATTCCACAAGAACTGTCTTAGCGAAAGGCTTTTTGAGGGGAAAGCTGTAACTCTGTGAGATGATTTCACAGAACACAAAGAAGTTTCTCAGAAAGCTTCTTTCTCTTTGTTATCGGAGGATATTTCCTTTGGCCCTATAGTCTTCAAAGGGATCCGAAATATCGGTTCTCAGATTCCACAGAAATAAGGCTAGCAAAGAGATCCACGAAATACAGATGTAACTCTGTGAGTGGAAGTCACATATCACAGAGCAGTTTCTCAGAAAGCTTCTTTCCAGATTTCACCGGAGGATATTTCCTTTTCACCATAGCCCTCTATGGGCTTCCAAATATCACTTTGCCAATTCCACAAGAACTGTCTTAGCGAAAGGCTTCTTGAGGGGAAAGCTGTAACTCTGTGAGATGATTTCACAGAACACAAGGAAGTTTCTCAGAAAGCTTCTTTCTCTTTGTTATCGGAGGATATTTCCTTTGGCCCTATAGTCTTCAAAGGGATCCGAAATATCTGTTCTCAGATTCCACAGAAATAAGGCTAGCAAAGAGATTCACGAAATACAGATGTAACTCTGAGAGTGGAAGTCACATATCACAGAGCAGTTTCTCAGAAAGCTTCTTTCCTGATTTCATCGGAGGATATTTCCTTTTTCACCGTAGCCCTGTATGGGCATCCAAATATCACTTTGCCAATTCCACAAGAACTGTCTTAGCGAAAGGGTTCTTGAGGGGAAAGCTGTAACTCTGTGAGATGATTTCACAGAACACAAAGAAGTTTCTCAGAAAGCTTCTTTCTCTTTGTTATCGGAGGATATTTCCTTTGGCCTATAGTATTCAAAGGGATCGGAAATATCTGTTCTCAGATTCCACAGAAATAAGGCTAGCAAAGAGATTCACGAAGTACAGATGTAACTCTGAGAGTGGAAGTCACATATCACAGAGCAGTTTCTCCGAAATCTTCTTTCCAGATTTCATCGGAGGATATTTCCTTTTTCACCATAGCCCTCTATGGGCTTCCAAATATCACTTTGCCAATTCCACAAGAACTCTCTTAGCGAAAGGCTTCTTGAGGGAAAAGATTTAACTCTGTGAGATGATTTCACAGAACACAAAGAGGTTTCTCAGAAAGCTTCTTTCTCTTTATTATCGGAGGATATTTCCTTTGGCCCTATAGTCTTCAAAAGGATCCGAAATATCTGTTCTCAGATTCCACAGAAATAAGGCTAGCAAAGAGATCCACGAAATACAGATGTAACTCTGTGAGTGGAAGTCACATATACAGAGCAGTTTTTCTGTAAGATTCTTTCCAGATTTCATCTGAGGATATTTTCTTTTTCACCATAGCCCTATATGGGCTTCCAAATATCAGTTTGCCAATTCCACAAGAACTGTCTTAGCGAAAGGCTTCTTGAGGGGAAAGCTGTAACTCTGTGAGATGATTTCACAGAACACAAAGAAGTTTCTCGGAAAGCTTCTTTCTCTTTGTTATCGGAGGATATTTCCTTTGGCCCTATAGTCTTCAAAGGGATCCGAAATATCTGTTCTCAGATTCCACAGAAATAAGGCTAGCAAAGAGATTCACGAAATACAGATGTAACTCTGAGAGTGGAAGTCACATATCACAGAGCAGTTTCTCAGAAAGCTTCTTTCCTGATTTCATCGGAGGATATTTCCTTTTTCACCGTAGCCCTGTATGGGCTTCCAAATATCACTTTGCCAATTCCACAAGAACTGTCTTAGCGAAAGGGTTCTTGAGGGGAAAGCTGTAACTCTGTGAGATGATTTCACAGAACACAAAGAAGTTTCTCAGAAAGCTTCTTTCTCTTTGTTATCGGAGGATATTTCCTTTGGCCTATAGTATTCAAAGGGATCGGAAATATCTGTTCTCAGATTCCACAGAAATAAGGCTAGCAAAGAGATTCACGAAGTACAGATGTAACTCTGAGAGTGGAAGTCACATATCACAGAGCAGTTTCTCCGAAATCTTCTTTCCAGATTTCATCGGAGGATATTTCCTTTTTCACCATAGCCCTCTATGGGCTTCCAAATATCACTTTGCCAATTCCACAAGAACTCTCTTAGCGAAAGGCTTCTTGAGGGGAAAGATTTAACTCTGTGAGATGATTTCACAGAACACAAAGAGGTTTCTCAGAAAGCTTCTTTCTCTTTATTATCGGAGGATATTTCCTTTGGCCCTATAGTCTTCAAAAGGATCCGAAATATCTGTTCTCAGATTCCACAGAAATAAGGCTAGCAAAGAGATCCACGAAATACAGATGTAACTCTGTGAGTGGAAGTCACATATACAGAGCAGTTTTTCTGTAAGATTCTTTCCAGATTTCATCTGAGGATATTTTCTTTTTCACCATAGCCCTATATGGGCTTCCAAATATCAGTTTGCCAATTCCACAAGAACTGTCTTAGCGAAAGGCTTCTTGAGGGGAAAGCTGTAACTCTGTGAGATGATTTCACAGAACACAAAGAAGTTTCTCGGAAAGCTTCTTTCTCTTTGTTATCGGAGGATATTTCCTTTGGCCCTATAGTCTTCAAAGGGATCCGAAATATCTGTTCTCAGATTCCACAGAAATAAGGCTAGCAAAGAGATTCACGAAATACAGATGTAACTCTGAGAGTGGAAGTCACATATCACAGAGCAGTTTCTCAGAAAGCTTCTTTCCTGATTTCATCGGAGGATATTTCCTTTTTCACCGTAGCCCTGTATGGGCTTCCAAATATCACTTTGCCAATTCCACAAGAACTGTCTTAGCGAAAGGGTTCTTGAGGGGAAAGCTGTAACTCTGTGAGATGATTTCACAGAACACAAAGAAGTTTCTCAGAAAGCTTCTTTCTCTTTGTTATCGGAGGATATTTCCTTTGGCCTATAGTATTCAAAGGGATCGGAAATATCTGTTCTCAGATTCCACAGAAATAAGGCTAGCAAAGAGATTCACGAAGTACAGATGTAACTCTGAGAGTGGAAGTCACATATCACAGAGCAGTTTCTCCGAAATCTTCTTTCCAGATTTCATCGGAGGATATTTCCTTTTTCACCATAGCCCTCTATGGGCTTCCAAATATCACTTTGCCAATTCCACAAGAACTCTCTTAGCGAAAGGCTTCTTGAGGGGAAAGATTTAACTCTGTGAGATGATTTCACAGAACACAAAGAGGTTTCTCAGAAAGCTTCTTTCTCTTTATTATCGGAGGATATTTCCTTTGGCCCTATAGTCTTCAAAAGGATCCGAAATATCTGTTCTCAGATTCCACAGAAATAAGGCTAGCAAAGAGATCCACGAAATACAGATGTAACTCTGTGAGTGGAAGTCACATATACAGAGCAGTTTTTCTGTAAGATTCTTTCCAGATTTCATCTGAGGATATTTTCTTTTTCACCATAGCCCTATATGGGCTTCCAAATATCAGTTTGCCAATTCCACAAGAACTGTCTTAGCGAAAGGCTTCTTGAGGGGAAAGCTGTAACTCTGTGAGATGATTTCACAGAACACAAAGAAGTTTCTCGGAAAGCTTCTTTCTCTTTGTTATCGGAGGATATTTCCTTTGGCCCTATAGTCTTCAAAGGGATCCGAAATATCTGTTCTCAGATTCCACAGAAATAAGGCTAGCAAAGAGATTCACGAAATACAGATGTAACTCTGAGAGTGGAAGTCACATATCACAGAGCAGTTTCTCAGAAACCTTCTTTCCAGATTTCATCGGAGGGTATTTCCTTTTTCACCATAGCCCTCTATGGGCTTCCAAATATCACTTTGCCAATTCCACAAGAACTGTCTTAGCGAAAGGCTTCTTGAGGGGAAAGCTGTAACTCTGTGAGATGATTTCACAGAACACAAAGAAGTTTCTCAGAAAGCTTCTTTCTCTTTCTTATCGGAGGATATTTCCTTTGTCCCTATAGTCTTCAAAGGCATCCGAAATATCTGTTCTCAGACTCCACAGAAATAAGGATAGCAAAGAGATTCACGAAATACAGACGTAACTCTGTGAGTGGAAGACACATATCACAGAGCAGTTTCTCAGAAAGCATCTTTCCCGATTTCATCGGAGGATATTTCCTTTTTCACCATAGCCCTCTATGGCCTTCCAAATATCACTTTGCCAATTCCACAAGAACTGTATTACCGAAAGGCTTCTTGAGGAGAAAGCTGTAACTCTGTGAGATGATTTCACAGAACACAAAGAAGTTTCTCAGAAAGCTTCTTTCTCTTTGTTATCGGAGGATATTTCCTTTGGCCCTATAGTCTTCAAAGGGATCCGAAATATCTGTTCTCAGATTCCACAGAAATAAGGCTAGCAAAGAGATCCACGAAATACAGATGTAACGCTGTGAGTGGAAGTCACATATCACAGAGCAGTTTCTCAGAAAGCTTCTTTCCAGATTTCATCGGAGGATATTTCCTTTTTCACCACAGCTCTCTATGGGCTTCCAAATATCAGTTTGGCAATTCCACAAGATCTGTCTTAGCGAAAGGCTTCTTGAGGGGAAAGCTGTAACTCTGTGAGATGATTTCACAGAACACAAAGAAGTTTCTCAGAAAGCTTCTTTATCGTTGTTATGGGAGGATATTTCCTTTGGCCCTACAGTCTTCAAAGGGATCCGAAATATCTGTTCTCAGATTCCACAGAAATAAGGCTAGCAAAGAGATTCACGAAATACAGATGTAACTCTGTGACTGGAAGTCCCATATCACAGAGCAGTTTCTCAGAAAGCTTCTTTCCTGATTTCATCGGAGGGTATTTTCTTTTTCACCATAGCCCTCTATGGGCTTCCAAATATCACTTTGCCAATTCCATAAGAACTGTCTTAGCGAAAGGTTTCTTGAGGGGAAAGCTGTAACTCTGTGAGATGATTTCACAGAACACAAAGAAGTTTCTCAGAAAGCTTCTTTCCCTTTGTTATCGGAGGATATTTCCTTTGGCCCTATAGTCTTCAAAGGGATCCGAAATATCTGTTCTCAGATTCCACAGAAATAAGGCTAGCAAAAAGATCCACGAAATACAGATGTAACTCTGTGAGTGGAAGTCACATATCACAGAGCAGTTTCGCAGAAAGCTTATTTCCAGATTTCATCGGAGGATATTTGCTTTTTCACCATAGCCCTCCATGGGCTTCCAGATATCACTTTGCCAATTCCACAAGAACTGTCTTAGCGAAAGGCTTCTTGAGGGGAAAGCTGTAACTCTGTGAGATGATTTCACAGAACACAAAGAAGTTTCTCAGAAAGCTTCTTTCTCTTTGTTATCGGTGGATATTTCCTTTGGCTCTATAGTCTTCAAAGGGATCCGAAATATCTGTTCTCAGATTCCACAGAAATAAGGCTATCAAAGAGATTCACGAAATACAGATGTAACTCTGTGAGTGGAAGTCACATATCACAGAGCAGTTTCTCAGAAATCTTCTTTCCAGATTTCATCGGAGGATATTTCCTTTTTAACCATAGCCCTCTATGGGCTTCCAAAAATCACTTTGCCAATTCCACAAGAACTGTCTTAGCGATAGGCTTCTTGAGGAGAAAGCTGCAACTCTGTGAGATGATTTCACAGAACACAAAGAAGTTTCTCAGAAAGCTTCTTTCTCTTTGTTATCGGAGGATATTTCCTTTGGCCCTATAGTCTTCAAATGGATCTGAAATATCTGTTCTCAGATTCCACAGAAATAAGGCTAGCAAAGTGATCCACGAAATACAGATGTAACTCTGTGACTGGAAGTCACATATCACAGAGCAGTTTCTCAGAAAGCTTCTTTCCAGATTTCATCGGAGGATATTTCCTTTTTCACCGTAGCCCTCTATGGGCTTCCAAATATCACTTTTCCAATTCCACAAGAACTGTCTTAGCGAAAGTCTTCTTGAGGGGAAAGCTGTAACTCTGTGAGATGATTTCACAGAATACAATGAAGTTTCTCAGAAAGATTCTTTGTCTTTTTTATGGGAGGATATTTCCTTTGGCCCTATAGTCTTCAAAGGGATCCGAAATATCTGTTCTCAGATTCCACAGAAATAAGGCTGGCAAAGAGATCCACGAAATACAGATGTAACTCTGTGAGTGGAAGTCACATATCACAGAGCAGTTTCTCAGAAAGCTTCTTTCCTGATTTCATCGGAGGATATTTCCTTTTTCACCATAGCCCTGTATGGGCTTCCAAATATCACTTTGCCAATTCCACAAGAACTGTCTTAGCGAAAGGCTTCTTGAGGGGAAAGCTGTAACTCTGTGAGATGATTTCACAGAACACAAAGAAGTTTCTCAGAAAGCTTCTTTCTCTTTGTTATCGGAGGATATTTCCTTTGGCCCTATAGTCTTCAAAGGGATCGGAAATATCTGTTCTCAGATTCCACAGAAATAAGGCTAGCAAAGAGATTCACGAAGTACAGATGTAACTCTGAGAGTGGAAGTCACATATCACAGAGCAGTTTCTCCGAAATCTTCTTTCCAGATTTCATCGGAGGATATTTCCTTTTTCACCATAGCCCTCTATGGGCTTCCAAATATCACTTTGCCAATTCCACAAGAACTCTCTTAGCAAAAGGCTTCTTGAGGGGAAAGATTTAACTCTGTGAGATGATTTCACAGAACACAAAGAGGTTTCTCAGAAAGCTTCTTTCTCTTTATTATCGGAGGATATTTCCTTTGGCCCTATAGTCTTCAAAGGGATCCGAAATATCTGTTCTCAGATTCCACAGAAATAAGGCTAGCAAAGAGATCCACGAAATACAGATGTAACTCTGTGAGTGGAAGTCACATATACAGAGCAGTTTTTCTGTAAGATTCTTTCCAGATTTCATCTGAGGATATTTTCTTTTTCACCATAGCCCTATAAGGGCTTCCAAATATCAGTTTGCCAATTCCACAAGAACTGTCTTAGCGAAAGGCTTCTTGAGGGGAAAGCTGTAACTCTGTGAGATGATTTCACAAAACACAAAGAAGTTTCTCGGAAAGCTTCTTTCTCTTTGTTATCGAAGGATATTTCCTTTGGCCCTATAGTCTTCAAAGGGATCCGAAATATCTGTTCTCAGATTCCACAGAAATAAGGCTGGCAAAGAGATCCACGAAATACAGATGTAACTCTGTGAGTGGAAGTCACATATCACAGAGCAGTTTCTCAGAAAGCTTCTTTCCTGATTTCATCGGAGGATATTTCCTTTTTCACCGTAGCCCTGTATGGGCTTCCAAATATCACTTTGCCAATTCCACAAGAACTGTCTTAGCGAAAGGGTTCTTGAGGGGAAAGCTGTAACTCTGTGAGATGATTTCACAGAACACAAAGAAGTTTCTCAGAAAGCTTCTTTCTCTTTGTTATCGGAGGATATTTCCTTTGGCCTATAGTATTCAAAGGGATCGGAAATATCTGTTCTCAGATTCCACAGAAATAAGGCTAGCAAAGAGATTCACGAAGTACAGATGTAACTCTGAGAGTGGAAGTCACATATCACAGAGCAGTTTCTCCGAAATCTTCTTTCCAGATTTCATCGGAGGATATTTCCTTTTTCACCATAGCCCTCTATGGGCTTCCAAATATCACTTTGCCAATTCCACAAGAACTCTCTTAGCGAAAGGCTTCTTGAGGGGAAAGATTTAACTCTGTGAGATGATTTCACAGAACACAAAGAGGTTTCTCAGAAAGCTTCTTTCTCTTTATTATCGGAGGATATTTCCTTTGGCCCTATAGTCTTCAAAAGGATCCGAAATATCTGTTCTCAGATTCCACAGAAATAAGGCTAGCAAAGAGATCCACGAAATACAGATGTAACTCTGTGAGTGGAAGTCACATATACAGAGCAGTTTTTCTGTAAGATTCTTTCCAGATTTCATCTGAGGATATTTTCTTTTTCACCATAGCCCTATATGGGCTTCCAAATATCAGTTTGCCAATTCCACAAGAACTGTCTTAGCGAAAGGCTTCTTGAGGGGAAAGCTGTAACTCTGTGAGATGATTTCACAGAACACAAAGAAGTTTCTCGGAAAGCTTCTTTCTCTTTGTTATCGGAGGATATTTCCTTTGGCCCTATAGTCTTCAAAGGGATCCGAAATATCTGTTCTCAGATTCCACAGAAATAAGGCTAGCAAAGAGATTCACGAAATACAGATGTAACTCTGAGAGTGGAAGTCACATATCACAGAGCAGTTTCTCAGAAAGCTTCTTTCCTGATTTCATCGGAGGATATTTCCTTTTTCACCGTAGCCCTGTATGGGCTTCCAAATATCACTTTGCCAATTCCACAAGAACTGTCTTAGCGAAAGGGTTCTTGAGGGGAAAGCTGTAACTCTGTGAGATGATTTCACAGAACACAAAGAAGTTTCTCAGAAAGCTTCTTTCTCTTTGTTATCGGAGGATATTTCCTTTGGCCTATAGTATTCAAAGGGATCGGAAATATCTGTTCTCAGATTCCACAGAAATAAGGCTAGCAAAGAGATTCACGAAGTACAGATGTAACTCTGAGAGTGGAAGTCACATATCACAGAGCAGTTTCTCCGAAATCTTCTTTCCAGATTTCATCGGAGGATATTTCCTTTTTCACCATAGCCCTCTATGGGCTTCCAAATATCACTTTGCCAATTCCACAAGAACTCTCTTAGCGAAAGGCTTCTTGAGGGGAAAGATTTAACTCTGTGAGATGATTTCACAGAACACAAAGAGGTTTCTCAGAAAGCTTCTTTCTCTTTATTATCGGAGGATATTTCCTTTGGCCCTATAGTCTTCAAAAGGATCCGAAATATCTGTTCTCAGATTCCACAGAAATAAGGCTAGCAAAGAGATCCACGAAATACAGATGTAACTCTGTGAGTGGAAGTCACATATACAGAGCAGTTTTTCTGTAAGATTCTTTCCAGATTTCATCTGAGGATATTTTCTTTTTCACCATAGCCCTATATGGGCTTCCAAATATCAGTTTGCCAATTCCACAAGAACTGTCTTAGCGAAAGGCTTCTTGAGGGGAAAGCTGTAACTCTGTGAGATGATTTCACAGAACACAAAGAAGTTTCTCGGAAAGCTTCTTTCTCTTTGTTATCGGAGGATATTTCCTTTGGCCCTATAGTCTTCAAAGGGATCCGAAATATCTGTTCTCAGATTCCACAGAAATAAGGCTAGCAAAGAGATTCACGAAATACAGATGTAACTCTGAGAGTGGAAGTCACATATCACAGAGCAGTTTCTCAGAAACCTTCTTTCCAGATTTCATCGGAGGGTATTTCCTTTTTCACCATAGCCCTCTATGGGCTTCCAAATATCACTTTGCCAATTCCACAAGAACTGTCTTAGCGAAAGGCTTCTTGAGGGGAAAGCTGTAACTCTGTGAGATGATTTCACAGAACACAAAGAAGTTTCTCAGAAAGCTTCTTTCTCTTTCTTATCGGAGGATATTTCCTTTGTCCCTATAGTCTTCAAAGGCATCCGAAATATCTGTTCTCAGACTCCACAGAAATAAGGATAGCAAAGAGATTCACGAAATACAGACGTAACTCTGTGAGTGGAAGACACATATCACAGAGCAGTTTCTCAGAAAGCATCTTTCCCGATTTCATCGGAGGATATTTCCTTTTTCACCATAGCCCTCTATGGCCTTCCAAATATCACTTTGCCAATTCCACAAGAACTGTATTACCGAAAGGCTTCTTGAGGAGAAAGCTGTAACTCTGTGAGATGATTTCACAGAACACAAAGAAGTTTCTCAGAAAGCTTCTTTCTCTTTGTTATCGGAGGATATTTCCTTTGGCCCTATAGTCTTCAAAGGGATCCGAAATATCTGTTCTCAGATTCCACAGAAATAAGGCTAGCAAAGAGATCCACGAAATACAGATGTAACGCTGTGAGTGGAAGTCACATATCACAGAGCAGTTTCTCAGAAAGCTTCTTTCCAGATTTCATCGGAGGATATTTCCTTTTTCACCACAGCTCTCTATGGGCTTCCAAATATCAGTTTGGCAATTCCACAAGATCTGTCTTAGCGAAAGGCTTCTTGAGGGGAAAGCTGTAACTCTGTGAGATGATTTCACAGAACACAAAGAAGTTTCTCAGAAAGCTTCTTTCTCGTTGTTATGGGAGGATATTTCCTTTGGCCCTACAGTCTTCAAAGGGATCCGAAATATCTGTTCTCAGATTCCACAGAAATAAGGCTAGCAAAGAGATTCACGAAATACAGATGTAACTCTGTGACTGGAAGTCCCATATCACAGAGCAGTTTCTCAGAAAGCTTCTTTCCTGATTTCATCGGAGGGTATTTTCTTTTTCACCATAGCCCTCTATGGGCTTCCAAATATCACTTTGCCAATTCCATAAGAACTGTCTTAGCGAAAGGTTTCTTGAGGGGAAAGCTGTAACTCTGTGAGATGATTTCACAGAACACAAAGAAGTTTCTCAGAAAGCTTCTTTCCCTTTGTTATCGGAGGATATTTCCTTTGGCCCTATAGTCTTCAAAGGGATCCGAAATATCTGTTCTCAGATTCCACAGAAATAAGGCTAGCAAAAAGATCCACGAAATACAGATGTAACTCTGTGAGTGGAAGTCACATATCACAGAGCAGTTTCGCAGAAAGCTTATTTCCAGATTTCATCGGAGGATATTTGCTTTTTCACCATAGCCCTCCATGGGCTTCCAGATATCACTTTGCCAATTCCACAAGAACTGTCTTAGCGAAAGGCTTCTTGAGGGGAAAGCTGTAACTCTGTGAGATGATTTCACAGAACACAAAGAAGTTTCTCAGAAAGCTTCTTTCTCTTTGTTATCGGTGGATATTTCCTTTGGCTCTATAGTCTTCAAAGGGATCCGAAATATCTGTTCTCAGATTCCACAGAAATAAGGCTATCAAAGAGATTCACGAAATACAGATGTAACTCTGTGAGTGGAAGTCACATATCACAGAGCAGTTTCTCAGAAATCTTCTTTCCAGATTTCATCGGAGGATATTTCCTTTTTAACCATAGCCCTCTATGGGCTTCCAAAAATCACTTTGCCAATTCCACAAGAACTGTCTTAGCGATAGGCTTCTTGAGGAGAAAGCTGCAACTCTGTGAGATGATTTCACAGAACACAAAGAAGTTTCTCAGAAAGCTTCTTTCTCTTTGTTATCGGAGGATATTTCCTTTGGCCCTATAGTCTTCAAATGGATCTGAAATATCTGTTCTCAGATTCCACAGAAATAAGGCTAGCAAAGTGATCCACGAAATACAGATGTAACTCTGTGACTGGAAGTCACATATCACAGAGCAGTTTCTCAGAAAGCTTCTTTCCAGATTTCATCGGAGGATATTTCCTTTTTCACCGTAGCCCTCTATGGGCTTCCAAATATCACTTTTCCAATTCCACAAGAACTGTCTTAGCGAAAGTCTTCTTGAGGGGAAAGCTGTAACTCTGTGAGATGATTTCACAGAATACAATGAAGTTTCTCAGAAAGATTCTTTGTCTTTTTTATGGGAGGATATTTCCTTTGGCCCTATAGTCTTCAAAGGGATCCGAAATATCTGTTCTCAGATTCCACAGAAATAAGGCTGGCAAAGAGATCCACGAAATACAGATGTAACTCTGTGAGTGGAAGTCACATATCACAGAGCAGTTTCTCAGAAAGCTTCTTTCCTGATTTCATCGGAGGATATTTCCTTTTTCACCATAGCCCTGTATGGGCTTCCAAATATCACTTTGCCAATTCCACAAGAACTGTCTTAGCGAAAGGCTTCTTGAGGGGAAAGCTGTAACTCTGTGAGATGATTTCACAGAACACAAAGAAGTTTCTCAGAAAGCTTCTTTCTCTTTGTTATCGGAGGATATTTCCTTTGGCCCTATAGTCTTCAAAGGGATCGGAAATATCTGTTCTCAGATTCCACAGAAATAAGGCTAGCAAAGAGATTCACGAAGTACAGATGTAACTCTGAGAGTGGAAGTCACATATCACAGAGCAGTTTCTCCGAAATCTTCTTTCCAGATTTCATCGGAGGATATTTCCTTTTTCACCATAGCCCTCTATGGGCTTCCAAATATCACTTTGCCAATTCCACAAGAACTCTCTTAGCAAAAGGCTTCTTGAGGGGAAAGATTTAACTCTGTGAGATGATTTCACAGAACACAAAGAGGTTTCTCAGAAAGCTTCTTTCTCTTTATTATCGGAGGATATTTCCTTTGGCCCTATAGTCTTCAAAGGGATCCGAAATATCTGTTCTCAGATTCCACAGAAATAAGGCTAGCAAAGAGATCCACGAAATACAGATGTAACTCTGTGAGTGGAAGTCACATATACAGAGCAGTTTTTCTGTAAGATTCTTTCCAGATTTCATCTGAGGATATTTTCTTTTTCACCATAGCCCTATAAGGGCTTCCAAATATCAGTTTGCCAATTCCACAAGAACTGTCTTAGCGAAAGGCTTCTTGAGGGGAAAGCTGTAACTCTGTGAGATGATTTCACAAAACACAAAGAAGTTTCTCGGAAAGCTTCTTTCTCTTTGTTATCGAAGGATATTTCCTTTGGCCCTATAGTCTTCAAAGGGATCCGAAATATCTGTTCTCAGATTCCACAGAAATAAGGCTGGCAAAGAGATCCACGAAATACAGATGTAATTCTGTGAGTGGAAGTCACATATCACAGAGCAGTTTCTCAGAAAGCTTCTTTCCTGATTTCATCGGAGGATATTTCCTTTTTCACCGTAGCCCTGTATGGGCTTCCAAATATCACTTTGCCAATTCCACAAGAACTGTCTTAGCGAAAGGGTTCTTGAGGGGAAAGCTGTAACTCTGTGAGATGATTTCACAGAACACAAAGAAGTTTCTCAGAAAGCTTCTTTCTCTTTGTTATCGGAGGATATTTCCTTTGGCCTATAGTATTCAAAGGGATCGGAAATATCTGTTCTCAGATTCCACAGAAATAAGGCTAGCAAAGAGATTCACGAAGTACAGATGTAACTCTGAGAGTGGAAGTCACATATCACAGAGCAGTTTCTCCGAAATCTTCTTTCCAGATTTCATCGGAGGATATTTCCTTTTTCACCATAGCCCTCTATGGGCTTCCAAATATCACTTTGCCAATTCCACAAGAACTCTCTTAGCGAAAGGCTTCTTGAGGGGAAAGATTTAACTCTGTGAGATGATTTCACAGAACACAAAGAGGTTTCTCAGAAAGCTTCTTTCTCTTTATTATCGGAGGATATTTCCTTTGGCCCTATAGTCTTCAAAAGGATCCGAAATATCTGTTCTCAGATTCCACAGAAATAAGGCTAGCAAAGAGATCCACGAAATACAGATGTAACTCTGTGAGTGGAAGTCACATATACAGAGCAGTTTTTCTGTAAGATTCTTTCCAGATTTCATCTGAGGATATTTTCTTTTTCACCATAGCCCTATATGGGCTTCCAAATATCAGTTTGCCAATTCCACAAGAACTGTCTTAGCGAAAGGCTTCTTGAGGGGAAAGCTGTAACTCTGTGAGATGATTTCACAGAACACAAAGAAGTTTCTCGGAAAGCTTCTTTCTCTTTGTTATCGGAGGATATTTCCTTTGGCCCTATAGTCTTCAAAGGGATCCGAAATATCTGTTCTCAGATTCCACAGAAATAAGGCTAGCAAAGAGATTCACGAAATACAGATGTAACTCTGAGAGTGGAAGTCACATATCACAGAGCAGTTTCTCAGAAAGCTTCTTTCCTGATTTCATCGGAGGATATTTCCTTTTTCACCGTAGCCCTGTATGGGCTTCCAAATATCACTTTGCCAATTCCACAAGAACTGTCTTAGCGAAAGGGTTCTTGAGGGGAAAGCTGTAACTCTGTGAGATGATTTCACAGAACACAAAGAAGTTTCTCAGAAAGCTTCTTTCTCTTTGTTATCGGAGGATATTTCCTTTGGCCTATAGTATTCAAAGGGATCGGAAATATCTGTTCTCAGATTCCACAGAAATAAGGCTAGCAAAGAGATTCACGAAGTACAGATGTAACTCTGAGAGTGGAAGTCACATATCACAGAGCAGTTTCTCCGAAATCTTCTTTCCAGATTTCATCGGAGGATATTTCCTTTTTCACCATAGCCCTCTATGGGCTTCCAAATATCACTTTGCCAATTCCACAAGAACTCTCTTAGCGAAAGGCTTCTTGAGGGGAAAGATTTAACTCTGTGAGATGATTTCACAGAACACAAAGAGGTTTCTCAGAAAGCTTCTTTTTCTTTATTATCGGAGGATATTTCCTTTGGCCCTATAGTCTTCAAAAGGATCCGAAATATCTGTTCTCAGATTCCACAGAAATAAGGCTAGCAAAGAGATCCACGAAATACAGATGTAACTCTGTGAGTGGAAGTCACATATACAGAGCAGTTTTTCTGTAAGATTCTTTCCAGATTTCATCTGAGGATATTTTCTTTTTCACCATAGCCCTATATGGGCTTCCAAATATCAGTTTGCCAATTCCACAAGAACTGTCTTAGAGAAAGGCTTCTTGAGGGGAAAGCTGTAACTCTGTGAGATGATTTCACAGAACACAAAGAAGTTTCTCGGAAAGCTTCTTTCTCTTTGTTATCGGAGGATATTTCCTTTGGCCCTATAGTCTTCAAAGGGATCCGAAATATCTGTTCTCAGATTCCACAGAAATAAGGATAGCAAAGAGATTCACGAAATACAGATGTAACTCTGAGAGTGGAAGTCACATATCACAGAGCAGTTTCTCAGAAACCTTCTTTCCAGATTTCATCGGAGGGTATTTCCTTTTTCACCATAGCCCTCTATGGGCTTCCAAATATCACTTTGCCAATTCCACAAGAACTGTCTTAGCGAAAGGCTTCTTGAGGGGAAAGCTGTAACTCTGTGAGATGATTTCACAGAACACAAAGAAGTTTCTCAGAAAGCTTCTTTCTCTTTCTTATCGGAGGATATTTCCTTTGTCCCTATAGTCTTCAAAGGCATCCGAAATATCTGTTCTCAGACTCCACAGAAATAAGGATAGCAAAGAGATTCACGAAATACAGACGTAACTCTGTGAGTGGAAGACACATATCACAGAGCAGTTTCTCAGAAAGCATCTTTCCAGATTTCATCGGAGGATATTTCCTTTTTCACCATAGCCCTCTATGGCCTTCCAAATATCACTTTGCCAATTCCACAAGAACTGTATTACCGAAAGGCTTCTTGAGGAGAAAGCTGTAACTCTGTGAGATGATTTCACAGAACACAAAGAAGTTTCTCAGAAAGCTTCTTTCTCTTTGTTATCGGAGGATATTTCCTTTGGCCCTATAGTCTTCAAAGGGATCCGAAATATCTGTTCTCAGATTCCACAGAAATAAGGCTAGCAAAGAGATCCACGAAATACAGATGTAACGCTGTGAGTGGAAGTCACATATCACAGAGCAGTTTGTCAGAAAGCTTCTTTCCAGATTTCATCGGAGGATATTTCCTTTTTCACCACAGCTCTCTATGGGCTTCCAAATATCAGTTTGGCAATTCCACAAGATCTGTCTTAGCGAAAGGCTTCTTGAGGGGAAAGCTGTAACTCTGTGAGATGATTTCACAGAACACAAAGAAGTTTCTCAGAAAGCTTCTTTCTCTTTATTATCGGAGGATATTTCCTTTGGCCCTATAGTCTTCAAAGGGATCGGAAATATCTGTTCTCAGATTCCACAGTAATAAGGCTAGCAAAGAGATTCACGAAATACAGATGTAACTCTGTGAGTTGAAGTCACATATCACAGAGCAGTTTCTCCGAAATCTTCTTTCCAGATTTCATCGGAGGATATTTCCTTTTTCACCTTAGCCCTCTATAGGCTTCCAAATATCACTTTGCCAATTCCACAAGAACTGTCTTAGCGAAAGGCTTCTTGAGGGGAAAGCTGTAACTCTGTGAGATGATTTCACAGAATAAAATGAAGTTTCTCAGAAAGCTTCTTTCTCTTTGTTATCGGAGGATATTTCCTTTGGCACTATAGTCTTCAAAGGGATCCGAAATATCTGGTCTCAGATTCCACAGAAATAAGGCTAGCAAAGAGATCCACGAAATACAGATGTAACTCTGTGAGTGGAAGTCACATATCACAGAGCAGTTTCTCAGAAAGCTTTTTTCCAGATTTCATCGGAGGATATTTCCTTTTTCACCATAGCCCTCTATGGGCTTCCAAATATCACTTTGCCAATTCCACAAGAACTGTCTTAGCGAAAGGCTTCTTGAGGGGAAAGCTGTAACTCTGTGAGATGATTTCACAGAACACAAAAAAAGTTTCTCAGAAAGCTTCTTTCTCTTTGTTATCGGAGGATATTTCCTTTGGCCCTATAGTCTTCAAAGGGATCCGAAATATCTGTTCTCAGATTCCACAGAAATAAGGCTAGCAAAGAGATCCACGAAATACAGATGTAACTCTGTGAGTGGAAGTCACATATCACAGAGCAGTTTCTCAGAAATCTTCTTTCCAGATTTCATCGGAGGATATTTCCTTTTTCACCATAGCCCTCTAAGGGCTTCCAAATATCAGTTTGCCAATTCCACAAGAACTGTCTTAGCGAAAGGCTTCTTGAGGGGAAAGCTGTAACTCTGTGAGATGATATCACAGAACACAAAGAAGTTTCTCAGAAAGCTTCTTTCTCTTTGTTATGGGAGGATATTTCCTTTGGCCCTATAGTCTTCAAAGGGATCCGAAATATCTGTTCTCAGATTGCACAGAAATAAGGCTAGCATAGAGATCCACAAAATACAGATGTAACTCTGTGAGTGGAAGTCACATATCACAGAGCAGTTTCTCAGAAAGCTTCTTTCCAGATTTCATCGGAGGATATTTCCTTTTTCACCATAGCCCTCTATGGGCTTCCAAATATCACTTTGCCAATTCCACAAGAACTGTCTTAGCGAAAGGCTTCTTGAGGGGAAAGCTGTAACTCTGTGAGATGATTTCACAGAACACAAAGAAGTTTCTCAGAAAGCTTCTTTCTCTTTGTTATGGGAGGATATTTCCTTTGGCCCTATAGTCTTCAAATGGATCTGAAATACCTGTTCTCAGATTCCACAGAAATAAGGCTAGCAAAGAGATCCACGAAATACAGATGTAACTCTGTGACTGGAAGTCACATATCACAGAGCAGTTTCTTAGAAAGCTTCTTTCCAGATATCATCGGAGGATATTTCCTTTTTCACCGTAGCCCTCTATGGGCTTCCAAATATCACTTTGCCAATTCCACAAGAACTGTCTTAGCGAAAGGCTTCTTGAGGGGAAAGCTGTAACTCTGTGAGATGATTTCACAGAATACAATGAAGTTTCTCAGAAAGATTCTTTGTCTTTGTTATGGGAGGATATTTCCTTTGGCCCTATAGTCTTCAAAGGGATCCGAAATATCTGTTCTCAGATTCCACAGAAATAAGGCTGGCAAAGAGATCCACGAAATACAGATGTAACTCTGTGAGTGGAAGTCACATATCACAGAGCAGTTTCTCAGAAAGCTTCTTTCCTGATTTCATCGGAGGATATTTCCTTTTTCACCATAGCCCTGTATGGGCTTCCAAATATTACTTTGCCAATTCCACAAGAACTGTCTTAGCGAAAGGCTTCTTGAGGGGAAAGCTGTAACTCTGTGAGATGATTTCACAGAACACAAAGAAGTTTCTCAGAAAGCTTCTTTCTCTTTGTTATCGAAGGATATTTCCTTTGGCCCTATAGTCTTCAAAGGGATCGGAAATATCTGTTCTCAGATTCCACAGAAATAAGGCTAGCAAAGAGATTCACGAAGTACAGATGTAACTCTGAGAGTGGAAGTCACATATCACAGAGCAGTTTCTCCGAAATCTTCTTTCCAGATTTCATCGGAGGATATTTCCTTTTTCACCATAGCCCTCTATGGGCTTCCAAATATCACTTTGCCAATTCCACAAGAACTCTCTTAGCGAAAGGCTTCTTGAGGGGAAAGATTTAACTCTGTGAGATGATTTCACAGAACACAAAGAGGTTTCTCAGAAAGCTTCTTTCTCTTTATTATCGGAGGATATTTCCTTTGGCCCTATAGTCTTCAAAAGGATCCGAAATATCTGTTCTCAGATTCCACAGAAATAAGGCTAGCAAAGAGATCCACGAAATACAGTTGTAACTCTGTGAGTGGAAGTCACATATACAGAGCAGTTTTTCTGTAAGATTCTTTCCAGATTTCATCTGAGGATATTTCCTTTTTCACCATAGCCCTATATGGGCTTCCAAATATCAGTTTGCCAATTCCACAAGAACTGTCTTAGCGAAAGGCTTCTTGAGGGGAAAGCTGTATCTCTGTGAGATGATTTCACAGAACACAAAGAAGTTTCTCGGAAAGCTTCTTTCCCTTTGTTATCGGAGGATATTTCCTTTGGCCCTATAGTCTTCAAAGGGATCCGAAATATCTGTTCTCAGATTCCACAGAAATAAGGCTGGCAAAGAGATCCACGAAATACAGATGTAACTCTGTGAGTGGAAGTCACATATCACAGAGCAGTTTCTCAGAAAGCTTCTTTCCTGATTTCATCGGAGGATATTTCCTTTTTCACCATAGCCCTGTATGGGCTTCCAAATATCACTTTGCCAATTCCACAAGAACTGTCTTAGCGAAAGGCTTCTTGAGGGGAAAGCTGTAACTCTGTGAGATGATTTCACAGAACACAAAGAAATTTCTCAGAAAGCTTCTTTCTCTTTGTTATCGGAGGATATTTCCTTTGGCCCTATAGTCTTCAAAGGGATCGGAAATATCTGTTCTCAGATTCCACAGAAATAAGGCTAGCAAAGAGATTCACGAAGTACAGATGTAACTCTGAGAGTGGAAGTCACATATCACAGAGCAGTTTCTCAGAAATCTTCTTTCCAGATTTCATCGGAGGATATTTCCTTTTTCACCATAGCCCTCTATGGGCTTCCAAATATCAGTTTGCCAATTCCACAAGAACTGTCTTAGCGAAAGGCTTCTTGAGGGGAAAGCTGTAACTCTGTGAGATGATTTCACAGAACACAAAGAAGTTTCTCAGAAAGCTTCTTTCTCTTTGTTATCGGAGGATATTTCCTTTGGCCCTATAGTCTTCAAAGGGATCCAAAATATCTGTTCTCATATTCCACAAAAATAAGGCTAGCAAAGAGATCCACGAAATACAGATGTAAATCTGTGAGTGGAAGTCACATATCACAGAGCAGTTTCTCAGAAAGCTTCTTTCCAGATTTCATCGGAGAGTATTTCCTTTTTCACCATAGCCCTCTATGGGCTTCCAAATATCACTTTGCCAATTCCACAAGAACTGTCTTAGCGAAAGGCTTCTTGAGGGGAAAGCTGTAACTCTGTGAGATGATTTCACAGAATAAAATGAAGTTTCTCAGAAATTTCTTTCTCTTTGTTATCGGAGGATATTTCCTTTGGCCCTATAGTCTTCAAACGGATCCGAAATATCTGTTCTCAGATTCCACAGAAATAAGGTTGGCAAAGAGATCCACGAAATACAGATGTAACTCTGTGGGTGGAAGTCACATATCACAGAGCAGTTTCTCAGAAAGCTTCTTTCCAGATTTCATCGGAGGATATTTCCTTTTTCACCATAGCCCTCTATGGGCTTCCAAATATCACTTTGCCAATTCCAAAAGAACTGTCTTAGCGAAAGGCTTCTTGAGGGGAAAGCTGTAACTCTGTGAGATGATTTCACAGAACAGAAAGAAGTTTCTCAGAAAGCTTCTTTCTCTTTGTTATCGGAGGATATTTCCTTTGGCCCTATAGTCTTCAAAGGGATCCGAAATATCTCTTCTCAGATTCCACAGAAATAAGGCTAGCAAAGAGATCCACGAAATACAGATGTAACTCTGTGAGTGGAAGTCACATATCACAGAGCAGTTTCTCAGAAAGCTTATTTCCAGATTTCATCGGAGGATATTTGCTTTTTCACCATAGCCCTCCATGGGCTTCCAGATATCACTTTGCCAATTCCACAAGAACTGTCTTAGCGAAAGGCTTCTTGAGGGGAAAGCTGTAACTCTGTGAGATGATTTCACAGAACACAAAGAGGTTTCTCAGAAAGCTTCTTTCTCTTTATTATCGGAGGATATTTCCTTTGGCCCTATAGTCTTCAAAGGGATCCGAAATATCTGTTCTCAGATTCCACAGAAATAAGGCTGGCAAAGAGATCCACGAAATACAGATGTAACTCTGTGAGTGGAAGTCACATATCACAGAGCAGTTTCTCAGAAAGCTTCTTTCCTGATTTCATCGGAGGATATTTCCTTTTTCACCGTAGCCCTGTATGGGCTTCCAAATATCACTTTGCCAATTCCACGAGAACTGTCTTAGCGAAAGGGTTCTTGAGGGGAAAGCTGTAACTCTGTGAGATGATTTCACAGAACACAAAGAAGTTTCTCAGAAAGCTTCTTTCTCTTTGTTATCGGAGGATATTTCCTTTGGCCCTATAGTATTCAAAGGGATCGGAAATATCTGTTCTCAGATTCCACAGAAATAAGGCTAGCAAAGAGATTCACGAAGTACAGATATAACTCTGAGAGTGGAAGTCACATATCACAGAGCAGTTTCTCCGAAATCTTCTTTCCAGATTTCATCGGAGGATATTTCCTTTTTCAACATAGCCCTCTATGGGCTTCCAAATATCACTTTGCCAATTCCACAAGAACTCTCTTAGCGAAAGGCTACTTGAGGGGAAAGATTTAACTCTGTGAGATGATTTCACAGAACACAAAGAGGTTTCTCAGAAAGCTTCTTTCTCTTTATTATCGGAGGATATTTCCTTTGGCCCTATAGTCTTCAAAAGGATCCGAAATATCTGTTCTCAGATTCCACAGAAATAAGGCTAGCAAAGAGATCCACGAAATACAGATGTAACTCTGTGAGTGGAAGTCACATATACAGAGCAGTTTTTCTGTAAGATTCTTTCCAGATTTCATCTGAGGATATTTTCTTTTTCACCATAGCCCTATATGGGCTTCCAAATATCAGTTTGCCAATTCCACAAGAACTGTCTTAGCGAAAGGCTTCTTGAGGGGAAAGCTGTAACTCTGTGAGATGATTTCACAGAACACAAAGAAGTTTCTCGGAAAGCTTCTTTCTCTTTGTTATCGGAGGATATTTCCTTTGGCCCTATAGTCTTCAAAGGGATCCGAAATATCTGTTCTCAGATTCCACAGAAATAAGGCTAGCAAAGAGATTCACGAAATACAGATGTAACTCTGAGAGTGGAAGTCACATATCACAGAGCAGTTTCTCAGAAAGCTTCTTTCCAGATTTCATCGGAGGGTATTTCCTTTTTCACCATAGCCCTCTATGGGCTTCCAAATATCACTTTGCCAATTCCACAAGAACTGTCTTAGCGAAAGGCTTCTTGAGGGGAAAGCTTTAACTCTGTGAGATGATTTCACAGAACACAAAGAAGATTCTCAGAAAGCTTCTTTCTCTTTGTTATGGGAGGATATTTCCTTTGTCCCTATAGTCTTCAAAGGCATCCGAAATATCTGTTCTCAGACTCCACAGAAATAAGGATAGCAAAGAGATTCACGAAATACAGACGTAACTCTGTGAGTGGAAGACACATATCACAGAGCAGTTTCTCAGAAAGCATCTTTCCAGATTTCATCGGAGGATATTTCCTTTTTCACCATAGCCCTCTATGGCCTTCCAAATATCACTTTGCCAATTCCACAAGAACTGTATTACCGAAAGGCTTCTTGAGGAGAAAGCTGTAACTCTGTGAGATGATTTCACAGAACACAAAGAAGTTTCTCAGAAAGCTTCTTTTTCTTTGTTATCGGAGGATATTTCCTTTGGACCTATAGTCTTCAAAGGGATCCGAAATATCTGTTCTCAGATTCCACAGAAATAAGGCTAGCAAAGAGATCCACGAAATACAGATGTAACGCTGTGAGTGGAAGTCACATATCACAGAGCAGTTTCTCAGAAAGCTTCTTTCCAGATTTCATCGGAGGATATTTCCTTTTTCACCACAGCTCTCTATGGGCTTCCAAATATCAGTTTGGCAATTCCACAAGATCTGTCTTAGCGAAAGGCTTCTTGAGGGGAAAGCTGTAACTCTGTGAGATGATTTCACAGAACACAAAGAAGTTTCTCAGAAAGCTTCTTTCTCTTTATTATCGGAGGATATTTCCTTTGGCCCTATAGTCTTCAAAGGGATCCGAAATATCTGTTCTCAGATTCCACAGTAATAAGGCTAGCAAAGAGATTCACGAAATACAGATGTAACTCTGTGAGTGGAAGTCACATATCACAGAGCAGTTTCTCCGAAATCTTCTTTCCAGATTTCATCGGAGGATATTTCCTTTTTCACCTTAGCCCTCTATAGGCTTCCAAATATCACTTTGCCAATTCCACAAGAACTGTCTTAGCGAAAGGCTTCTTGAGGGGAAAGCTGTAACTCTGTGAGATGATTTCACAGAATAAAATGAAGTTTCTCAGAAAGCTTCTTTCTCTTTGTTATCGGAGGATATTTCCTTTGGCACTATAGTCTTCAAAGGGATCCGAAATATCTGGTCTCAGATTCCACAGAAATAAGGCTAGCAAAGAGATCCACGAAATACAGATGTAACTCTGTGAGTGGAAGTCACATATCACAGAGCAGTTTCTCAGAAAGCTTTTTTCCAGATTTCATCGGAGGATATTTCCTTTTTCACCATAGCCCTCTATGGGCTTCCAAATATCACTTTGCCAATTCCACAAGAACTGTCTTAGCGAAAGGCTTCTTGAGGGGAAAGCTGTAACTCTGTGAGATGATTTCACAGAACACAAAGAAGTTTCTCAGAAAGCTTCTTTCTCTTTGTTATCGGAGGATATTTCCTTTGGCCCTATAGTCTTCAAAGGGATCCGAAATATCTGTTCTCAGATTCCACAGAAATAAGGCTAGCAAAGAGATCCACGAAATACAGATGTAACTCTGTGAGTGGAAGTCACATATCACAGAGCAGTTTCTCAGAAATCTTCTTTCCAGATTTCATCGGAGGATATTTCCTTTTTCACCATAGCCCTCTAAGGGCTTCCAAATATCACTTTGCCAATTCCACAAGAACTGTCTTAGCGAAAGGCTTCTTGAGGGGAAAGCTGTAACTCTGTGAGATGATTTCACAGAACACAAAGAAGTTTCTCAGAAAGCTTCTTTCTCTTTGTTATCGGAGGATATTTCCTTTGGCCCTATAGTCTTCAAAGGGATCCAAAATATCTGTTCTCATATTCCACAGAAATAAGGCTAGCAAAGAGATCCACGAAATACAGATGTAAATCTGTGAGTGGAAGTCACATATCACAGAGCAGTTTCTCAGAAAGCTTCTTTCCAGATTTCATCGGAGAGTATTTCCTTTTTCACCATAGCCCTCTATGGGCTTCCAAATATCACTTTGCCAATTCCACAAGAACTGTCTTAGCGAAAGGCTTCTTGAGGGGAAAGCTGTAACTCTGTGAGATGATTTCACAGAATAAAATGAAGTTTCTCAGAAATTTCTTTCTCTTTGTTATCGGAGGATATTTCCTTTGGCCCTATAGTCTTCAAAGGGATCCGAAATATCTGTTCTCAGATTCCACAGAAATAAGGTTGGCAAAGAGATCCACGAAATACAGATGTAACTCTGTGGGTGGAAGTCACATATCACAGAGCAGTTTCTCAGAAAGCTTCTTTCCAGATTTCATCGGAGGATATTTCCTTTTTCACCATAGCCCTCTATGGGCTTCCAAATATCACTTTGCCAATTCCAAAAGAACTGTCTTAGCGAAAGGCTTCTTGAGGGGAAAGCTGTAACTCTGTGAGATGATTTCACAGAACAGAAAGAAGTTTCTCAGAAAGCTTCTTTCTCTTTGTTATCGGAGGATATTTCCTTTGGCCCTATAGTCTTCAAAGGGATCCGAAATATCTGTTCTCAGATTCCACAGAAATAAGGCTAGCAAAGAGATCCACGAAATACAGATGTAACTCTGTGAGTGGAAGTCACATATCACAGAGCAGTTTCTCAGAAAGCTTATTTCCAGATTTCATCGGAGGATATTTGCTTTTTCACCATAGCCCTCCATGGGCTTCCAGATATCACTTTGCCAATTCCACAAGAACTGTCTTAGCGAAAGGCTTCTTGAGGGGAAAGCTGTAACTCTGTGAGATGATATCACAGAACACAAAGAAGTTTCTCAGAAAGCTTCTTTCTCTTTGTTATGGGAGGATATTTCCTTTGGCCCTATAGTCTTCAAAGGGATCCGAAATATCTGTTCTCAGATTGCACAGAAATAAGGCTAGCATAGAGATCCACAAAATACAGATGTAACTCTGTGAGTGGAAGTCACATATCACAGAGCAGTTTCTCAGAAAGCTTCTTTCCAGATTTCATCGGAGGATATTTCCTTTTTCACCATAGCCCTCTATGGGCTTCCAAATATCACTTTGCCAATTCCACAAGAACTGTCTTAGCGAAAGGCTTCTTGAGGGGAAAGCTGTAACTCTGTGAGATGATTTCACAGAACACAAAGAAGTTTCTCAGAAAGCTTCTTTCTCTTTGTTATCGGAGGATATTTCCTTTGGCCCTATAGTCTTCAAATGGATCTGAAATATCTGTTCTCAGATTCCACAGAAATAAGGCTAGCAAAGAGATCCACGAAATACAGATGTAACTCTGTGACTGGAAGTCACATATCACAGAGCAGTTTCTCAGAAAGCTTCTTTCCAGATTTCATCGGAGGATATTTCCTTTTTCACCGTAGCCCTCTATGGGCTTCCAAATATCACTTTGCCAATTCCACAAGAACTGTCTTAGCGAAAGGCTTCTTGAGGGGAAAGCTGTAACTCTGTGAGATGATTTCACAGAATACAATGAAGTTTCTCAGAAATATTCTTTGTCTTTGTTATGGGAGGATATTTCCTTTGGCCCTATAGTCTTCAAAGGGATCCGAAATATCTGTTCTCAGATTCCACAGAAATAAGGCTGGCAAAGAGATCCACGAAATACAGATGTAACTCTGTGAGTGGAAGTCACATATCACAGAGCAGTTTCTCAGAAAGCTTCTTTCCTGATTTCATCGGAGGATATTTCCTTTTTCACCATAGCCCTGTATGGGCTTCCAAATATTACTTTGCCAATTCCACAAGAACTGTCTTAGCGAAAGGCTTCTTGAGGGGAAAGCTGTAACTCTGTGAGATGATTTCACAGAACACAAAGAAGTTTCTCAGAAAGCTTCTTTCTCTTTGTTATCGAAGGATATTTCCTTTGGCCCTATAGTCTTCAAAGGGATCGGAAATATCTGTTCTCAGATTCCACAGAAATAAGGCTAGCAAAGAGATTCACGAAGTACAGATGTAACTCTGAGAGTGGAAGTCACATATCACAGAGCAGTTTCTCCGAAATCTTCTTTCCAGATTTCATCGGAGGATATTTCCTTTTTCACCATAGCCCTCTATGGGCTTCCAAATATCACTTTGCCAATTCCACAAGAACTCTCTTAGCGAAAGGCTTCTTGAGGGGAAAGATTTAACTCTGTGAGATGATTTCACAGAACACAAAGAGGTTTCTCAGAAAGCTTCTTTCTCTTTATTATCGGAGGATATTTCCTTTGGCCCTATAGTCTTCAAAAGGATCCGAAATATCTGTTCTCAGATTCCACAGAAATAAGGCTAGCAAAGAGATCCACGAAATACAGATGTAACTCTGTGAGTGGAAGTCACATATACAGAGCAGTTTTTCTGTAAGATTCTTTCCAGATTTCATCTGAGGATATTTTCTTTTTCACCATAGCCCTATATGGGCTTCCAAATATCAGTTTGCCAATTCCACAAGAACTGTCTTAGCGAAAGGCTTCTTGAGGGGAAAGCTGTATCTCTGTGAGATGATTTCACAGAACACAAAGAAGTTTCTCGGAAACCTTCTTTCCCTTTGTTATCGGAGGATATTTCCTTTGGCCCTATAGTCTTCAAAGAGATCCGAAATATCTGTTCTCAGATTCCACAGAAATAAGGCTGGCAAAGAGATCCACGAAATACAGATGTAACTCTGTGAGTGGAAGTCACATATCACAGAGCAGTTTCTCAGAAAGCTTCTTTCCTGATTTCATCGGAGGATATTTCCTTTTTCACCATAGCCCTGTATGGGCTTCCAAATATCACTTTGCCAATTCCACAAGAACTGTCTTAGCGAAAGGGTTCTTGAGGGGAAAGCTGTAACTCTGTGAGATGATTTCACAGAACACAAAGAAGTTTCTCAGAAAGCTTATTTCTCTTTGTTATCGGAGGATATTTCCTTTGGCCCTATAGTCTTCAAAGGGATCGGAAATATCTGTTCTCAGATTCCACAGAAATAAGGCTAGCAAAGAGATTCACGAAGTACAGATGTAACTCTGAGAGTGGAAGTCACATATCACAGAGCAGTTTCTCCGAAATCTTCTTTCCAGATTTCATCGGAGGATATTTCCTTTTTCACCATAGCCCTCTATGGGCTTCCAAATATCACTTTGCCAATTCCACAAGAACTCTCTTAGCGAAAGGGTTCTTGAGGGGAAAGCTGTAACTCTGTGAGATGATTTCACAGAACACAAAGAAGTTTCTCAGAAAGCTTCCTTCTCTTTGTTATCGGAGGATATTTCCTTTGGCCCTATAGTCTTCAAAGGGATCGGAAATATCTGTTCTCAGATTCCACAGAAATAAGGCTAGCAAAGAGATTCACGAAGTACAGATGTAACTCTGAGAGTGGAAGTCACATATCACAGAGCAGTTTCTCCGAAATCTTCTTTCCAGATTTCATCGGAGGATATTTCCTTTTTCACCATAGCCCTCTATGGGCTTCCAAATATCACTTTGCCAATTCCACAAGAACTCTCTTAGCGAAAGGCTTCTTGAGGGGAAAGATTTAACTCTGTGAGATGATTTCACAGAACACAAAGAGGTTTCTCAGAAAGCTTCTTTCTCTTTATTATCGGAGGATATTTCCTATGGCCCTATAGTCTTCAAAGGGATCCGAAATATCTGTTCTCAGATTCCACAGAAATAAGGCTAGCAAAGAGATCCACGAAATACAGATGTAACTCTGTGAGTGGAAGTCACATATACAGAGCAGTTTTTCTGTAAGATTCGTTCCAGATTTCATCTGAGGATATTTTCTTTTTCACCATAGCCCTTTATGGGCTTCCAAATATCAGTTTGCCAATTCCACAAGAACTGTCTTAGCGAAAGGCTTCTTGAGGTGAAAGCTGTAACTCTGTGAGATGATTTCACAGAACACAAAGAAGTTTCTCGGAAAGCTTCTTTCTCTTTGTTATCGGAGGATATTTCCTTTGGCCCTATAGTCTTCAAAGGGATCCGAAATATCTGTTCTCAGATTCCACAGAAATAAGGCTAGCAAAGAGATTCACGAAATACAGATGTAACTCTGAGAGTGGAAGTCACATATCACAGAGCAGTTTCTCAGAAAGCTTCTTTCCAGATTTCATCGGAGGATATTTCCTTTTTCACCATAGCCCTCTATGGGCTTCCAGATATCACTTTGCCAATTCCACAAAAACTGTCTTAGCGAAAGACTTCTTGAGGCGAACGCTTTAACTCTGTGAGATGATTTCACAGAACACAAAGAAGTTTCTCAGAAAGCTTCTTTCTCTTTGTTATCGGAGATTATTTCCTTTGGCCCTATAGTCTTCAAAAGGATCCGAAATATCTGTTCTCAGATTCCACAGAAATAAGGCTAGCAAAGAGATCCACGAAATACAGATGTAACTCTGTGAGTGGAAGTCACATATCACAGAGCAGTTTCTCAGAAAGCTTCTTTCCAGATTTCATCGGAGGGTAATTCCTTTTTCACCATAGCCCTCTATGGGCTTCCAAATATCACTTTGCCAATTCCACAAGAACTGTCTTAGTGAAAGGCTTCTTGAGGGGAAAGCTGTAACTCTGTGAGATGATTTCACAGAACACAAAGAAGTTTCTCAGAAAGCTTCTTTCTCTTTGTTATCGGAGGATATTTCCTTTGGCCCTATTGTCTTCAAAGGGATCCGAAATATCTGTTCTCAGATTCCACAGAAATAAGGATAGCAAAGAGATTCACGAAATACAGACGTAACTCTGTGAGGGGAAGTCACATATCACAGAGCAGTTTCTCAGAAAGCATCTTTCCAGATTTCATCGGAGGATATTTCCTTTTTCACCACAGCTCTCTATGGGCTTCCAAATATCAGTTTGGCAATTCCACAAGATCTGTCTTAGCGAAAGGCTTCTTGAGGGGAAAGCTGTAACTCTGTGAGATGATTTCACAGAACACAAAGAAGTTTCTCAGAAAGCTTCTTTCTCTTTATTATCGGAGGATATTTCCTTTGGCCCTATAGTCTTCAAAGGGATCCGAAATATCTGTTCTCAGATTCCACAGTAATAAGGCTAGCAAAGAGATTCACGAAATACAGATGTAAATCTGTGAGTGGAAGTCACATATCACAGAGCAGTTTCTCAGAAAGCTTCTTTCCAGATTTCATCGGAGAGTATTTCCTTTTTCACCATAGCCCTCTGTGGGCTTCCAAATATGACTTTGCAAATTCCACAAGAACTGTCTTAGCGAAAGGCTTTTTGAGGGGAAAGCTGTAACTCTGTGAGATGATTTCACAGAACACAAAGAAGTTTCTCAGAAAGCTTCTTTCTCTTTGTTATGGGAGGATATTTCCTTTGGCCCTATAGTCTTCAAAGGGATCCGAAATATCTGTTCTCAGATTCCACAGAAATAAGGCTAGCAAAGAGATCCACGAAATACAGATGTAACTCTGTGACTGGAAGTCCCATATCACAGAGCAGTTTCTCAGAAAGCTTCTTTCCAGATTTCATCGGAGGGTATTTCCTTTTTCACCATAGCCCTCTATGGGCTTCCAGATATCACTTTGCCAATTCCATAAGAACTGTCTTAGCGAAAGGTTTCTTGAGGGGAAAGCTGTAACTCTGTGAGATGATTTCACAGAACACTAAGAAGTTTCTCAGAAAGCTTCTTTCCCTTTGTTATCGGAGGATATTTCCATTGGCCCTATAGTCTTCAAAGGGATCCGAAATATCTGTTCTCAGATTCCACAGAAAAAAGGCTAGCAAAGAGATCCACGAAATACAGATGTAACTCGGTGAGTGGAAGTCACGTATCACAGAGCAGTTTCTCAGAAATCTTCTTTTCAGATTTCATCGGAGGATATTTCCTTTTTAACCATAGCCCTCTATGGGCTTATAAATATCACTTTGCCAATTCCACAAGAACTGTCTTAGCGAAAGGCTTCTTGAGGAGAACGCTGCAACTCTGTGAGATGATTTCTCAGAACACAAAGAAGTTTCTCAGAAAGCTTCTTTCTCTTTGTTATCGGAGGATATTTCCTTTGTCCCTATAGTCTTCAAAGGGATCCGAAATATCTGTTCTCAGATTCCACAGAAATAAGGCTAGCAAAGAGATCCACGAAATACAGATGTAACCCTGTGAGTGGAAGTCACATATCACAGAGCAGTTTCTCAGAAAGCTTCTTTCCAGATTTCATCGGAGGATATTTCCTTTTTCACCATAGCCCTCTATGGGCTTCCAAATATCACTTTTCCAATTCCACAGGAAGTGTCTTAGCGAAAGGCTTCTTGAGGGGAAAGCTGTAACTCTGTGAGATCATTTCACAGAACACAAAGAAGTTTCTCAGAAAGCTTCTTTCTCTTTGTTATCGGAGGATATTTCGTTTGGCCCTATAGTCTTCAAAGGGATCCGAAATATCTGTTCTCAGATTCCACAGAAATAAGGCTAGCAAAGAGATCCACGAAATACAGATGTAACTCTGTGAGTGGAAGTCACATATCACAGAGCAGTTTCTCAGAAAGCTTCTTTCCAGATTTCATCGGAGGGTATCTCCTTTTTCACCATAGCCCTCTATGGGCTTCCAAATATCACTTTGCCAATTCCACAAGAACTGTCTTAGCGAAAGGCTTCTTGAGGGGAAAGCTGTAACTCTGTGAGATGATTTCACAGAACACAAAGAAGTTTCTCAGAAAGCTTCTTTCTCTTTCTTATCGGAGGATATTTCCTTTGGCCCTATTGTCTTCAAAGGGATCCGAAATATCTGTTCTCAGATTCCACAGAAATAAGGATAGCAAAGAGATTCACGAAATACAGACGTAACTCTGTGAGGGGAAGTCACATATCACAGAGCAGTTTCTCAGAAAGCATCTTTCCAGATTTCATCGGAGGATATTTCCTTTTTCACCATAGCCCTCTATGGCCTTCCAAATATCACTTTGCCAGTTCCACAAGAACTGTATTACCGAAAGGCTTCTTGAGGAGAAAGCTGTAACTCTGTGAGATGATTTCACAGAACACAAAGAAGTTTCTCAGAAAGCTTCTTTCTCTTTGTTATCGGAGGATATTTCCTTTGGCCCTATAGTCTTCAAAGGGATCCGAAATGTCTGTTCTCAGATTCCACAGAAATAAGGCTAGCAAAGAGATCCACGAAATACAGATGTAACGCTGTGAGTGGAAGTCACATATCACAGAGCAGTTTCTCAGAAAGCTTCTTTCCAGATTTCATCGGAGGATATTTCCTTTTTCACCACAGCTCTCTATGGGCTTCCAAATATCAGTTTGGCAATTCCACAAGATCTGTCTTAGCGAAAGGCTTCTTGAGGGGAAAGCTGTAACTCTGTGAGATGATTTCACAGAACACAAAGAAGTTTCTCAGAAAGCTTCTTTCTCTTTATTATCGGAGGATATTTCCTTTGGCCCTAGAATCTTCAAAGGGATCCGAAATATCTGTTCTCAGATTCCACAGTAATAAGGCTAGCAAAGAGATTCACGAAATACAGATGTAAATCTGTGAGTGGAAGTCACATATCACAGAACAGTTTCTCAGAAAGCTTCTTTCCAGATTTCATCGGAGAGTATTTCCTTTTTCACCATAGCCCTCTGTGGGCTTCCAAATATGACTTTGCCAATTCCACAAGAACTCTCTTAGCGAAAGGCTTTTTGAGGGGAAAGCTGTAACTCTGTGAGATGATTTCACAGAACACTAAGAAGTTTCTCAGAAAGCTTCTTTCTCTTTGTTATGGGAGGATATTTCCTTTGGCCCTATAGTCTTCAAAGGGATCCGAAATATCTGTTCTCAGATTCCACAGAAATAAGGCTAGCAAAGAGATCCACGAAATACAGATGTAACTCTGTGACTGGAAGTCCCATATCACAGAGCAGTTTCTCAGAAAGCTTCTTTCCAGATTTCATCGGAGGGTATTTCCTTTTTCACCATAGCCCTCTATGGGCTTCCAGATATCACTTTGCCAATTCCATAAGAACTGTCTTAGCGAAAGGTTTCTTGAGGGGAAAGCTGTAACTCTGTGAGATGATTTCACAGAACACTAAGAAGTTTCTCAGAAAGCTTCTTTCCCTTTGTTATCGGAGGATATTTCCATTGGCCCTATAGTCTTCAAAGGGATCCGAAATATCTGTTCTCAGATTCCACAGAAAAAAGGCTAGCAAAGAGATCCACGAAATACAGATGTAACTCTGTGAGTGGAAGTCACATATCACAGAGCAGTTTCTCATAAATCTTCTTTTCAGATTTCATCGGAGGATATTTCCTTTTTCACCATAGCCCTCTATGGGCTTATAAATATCACTTTGCCAATTCCACAAGAACTGTCTTAGCGAAAGGCTTCTTGAGGAGAAAGCTGCAACTCTGTGAGATGATTTCACAGAACACAAAGAAGTTTCTCAGAAAGCTTCTTTCTCTTTGTTATCGGAGGATATTTCCTTTGTCCCTATAGTCTTCAAAGGGATCCGAAATATCTGTTCTCAGATTCCACAGAAATAAGGCTAGCAAAGAGATCCACGAAATACAGATGTAACCCTGTGAGTGGAAGTCACATATCACAGAGCAGTTTCTCAGAAAGCTTGTTTCCAGATTTCATCGGAGGATATTTCCTTTTTCACCATAGCCCTCTATGGGCTTCCAGATATCACTTTGGCAATTCCACAAGAACTGTCTTAGCGAAAGGCTTCTTGAGGGGAAAGCTGTAACTCAGTGAGATGATTTCACAGAAAACAAAGAAGTTTCTCAGAAAGCTTCTTTCTCTTTGTTATCGGAGGATATTTCCTTTGGCCCTATAGTCTTCAAAGGGATCCGAAATATCTGTTCTCAGATTGCACAGAAATAAGGCTAGCATAGAAATCCACAAAATACAGATGTAACTCTGTGAGTGGAAGTCACATATCACAGAGCAGTTTCTCAGAAAGCTTCTTTCCAGATTTCATCGGAGGATATTTCCTTTTTCACCATAGCCCTCTATGGGCTTCCAAATATCACTTTGCCAATTCCACAAGAACTGTCTTAGCGAAAGGCTTCTTGAGGGGAAAGCTGTAACTCTGTGAGATGATTTCACAGAACACAAAGAAGTTTATCAGAAAGCTTCTTTCACTTTATAATCGGAGGATATTTCCTTTGGCCCTATAGTCTTCAAATGGATCTGAAATATCTGTTCTCAGATTCCACAGAAATAAGACTAGCAAAGAGATCCACGAAATACAGATGTAACTCTGTGACTGGAAGTCACATATCACAGAGCAGTTTCTCAGAAAGCTTCTTTCCAGATTTCATCGGAGGATATTTCCTTTTTCACCGTAGCCCTCTATGGGCTTCCAAATATCACTTTGCCAATTCCACAAGAACTGTCTTAGCGAAAGGCTTCTTGAGGGGAAACCTGTAACTCTGTGAGATGATTTCACAGAACACAAAGAAGTTTCTCAGAAAGCTTCTTTCTCTTTGTTATCGGAGGATATTTCCTTTGGCCCTAATGTCTTCAAAGGGATCCGAAATATCTGTTCTCAGATTCCACAGAAATAAGGCTAGCAAAGAGATCCACGAAATACAGATGTAACTCTGTGAGTGGAAGTCACATATCACAGAGCAGTTTCTCAGAAATCTTCTTTCCAGATTTCATCGGAGGATAGTTCCTTTTTCACCATAGCCCTCTAAGGGCTTCCAAATATCACTTTGCCAATTCCACAAGAACTGTCTTAGCGAAAGGCTTCTTGAGGGGAAAGCTGTAACTCCGTGAGATGATTTCACAGAACACAAAGAAGTTTCTCAGAAAGCTTCTTTCTCTTTGTTATCGGAGGATATTTCGTTTGGCCCTATAGTCTTCAAAGGGATCCGAAATATCTGTTCTCAGATTCCACAGAAATAAGGCTAGCAAAGAGATCCACGAAATACAGATGTAACTCTGTGAGTGGAAGTCACATATCACAGAGCAGTTTCTCAGAAAGCTTCTTTCCAGATTTCATCGGAGGATATTTCCTTTTTCACCATAGCCCTCTAAGGGCTTCCAAATATCAGTTTGCCAATTCCACAAGAACTGTCTTAGCGAAAGGCTTCTTGAGGGGAAAGCTGTAACTCTGTGAGATGATTTCACAGAACACAAAGAAGTTTCTCAGAAAGCTTCTTTCTCTTTGTTATCGGAGGATATTTCCTTTGGCCCTATAGTCTTCAAAGGGATCCAAAATATCTGTTCTCATATTCCACAGAAATAAGGCTAGCAAAGAGATCCACGAAATACAGATGTAAATCTGTGAGTGGAAGTCACATATCACAGAGAAGTTTCTCAGAAAGCTTCTTTCCAGATTTCATCGGAGAGTATTTCCTTTTTCACCATATCCCTCTGTGGGCTTCCAAATATGACTTTGCAAATTCCACAAGAACTGTCTTAGCGAAAGGCTTTTTGAGGGGAAAGCTGTAACTCTGTGAGATGATTTCACAGAACACAAAGAAGTTTCTCAGAAAGCTTCTTTCTCTTTGTTATGGGAGGATATTTCCTTTGGCCCTATAGTCTTCAAACGGATCCGAAATATCTGTTCTCAGATTCCACAGAAATAAGGCTAGCAAAGAGATCCACGAAATACAGATGTAACTCTGTGACTGGAAGTCCCATATCACAGAGCAGTTTCTCAGAAAGCTTCTTTCCAGATTTCATCGGAGGGTATTTCCTTTTTCACCATAGTCCTCTATGGGCTTCCAAATATCACTTTGCCAATTCCATAAGAACTGTCTTAGCGAAAGGTTTCTTGAGGGGAAAGCTGTAACTCTGTGAGATGATTTCACAGAACACTAAGAAGTTTCTCAGAAAGCTTCTTTCCCTTTGTTATCGGAGGATATTTCCTTTGGTCCTATAGTCTTCAAAGGGATCCGAAATATCTGTTCTCAGATTCCACAGAAATAAGGCTAGCAAAGAGATCCACGAAATACAGATGTAACTCTGTGAGTGGAAGTCACATATCACAGAGCAGTTTCTCAGAAATCTTCTTTCCAGATTTCATCGGAGGATATTTCCTTTTTCACCATAGCCCTCTAAGGGCTTCCAAATATCAGTTTGCCAATTCCACAAGAACTGTCTTAGCGAAAGGCTTCTTGAGGGGAAAGCTGCAACTCTGTGAGATGATTTCACAGAACACAAAGAAGTTTCTCAGAAAGCTTCTTTCTCTTTGTTATCGGAGGATATTTCCTTTGGCCCTATAGTCTTCAAAGGGATCCGAAATATCTGTTCTCATATTCCACAGAAATAAGGCTAGCAAAGAGATCCACGAAATACAGATGTAAATCTGTGAGTGGAAGTCACATATCACAGAGTAGTTTCTCAGAAAGCTTCTTTCCAGATTTCATCGGAGAGTATTTCCTTTTTCACCATAGCCCTCTATGGGCTTCCAAATATCACTTTGCCAAATCCACAAGAACTGTCTTAGCGAAAGGCTTCTTGAGGGGAAAGCTGTAACTCTGTGAGATGATTTCACAGAACACAAAGAAGTTTCTCAGAAAGCTTCTTTCTCTTTGTTATGGGAGGATATTTCCTTTGGCACTATAGTCTTCAAAGGGATCCGAAATATCTGTTCTCAGATTCCACAGAAATAAGGCTAGCAAAGAGATCCACGAAATACAGATGTAACTCTGTGACTGGAAGTCCCATATCACAGAGCAGTTTCTCAGAAAGCTTCTTTCCAGATTTCATCGGAGGGTGTTTCCTTTTTCACCATAGCCCTCTATGGGCTTCCAAATATCACTTTGCCAATTCCATAAGAACTGTCTTAGCGAAAGGTTTCTTGAGGGGAAAGCTGTAACTCTGTGAGATGATTTCACAGAACACAAAGAAGTTTCTCAGAAAGCTTCTTTCCCTTTGTTATCGGAGGATATTTCCTTTGGCCCTATAGTCTTCAAAGGGATCCGAAATATCTGTTCTCAGATTCCACAGAAAAAAGGCTAGCAAAGAGATCCACGAAATACAGTTGTAACTCTGTGAGTGGAAGTCACATATCACAGAGCAGTTTCTCAGAAAGCTTATTTCCAGATTTCATCGGAGGATATTTGCTTTTTCACCATAGCCCTCCACGGGCTTCCAGATATCACTTTGCCAATTCCACAAGAACTGTCTTAGCGAAAGGCTTCTTGAGGGGAAAGCTGTAACTCTGTGCGATCATTTCACAGAACACAAAGAAGTTTCTCAGAAAGCTTCTTTCTCTTTGTTATCGGAGGATATTTCGTTTGGCCCTATAGTCTTCAAAGGGATCCGAAATATCTGTTCTCAGATTCCACAGAAATAAGGCTAGCAAAGAGATCCACGAAATACAGATGTAACTCTGTGAGTGGAAGTCTCATATCACAGAGCAGTTTCTCAGAAGGCTTCTTTCCAGATTTCACCGGAGGATATTTCCTTTTCACCTTAGCCCTCTATGGGCTTCCAAATATCACTTTGCCAATTCCACAAGAACTGTCTTAGCGAAAGGCTTCTTGAGGAGAAAGCTGCAACTCTGTGAGATGATTTCACAGAACACAAAGAAGTTTCTCAGAAAGCTTCTTTCTCTTTGTTATCGGAGGATATTTCCTTTGTCCCTATAGTCTTCAAAGGGATCCGAAATATCTGTTCTCAGATTCCACAGAAATAAGGCTAGCAAAGAGATCCACGAAATACAGATGTAACTCTGTGAGTGGAAGTCACATATCACAGAGCAGTTTCTCAGAAAGCTTCTTTCCAGATTTCATCGGAGGATATTTCCTTTTTCACCGTAGCCCTCTATGGGCTTCCAAATATCACTTTGCCAATTCCACAAGAACTGTCTTAGCGAAAGGCTTCTTGAGGGGAAAGCTGTAACTCTGTGAGACGATTTCACAGAACACAAAGAAGTTTCTCAGAAAGCTTCTTTCTCTTTGTTATCAGAGGATATTTCCTTTGGCCCTATAGTCTTCAAAGGGATCCGAAATATCTGTTCTCAGATTGCACAGAAATAAGGTTAGCATAGAGATCCACAAAATACAGATGTAACTCTGTGAGTGGAAGTCACATTTCACAGAGCAGTTTCTCAGAAAGCTTCTTTCCAGATTTCATCGGAGGATATTTCCTTTTTCACCATAGCCCTCTATGGGCTTCCAGATATCACTTTGCCAATTCCACAAGAACTGTCTTAGCGAAAGGCTTCTTGAGGGGAAAGCTGTAACTCTGTGAGATGATTTCACAGAAAACAAAGAAGTTTCTCAGAAAGCTTCTTTCTCTTTGTTATCGGAGGATATTTCCTTTGGCCCTATAGTCTTCAAAGGGATCCGAAATATCTGTTCTCAGATTGCACAGAAATAAGGCTAGCATAGAAATCCACAAAATACAGATGTAACTCTGTGAGTGGAAGTCACATATCACAGAGCAGTTTCTCAGAAAGCTTCTTTCCAGATTTCATCGGAGGATATTTCCTTTTTCACCATAGCCCTCTATGGGCTTCCAAATATCACTTTGCCAATTCCACAAGAACTGTCTTAGCGAAAGGCTTCTTGAGGGGAAAGCTGTAACTCTGTGAGATGATTTCACAGAACACAAAGAAGTTTATCAGAAAGCTTCTTTCACTTTATAATCGGAGGATATTTCCTTTGGCCCTATAGTCTTCAAATGGATCTGAAATATCTGTTCTCAGATTCCACAGAAATAAGACTAGCAAAGAGATCCACGAAATACAGATGTAACTCTGTGAGTGGAAGTCACATATCACAGAGCAGTTTCTCAGAAAGCTTCTTTCCAGATTTCATCGGAGGATATTTCCTTTTTCACCATAGCCCTCTAAGGGCTTCCAAATATCAGTTTGCCAATTCCACAAGAACTGTCTTAGCGAAAGGCTTCTTGAGGGGAAAGCTGTAACTCTGTGAGATGATTTCACAGAACACAAAGAAGTTTCTCAGAAAGCTTCTTTCTCTTTGTTATCGGAGGATATTTCCTTTGGCCCTATAGTCTTCAAAGGGATCCAAAATATCTGTTCTCATATTCCACAGAAATAAGGCTAGCAAAGAGATCCACGAAATACAGATGTAAATCTGTGAGTGGAAGTCACATATCACAGAGAAGTTTCTCAGAAAGCTTCTTTCCAGATTTCATCGGAGAGTATTTCCTTTTTCACCATATCCCTCTGTGGGCTTCCAAATATGACTTTGCAAATTCCACAAGAACTGTCTTAGCGAAAGGCTTTTTGAGGGGAAAGCTGTAACTCTGTGAGATGATTTCACAGAACACAAAGAAGTTTCTCAGAAAGCTTCTTTCTCTTTGTTATGGGAGGATATTTCCTTTGGCCCTATAGTCTTCAAACGGATCCGAAATATCTGTTCTCAGATTCCACAGAAATAAGGCTAGCAAAGAGATCCACGAAATACAGATGTAACTCTGTGACTGGAAGTCCCATATCACAGAGCAGTTTCTCAGAAAGCTTCTTTCCAGATTTCATCGGAGGGTATTTCCTTTTTCACCATAGTCCTCTATGGGCTTCCAAATATCACTTTGCCAATTCCATAAGAACTGTCTTAGCGAAAGGTTTCTTGAGGGGAAAGCTGTAACTCTGTGAGATGATTTCACAGAACACTAAGAAGTTTCTCAGAAAGCTTCTTTCCCTTTGTTATCGGAGGATATTTCCTTTGGTCCTATAGTCTTCAAAGGGATCCGAAATATCTGTTCTCAGATTCCACAGAAATAAGGCTAGCAAAGAGATCCACGAAATACAGATGTAACTCTGTGAGTGGAAGTCACATATCACAGAGCAGTTTCTCAGAAATCTTCTTTCCAGATTTCATCGGAGGATATTTCCTTTTTCACCATAGCCCTCTAAGGGCTTCCAAATATCAGTTTGCCAATTCCACAAGAACTGTCTTAGCGAAAGGCTTCTTGAGGGGAAAGCTGTAACTCTGTGAGATGATTTCACAGAACACAAAGAAGTTTCTCAGAAAGCTTCTTTCTCTTTGTTATCGGAGGATATTTCCTTTGGCCCTATAGTCTTCAAAGGGATCCGAAATATCTGTTCTCATATTCCACAGAAATAAGGCTAGCAAAGAGATCCACGAAATACAGATGTAAATCTGTGAGTGGAAGTCACATATCACAGAGCAGTTTCTCAGAAAGCTTCTTTCCAGATTTCATCGGAGAGTATTTCCTTTTTCACCATAGCCCTCTATGGGCTTCCAAATATCACTTTGCCAAATCCACAAGAACTGTCTTAGCGAAAGGCTTCTTGAGGGGAAAGCTGTAACTCTGTGAGATGATTTCACAGAACACAAAGAAGTTTCTCAGAAAGCTTCTTTCTCTTTGTTATGGGAGGATATTTCCTTTGGCACTATAGTCTTCAAAGGGATCCGAAATATCTGTTCTCAGATTCCACAGAAATAAGGCTAGCAAAGAGATCCACGAAATACAGATGTAACTCTGTGACTGGAAGTCCCATATCACAGAGCAGTTTCTCAGAAAGCTTCTTTCCAGATTTCATCGGAGGGTGTTTCCTTTTTCACCATAGCCCTCTATGGGCTTCCAAATATCACTTTGCCAATTCCATAAGAACTGTCTTAGCGAAAGGTTTCTTGAGGGGAAAGCTGTAACTCTGTGAGATGATTTCACAGAACACAAAGAAGTTTCTCAGAAAGCTTCTTTCCCTTTGTTATCGGAGGATATTTCCTTTGGCCCTATAGTCTTCAAAGGGATCCGAAATATCTGTTCTCAGATTCCACAGAAAAAAGGCTAGCAAAGAGATCCACGAAATACAGATGTAACTCTGTGAGTGGAAGTCACATATCACAGAGCAGTTTCTCAGAAAGCTTATTTGCAGATTTCATCGGAGGATATTTGCTTTTTCACCATAGCCCTCCACGGGCTTCCAGATATCACTTTGCCAATTCCACAAGAACTGTCTTAGCGAAAGGCTTCTTGAGGGGAAAGCTGTAACTCTGTGCGATCATTTCACAGAACACAAAGAAGTTTCTCAGAAAGCTTCTTTCTCTTTGTTATCGGAGGATATTTCGTTTGGCCCTATAGTCTTCAAAGGGATCCGAAATATCTGTTCTCAGATTCCACAGAAATAAGGCTAGCAAAGAGATCCACGAAATACAGATGTAACTCTGTGAGTGGAAGTCTCATATCACAGAGCAGTTTCTCAGAAGGCTTCTTTCCAGATTTCACCGGAGGATATTTCCTTTTCACCTTAGCCCTCTATGGGCTTCCAAATATCACTTTGCCAATTCCACAAGAACTGTCTTAGCGAAAGGCTTCTTGAGGAGAAAGCTCCAACTCTGTGAGATGATTTCACAGAACACAAAGAAGTTTCTCAGAAAGCTTCTTTCTCTTTGTTATCGGAGGATATTTCCTTTGTCCCTATAGTCTTCAAAGGGATCCGAAATATCTGTTCTCAGATTCCACAGAAATAAGGCTAGCAAAGAGATCCACGAAATACAGATGTAACTCTGTGAGTGGAAGTCACATATCACAGAGCAGTTTCTCAGAAAGCTTCTTTCCAGATTTCATCGGAGGATATTTCCTTTTTCACCGTAGCCCTCTATGGGCTTCCAAATATCACTTTGCCAATTCCACAAGAACTGTCTTAGCGAAAGGCTTCTTGAGGGGAAAGCTGTAACTCTGTGAGATGATTTCACAGAATACAATGAAGTTTCTCAGAAAGATTCTTTGTCTTTTTTATGGGAGGATATTTCCTTTGGCCCTATAGTCTTCAAAGGGATCCGAAATATCTGTTCTCAGATTCCACAGAAATAAGGCTAGCAAAGAGATTCACGAAGTACAGATGTAACTCTGAGAGTGGAAGTCACATATCACAGAGCAGTTTCTCCGAAATCTTCTTTCCAGATTTCATCGGAGGATATTTGCTTTTTCACCATAGCCCTCTATGGGCTTCCAAATATCACTTTGCCAATTCCACAAGAACTCTCTTAGCGAAAGGCTTCTTGAGGGGAAAGATTTAACTCTGTGAGATGATTTCACAGAACACAAAGAGGTTTCTCAGAAAGCTTCTTTCTCTTTATTATCGGAGGATATTTCCTTTGGCCCTATAGTCTTCAAAAGGATCCGAAATATCTGTTCTCAGATTCCACAGAAATAAGGCTAGCAAAGAGATCCACGAAATACAGATGTAACTCTGTGAGTGGAAGTGACATATACAGAGCAGTTTTTCTGAAAGATTCTTTCCAGATTTCATCTGAGGATATTTTCTTTTTCACCATAGCCCTATATGGGCTTCCAAATATCAGTTTGCCAATTCCACAAGAACTGTCTTAGCGAAAGGCTTCTTGAGGGGAAAGCTGTAACTCTGTGAGATGATTTCACAGAACACAAAGAAGTTTCTCAGAAAGCTTCTTTCTCTTTGTTATCGGAGGATATTTCCTTTGGCCCTATAGTCTTCAAAGGGATCCGAAATATCTCTTCTCAGATTCCACAGAAATAAGGCTATCAAAGAGATTCACGAAGTACAGATGTAACTCTGAGAGTGGAAGTCACATATCACAGAGCAGTTTCTCCGAAATCTTCTTTCCAGATTTCATCGGAGGATATTTGCTTTTTCACCATAGCCCTCTATGGGCTTCCAAATATCACTGCCAATTCCACAAGAACTCTCTTAGCGAAAGGCTTCTTGAGGGGAAAGATTTAACTCTGTGAGATGATTTCACAGAACACAAAGAGGTTTCTCAGAAAGCTTCTTTCTCTTTATTATCGGAGGATATTTCCTTTGGCCCTATAGTCTTCAAAAGGATCCGAAATATCTGTTCTCAGATTCCACAGAAATAAGGCTAGCAAAGAGATCCACGAAATACAGATGTAACTCTGTGAGTGGAAGTGACATATACAGAGCAGTTTTTCTGAAAGATTCTTTCCAGATTTCATCTGAGGATATTTTCTTTTTCACCATAGCCCTATATGGGCTTCCAAATATCAGTTTGCCAATTCCACAAGAACTGTCTTAGCGAAAGGCTTCTTGAGGGGAAAGCTGTAACTCTGTGAGATGATTTCACAGAACACAAAGAAGTTTCTCGGACAGCTTCTTTCTCTTTGTTATCGGAGGATATTTCCTTTGGCCCTATAGTCTTCAAAGGGATCCGAAATATCTCTTCTCAGATTCCACAGAAATAAGGCTATCAAAGAGATTCACGAAATACAGATGTAACTCTGTGAGTGGAAGTCACATTTCACAGAGCAGTTTCTCAGAAATCTTCTTTCCAGATTTCATCGGAGGATATTTCCTTTTTAACCATAGCCCTCTATGGGCTTCCAAATATCACTTTGCCAATTCCACAAGAACTGTCTTAGCGAAAGGCTTCTTGAGGAGAAAGTTGCAACTCTGTGAGATGATTTCACAGAACACAAAGAAGTTTCTCAGAAAGCTTCTTTCTCTTTGTTATCGGAGGATATTTCCTTTGTCCCTATAGTCTTCAAATGGATCCGAAATATCTGTTCTCAGATTCCTCAGAAATAAGGCTATCAAAGAGATCCAGGAAATACAGATGTAACTCTGTGAGTGGAAGTCACATATACAGCGCAGTTTTTCGGAGAGATTCTTTCCAGATTTCATCTGAGGATATTTTCTTTTTCACCATAGCCCTCTAAGGGTTTCCAAATATGAGTTTGGGAATTCCACAAGAACTGTCTTAGCGAAAGGCTTCTTGAGGGGAAAGCTGTAACTCTGTGAGATGATTTCACAGAACACAAAGAAGTTTCTCAGAAAGCTTCTTTCTCTTTGTTATCGGAGGATATTTCTTTTGGCCCTATAGTCTTCAAAGGGATCCGAAATATCTGTTCTCAGATACCACAGAAATAAGGCTAGCAAAGAGATCCACGAAATACAGATGTAACTCTGTGAGTGGAAGTCACATATCACAGAGCAGTTTCTCAGAAAGCTTCTTTCCAGATTTCATCGGAGGATATTTCCTTTTTCACCATTGCCCTCTAATGGCTTCCAAATATCACTTTGCCAATTCCACAAGAACTGTCTTAGCCAAAGGTTTCTTGAGGGGAAAGCTTTAACTCTGTGAGATGATTTCACAGAACACAATGAAGTTTCTCAGAAAGCTTCTTTCTCTTTGTTATGGGAGGATATTTCCTTTGGCCCAATAGTCTTCAAAGGGATCCGAAACATCTGTTCTCAGATTCCACAGATATAAGGCTAGCAAAGAGATCCACGAAATACAGATGTAACTCTGTGAGTGGAAGTCACATATCAGAGAGCAGTTTCTCAGAAAGCTTCTTTCCAGATTTCACCGGAGGATATTTCCTTTTCACCTTAGCCCTCTCTGGGCTTCCAAATATCACTTTGCCAATTCCACAAGAACTGTCTTAGCGAAAGGCTTCTTGAGGAGAAAGCTGCAACTCTGTGAGATGATTTCACAGAACACAAAGAAGTTTCTCAGAAAGCTTCTTCCTCTTTGTTATCGGAGGATATTTCCTTTGTCCCTATAGTCTTCAAAGGGATCCGAAATATCTGTTCTCAGATTCCACAGAAATAAGGCTAGCAAAGAGATCCACGAAATACAGATGTAACTCTGTGAGTGGAAGTCACATATCACAGAGCAGTTTCTCAGAAAGCTTCTTTCCAGATTTCATCGGAGGATATTTCCTTTTTCACCATAGCCCTCTATGGGCTTCAAAATATCACTTTGCCAATTCCACAAGAAGTGTCTTAGTGAAAGGCTTCTTGAGGGCAAAGCTGTAACTCTGTGCGATCATTTCACAGAACACAAAGAAGTTTCTCAGAAAGCTTCTTTCTCTTTGTTATCGGAGGATATTTCGTTTGGCCCTATAGTCTTCAAAGGGATCCGAAATATCTGTTCTCAGATTCCACAGAAATAAGGCTAGCAAAGAGATCCACGAAATACAGATGTAACTCTGTGAGTGGAAGTCACATATCACAGAGCAGTTTCTCAGAAAGCTTGTTTCCAGATTTCATCGGAGGATATTTCCTTTTTCACCATAGCCCTCTATGGGCTTCCAGATATCACTTTACCAATTCCACAAGAACCGTCTTAGCGAAAGGCTTCTTGAGGGGAAAGCTGTAACTCTGTGAGACGATTTCACAGAACACAAAGAAGTTTCTCAGAAAGCTTCTTTCTCTTTGTTATCGGAGGATATTTCCTTTGGCCCTATAGTCTTCAAAGGGATCCGAAATATCTGTTCTCAGATTGCACAGAAATAAGGTTAGCATAGAGATCCACAAAATACAGATGTAACTCTGTGAGTGGAAGTCACATTTCACAGAGCAGTTTCTCAGAAAGCTTCTTTCCAGATTTCATCGGAGGATATTTCCTTTTTCACCATAGCCCTCTGTGGGCTTCCAGATATCACTTTGCCAATTCCACAAGAACTGTCTTAGCGAAAGGCTTCTTGAGGGGAAAGCTGTAACTCTGTGAGATGATTTCACAGAAAACAAAGAAGTTTCTCAGAAAGCTTCTTTCTCTTTGTTATCGGAGGATATTTCCTTTGGCCCTATAGTCTTCAAAGGGATCCGAAATATCTGTTCTCAGATTGCACAGAAATAAGGCTAGCATAGAAATCCACAAAATACAGATGTAACTCTGTGAGTGGAAGTCACATATCACAGAGCAGTTTCTCAGAAAGCTTCTTTCCAGATTTCATCGGAGGATATTTCCTTTTTCACCATAGCCCTCTATGGGCTTCCAAATATCACTTTGCCAATTCCACAAGAACTGTCTTAGCGAAAGGCTTCTTGAGGGGAAAGCTGTAACTCTGTGAGATGATTTCACAGAACACAAAGAAGTTTATCAGAAAGCTTCTTTCACTTTATAATCGGAGGATATTTCCTTTGGCCCTATAGTCTTCAAATGGATCTGAAATATCTGTTCTCAGATTCCACAGAAATAAGACTAGCAAAGAGATCCACGAAATACAGATGTAACTCTGTGAGTGGAAGTCACATATCACAGAGCAGTTTCTCAGAAAGCTTCTTTCCAGATTTCATCGGAGGATATTTCCTTTTTCACCATAGCCCTCTAAGGGCTTCCAAATATCAGTTTGCCAATTCCACAAGAACTGTCTTAGCGAAAGGCTTCTTCAGGGGAAAGCTGTAACTCTGTGAGATGATTTCACAGAACACAAAGAAGTTTCTCAGAATGCTTCTTTCTCTTTGTTATCGGAGGATATTTCCTTTGGCCCTATAGTCTTCAAAGGGATCCAAAATATCTGTTCTCATATTCCACAGAAATAAGGCTAGCAAAGAGATCCACGAAATACAGATGTAAATCTGTGAGTGGAAGTCACATATCACAGAGAAGTTTCTCAGAAAGCTTCTTTCCAGATTTCATCGGAGAGTATTTCCTTTTTCACCATATCCCTCTGTGGGCTTCCAAATATGACTTTGCAAATTCCACAAGAACTGTCTTAGCGAAAGGCTTTTTGAGGGGAAAGCTGTAACTCTGTGAGATGATTTCACAGAACACAAAGAAGTTTCTCAGAAAGCTTCTTTCTCTTTGTTATGGGAGGATATTTCCTTTGGCCCTATAGTCTTCAAACGGATCCGAAATATCTGTTCTCAGATTCCACAGAAATAAGGCTAGCAAAGAGATCCACGAAATACAGATGTAACTCTGTGACTGGAAGTCCCATATCACAGAGCAGTTTCTCAGAAAGCTTCTTTCCAGATTTCATCGGAGGGTATTTCCTTTTTCACCATAGTCCTCTATGGGCTTCCAAATATCACTTTGCCAATTCCATAAGAACTGTCTTAGCGAAAGGTTTCTTGAGGGGAAAGCTGTAACTCTGTGAGATGATTTCACAGAACACTAAGAAGTTTCTCAGAAAGCTTCTTTCCCTTTGTTATCGGAGGATATTTCCTTTGGTCCTATAGTCTTCAAAGGGATCCGAAATATCTGTTCTCAGATTCCAAGGAAATAAGGCTAGCAAAGAGATCCACGAAATACAGATGTAACTCTGTGAGTGGAAGTCACATATCACAGAGCAGTTTCTCAGAAATCTTCTTTCCAGATTTCATCGGAGGATATTTCCTTTTTCACCATAGCCCTCTAAGGGCTTCCAAATATCAGTTTGCCAATTCCACAAGAACTGTCTTAGCGAAAGGCTTCTTGAGGGGAAAGCTGTAACTCTGTGAGATGATTTCACAGAACACAAAGAAGTTTCTCAGAAAGCTTCTTTCTCTTTGTTATCGGAGGATATTTCCTTTGGCCCTATAGTCTTCAAAGGGATCCGAAATATCTGTTCTCATATTCCACAGAAATAAGGCTAGCAAAGAGATCCACGAAATACAGATGTAAATCTGTGAGTGGAAGTCACATATCACAGAGCAGTTTCTCAGAAAGCTTCTTTCCAGATTTCATCGGAGAGTATTTCCTTTTTCACCATAGCCCTCTATGGGCTTCCAAATATCACTTTGCCAAATCCACAAGAACTGTCTTAGCGAAAGGCTTCTTGAGGGGAAAGCTGTAACTCTGTGAGATGATTTCACAGAACACAAAGAAGTTTCTCAGAAAGCTTCTTTCTCTTTGTTATGGGAGGATATTTCCTTTGGCACTATAGTCTTCAAAGGGATCCGAAATATCTGTTCTCAGATTCCACAGAAATAAGGCTAGCAAAGAGATCCACGAAATACAGATGTAACTCTGTGACTGGAAGTCCCATATCACAGAGCAGTTTCTCAGAAAGCTTCTTTCCAGATTTCATCGGAGGGTGTTTCCTTTTTCACCATAGCCCTCTATGGGCTTCCAAATATCACTTTGCCAATTCCATAAGAACTGTCTTAGCGAAAGGTTTCTTGAGGGGAAAGCTGTAACTCTGTGAGATGATTTCACAGAACACAAAGAAGTTTCTCAGAAAGCTTCTTTCCCTTTGTTATCGGAGGATATTTCCTTTGGCCCTATAGTCTTCAAAGGGATCCGAAATATCTGTTCTCAGATTCCACAGAAAAAAGGCTAGCAAAGAGATCCACGAAATACAGATGTAACTCTGTGAGTGGAAGTCACATATCACAGAGCAGTTTCTCAGAAAGCTTATTTCCAGATTTCATCGGAGGATATTTGCTTTTTCACCATAGCCCTCCACGGGCTTCCAGATATCACTTTGCCAATTCCACAAGAACTGTCTTAGCGAAAGGCTTCTTGAGGGGAAAGCTGTAACTCTGTGCGATCATTTCACAGAACACAAAGAAGTTTCTCAGAAAGCTTCTTTCTCTTTGTTATCGGAGGATATTTCGTTTGGCCCTATAGTCTTCAAAGGGATCCGAAATATCTGTTCTCAGATTCCACAGAAATAAGGCTAGCAAAGAGATCCACGAAATACAGATGTAACTCTGTGAGTGGAAGTCTCATATCACAGAGCAGTTTCTCAGAAGGCTTCTTTCCAGATTTCACCGGAGGATATTTCCTTTTCACCTTAGCCCTCTATGGGCTTCCAAATATCACTTTGCCAATTCCACAAGAACTGTCTTAGCGAAAGGCTTCTTGAGGAGAAAGCTGCAACTCTGTGAGATGATTTCACAGAACACAAAGAAGTTTCTCAGAAAGCTTCTTTCTCTTTGTTATCGGAGGATATTTCCTTTGTCCCTATAGTCTTCAAAGGGATCCGAAATATCTGTTCTCAGATTCCACAGAAATAAGGCTAGCAAAGAGATCCACGAAATACAGATGTAACTCTGTGAGTGGAAGTCACATATCACAGAGCAGTTTCTCAGAAAGCTTCTTTCCAGATTTCATCGGAGGATATTTCCTTTTTCACCGTAGCCCTCTATGGGCTTCCAAATATCACTTTGCCAATTCCACAAGAACTGTCTTAGCGAAAGGCTTCTTGAGGGGAAAGCTGTAACTCTGTGAGATGATTTCACAGAATACAATGAAGTTTCTCAGAAAGATTCTTTGTCTTTTTTATGGGAGGATATTTCCTTTGGCCCTATAGTCTTCAAAGGGATCCGAAATATCTGTTCTCAGATTCCACAGAAATAAGGCTAGCAAAGAGATTCACGAAGTACAGATGTAACTCTGAGAGTGGAAGTCACATATCACAGAGCAGTTTCTCCGAAATCTTCTTTCCAGATTTCATCGGAGGATATTTGCTTTTTCACCATAGCCCTCTATGGGCTTCCAAATATCACTTTGCCAATTCCACAAGAACTCTCTTAGCGAAAGGCTTCTTGAGGGGAAAGATTTAACTCTGTGAGATGATTTCACAGAACACAAAGAGGTTTCTCAGAAAGCTTCTTTCTCTTTATTATCGGAGGATATTTCCTTTGGCCCTATAGTCTTCAAAAGGATCCGAAATATCTGTTCTCAGATTCCACAGAAATAAGGCTAGCAAAGAGATCCACGAAATACAGATGTAACTCTGTGAGTGGAAGTGACATATACAGAGCAGTTTTTCTGAAAGATTCTTTCCAGATTTCATCTGAGGATATTTTCTTTTTCACCATAGCCCTATATGGGCTTCCAAATATCAGTTTGCCAATTCCACAAGAACTGTCTTAGCGAAAGGCTTCTTGAGGGGAAAGCTGTAACTCTGTGAGATGATTTCACAGAACACAAAGAAGTTTCTCGGACAGCTTCTTTCTCTTTGTTATCGGAGGATATTTCCTTTGTCCCTATAGTCTTCAAAGGGATCCGAAATATCTATTCTCAGATTCCACAGAAATAAGGCTAGCAAAGAGATCCACGAAATACAGATGTAACTCTGTGAGTGGAAGTCACATATCACAGAGCAGTTTCTCAGGAAGCTTCTTTCCAGATTTCATCGGAGGATATTTCCTTTTTCACCATAGCCCTCTATGGGCTTCCAAATATCACTTTGCCAATTCCACAAGAACTGTCTTAGCGAAAGGCTTCTTGAGGGGAAAGCTGTAACTCTGTGAGATGATTTCACAGAACACAAAGAAGTTTCTCAGAAAGCTTCTTTCTCTTTGTTATCGGAGGATATTTCCTTTGGCCCTGTAGTCTTCAAATGGATCTCAAATATCTGTTCTCAGATTCCACAGAAATAAGGCTAGCAAAGAGATCCACGAAATACAGATGTAACTCTGTGAGTGGAAGTCACATATCACAGAGCAGTTTCTCAGAAAGCTTCTTTCCAGATTTCATCGGAGGATATTTCCTTTTTCACCGTAGCCCTCTATGGGCTTCCAAATATCACTTTGCCAATTCCACAAGAACTGTCTTAGCGAAAGGCTTCTTGAGGGGAAAGCTGTAACTCTGTGAGATGATTTCACAGAATACAATGAAGTTTCTCAGAAAGATTCTTTGTCTTTGTTATGGGAGGATATTTCCTTTGGCCCTATCGTCTTCAAAGGGATCCGAAATATCTGTTCTCAGATTCCACAGAAATAAGGCTAGCAAAGAGATCCACGAAATACAGATGTAACTCGGTGAGTGGAAGTCACATATACAGATCAGTTTTTCTGAAAGATTCTTTCCAGATTTCATCTGAGGATATTTTCTTTTTCACCATAGCCCTCTATGGGCTTCCAGATATCACTTTGCCAATTCCACAAAAACTGTCTTAGCGAAAGACTTCTTGAGGGGAACGCTTTAACTCTGTGAGATGATTTCACAGAACACAAAGAAGTTTCTCAGAAAGCTTCTTTCTCTTTGTTATCGGAGATTATTTCCTTTGGCCCTATAGTCTTCAAAGGGATCCGAAATATCTGTTCTCAGATTCCACAGAAATAAGGTTGGCAAAGAGATCCACGAAATACAGATGTAACTCTGTGAGTGGAAGTCACATATCACAGAGCAGTTTCTCAGAAAGCTTCTTTCCAGATTTCATCGGAGGATATTTCCTTTTTCACCATAGCCCTCTAAGGGCTTCCAAATATCACTTTGCCAATTACACAAGAACTGTCTTAGCGAAAGGCTTCTTGAGCGGAAAGCTGTAACTCTGTGAGATGATTTCACAGAACACAAAGAAGTTTCTCAGAAAGCTTCTTTCTCTTTGTTATCGGAGGATATTTCCTTTGGCCCTATAGTCTTCAAGGGGATCCGAAATATCGGTTCTCAGATTCCACAGAAATAAGGCTTGCAAAGAGATCCACGAAATACAGATGTAACTCTGTGAGTGGAAGTCACATATCACAGAGCAGTTTCTCAGAAATCTTCTTTCCAGATTTCATCGGAGGATATTTCCTTTTTCACCATAGCCCTCTAAGGGCTTCCAAATATCACTTTGCCAATTCCACAATAACTGTCTTAGCGAAAGGCTTCTTGAGGGGAAAGCTGTAACTCTGTGAGATGATTTCACAGAACACAAAGAAGTTTCTCAGAAAGCTTCTTTCTCTTTGTTATCGGAGGATATTTCCTTTGGCCCTATAGTCTTCCAAGGGATCCAAAATATCTGTTCTCATATTCCACAGAAATAAGGCTAGCAAAGAGATCCACGAAATACAGATGTAAATCTGTGAGTGGAAGTCACATATCACAGAGCAGTTTCTCAGAAAGCTTCTTTCCAGATTTCATCGGAGAGTATTTCCTTTTTCACCATAGCCCTCTGTGGGCTTCCAAATATGACTTTGCCAATTCCACAAGAACTGTCTTAGCGAAAGGCTTTTTGAGGGGAAAGCTGTAACTCTGTGAGATGATTTCACAGAACACAAAGAAGTTTCTCAGAAAGCTTCTTTCTCTTTGTTATGGGAGGATATTTCCTTTGGCCCTATAGTCTTCAAAGGGATCCGAAATATCTGTTCTCAGATTCCACAGAAAAAAGGCTAGCAAAGAGATCCACGAAATACAGATGTAACTCTGTGACTGGAAGTCCCATATCACAGAGCAGTTTCTCAGAAAGCTTCTTTCCAGATTTCATCGGAGGGTATTTCCTTTTTCACCATAGCCATCTATGGGCTTCCAAATATCACTTTGCCAATTCCACAAGAACTGTCTTAGCGAAAGGTTTCTTGAGGGGAAAGCTGTAACTCTGTGAGATGATTTCACAGAACACTAAGAAGTTTCTCAGAAAGCTTCTTTCCCTTTGTTATCAGAGGATATTTCCTTTGGCCCTATAGTCTTCAAAGGGATCCGAAATATCTGTTCTCAGATTCCACAGAAATAAGGCTAGCAAAGAGATCCACGAAATACAGATGTAACTCTGTGAGTGGAAGTCACATATCACAGAGCAGTTTCTCAGAAATCTTCTTTCCAGATTTCATCGGAGGATATTTCCTTTTTCACCATAGCCCTCTAAGGGCTTCCAAATATCACTTTGCCAATTCCACAAGAACTGTCTTAGCGAAAGGCTTCTTGAGGGGAAAGCTGTAACTCTGTGAGATGATTTCACAGAACACAAAGAAGTTTCTCAGAAAGCTTCTTTCTCTTTGTTATCGGAGGATATTTCCTTTGGCCCTATAGTCTTCAGAGGGATCCAAAATATCTGTTCTCATATTCCACAGAAATAAGGCTAGCAAAGAGATCCACGAAATACAGATGTAACTCTGTGAGTGGAAGTCACATATCACAGACCAGTTTCTCAGAAAGCTTCTTTCCAGATTTCATCGGAGAGTATTTCCTTTTTCACCATAGCCCTCTAAGGGCTTCCAAATATCACTTTTCCAATTCCACAAGAACTGTCTTAGCGAAAGGCTTCTTGAGGGGAAAGCTGTAACTCTGTGAGATGATTTCACAGAACACAAAGAAGTTTCTCAGAAAGCTTCTTTCTCTTTGTTATGGGAGGATATTTCCTTTGGACCTATAGTCTTCAAAGGGATCCGAAATATCTGTTCTCAGATTCCACAGAAATAAGGCTAGCAAAGAGATCCACGAAATACAGATGTAACTCTGTGACTGGAAGTCCCATATCACAGAGCAGTTTCTCAGAAAGCTTCTTTCCAGATTTCATCGGAGGGTATTTCCTTTTTCACCATAGCCCTCTATGGGCTTCCAAATATCACTTTGCCAATTCCATAAGAACTGTCTTAGCGAAAGGTTTCTTGAGGGGAAAGCTGTAACTCTGTGAGATGATTTCACAGAACACAAAGAAGTTTCTCAGAAAGCTTCTTTCCCTTTGTTATCGGAGGATATTTCCTTTGGCCCTATAGTCTTCAAAGGGATCCGAAATATCTGTTCTCAGATTCCACAGAAAAAAGGCTAGCAAAGAGACCCACGAAATACAGATGTAACTCTGTGAGTGGAAGTCACATATCACAGAGCAGTTTCTCAGAAAGCTTATTTCCAGATTTCATCGGAGGATATTTCCTTTTTCACCATAGCCCTCTATGGCCTTCCAAATATCACTTTGCCAATTCCACAAGAACTGTCTTACCGAAAGGCTTCTTGAGGGGAAAGCTGTAACTCTGTGAGATGATTTCACAGAACACAAAGAAGTTTCTCAGAAAGCTTCTTTCTCTTTGTTATCGGAGGATATTTCCTTTGGCCCTATAGTATTCAAAGGGATCCGAAATATCTGTTCTCAGATTCCACAGAAATAAGGCTAGCAAAGAGATCCACGAAATACAGATGTAACGCTGTGAGTGGAAGTCACATATCACAGAGCAGTTTCTCAGAAAGCTTCTTTCCAGATTTCATCGGAGGATATTTCCTTTTTCACCACAGCTCTCTATGGGCTTCCATATATCAGTTTGGCAATTCCACAAGATCTGTCTTAGCGAAAGGCTTCTTGAGGGGAAAGCTGTAACTCTGTGAGATGATTTCACAGAACACAAAGAAGTTTCTCAGAAAGCTTCTTTCTCTTTATTATCCGAGGATATTTCCTTTGGCCCTAGAGTCTTCAAAGGGATCCGAAATATCTGTTCTCAGATTCCACAGTAATAAGGCTAGCAAAGAGATTCACGAAATACAGATGTAACTCTGTGAGTGGAAGTCACATATCACAGAGCAGTTTCTCCGAAATCTTCTTTCCAGATTTCATCGGAGGATATTTCCTTTTTCACCTTAGCCCTCTATAGGCTTCCAAATATCACTTTGCCAATTCCACAAGAACTGTCTTAGCGAAAGGCTTCTTGAGGGGAAAGCTGTAACTCTGTGAGATGATTTCACAGAATGAAATGAAGTTTCTCAGAAAGCCTCTTTCTCTTTGTTATCGGAGGATATTTCCTTTGGCCCTATAGTCTTCAAAGGGATCCGAAATATCTCTTCTCAGATTCCACAGAAATAAGGTTGGCAAAGAGATCCACGAAATACAGATGTAACTCTGTGAGTGGAAGTCACATATACAGAGCAGTTTTTCTGAAAGATTCTTTCCAGATTTCATCTGAGGATATTTTCTTTTTCACCATAGCCCTCTATGGGTTTCCAAATATCAGTTTGCCAATTCCACAAGAACTGTCTAAGCGAAAGGCTTCTTGAGGGGAAAGCTGTAACTCTGTGAGATGATTTCACAGAACAGAAAGAAGTTTCTCAGAAAGCTTCTTTCTCTTTGTTATCGGAGGATATTTCCTTTGGCCCTATAGTCTTCAAAGGGATCCGAAATATCTGTTCTCAGATTCCACAGAAATAAGGCTAGCAAAGAGATTCACGAAATACAGATGTAACTCTGAGAGTGGAAGTCACATATCACAGAGCAGTTTCTCAGAAATCTTCTTTCCAGATTTCATCGGAGGATATTTCCTTTTTCACCATAGCCCTCTATGGGCTTCCAAATATCACTTTGCCAATTCCACAAGAACTGTCTTAGCGAAAGGCTTCTTGAGGGGAAAGCTGTAACTCTGTGAGATGATTTCACAGAACACAAAGAAGTTTCTCAGAAAGCTTCTTTCTCTTTGTTTTCGGAGGATATTTCCTTTGGCCCTATAGTCTTCAAATGGATCTGAAATATCGGTTCTCAGATTCCACAGAAATAAGGCTAGCAAAGAGATCCACGAAATACAGATGTAACTCTGTGAGTGGAAGTCACATATCACAGAGCAGTTTCTCAGAAAGCTTCTTTCCAGATTTCATCGGGGGATATTTCCTTTTTCACCATAGCCCTCTATGGGCTTCCAGATATCACTTTGCCAATTCCACAAGAACTGTCTTAGCGAAAGGCTTCTTGAGGGGAAAGCTGTAACTCTGTGAGATGATTTCACAGAACACAAAGAAGTTTCTCAGAAAGCTTCTTTCTCTTTGTTATGGGAGGATATTTCCTTTGGCCCTATAGTCTTCAAAGGGATCCGAAATATCTGTTCTCAGATTGCACAGAAATAAGGCTAGCATAGAGATCCACAAAATACAGATGTAACTCTGTGAGTGGAAGTCACATATCACAGAGCAGTTTCTCAGAAAGCTTCTTTCCAGATTTCATCGGAGGATATTTCCTTTTTCACCATAGCCCTCTATGGGCTTCCAAATATCACTTTGCCAATTCCACAAGAACTGTCTTAGCGAAAGGCTTCTTGAGGGGAAAGCTGTAACTCTGTGAGATGATTTCACAGAACACAAAGAAGTTTCTCAGAAAGCTTCTTTCTCTTTGTTATGGGAGGATATTTCCTTTGGCCCTATAGTCTTCAAATGGATCTGAAATATCTGTTCTCAGATTCCACAGAAATAAGGCTAGCAAAGAGATCCACGAAATACAGATGTAACTCTGTGACTGGAAGTCACATATCACAGAGCAGTTTCTCAGAAAGCTTCTTTCCAGATTTCATCGGAGGATATTTCCTTTTTCACCGTAGCCCTCTATGGGCTTCCAAATATCACTTTGCCAATTCCACAAGAACTGTCTTAGCGAAAGGCTTCTTGAGGGGAAAGCTGTAACTCTGTGAGATGATTTCACAGAATACAATGAAGTTTCTCAGAAAGATTCTTTGTCTTTTTTATGGGAGGATATTTCCTTTGGCCCTATAGTCTTCAAAGGGATCCGAAATATCTGTTCTCAGATTCCACAGAAATAAGGCTAGCAAAGAGATTCACGAAGTACAGATGTAACTCTGAGAGTGGAAGTCACATATCACAGAGCAGTTTCTCCGAAATCTTCTTTCCAGATTTCATCGGAGGATATTTGCTTTTTCACCATAGCCCTCTATGGGCTTCCAAATATCACTTTACCAATTCCACAAGAACTCTCTTAGCGAAAGGCTTCTTGAGGGGAAAGATTTAACTCTGTGAGATGATTTCACAGAACACAAAGAGGTTTCTCAGAAAGCTTCTTTCTCTTTATTATCGGAGGATATTTCCTTTGGCCCTATAGTCTTCAAAAGGATCCGAAATATCTGTTCTCAGATTCCACAGAAATAAGGCTAGCAAAGAGATCCACGAAATACAGATGTAACTCTGTGAGTGGAAGTGACATATACAGAGCAGTTTTTCTGAAAGATTCTTTCCAGATTTCATCTGAGGATATTTTCTTTTTCACCATAGCCCTATATGGGCTTCCAAATATCAGTTTGCCAATTCCACAAGAACTGTCTTAGCGAAAGGCTTCTTGAGGGGAAAGATTTAACTCTGTGAGATGATTTCACAGAACACAAAGAGGTTTCTCAGAAAGCTTCTTTCTCTTTATTATCGGAGGATATTTCCTTTGGCCCTATAGTCTTCAAAAGGATCCGAAATATCTGTTCTCAGATTCCACAGAAATAAGGCTAGCAAAGAGATCCACGAAATACAGATGTAACTCTGTGAGTGGAAGTGACATATACAGAGCAGTTTTTCTGAAAGATTCTTTCCAGATTTCATCTGAGGATATTTTCTTTTTCACCATAGCCCTATATGGGCTTCCAAATATCAGTTTGCCAATTCCACAAGAACTGTCTTAGCGAAAGGCTTCTTGAGGGGAAAGCTGTAACTCTGTGAGATGATTTCACAGAACACAAAGAAGTTTCTCGGACAGCTTCTTTCTCTTTGTTATCGGAGGATATTTCCTTTGGCCCTATAGTCTTCAAAGGGATCCGAAATATCTCTTCTCAGATTCCACAGAAATAAGGCTATCAAAGAGATTCACGAAATACAGATGTAACTCTGTGAGTGGAAGTCACATTTCACAGAGCAGTTTCTCAGAAATCTTCTTTCCAGATTTCATCGGAGGATATTTCCTTTTTAACCATAGCCCTCTATGGGCTTCCAAATATCACTTTGCCAATTCCACAAGAACTGTCTTAGCGAAAGGCTTCTTGAGGAGAAAGTTGCAACTCTGTGAGATGATTTCACAGAACACAAAGAAGTTTCTCAGAAAGCTTCTTTCTCTTTGTTATCGGAGGATATTTCCTTTGTCCCTATAGTCTTCAAAGGGATCCGAAATATCTATTCTCAGATTCCACAGAAATAAGGCTAGCAAAGAGATCCACGAAATACAGATGTAACTCTGTGAGTGGAAGTCACATATCACAGAGCAGTTTCTCAGGAAGCTTCTTTCCAGATTTCATCGGAGGATATTTCCTTTTTCACCATAGCCCTCTATGGGCTTCCAAATATCACTTTGCCAATTCCACAAGAACTGTCTTAGCGAAAGGCTTCTTGAGGGGAAAGCTGTAACTCTGTGAGATGATTTCACAGAACACAAAGAAGTTTCTCAGAAAGCTTCTTTCTCTTTGTTATCGGAGGATATTTCCTTTGGCCCTATAGTCTTCAAAGGGATCCGAAATATCGGTTCTCAGATTCCACAGAAATAAGGCTAGCAAAGAGATCCACGAAATACAGATGTAACTCTGTGAGTGGAAGTCACATATACAGAGCAGTTTTTCGGAGAGATTCTTTCCAGATTTCATCTGAGGATATTTTCTTTTTCACCATAGCCCTCTAAGGGTTTCCAAATATGAGTTTGCGAATTCCACAAGAACTGTCTTAGCGAAAGGCTTCTTGAGGGCAAAGCTGTAACTCTGTGAGATGATTTCACAGAACACAAAGAAGTTTCTCAGAAAGCTTCTTTCTCTTTGTTATCGGAGGATATTTCTTTTGGCCCTATAGTCTTCAAAGGGATCCGAAATATCTGTTCTCAGATACCACAGAAATAAGGCTAGCAAAGAGATCCACGAAATACAGATGTAACTCTGTGAGTGGAAGTCACATATCACAGAGCAGTTTCTCAGAAAGCTTCTTTCCAGATTTCATCGGAGGATATTTCCTTTTTCACCATTGCCCTCTAATGGCTTCCAAATATCACTTTGCCAATTCCACAAGAACTGTCTTAGCCAAAGGTTTCTTGAGGGGAAAGCTTTAACTCTGTGAGATGATTTCACAGAACACAATGAAGTTTCTCAGAAAGCTTCTTTCTCTTTGTTATGGGAGGATATTTCCTTTGGCCCAATAGTCTTCAAAGGGATCCGAAACATCTGTTCTCAGATTCCACAGATATAAGGCTAGCAAAGAGATCCACGAAATACAGATGTAACTCTGTGAGTGGAAGTCACATATCAGAGAGCAGTTTCTCAGAAAGCTTCTTTCCAGATTTCACCGGAGGATATTTCCTTTTCACCTTAGCCCTCTCTGGGCTTCCAAATATCACTTTGCCAATTCCACAAGAACTGTCTTAGCGAAAGGCTTCTTGAGGAGAAAGCTGCAACTCTGTGAGATGATTTCACAGAACACAAAGAAGTTTCTCAGAAAGCTTCTTTCTCTTTGTTATCGGAGGATATTTCCTTTGTCCCTATAGTCTTCAAAGGGATCCGAAATATCTGTTCTCAGATTCCACAGAAATAAGGCTAGCAAAGAGATCCACGAAATACAGATGTAACTCTGTGAGTGGAAGTCACATATCACAGAGCAGTTTCTCAGAAAGCTTCTTTCCAGATTTCATCGGAGGATATTTCCTTTTTCACCATAGCCCTCTATGGGCTTCAAAATATCACTTTGCCAATTCCACAAGAAGTGTCTTAGTGAAAGGCTTCTTGAGGGCAAAGCTGTAACTCTGTGCGATCATTTCACAGAACACAAAGAAATTTCTCAGAAAGCTTCTTTCTCTTTGTTATCGGAGGATATTTCGTTTGGCCCTATAGTCTTCAAAGGGATCCGAAATATCTGTTCTCAGATTCCACAGAAATAAGGCTAGCAAAGAGATCCACGAAATACAGATGTAACTCTGTGAGTGGAAGTCACATATCACAGAGCAGTTTCTCAGAAAGCTTGTTTCCAGATTTCATCGGAGGATATTTCCTTTTTCACCATAGCCCTCTATGGGCTTCCAGATATCACTTTACCAATTCCACAAGAACTGTCTTAGCGAAAGGCTTCTTGAGGGGAAAGCTGTAACTCTGTGAGACGATTTCACAGAACACAAAGAAGTTTCTCAGAAAGCTTCTTTCTCTTTGTTATCGGAGGATATTTCCTTTGGCCCTATAGTCTTCAAAGGGATCCGAAATATCTGTTCTCAGATTGCACAGAAATAAGGTTAGCATAGAGATCCACAAAATACAGATGTAACTCTGTGAGTGGAAGTCACATTTCACAGAGCAGTTTCTCAGAAAGCTTCTTTCCAGATTTCATCGGAGGATATTTCCTTTTTCACCATAGCCCTCTATGGGCTTCCAAATATCACTTTGCCAATTCCACAAGAACTGTCTTAGCGAAAGGCTTCTTGAGGGGAAAGCTGTAACTCTGTGAGATGATTTCACAGAACACAAAGAAGTTTCTCAGAAAGCTTCTTTCTCTTTGTTATCGGAGGATATTTCCTTTGGCCCTGTAGTCTTCAAATGGATCTGAAATATCTGTTCTCAGATTCCACAGAAATAAGGCTAGCAAAGAGATCCACGAAATACAGATGTAACTCTGTGACTGGAAGTCACATATCACAGAGCAGTTTCTCAGAAAGCTTCTTTCCAGATTTCATCGGAGGATATTTCCTTTTTCACCGTAGCCCTCTATGGGCTTTCAAATATCACTTTGCCAATTCCACAAGAACTGTCTTAGCGAAAGGCTTCTTGAGGGGAAAGCTGTAACTCTGTGAGATGATTTCACAGAATACAATGAAGTTTCTCAGAAAGATTCTTTGTCTTTGTTATGGGAGGATATTTCCTTTGGCCCTATCGTCTTCAAAGGGATCCGAAATATCTGTTCTCAGATTCCACAGAAATAAGGCTAGCAAAGAGATCCACGAAATACAGATGTAACTCTGTGAGTGGAAGTGACATATACAGAGCAGTTTTTCTGAAACATTCTTTCCAGATTTCATCTGAGGATATTTTCTTTTTCACCATAGCCCTATATGGGCTTCCAAATATCAGTTTGCCAATTCCACAAGAACTGTCTTAGCGAAAGGCTTCTTGAGGGGAAAGCTGTAACTTTGTGAGATGATTTCACAGAACACAAAGAAGTTTCTCGGAAAGCTTCTTTCTCTTTGTTATCGGAGGATATTTCCTTTGGCCCTATAGTCTTCCAAGGGATCCGAAATATCTGTTCTCAGATTCCACAGAAATAACGCTAGCAAAGAGATTCACGAAATACAGATGTAACTCTGACAGTGGAAGTCACATATCACAGAGCAGTTTCTCAGAAAGCTTCTTTCCAGATTTCATCGGAGGATATTTCCTTTTTCACCACAGCTCTCTATGGGCTTCCAAATATCAGTTTGGCAATTCCACAAGATCTGTCTTAGCGAAAGGCTTCTTGAGGGGAAAGCTGTAACTCTGTGAGATGATTTCACACAACACAAAGAAGTTTCTCAGAAAGCTTCTTTGTCTTTGTTATGGGAGGATATTTCCTTTGGCCCTATAGTCTTCAAAGGGATCCGAAATATCTGTTCTCAGATTCCACAGAAATAAGGCTAGCAAAGAGATCCACGAAATACAGATGTAACTCTGTGAGTGGAAGTCACATATCACAGAGCAGTTTCTCAGAAAGCTTCTTTCCAGATTTCACCGGAGGATATTTCCTTTTTCACCATAGCCCTCTATGGGCTTCCAAATATCACTTTGCCAATTCCACAAGAACTGTCTTAGCGAAAGGCTTCTTGAGGGGAAAGCTGTAACTCTGTGAGATGATTTCACAGAACACAAAGAAGTTTCTCAGAAAGCTTCTTTCTCTTTGTTATGGGAGGATATTTCCTTTGGCCCTATAGTCTTCAAAGGGATCCGAAATATCTGTTCTCAGATTCCACAGAAATAAGGCTAGCAAAGAGATCCACGAAATACAGATGTAACTCTGTGACTGGAAGTCCCATATCACAGAGCAGTTTCTCAGAAAGCTTCTTTCCAGATTTCATCGGAGGGTATTTCCTTTTTCACCATAGCCATCTATGGGCTTCCAAATATCACTTTGCCAATTCCACAAGAACTGTCTTAGCGAAAGGTTTCTTGAGGGGAAAGCTGTAACTCTGTGAGATGATTTCACAGAACACTAAGAAGTTTCTCAGAAAGCTTCTTTCCCTTTGTTATCGGAGGATATTTCCTTTGGCCCTATAGTCTTCAAAGGGATCCGAAATATCTGTTCTCAGATTCCACAGAAATAAGGCTAGCAAAGAGATCCACGAAATACAGATGTAACTCTGTGAGTGGAAGTCACATATCACAGAGCAGTTTCTCAGAAATCTTCTTTCCAGATTTCATCGGAGGATATTTCCTTTTTCACCATAGCCCTCTAAGGGCTTCCAAATATCACTTTGCCAATTCCACAAGAACTGTCTTAGCGAAAGGCTTCTTGAGGGGAAAGCTGTAACTCTGTGAGATGATTTCACAGAACACAAAGAAGTTTCTCAGAAAGCTTCTTTCTCTTTGTTATCGGAGGATATTTCCTTTGGCCCTATAGTCTTCAGAGGGATCCAAAATATCTGTTCTCATATTCCACAGAAATAAGGCTAGCAAAGAGATCCACGAAATACAGATGTAACTCTGTGAGTGGAAGTCACATATCACAGAGCAGTTTGTCAGAAAGCTTCTTTCCAGATTTCATCGGAGAGTATTTCCTTTTTCACCATAGCCCTCTATGGGCTTCCAAATATCACTTTGCCAAATCCACAAGAACTGTCTTAGCGAAAGGCTTCTTGAGGGGAAAGCTGTAACTCTGTGAGATGATTTCACAGAACACAAAGAAGTTTCTCAGAAAGCTTCTTTCTCTTTGTTATGGGAGGATATTTCCTTTGGCCCTATAGTCTTCAAAGGGATCCGAAATATCTGTTCTCAGATTCCACAGAAATAAGGCTAGCAAAGAGATCCACGAAATACAGATGTAACTCTGTGAGTGGAAGTCCCATATCACAGAGCAGTTTCTCAGAAAGCTTCTTTCCAGATTTCATCGGAGGGTATTTCCTTTTTCACCATAGCCCTCTATGGGCTTCCAAATATCACTTTGCCAATTCCATAAGAACTGTCTTAGCGAAAGGTTTCTTGAGGGGAAAGCTGTAACTCTGTGAGATGATTTCACAGAACACAAAGAAGTTTCTCAGAAAGCTTCTTTCCCTTTGTTATCGGAGGATATTTCCTTTGGCCCTATAGTCTTCAAAGGGATGCGAAATATCTGTTCTCAGATTCCACAGAAAAAAGGCTAGCAAAGAGACCCACGAAATACAGATGTAACTCTGTGAGTGGAAGTCACATATCACAGAGCAGTCTCAGAAAGCTTATTTCCAGATTTCATCGGAGGATATTTCCTTTTTCACCATAGCCCTCTATGGCCTTCCAAATATCACTTTGCCAATTCCACAAGAACTGTCTTAGCGAAAGGCTTCTTGAGGGGAAAGCTGTAACTCTGTGAGATGATTTCACAGAACACAAAGAAGTTTCTCAGAAAGCTTCTTTCTCTTTATTATCCGAGGATATTTCCTTTGGCCCTAGAGTCTTCAAAGGGATCCGAAATATCTGTTCTCAGATTCCACAGTAATAAGGCTAGCAAAGAGATTCACGAAATACAGATGTAACTCTGTGAGTGGAAGTCACATATCACAGAGCAGTTTCTCCGAAATCTTCTTTCCAGATTTCATCGGAGGATATTTCCTTTTTCACCTTAGCCCTCTATAGGCTTCCAAATATCACTTTGCCAATTCCACAAGAACTGTCTTAGCGAAAGGCTTCTTGAGGGGAAAGCTGTAACTCTGTGAGATGATTTCACAGAATGAAATGAAGTTTCTCAGAAAGCTTCTTTCTCTTTGTTATCGGAGGATATTTCCTTTGGCCCTATAGTCTTCAAAGGGATCCGAAATATCTGTTCTCAGATTCCACAGAAATAAGGTTGGCAAAGAGATCCACGAAATACAGATGTAACTCTGTGAGTGGAAGTCACATATACAGAGCAGTTTTTCTGAAAGATTCTTTCCAGATTTCATCTGAGGATATTTTCTTTTTCACCATAGCCCTCTATGGGTTTCCAAATATCAGTTTGCCAATTCCACAAGAACTGTCTTAGCGAAAGGCTTCTTGAGGGGAAAGCTGTAACTCTGTGAGATGATTTCACAGAACAGAAAGAAGTTTCTCAGAAAGCTTCTTTCTCTTTGTTATCGGAGGATATTTCCTTTGGCCCTATAGTCTTCAAAGGGATCCGAAATATCTGTTCTCAGATTCCACAGAAATAAGGCTAGCAAAGAGATTCACGAAATACAGATGTAACTCTGAGAGTGGAAGTCACATATCACAGAGCAGTTTCTCAGAAATCTTCTTTCCAGATTTCATCGGAGGATATTTCCTTTTTCACCATAGCCCTCTATGGGCTTCCAAATATCACTTTGCCAATTCCACAAGAACAGTCTTAGCGAAAGGCCTCTTGAGGGGAAAGATTTAACTCTGTGAGATGATTTCAGAGAACACAAAGAAGTTTCTCAGAAAGCTTCTTTCTCTTTGTTATCGGAGGATATTTCCTTTGGCCCAATAGTCTTCAAAGGGATCCGAAATATCTGTTCTCAGATTCCACAGAAATAAGGCTAGCAAAGAGATCCACGAAATACAGATGTAACTCTGTGAGTGGAAGTCACATATCACAGAGCAGTTTCTCAGAAAGCTTCTTTCCAGATTTCATCGGAGAGTATTTCCTTTTTCACCATAGCCCTCTATGGGCTTCCAAATATCACTTTGCCAAATCCACAAGAACTGTCTTAGCGAAAGGCTTCTTGAGGGGAATGCTGTAACTCTGTGAGATGATTTCACAGAACACAAAGAAGTTTCTCAGAAAGCTTCTTTCTCTTTGTTATGGGAGGATATTTCCTTTGGCCCTATAGTCTTCAAAGGGATCCGAAATATCTGTTCTCAGATTCCACAGAAATAAGGCTAGCAAAGAGATTCACGAAATACAGATGTAACTCTGTGAGTGGAAGTCACATTTCACAGAGCAGTTTCTCAGAAATCTTCTTTCCAGATTTCATCAGAGGATATTTCCTTTTTAACCATAGCCCTCTATGGGCTTCCAAATATCACTTTGCCAATTCCACAAGAACTGTCTTATCGAAAGGCTTCTTGAGGAGAAAGCTGCAACTCTGTGAGATGATTTCAAAGAACACAAAGAAGTTTCTCAGAAAGCTTCTTTCTCTTTGTTATCGGAGGATGTTTCCTTTGTCCCTTTAATCTTCAAAGGGATCCGAAATATACGTTCTCAGATTCCACAGAAATAAGTCCAGCAAAGAGATCCACGAAATACAGATGTAACTCTGTGAGTGGAAGTCACATATCACAGAGCAGTTTCTCAGAAAGCTTCTTTCCAGATTTCATCGGAGGATATTTCCTTTTTCACCATAGCCCTCTAAGGGCTTCCAAATATCACTTTGCCAATTCCACAAGAACTGTCTTAGCGAAAGGCTTCTTGAGGGGAATGCTGTAACTCTGTGAGATGATTTCACAGAACACAAAGAAGTTTCTCAGAAAGTTTCTTTCCCTTTGTTATCGGAGGATGTTTCCTTTGGCCCTATAGTCTTCAAAGGGATCCGAAATATCTGTTCTCAGATTCCACAGAAATAAGGCTAGCAAAGAGATCCACGAAATACAGATGAAACTCTGTGAGTGGAAGTCACATATCACAGAGCAGTTTCTCAGAAAGCTTCTTTCCAGATTTCATCGGAGGATATTTCCTTTTTCACCATAGCCCTCTATGGGCTTCCAAATATCACTTTGCCAATTCCACAAGAACTGTCTTAGCGAAAGGCTTCTTGAGGGGAAAGCTGTAACTCTGTGAGATGATTTCACAGAACACAAAGAAGTTTCTCAGAAAGTTTCTTTCTCTTTGTTATCGGAGGATATTTCCTTTGGCCCTATAGTCTTCAAAGGGATCCGAAATATCTGTTCTCAGATTATACAGAAATAAGGCAGGCAAAGAGATCCACGAAATACAGATGTAACTCTGTGAGTGGAAGTCACATATCACAGAGCAGTTTCTCAGAAAGTTTCTTTCCAGATTTCATCGGAGGATAATTCCTTTTTCACCATAGCCCTCTATGGGCTTCCAAATATCACTTTGCCAATTCCACAAGAACTGTCTTAGCGAAAGGCTTCTTGAGGGGAAAGCTGTAACTCTGTGAGATGATTTCACAGAACACAAGGAAGTTTCTCAGAAAGCTTCTTTCTCTTTTTTATGGGGGGATATTTCCTTTGTCCCTATAGCCTTCAAAGGGATGCGAAATATCTGTTCTCAGATTCCACAGAAATAAGGCTAGCAAAGAGATCCACGAAATACAGATGTAACTCTGTGAGTGGAAGTCACATATCAGAGAGCAGTTTCTCAGAAAGCTTCTTTCCAGATTTCATCGGAGGATATTTCCTTTTTCACCATAGCCCTCTATGGGCTTCCAAATATCACTTTGCCAATTCCACAAGAACTGTCTTAGCGAAAGGCTTCTTGAGGGGAAAGCTGTAACTCTGTGAGATAATTTCACAGAATACAATGAAGTTTCTCAGAAAGATTCTTTGTCTTTGTTATGGGAGGATATTTCCTTTGGCCCTATAGTCTTCAAAGGGATCCGAAATATCTGTTCTCAGATTCCACAGAAATAAGGCTGGCAAAGAGATCAACGAAATACAGATGTAACTCTGTGAGTGGAAGTCACATATCACAGAGCAGTTTCTCAGAAAGCTTCTTTCCTGATTTCATCGGAGGATATTTCCGTTTTCACCATAGCCCTGTATGGGCTTCCAAATATCACTTTGCCAATTCCACAAGAACTGTCTTAGCGAAAGGCTTCTTGAGGGGAAAGATTTAACTCTGTGAGATGATTTCACAGAACACAAAGAGGTTTCTCAGAAAGCTTCTTTCTCTTTATCATCGGAGGATATTTCCTTTGGCCCTATAGTCTTCAAAAGGATCCGAAATATCTGTTCTCAGATTCCACAGAAATAAGGCTAGCAAAGAGATCCACGAAACACAGATGTAACTCTGTGAGTGGAAGTGACATATACAGAGCAGTTTTTCTGAAACATTCTTTCCAGATTTCATCTGAGGATATTTTCTTTTTCACCATAGCCCTATATGGGCTTCCAAATATCAGTTTGCCAATTCCACAAGAACTGTCTTAGCGAAAGGCTTCTTGAGGGGAAAGCTGTAACTTTGTGAGATGATTTCACAGAACACAAAGAAGTTTCTCGGAAAGCTTCTTTCTCTTTGTTATCGGAGGATATTTCCTTTGGCCCTATAGTCTTCCAAGGGATCCGAAATATCTGTTCTCATATTCCACAGAAATAACGCTAGCAAAGAGATTCACGAAATACAGATGTAACTCTGAGAGTGGAAGTCACATATCACAGAGCAGTTTCTCAGAAAGCTTCTTTCCAGATTTCATCGGAGGATATTTCCTTTTTCACCACAGCTCTCTATGGGCTTCCAAATATCAGTTTGGGAATTCCACAAGATCTGTCTTAGCGAAAGGCTTCTTGAGGGGAAAGCTGTAACTCTGTGAGATGATTTCACAGAACACAAAGAAGTTTCTCAGAAAGCTTCTTTGTCTTTGTTATGGGAGGATATTTCCTTTGGCCCTATAGTCTTCAAAGGGATCCGAAATATCTGTTCTCAGATTCCACAGAAATAAGGCTAGCAAAGAGATCCACGAAATACAGATGTAACTCTGTGAGTGGAAGTCCCATATCACAGAGCAGTTTCTCAGAAAGCTTCTTTCCAGATTTCATCGGAGGGTATTTCCTTTTTCACCATAGCCCTCTATGGGCTTCCAAATATCACTTTGCCAATTCCATAAGAACTGTCTTAGCGAAAGGTTTCTTGAGGGGAAAGCTGTAACTCTGTGAGATGATTTCACAGAACACAAAGAAGTTTCTCAGAAAGCTTCTTTCCCTTTGTTATCGGAGGATATTTCCTTTGGCCCTATAGTCTTCAAAGGGATCCGAAATATCTGTTCTCAGATTCCACAGAAAAAAGGCTAGCAAAGAGACCCACGAAATACAGATGTAACTCTGTGAGTGGAAGTCACATATCACAGAGCAGTTTCTCAGAAAGCTTATTTCCAGATTTCAACGGATAATATTTCCTTTTTCACCATAGCCCACTATGGCCTTCCAAATATCACTTTGCCAATTCCACAAGAACTGTCTTACCGAAAGGCTTCTTGAGGGGAAAGCTGTAACTCTGTGAGATGATTTCACAGAACACAAGGAAGTTTCTCAGACAGCTTCTTTCTCTTTGTCATCGGAGGAAATTTCCTTTGGCCCTATAGTCTTCAAAGGGATCCGAAATATCTGTTCTCAGATTCCACAGAAATAAGGCTAGCAAAGAGATCCACGAAATACAGATGTAAATCTGTGAGTGGAAGTCACGTATCACAGAGCAGTTTCTCAGAAAGCTTCTTTCCAGATTTCATCGGAGGATATTTCCTTTTTCACCATAGCTCTCTATGGGCTTCCAAATATCACTTTGCCAATTCCACAAGAACTCTCTTAGCGAAAAGCTTCTTGAGGGAAAAGCTGTAACTCTGTGAGATGATTTCACAGAACACAAAGAAGATTCTCAGAAAGCTTCTTTCTCTTTGTTATGGGAGGATATTTCCTTTGACCCTATAGTCTTCAAAGGGATCCGAAATATCTGTTCTCAGATTATACAGAAATAAGGCAGGCAAAGAGATCCACGAAATACAGATGTAACTCTGTGAGTGGAAGTCACATATCACAGAGCAGTTTCTCAGAAAGCTTCTTTCCAGATTTCATCGGAGGATATTTCCTTTTTCACCATAGCCCTCTAGGGGCTTCCAAATATCACTTTGCCAATTCCACAACTGTGTTAGCGAAAGGCTTCTTGAGGGGAAAGCTTTAACTCTGTGAGATGATTTCACAGAACATAAAGAAGTTTGTCAGAAAGCTTCTTTCTCTTTGTTATCGGAGGATATTTCCTTTGGCCCTATAGTCTTCAAAGGGATCCGAAATATGTGTTCTCAGATTCCACAGAAAAAAGGCTAGCAAAGAGATCCACGAAATACAGATGTAACTCTGTGAGTGGAAGTCACATATCACAGAGCAGTTTCTCAGAAAGCTTCTTTCCAGATTTCATCGGAGGATATTTCCTTTTTCACCATAGTCCTCTATGGGCTTCCAAATATCACTTTGCCAATTCCACAAGAACTGTCTTAGCGAAAGGCTTCTTGAGGGGAAAGCTGTAACTCTGTGAGATGATTTCACAGAACACAAAGAAGTTTCTCAGAAAGCTTCTTTCTCTTTGTTATCGGAGGATATTTCCTTTGGCCCTATAGTCTTCAAAGGGATCCGAAATATCTCTTCTCAGATTCCACAGAAATAAGGCTAGCAAAGAGATCCACGAAATACAGATGTAACTCTGTGAGTGGAAGTCACATATCACAGAGCAGTTTCTCAGAAAGCTTCTTTCCAGATTTCATCGGAGGATATTTCCTTTTTCAACATAGCCCTCTATGGGATTCCAAATATCACTTTGCCAATTCCACAAGAACTGTCTTAGCGAAAGGCTTCTTGAGGGGAAAGCTGTAACTCTGTGAGATGATTTCACAGAACACAAAGAAGTTTCTCAGAAAGCTTCTTTCTCTTTGTTATGGGAGGATATTTCCTTTGGCCCTATAGTCTTCAAAGGGATGCGAAATATCTCTTCTAAGATTCTACAGAAATAAGGCAGGCAAAGAGATCCACGAAATACAGATGTAACTCTGTGAGTGGAAGTCACATATCACAGAGCAGTTTCTCAGAAAGCTTCTTTCCAGATTTCATCGGTGGATATTTCCTTTTTCACCATAGCCCTTTATGGGCTTCCAAATATCACTTTGCAAATTCCACAAGAACTGTCTTAGCGAAAGGCTTCTTGAGGGGAATGCTGTAACTCTGTGAGATGATTTCACAGAACACGAAGAAGTTTCTCAGAAAGCTTCTTTCTCTTTTTTATGGGGGGATATTTCCTTTGTCCCTATAGTCTTCAAAGGGATCCGAAATATCTGTTCTCAGATTGCACAGAAATAAGGCTAGCATAGAGATCCACAAAATACAGATGTAACTCTGTGAGTGGAAGTCACATTTCACAGAGCAGTTTCTCAGAAATCTTCTTTCCAGATTTCATCGGAGGATATTTCCTTTTTCACCATAGCCCTCTATGGGCTTCCAAATATCACTTTGCCAATTCCACAAGAACTGTCTTAGCGAAAGGCTTCTTGAGGGGAAAGCTGTAACTCTGTGAGATGATTTCACAGAACACAAAGAAGTTTCTCAGAAAGCTTCTTTCTCTTTGTTATCGGAGGATATTTCTTTGGCCCTATAGTCTTCAAATGGATCTGAAATATCTGTTCTCAGATTCCACAGAAATAAGGATAGCAAAGAGATCCACGAAATACAGATGTAACTCTGTGACTGGAAGTCACATATCACAGAGCAGTTTCTCAGAAAGCTTCTTTCCAGATTTCATCGGAGGATATTTCCTTTTTCACCGTAGCCCTCTATGGGCTTCCAAATATCACTTTGCCAATTCCACAAGAACTGTCTTAGCGAAAGGCTTCTTGAGGGGCAAGCTGTAACTCTGTGAGATGACTTCACAGAATACAATGAAGTTTCTCAGAAAGATTCTTTGTCTTTGTTATGGGAGGATATTTCCTTTGGCCCTATCGTCTTCAAAGAGATCCGAAATATCTGTGCTCAGATTCCACAGAAATAAGGCTAGCAAAGAGATCCACGAAATACAGATGTAACTCGGTGAGTGGAAGTCACATATACAGAGCAGTTTTTCTGAAAGATTCTTTCCAGATTTCATCTGAGGATATTTTCTTTTTCACCATAGCCCTATATGGGCTTCCAAATATCAGTTTGCCAATTCCACAAGAACTGTCTTAGCGAAAGGCTTCTTGAGGGGAAAGCTGTAACTCTGTGAGATGATTTCACAGAACACAAAGAAGTTTCTCGGAAAGCTTCTTTCTCTTTGTTATCGGAGGATATTTCCTTTGGCCCTATAGTCTTCAAAGGGATCCGAATTATCTGTTCTCAGATTCCACAGAAATAAGGCTAGCAAAGAGATTCACGAAATACAGATGTAACTCTGAGAGTGGAAGTCACATATCACAGAGCAGTTTCTCAGAAAGCTTCTTTCCAGATTTCATCGGAGGATATTTCCTTTTTCACCATAGCCCTCTATGGGCTTCCAGATATCACTTTGCCAATTCCACAAGAACTGTCTTAGCGAAAGACTTCTTGAGGGGAACGCTTTAACTCTGTGAGATGATTTCACAGAACACAAAGAAGTTTCTCAGAAAGCTTCTTTCTCTTTGTTATCGGAGATTATTTCCTTTGGCCCTATAGTCTTCAAAGGGATCCGAAATATCGGTTCTCAGATTCCACAGAAATAAGGCTAGCAAAGAGATCCACGAAATACAGATGTAACTCTGTGAGTGGAAGTCACATATCACAGAGCAGTTTCTCAGAAATCTTCTTTCCAGATTTCATCGGAGGATATTTCCTTTTTCACCATAGCCCTCTAAGGGCTTCCAAATATCAGTTTGCCAATTCCACAAGAACTGTCTTAGCGAAAGGCTTCTTGAGGGGAAAGCTGTAACTCTGTGAGATGATTTCACATAACACAAAGAAGTTTCTCAGAAAGCTTCTTTCTCTTTGTTATCGGAGGATATTTCCTTTGGCCCTATAGTCTTCAAAGGGATCCAAAATATCTGTTCTCATATTCCACAGAAATAAGGGTAGCAAAGAGATCCACGAAATACAGATGTAAATCTGTGAGTGGAAGTCACATATCACAGAGCAGTTTCTCAGAAAGCTTCTTTCCAGATTTCATCGGAGAGTATTTCCTTTTTCACCATAGCCCTATGTGGGCTTCCAAATATGACTTTGCCAATTCCACAAGAACTGTCTTAGCGAAAGGCTTTTTGAGGGGAAAGCTGTAACTCTGTGAGATGATTTCACAGAACACAAAGAAGTTTCTCAGAAAGCTTCTTTCTCTTTGTTATGGGAGGATATTTCCTTTGGCCCTATAGTCTTCAAAGGGATCCGAAATATCTGTTCTCAGATTCCACAGAAATAAGGCTAGCAAAGAGATCCACGAAATACAGATGTAACTCTGTGACTGGAAGTCCCATATCACAGAGCAGTTTCTCAGAAAGCTTCTTTCCAGATTTCATCGGAGGGTATTTCCTTTTTCACCATAGCCCTCTATGGGCTTCCAAATATCACTTTGCCAATTCCACAAGAACTGTCTTAGCGAAAGGTTTCTTGAGGAGAAAGCTGTAACTCTGTGAGATGATTTCACAGAACACTAAGAAGTTTCTCAGAAAGCTTCTTTCCCTTTGTTATCGGAGGATATTTCCTTTGGCCCTATAGTCTTCAAAGGGATCCGAAATATCTGATCTCAGATTCCACAGAAATAAGGCTAGCAAAGAGATCCACGAAATACAGATATAACTCTGTGAGTGGAGGTCACATATCACAGAGCAGTTTCTCAGAAATCTTCTTCCCAGATTTCATCGGAGGATATTTCCTTTTTCACCATAGCCCTCTAAGGGCTTCCAAATATCAGTTTGCCAATTCCACAAGAACTGTCTTAGCGAAAGGCTTCTTGAGGGGAAAGCTGTAAGTCTGTGAGATGATTTCACAGAACACAAATAAGTTTCTCAGAAAGCTTCTTTCTCTTTGTTATCGGAGGATATTTCCTTTGGCCCTATAGTCTTCCGAGGGATCCAAAATATCTGTTCTCATATTCCACAGAAATAACGCTAGCAAAGAGATCCACGAAATACAGATGTAACTCTGTGAGTGGAAGTCACATATCACAGAGCAGTTTCTCAGAAAGCTTCTTTCCAGATTTCATCGGAGAGTATTTCCTTTTTCACCATAGCCCTCTATGGGCTTCCAAATATCACTTTGCCAAATCCACAAGAACTGTCTTAGCGAAAGGCTTCTTGAGGGGAAAGCTGTAACTCTGTGAGATGATTTCACAGAACACAAAGAAGTTTCTCAGAAAGCTTCTTTCTCTTTGTTATGGGAGGATATTTCCTCTGGCCCTATAGTCTTCAAAGGGATCCGAAATATCTGTTCTCAGATTCCACAGAAATAAGGCTAGCAAAGAGATCCACGAAATACAGATGTAACTCTGTGACTGGAAGTCCCATATCACAGAGCAGTTTCTCAGAAAGCTTCTTTCCAGATTTCATCGGAGGGTATTTCCTTTTTCACCATAGCCCTCTATGGGCTTCCAAATATCACTTTGCCAATTCCATAAGAACTGTCTTAGCGAAAGGTTTCTTGAGGGGAAAGCTGTAACTCTGTGAGATGATTTCACAGAACACAAAGAAGTTTCTCAGAAAGCTTCTTTCCCTTTGTTATTGTAGGATATTTCCTTTGGCCCTATAGTCTTCAAAGGGATCCGAAATATCTGTTCTCAGATTCCACAGAAAAAAGGCTAGCAAAGAGATCCACGAAATACAGATGTAACTCTGTGAGTGGAAGTCACATATCACAGAGCAGTTTCTCAGAAAGCTTATTTCCAGATTTCATCGGAGGATATTTGCTTTTTCACCAAAGCCCTCCATGGGCTTCCAGATATCACTTTGCCTATTCCACAAGAACTGTCTTAGCGAAAGGCTTCTTGAGGCGAAAGCTGTAACTCTGTGAGATGATTTCACAGAACACAAAGAAGTTTCTCAGAAAGCTTCTTTCTCTTTGTTATCGGTGGATATTTCCTTTGGCTCTATAGTCTTCAAAGGGATCCGAAATATCTGTTCTCAGATTCCACAGAAATAAGGCTATCAAAGAGATTCACGAAATACAGATGTAACTCTGTGAGTGGAAGTCACATTTCACAGAGCAGTTTCTCAGAAATCTTCTTTCCAGATTTCATCGGAGGATATTTCCTTTTTAACCATAGCCCTCTATGGGCTTCCAAATATCACTTTGCCAATTCCACAAGAACTGTCTTAGCGAAAGGCTTCTTGAGGAGAAAGCTGCAACTCTGTGAGATGATTTCACAGAACTCAAAGAAGTTTCTCAGAAAGCTTCCTTCTCTTTGTTATCGGAGGATATTTCCTTTGACCCTATAGTCTTCAAAGGGATCCGAAATATCTGTTCTCAGATTCCACAGAAATAAGGCTAGCAAAGAGATCCACGAAATACAGATGTAACTCTGTGAGTGGAAGTCACATATCACAGAGCAGTTTCTCAGAAAGCTTCTTTCCAGATTTCATCGGAGGATATTTCCTTTTTCACCATAGCCCTCTTTGGGCTTCCAGATATCACTTTGCCAATTCCACAAGAACTGTCTTAGCGAAAGGCTTCTTGAGGGGAAAGCTGTAACTCTGTGAGATGATTTCACAGAACACAAAGAAGTTTCTCAGAAAGCTTCTTTCTCTTTGTTATGGGAGGATACTTCCTTTGGCCCTATAGTCTTCAAAGGGATCCGAAATATCTGTTCTCAGATTGCACAGAAATAAGGCTAGCATAGAGATCCACAAAATACAGATGTAACTCTGTGAGTGGAAGTCACATATCACAGAGCAGTTTCTCAGAAAGCTTCTTTCCAGATTTCATCGGAGGATATTTCCTTTTTCACCATAGCCCTCTATGGGCTTCCAAATATCACTTTGCCAATTCCACAGGAACTGTCTTAGCGAAAGGCTTCTTGAGGGGAAAGCTGTAACTCTGTGAGATGATTTCACAGAACACAAAGAAGTTTCTCAGAAAGCTTCTTTCTCTTTGTTATGGGAGGATATTTCCTTTGGCCCTATAGTCTTCAAATGGATCTGAAATATCTGTTCTCAGATTCCACAGAAATAAGGCTAGCAAAGAGATCCACGAAATACAGATGTAACTCTGTGACTGGAAGTCACATATCACAGAGCAGTTTCTCAGAAAGCTTCTTTCCAGATTTCATCGGAGGATATTTCCTTTTTCACCGTAGCCCTCTATGGGCTTCCAAATATCACTTTGCCAATTCCACAAGAACTGTCTTAGCGAAAGGCTTCTTGAGGGGAAAGCTGTAACTCTGTGAGATGATTTCACAGAATACAATGAAGTTTCTCAGAAAGATTCTTTGTCTTTGTTATGGGAGGATATTTCCTTTGGCCCTGTAGTCTTCAAAGGGATCCGAAATATCTGTTCTCAGATTCCACAGAAATAAGGCTGACAAAGAGATCCACGAAATACAGATGTAACTCTGTGAGTGGAAGTCACATATCACAGAGCAGTTTTTCTGAAAGATTCTTTCCAGATATCATCTGAGGATATTTTCTTTTTCACCATAGCCCTATATGGGCTTCCAAATATCAGTTTGCCAATTCCACAAGAACTGTCTTAGCGAAAGGCTTCTTGAGGGGAAAGCTGTAACTCTGTGAGATGATTTCACAGAACACAAAGAAGTTTCTCGGAAAGCTTCTTTCTCTTTGTTATCGGAGGATATTTCCTTTGGCCCTATAGTCTTGAAAGGGATCCGAAATATCTGTTCTCATTTTCCACAGAAATAAGGCTAGCAAAGAGATTCACGAAATACAGATGTAACTCTGAGAGTGGAAGTCACATATCACAGAGCAGTTTCTCAGAAAGCTTCTTTCCAGATTTCATCGGAGGATATTTCCTTTTTCACCATAGCCCTCTATGGGCTTCCAGATATCACTTTGCCAATTCCACAAAAACTGTCTTAGCGAAAGACTTCTTGAGGCGAACGCTTTAACTCTGTGAGATGATTTCACAGAACACAAAGAAGTTTCTCAGAAAGCTTCTTTCTCTTTGTTATCGGAGATTAATTCCTTTGGCCCTATAGTCTTCAAAGGGATCCGAAATATCTGTTCTCAGATTCCACAGAAATAAGGCTAGCAAAGAGATCCACGAAATACAGATGTAACTCTGTGAGTGGAGTCACATATCACAGAGCAGTTTCTCAGAAAGCTTCTTTCCAGATTTCATCGGAGGGTATTTCCTTTTTCACCATAGCCCTCTATGGGCTTCCAAATATCACTTTGCCAATTCCACAAGAACTGTCTTAGCGAAAGGCTTCTTGAGGGGAAAGCTGTAACTCTGTGAGATGATTTCACAGAACACAAAGAAGTTTCTCAGAAAGCTTCTTTCTCTTTCTTATCGGAGGATATTTCCTTTGGCCCTATAGTCTTCAAAGGGATCAGAAATATCTGTTCTCAGATTCCACAGAAATAAGGATAGCAAAGAGATTCACGAAATACAGAGGTAACTCTGTGAGTGGAAGTCACATATCACAGAGCAGTTTCTCAGAAAGCTTATTTCCAGATTTCATCGGAGGATATTTCCTTTTTCACCATAGCCCTCTATGGCCTTCCAAATATCACTTTGCCAATTCCACAAGAACTGTCTTACCGAAAGGCTTCTTGAGGGGAAAGCTGTAACTCTGTGAGATGATTTCACAGAACACAAAGAAGTTTCTCAGAAAGCTTCTTTCTCTTTGTTATCGGAGGATATTTCCTTTGGCCCTATAGTATTCAAAGGGATCCGAAATATCTGTTCTCAGATTCCACAGAAATAAGGCTAGCAAAGAGATCCACGAAATACAGATGTAACGCTGTGAGTGGAAGTCACATATCACAGAGCAGTTTCTCAGAGAGCTTCTTTCCAGATTTCATCGGAGAATATTTCCTTTTTCACCACAGCTCTCTATGGGCTTCCAAATATCAGTTTGGCAATTCCACAAGATCTGTCTTAGAGAAAGGCTTCTTGAGGGGAAAGCTGTAACTCTGTGAGATGATTTCACAGAACACAAAGAGGTTTCTCAGAAAGCTTCTTTCTCTTTATTATCCGAGGATATTTCCTTTGGCCCTAGAGTCTTCAAAGGGATCCGAAATATCTGTTCTCAGATTCCACAGTAATAAGGCTAGCAAAGAGATTCACGAAATACAGATGTAACTCTGTGAGTGGAAGTCACATATCACAGAGCAGTTTCTCCGAAATCTTCTTTCCAGATTTCATCGGAGGATATTTCCTTTTTCACCTTAGCCCTCTATAGGCTTCCAAATATCACTTTGCCAATTCCACAAGAACTGTCTTAGCGAAAGGCTTCTTGAGGGGAAAGCTGTAACTCTGTGAGATGATTTCACAGAATAAAATGAAGTTTCTCAGAAAGCTTCTTTCTCTTTGTTATCGGAGGATATTTCCTTTGGCCCTATAGTCTTCAAAGGGATCCGAAATATCTGTTCTCAGATTCCACAGAAATAAGGTTGGCAAAGAGATCCACGAAATACAGATGTAACTCTGTGAGTGGAAGTCACATATACAGAGCAGTTTTTCTGAAAGATTCTTTCCAGATTTCATCTGAGGATATTTTCTTTTTCACCATAGCCCTCTACGGGTTTCCAAATATCAGTTTGCCAATTCCACAAGAACTGTCTTAGCGAAAGGCTTCTTGAGGGGAAAGCTGTAACTCTGTGAGATGATTTCACAGAACACAAAGAAGTTTCTCAGAAAGCTTCTTTCTCTTTGTTATGGGAGGATATTTCCTCTGGCCCTATAGTCTTCAAAGGGATCCGAAATATCTGTTCTCAGATTCCACAGAAATAAGGCTAGCAAAGAGATCCACGAAATACAGATGTAACTCTGTGACTGGAAGTCCCATATCACAGAGCAGTTTCTCAGAAAGCTTCTTTCCAGATTTCATCGGAGGGTATTTCCTTTTTCACCATAGCCCTCTATGGGCTTCCAAATATCACTTTGCCAATTCCATAAGAACTGTCTTAGCGAAAGATTTCTTGAGGGGAAAGCCGTAACTCTGTGAGATGATTTCACAGAACACAAAGAAGTTTCTCAGAAAGCTTCTTTCCCTTTGTTACCGTAGGATATTTCCTTTGGCCCTATAGTCTTCAAAGGGATCCGAAATATCTGTTCTCAGATTCCACAGAAAAAAGGCTAGCAAAGAGATCCACGAAATACAGATGTAACTCTGTGAGTGGAAGTCACATATCACAGAGCAGTTTCTCAGAAAGCTTCTTTCCAGATTTCATCGGAGGATATTTGCTTTTTCACCAAAGCCCTCCATGGGCTTCCAGATATCACTTTGCCTATTCCACAAGAACTGTCTTAGCGAAAGGCTTCTTGAGGCGAAAGCTGTAACTCTGTGAGATGATTTCACAGAACACAAAGAAGTTTCTCAGAAAGCTTCTTTCTCTTTGTTATCGGTGGATATTTCCTTTGGCTCTATAGTCTTCAAAGGGATCCGAAATATCTGTTCTCAGATTCCACAGAAATAAGGCTATCAAAGAGATTCACGAAATACAGATGTAACTCTGTGAGTGGAAGTCACATTTCACAGAGCAGTTTCTCAGAAATCTTCTTTCCAGATTTCATCGGAGGATATTTCCTTTTTAACCATAGCCCTCTATGGGCTTCCAAATATCACTTTGCCAATTCCACAAGAACTGTCTTAGCGAAAGGCTTCTTGAGGAGAAAGCTGCAACTCTGTGAGATGATTTCACAGAACTCAAAGAAGTTTCTCAGAAAGCTTCTTTCTCTTTGTTATCGGAGGATATTTCCTTTGGCCCTATAGTCTTCACAGGGATCCGAAATATCTGTTCTCAGATTCCACAGAAATAAGGCTAGCAAAGAGATCCACGAAATACAGATGTAACTCTGTGAGTGGAAGTCACATATCACAGAGCAGTTTCTCAGAAAGCTTCTTTCCAGATTTCATCGGAGGATATTTCCTTTTTCACCATAGCCCTCTATGGGCTTCCAGATATCACTTTGCCAATTCCACAAGAACTGTCTTAGCGAAAGGCTTCTTGAGGGGAAAGCTGTAACTCTGTGAGATGATTTCACAGAACACAAAGAAGTTTTTCAGAAAGCTTCTTTCTCTTTGTTATGGGAGGATATTTCCTTTGGCCCTATAGTCTTCAAAGGGATCCGAAATATCTGTTCTCAGATTGCACAGAAATAAGGCTAGCATAGAGATCCACAAAATACAGATGTAACTCTGTGAGTGGAAGTCACATATCACAGAGCAGTTTCTCAGAAAGCTTCTTTCCAGATTTCATCGGAGGATATTTCCTTTTTCACCATAGCCCTCTATGGGCTTCCAAATATCACTTTGCCAATTCCACAGGAACTGTCTTAGCGAAAGGCTTCTTGAGGGGAAAGCTGTAACTCTGTGAGATGATTTCACAGAACACAAAGAAGTTTCTCAGAAAGCTTCTTTCTCTTTGTTATGGGAGGATATTTCCTTTGGCCCTATAGTCTTCAAATGGATCTGAAATATCTGTTCTCAGATTCCACAGAAATAAGGCTAGCAAAGAGATCCACGAAATACAGATGTAACTCTGTGACTGGAAGTCACATATCACAGAGCAGTTTCTCAGAAAGCTTCTTTCCAGATTTCATCGGAGGATATTTCCTTTTTCACCGTAGCCCTCTATGGGCTTCCAAATATCACTTTGCCAATTCCACAAGAACTGTCTTAGCGAAAGGCTTCTTGAGGGGAAAGCTGTAACTCTGTGAGATGATTTCACAGAATACAATGAAGTTTCTCAGAAAGATTCTTTGTCTTTGTTATGGGAGGATATTTCCTTTGGCCCTATAGTCTTCAAAGGGATCCGAAATATCTGTTCTCAGACTCCACAGAAATAAGGCTGGCAAAGAGATCCACGAAATACAGATGTAACTCTGTGAGTGGAAGTCACATATCACAGAGCAGTTCCTATAGTCTTCAAAGGGATCCGAAATATCTGTTCTCAGATTCCACAGAAATAAGGCTAGCAAAGAGATCCACGAAATACAGATGTAACTCTGTGAGTGGAGTCACATATCACAGAGCAGTTTCTCAGAAAGCTTCTTTCCAGATTTCATCGGAGGGTATTTCCTTTTTCACCATAGCCCTCTAAGGGCTTCCAAATATCACTTTGCCAATTCCACAAGAACTGTCTTAGCGAAAGGCTTTTTGAGGGGAAAGCTGTAACTCTGTGAGATGATTTCACAGAACACAAAGAAGTTTCTCAGAAAGCTTCTTTCTCTTTCTTATCGGAGGATATTTCCTTTGGCCCTATAGTCTTCAAAGGGATCAGAAATATCTGTTCTCAGATTCCACAGAAATAAGGATAGCAAAGAGATTCACGAAATACAGAGGTAACTCTGTGAGTGGAAGTCACATATCACAGAGCCGTTTCTCAGAAAGCTTATTTCCAGATTTCATCGGAGGATATTTCCTTTTTCACCATAGCCCTCTATGGCCTTCCAAATATCACTTTGCCAATTCCACAAGAACTGTCTTACCGAAAGGCTTCTTGAGGGGAAAGCTGTAACTCTGTGAGATGATTTCACAGAACACAAAGAAGTTTCTCAGAAAGCTTCTTTCTCTTTGTTATCGGAGGATATTTCCTTTGGCCCTATAGTATTCAAAGGGATCCAAAATATCTGTTCTCAGATTCCACAGAAATAAGGCTAGCAAAGAGATCCACGAAATACAGATGTAACGCTGTGAGTGGAAGTCACATATCACAGAGCAGTTTCTCAGAAAGCTTCTTTCCAGATTTCATCGGAGGATATTTCCTTTTTCACCACAGCTCTCTATGGGCTTCCAAATATCAGTTTGGCAATTCCACAAGATCTGTCTTAGCGAAAGGCTTCTTGAGGGGAAAGCTGTAACTCTGTGAGATGATTTCACAGAACACAAAGAAGTTTCTCAGATAGCTTCTTTCTCTTTATTATCCGAGGATATTTCCTTTGGCCCTAGAGTCTTCAAAGGGATCCGAAATATCTGTTCTCAGATTCCACAGTAATAAGGCTAGCAAAGAGATTCACGAAATACAGATGTAACTCTGTGAGTGGAAGTCACATATCACAGAGTAGTTTCTCCGAAATCTTCTTTCCAGATTTCATCGGAGGATATTTCCTTTTTCACCTTAGCCCTCTATAGGCTTCCAAATATCACTTTGCCAATTCCACAAGAACTGTCTTAGCGAAAGGCTTCTTGAGGGGAAAGCTGTAACTCTGTGAGATGATTTCAGAGAATAAAATGAAGTTTCTCAGAAAGCTTCTTTCTCTTTGTTATCGGAGGATATTTCCTTTGGCCCTATAGTCTTCAAAGGGATCCGAAATATCTGTTCTCAGATTCCACAGAAATAAGGCAGGCAAAGAGATCCACGAAATACAGATGTAACTCTGTGAGTGGAAGTCACATATACAGAGCAGTTTTTCTGAAAGATTCTTTCCAGATTTCATCTGAGGATATTTTCTTTTCACCATAGCCCTCTACGGGTTTCCAAATATCAGTTTGCCAATTCCACAAGAACTGTCTTAGCGAAAGGCTTCTTGAGGGGAAAGCTGTAACTCTGTGAGATGATTTCACAGAACAGGAAGAAGTTTCTCAGAAAGCTTCTTTCTCTTTGTTATCGGAGGATATTTCCTTTGGCCCTATAGTCTTCAAAGGGATCCGAAATATCTGTTCTCAGATTCCACAGAAATACGGCTAGCAAAGAGATTCACGAAATACAGATGTAACTCTGAGAGTGGAAGTCACATATCACAGAGCAGTTTCTCAGAAATCTTCTTTCCAGATTTCATCGGAGGATATTTCCTTTTTCACCATAGCCCTCTATGGGCTTCCAAATATCACTTTGCCAATTCCACAAGAACAGTCTTAGCGAAAGGCTTCTTGAGGGGAAAGATTTAACTCTGTGAGATGATTTCACAGAACACAAAGAAGTTTCTCAGAAAGCTTCTTTCTCTTTGTTATCGGATGATATTTCCTTTGGCCCAATAGTCTTCAAAGGGATCCGAAATATCTGTTCTCAGATTCCACAGAAATAAGGCTAGCAAAGAGATCCACGAAATACAGATGTAACTCTGTGAGTGGAAGTCACATATCACAGAGCAGTTTCTCAGAAAGCTTCTTTCCAGATTTCATCGGAGAGTATTTCCTTTTTCACCATAGCCCTCTATGGGCTTCCAAATATCACTTTGCCAAATCCACAAGAACTGTCTTAGCGAAAGGCTTCTTGAGGGGAAAGATTTAACTCTGTGAGATCATTTCACAGAATACAATGAAGTTTCTCAGAAAGATTCTTTGTCTTTGTTTTGGGAGGATATTTCCTTTGGCCCTATAGTCTTCAAAGGGATCCGAAATATCTGTTCTCAGATTCCACAGAAATAAGGCTGGCAAAGAGATCCACGAAATACAGATGTAACTCTGTGAGTGGAAGTGACATATACAGAGCAGTTTTTCTGAAACATTCTTTCCAGATTTCATCTGAGGATATTTTCTTTTTCACCATAGCCCTATATGGGCTTCCAAATATCAGTTTGCCAATTCCACAAGAACTGTCTTTCCGAAAGTCTTCTTGAGGGAAAGCTGTAACTTTGTGAGATGATTTCACAGAACACAAAGAAGTTTCTCGGAAAGCTTCTTTCTCTTTGTTATCGGAGGATATTTCCTTTGGCCCTATAGTCTTCCAAGGGATCCGAAATATCTGTTCTCAGATTCCACAGAAATAACGCTAGCAAAGAGATTCACGAAATACAGATGTAACTCTAAGAGTGGAAGTCACATATCACAGAGCAGTTTCTCAGAAAGCTTCTTTCCAGATTTAATCGGAGGATATTTCCTTTTTCACCATAGCCCTCTATGGGCTTCCAGATATCACTTTGCCAATTCCACAAAAACTGTGTTAGCGAAAGACTTCTTGAGGCGAACGCTTTAACTCTGTGAGATGATTTCACAGAACACAAAGAAGTTTCTCAGAAAGCTTCTTTCTCTTTGTTATCGGAGATTATTTCCTTTGGCCCTATAGTCTTCAAAGGGATTCGAAATATCTGTTCTCAGATTCCACAGAAATAAGGCTAGCAAAGACATCCACGAAATACAGATGTAACTCTGTGAGTGGAAGTCACATATCACAGAGCAGTTTCTCAGAAAGCTTCTTTCCAGATTTCATCGGAGGATATTTCCTTTTTCACCATAGCCCTCTACGGGCTTCCAAATATCACTTTGCCAATTCCACAAGAACTGTCTTAGCGAAAGGCTTCTTGAGGGGAAAGCTGTAACTCTGTGAGATGATTTCACAGAACACGATGAAGTTTCTCAGAAAGCTTCTTTCTCTTTGTTATCGGAGGATATTTCCTTTGGCCCTATAATCTTCAAAGGGATCCGAAATATACGTTCTCAGATTCCACAGAAATAAGTCTAGCAAAGAGATCCACGAAATACAGATGTAACTGTGTGAGTGGAAGTCACATATCACAGAGCAGTTTCTCAGAAAGCTTCTTTCCAGATTTCATCGGAGGATATTTCCTTTTTCACCATAGCCCTCTAAGGGCTTCCAAATATCACATTGCCAATTCCACAAGAACTGTCTTAGCGAAAGGCTTCTTGAGGGGAATGCTGTAACTCTGTGAGATGATTTCACAGAACACAAAGAAGTTTCTCAGAAAGTTTCTTTCCCTTTGTTATCGGAGGATGTTTCCTTTGGCCTTATAGTCTTCAAAGGGATCCGAAATATCTGTTCTCAGATTCCACAGAAATAAGGCTAGCAAAGAGATCCACGAAATACAGATGTAACTCTGTGAGTGGAAGTCACATATCACAGAGCAGTTTCTCAGAAAGCTTCTTTCCAGATTTCATCGGAGGATATTTTCTTTTTCACCATAGCCCTCTATGGGCTTCCAAATATCACTTTGCCAATTCCACAAGAACTGTCTTAGCGAAAGGCTTCTTGAGGGGAAAGCTGTAACTCTGTGAGATGATTTCACAGAACACAAAGAAGTTTCTCAGAAAGTTTCTTTCTCTTTGTTATCGGAGGATATTTCCTTTGGCCCTATAGTCTTCAAAGGGATCCGAAATATCTGTTCTCAGATTATACAGAAATAAGGCAGGCAAAGAGATCTACGAAATATAGATGTAACTCTGTGAGTGGAAGTCACATATCACAGAGCAGTTTCTCAGAAAGCTTCTTTCCAGATTTCATCGGAGGATAATTCCTTTTTCACCATAGCCCTCTATGGGCTTCCAAATATCACTTTGCCAATTCCACAAGAACTGTCTTAGCGAACGGCTTCTTGAGGGGAAAGCTGTAACTCTGTGAGATGATTTCACAGAACACAAGGAAGTTTCTCAGAAAGCTTCTTTCTCTTTTTTATGGGGGGATATTTCCTTTGTCCCTATAGCCTTCAAAGGGATGCGAAATATCTCTTCTCAGATTCCACAGAAATAAGGCTAGCAAAGAGATCCACGAAACACAGATGTAACTCTGTGAGTGGAAGTCACATATCAGAGAGCAGTTTCTCAGAAAGCTTCTTTCCAGATTTCATCTGAGGATATTTCCTTTTTCACCATAGCCCTCTATGGGCTTCCAAATATCACTTTGCCAATTCCACAAGAACTGTCTTAGCGAAAGGCTTCTTTAGGGGAAAGCTGTAACTCTGTGAGATGATTTCACAGAACACAAAGAAGTTTCTCAGAAAGCTTCTTTCTCTTTGTTATCGGAGGATATTTCCTTTGGCCCTATAGTCTTCAAAGGGATCCGAAATATCTGTTCTCAGATTCCACAGAAATAAGGCTAGCAAAGAGATCCACGAAATACAGATGTAACTCTGTGAGTGGAAGTCACATATCACAGAGCAGTTTCTCAGAAAGCTTCTTTACAGATTTCATCTGAGGATATTTCCTTTTTCACCATAGCACTCTATGGGCTTCCAAATATCACTTTGCCTATTCCACAAGAACTGTCTTAGCGAAAGGCTTCTTGAGGGGAAAGCTGTAACTCTGTGAGATGATTTCACAGAACACGAAGAAGTTTCTCAGAAAGCTTCTTTCTCTTTTTTATGGGGGGATATTTCCTTTGTCCCTATAGTCTTCAAAGGGATGCGAAATATCTGTTCTCAGATTCCACAGAAATAAGGCTAGCAAAGAGATCCACGAAACACAGATGTAACTCTGTGAGTGGAAGTCACATATCACAGAGCAGTTTCTCAGAAAGCTTCTTTCCAGATTTCATCGGAGGATATTTCCTTTTTCACCATAGCCCTCTAAGGGCTTCCAAATATCAGTTTGCCAATTCCACAAGAACTGTCTTAGCGAAAGGCTTCTTAAGGGGAAAGCTGTAACTCTGGGAGATGATTTCACAGAACACAATGAAGTTTATCAGAAAGCTTCTTTGTCTTTGTTATCGGAGGATATTTCCTTTGGCCCTATAGTCTTCAAAGGGATCCGAAGTATCTGTTCTCAGATTCCACAGAAATAAGGCTAGCAAAGAGATCCACGAAATACAGATGTAACTCTGTGAGTGAAAGTTACATATCACAGAGAAGTTTCTCAGAAAGCTTCTTCCCAGATTTCATCGGAGGATATTTCCTTTTTCATCATCGCCCTCTAAGGGCTTCCAAATATCACTTTGCCAATTACACAAGAACTGTCTTAGCGAAAGGCTTCTTGAGGGGAAAGCTGTAACTCTGTGAGATGATTTCACAGAACACAATGAAGTTTCTCAGAAAGCTTCTTTCTCTTTGTTATCGGAGGATATTTCCTTTGGCCCTATAGTCTTCAAAGGGATCCGAAATATCTGTTCTCAGATTCCACAGAAATAAGGTTAGCAAAGAGATTCACGAAATACAGATGTAACTCTGTGAGTGGAAGTCACATATCACAGAGCAGTTTCTCAGAAAGCTTCTTTCCAGATTTCATCGGAGGATATTTCCTTTTTCACCATAGCTCTCTATGGGCTTCCAAATATCACTTTGCCAATTCCACAAGAACTGTCTTAGCGAAAGGCTTCTTGAGGGGAAAGCTGTAACTCTGTGAGATGATTTCACAGAACACAAAGAAGTTTCTCAGAAAGCTTCTTTCTCTTTGTTATGGGAGGATATTTCCTTTGGCCCTATAGTTTTCAAAGGGATCCGAAATATCTCTTCTCAGATTCTACAGAAATAAGGCAGGCAAAGAGATCCACGAAATACAGATGTAACTCTGTGAATGGAAGTCACATATCACAGAGCAGTTTCTCAGAAAGCTTCTTTCCAGATTTCATCGGTGGATATTTGCTTTTTCACGATAGCCCTCTATGGGCTTCAAAATATCACTTTCCAATTCCACAAGAACTGTCTTAGCGAAAGGCTTCTTGAGGGGAATGCTGTAACTCTGTGAGATGATTTCACAGAACACAAAGAAGTTTCTCAGAAAGCTTCTTTCTGTTTTTTATTGGGGGGATATTTCCTTTGGCCCTATAGTCTTCAAAGGGATCCGAAATATCTGTTCTCAGATTCCACAGAAATAAGGCTAGCAAAGAGATCCACGAAATACAGATGTAACTCTGTGAGTGGAAGTCACATATCACAGAGCAGTTTCTCAGAAAGCTTCTTTCCAGATTTCATCGGAGGATATTTCCTTTTTCACCATAGCTCTCTATGGGCTTCCAAATAACACTTTGCCAATTCCACAAGAACTGTCTTAGCGAAAGGCTTCGTGAGGGGAAAGCTGTAACTCTGTGAGATGATTTCACAGAACACAAAGAAGATTCTCAGAAAGCTTCTTTCTCTTTGTTATGTTAGGATATTTCCTTTGGCCCTATAGTCTTCAAAGGGATCCGAAATATCTGTTCTCAGATTATACAGAAATAAGGTAGGCAAAGAGATCCACGAAATACAGATGTAACTCTGTGAGTGGAAGTTACATGTCCCAGAGCAGTTTCTCAGAAAGCTTCTTTCCAGATTTCATCGGAGGATATTTCCTTTTTCACCATAGCCCTCTATGGGCTTCCAAATATCACTTTGCCAATTCCACAAGAACTGTCTTAGCGAAAGGCTTCTTGAGGGGAAAGCTGTAACTCTGTGAGATGATTTCACAGAACACAATGAAGTTTCTCAGAAAGCTTCTTTCTCTTTGTTATCGGAGGATATTTCCTTTGGCCCTATAATCTTCAAAGGGATCCGAAATATCCGTTCTGAGATTCCACAGAAATAAGTCTAGCAAAGAGATCCACGAAATACAGATGTAACTCTGTGAGTGGAAGTCACATATCACAGAGCAGTTTCTCAGAAAGCTTCTTTCCAGATTTCATCGGAGGATATTTCCTTTTTCACCATAGCCCTCTAAGGGCTTCCAAATATCACTTTGCCAATTCCACAAGAACTGTCTTAGCGAAAGGCTTCTTGAGGGGAATGCTGTATCTCTGTGAGATGATTTCACAGAACACAAAGAAGTTTCTCAGAAAGTTTCTTTCCCTTTGTTATCGGAGGATGTTTCCTTTGGTCCTATAGTCTTCAAAGGGATCCGAAATATCTGTTCTCAGATTCCACAGAAATAAGGCTAGCAAAGAGATCCACGAAATACAGATGTAACTCTGTGAGTGGAAGTCACATATCACAGAGCAGTTTCTCAGAAAGCTTCTTTCCAGATTTCATCGGAGGATATTTCCTTTTTCACCATAGCTCTCTATGGGCTTCCAAATAACACTTTGCCAATTCCACAAGAACTGTCTTAGCGAAAGGCTTCGTGAGGGGAAAGCTGTAACTCTGTGAGATGATTTCACAGAACACAAAGAAGATTCTCAGAAAGCTTCTTTCTCTTTGTTATGTTAGGATATTTCCTTTGGCCCTATAGTCTTCAAAGGGATCCGAAATATCTGTTCTCAGATTATACAGAAATAAGGTAGGCAAAGAGATCCACGAAATACAGATGTAACTCTGTGAGTGGAAGTTACATGTCCCAGAGCAGTTTCTCAGAAAGCTTCTTTCCAGATTTCATCGGAGGATATTTCCTTTTTCACCATAGCCCTCTATGGGCTTCCAAATATCACTTTGCCAATTCCACAAGAACTGTCTTAGCGAAAGGCTTCTTGAGGGGAAAGCTGTAACTCTGTGAGATGATTTCACAGAACACAATGAAGTTTCTCAGAAAGCTTCTTTCTCTTTGTTATCGGAGGATATTTCCTTTGGCCCTATAATCTTCAAAGGGATCCGAAATATCCGTTCTGAGATTCCACAGAAATAAATCTAGCAAAGAGATCTACGAAATACAGATGTAACTCTGTGAGTGGAAGTCACATATCACAGAGCAGTTTCTCAGAAAGCTTCTTTCCAGATTTCATCGGAGGATATTTCCTTTTTCACCATAGCCCTCTAAGGGCTTCCAAATATCACTTTGCCAATTCCACAAGAACTGTCTTAGCGAAAGGCTTCTTGAGGGGAATGCTGTATCTCTGTGAGATGATTTCACAGAACACAAAGAAGTTTCTCAGAAAGTTTCTTTCCCTTTGTTATCGGAGGATGTTTCCTTTGGTCCTATAGTCTTCAAAGGGATCCGAAATATCTGTTCTCAGATTCCACAGAAATAAGGCTAGCAAGGGATCCACGAAATACAGATGTAACTCTGTGAGTGGAAGTCACATATCACAGAGCAGTTTCTCAGAAATCTTCTTTCCAGATTTCATCAGAGGATATTTCCTTTTTCACCATAGCCCTCTATGGGCTTCTAAATATCACTTTGCCAATTCCACAAGAACTGTCTTATCGAAAGGCTTCTTGAGGGGAAAGCTGTAACTCTGTGAGATGATTTCACAGAACACAATGAAGTTTCTCAGAAAGCTTCTTTCTCTTTGTTATCGGAGGATATTTCCTTTGGCCCTATAATCTTCAAAGGGATCCGAAATATCCGTTCTCAGATTCCACAGAAATAAGTCTAGCAAAGAGATCCACGAAATACAGATGTAACTCTGTGAGTGGAAGTCACATATCACAGAGCAGTTTCTCAGAAAGCTTCTTTCCAGATTTCATCGGAGGATATTTCCTTTTTCACCATAGCCCTCTAGGGGCTTCCAAATATCACTTTGCCAATTCCACAACTGTCTTAGCGAAAGGCTTCCTGAGGGGAAATCTTTAACTCTGTGAGATGATTTCACAGAACATAAAGAAGTTTGTCAGAAAGCTTCTTTCTCTTTGTTATGGGAGGATATTTCCTTTGGCCCTATAGTCTTCAAAGGGATCCGAAATATCTGTTCTCAGATTCCACAGAAAAAAGGCTAGCAAAGAGATCCACGAAATACAGATGTAACTCTGTGAGTGGAAGTCACATATCACAGAGCAGTTTCTCAGAAAGCTTCTTTCCAGATTTCATCGGAGGATATTTCCTTTTTCACCTTAGCCCTCTAAGGGCTTCCAAATATCAGTTTGCCAATTCCACAAGAACTCTCTTAGCGAAAGGCTTCTTTAGGGGAAAGCTGTAACTCTGTGAGATGATTTCACAGAACACAAGGAAGTTTCTCAGAAAGCTTCTTTCTCTTTGTTATCGGAGGATATTTCCTTTGGCCCTATAGTCTTCAAAGGGATCCGAAACATCCGTTCTCAGGTTCCACAGAAATAAGTCTCGCAAAGAGATCCACGAAATACAGATGTAACTCTGTGAGTGGAAGTCACATATCACAGAGCAGTTTCTCAGAAAGCTTCTTTCCAGATTTCATCGGAGGATATTTCCTTTTTCACCATAGCCCTCTAAGGGCTTCCAAATATCACTTTGCCAATTCCAAAAGAACTGTCTTAGCGAAAGGCTTCTTGAGGGGAATGCTGTAACTCTGTGAGATGATTTCACAGAACACAAAGAAGTTTCTCAGAAAGTTTCTTTCCCTTTGTTATCGGAGGATGTTTCCTTTGGCCCTATAGACTTCAAAGGGATCCGAAATATCTGTTCTCAGATTCCACAGAAATAAGGCTAGCAAAGAGATCCACGAAATACAGATGTAACTCTGTGAGTGGAAGTCACATATCACAGAGCAGTTTCTCAGAAAGCTTCTTTCCAGATTTCATCGGAGGATATTTCGTTTTTCACCCTAGCCCTCTATGGGCTTCCAAATATCACTTTGCCAATTCCACAAGAACTGTCTTAGCGAAAGGTTTCCTGAGGGGAAAGCTGTAACTCTGTGAGCTGATTTCACAGAACACAATGAAGTTTCTCAGAAAGATTCTTTCTATTTGTTATCGGAGGATATTTCCTTTGGCCCTATAGTCTTCAAAGGGATCCGAAATATCTGTTCTCAGATTCCACAGAAATAAGGCTAGCAAAGAGATCCACGAAATACAGATGTAACTCTGTGAGTGGAAGTCACATATCGCAGAGCAGTTTCTCAGAAAGCTTCTTTCCAGATTTCATCGGAGGATATTTCCTTTTTCACCATAGCCCTCTATGGGCTTCCAAATATCACTTTGGCAATTCCACAAGAACTGTCTTAGCGAAAGGCTTCTTGAGGGGAAAGCTGTAACTCTGTGAGATGATTTCACAGAACACAAAGAAGTTTCTCAGAAAGCTTCTTTCTCTTTGTTATCGGAGGATATTTCCTTTGGCCCTATAGTCTTCAAAGGGATCCGAAATATCTGTTCTCAGATTCCACAGAAATAAGGCTAGCAAAGAGATCCACGAAATACAGATGTAACTCTGTGAGTGGAAGTCACATATCACAGAGCAGTTTCTCAAAAAGCTTCTTTCCAGATTTCATCGGAGGATATTTCCTTTTTCACCATATCCCTCTATGGGCTTCCAAATATCACTTTGCCAATTCCACAAGAACTGTCTTAGCGAAAGGCTTCTTGAGGGGAAAGCTGTAACTCTGTGAGATGATTTCACAGAACACAATGACGTTTCTCAGAAAGCTTCTTTCTCTTTGTTATCAGAGGATATTTCCTTTGGCCCTATAATCTTCAAAGGGATCCGAAATATCCGTTCTCAGATTCCACAGAAATAAGTCTAGCAAAGAGATCCACGAAATACAGATGTAACTCTGTGAGTGGAAGTCATATATCACAGAGCAGTTTCTCAGAAAGCTTCTTTCCAGATTTCATCTGAGGATATTTCCTTTTTCACCACAGCCCTCTAAGGGCTTCCAAATATCACTTTGCCAATGCCACAAGAACTGTCTTAGCGAAAGGCTTCTTGAGGGGAATGCTGTAACTCTGTGAGATGATTTCACAGAACACAAAGAGGTTTCTCAGAAAGTTTCTTTCCCTTTGTTATCGGAGGATGTTTCCTTTGGCCCCATAGTCTTCAAAAGGATCCGAAATATCTGTTCTCAGATTCCACAGAAATAAGGCTAGCAAAGAGATCCACGAAATACAGATGTAACTGTGTGAGTGGAAGTCACATATCACAGAGCAGTTTCTCAGAAAGCTTCTTTCCAGATTTCATCGGAGGATATTTCCTTTTTCACCATAGCCCTCTATGGGCTTCCAGATATCACTTTGCCAATTCCACAAAAACTGTCTTAGCGAAAGACTTCTTGAGGCGAACGCTTTAACTCTGTGAGATGATTTCACAGAACACAAAGAAGTTTCTCAGAAAGCTTCTTTCTCTTTGTTATCGGAGATTATTTCCTTTGGCCCTATAGTCTTCAAAGGGATCCGAAATATCTGTTCTCAGATTCCACAGAAATAAGGCTAGCAAAGAGATCCACGAAATACAGATGTAACTCTGTGAGTGGAGTCACATATCACAGAGCAGTTTCTCAGAAAGCTTCTTTCCAGATTTCATCGGAGGGTATTTCCTTTTTCACCATAGCCCTCTATGGGCTTCCAAATATCACTTTGCCAATTCCACAAGAACTGTCTTAGCGAAAGGCTTCTTGAGGGGAAAGCTGTAACTCTGTGAGATGATTTCACAGAACACAAAGAAGTTTCTCAGAAAGCTTCTTTCTCTTTCTTATCGGAGGATATTTCCTTTGGCCCTATAGTCTTCAAAGGGATCAGAAATATCTGTTCTCAGATTCCACAGAAATAAGGATAGCAAAGAGATTCACGAAATACAGAGGTAACTCTGTGAGTGGAAGTCACATATCACAGAGCAGTTTCTCAGAAAGCTTATTTCCAGATTTCATCGGAGGATATTTCCTTTTTCACCATAGCCCTCTATGGCCTTCCAAATATCACTTTGCCAATTCCACAAGAACTGTCTTACCGAAAGGCTTCTTGAGGGGAAAGCTGTAACTCTGTGAGATGATTTCACAGAACACAAAGAAGTTTCTCAGAAAGCTTCTTTCTCTTTGTTATCGGAGGATATTTCCTTTGGCCCTATAGTATTCAAAGGGATCCGAAATATCTGTTCTCAGATTCCACAGAAATAAGGCTAGCAAAGAGATCCACGAAATACAGATGTAACGCTGTGAGTGGAAGTCACATATCACAGAGCAGTTTCTCAGAGAGCTTCTTTCCAGATTTCATCGGAGAATATTTCCTTTTTCACCACAGCTCTCTATGGGCTTCCAAATATCAGTTTGGCAATTCCACAAGATCTGTCTTAGAGAAAGGCTTCTTGAGGGGAAAGCTGTAACTCTGTGAGATGATTTCACAGAACACAAAGAGGTTTCTCAGAAAGCTTCTTTCTCTTTATTATCCGAGGATATTTCCTTTGGCCCTAGAGTCTTCAAAGGGATCCGAAATATCTGTTCTCAGATTCCACAGTAATAAGGCTAGCAAAGAGATTCACGAAATACAGATGTAACTCTGTGAGTGGAAGTCACATATCACAGAGCAGTTTCTCCGAAATCTTCTTTCCAGATTTCATCGGAGGATATTTCCTTTTTCACCTTAGCCCTCTATAGGCTTCCAAATATCACTTTGCCAATTCCACAAGAACTGTCTTAGCGAAAGGCTTCTTGAGGGGAAAGCTGTAACTCTGTGAGATGATTTCACAGAATAAAATGAAGTTTCTCAGAAAGCTTCTTTCTCTTTGTTATCGGAGGATATTTCCTTTGGCCCTATAGTCTTCAAAGGGATCCGAAATATCTGTTCTCAGATTCCACAGAAATAAGGTTGGCAAAGAGATCCACGAAATACAGATGTAACTCTGTGAGTGGAAGTCACATATACAGAGCAGTTTTTCTGAAAGATTCTTTCCAGATTTCATCTGAGGATATTTTCTTTTTCACCATAGCCCTCTACGGGTTTCCAAATATCAGTTTGCCAATTCCACAAGAACTGTCTTAGCGAAAGGCTTCTTGAGGGGAAAGCTGTAACTCTGTGAGATGATTTCACAGAACACAAAGAAGTTTCTCAGAAAGCTTCTTTCTCTTTGTTATGGGAGGATATTTCCTCTGGCCCTATAGTCTTCAAAGGGATCCGAAATATCTGTTCTCAGATTCCACAGAAATAAGGCTAGCAAAGAGATCCACGAAATACAGATGTAACTCTGTGACTGGAAGTCCCATATCACAGAGCAGTTTCTCAGAAAGCTTCTTTCCAGATTTCATCGGAGGGTATTTCCTTTTTCACCATAGCCCTCTATGGGCTTCCAAATATCACTTTGCCAATTCCATAAGAACTGTCTTAGCGAAAGATTTCTTGAGGGGAAAGCTGTAACTCTGTGAGATGATTTCACAGAACACAAAGAAGTTTCTCAGAAAGCTTCTTTCCCTTTGTTACCGTAGGATATTTCCTTTGGCCCTATAGTCTTCAAAGGGATCCGAAATATCTGTTCTCAGATTCCACAGAAAAAAGGCTAGCAAAGAGATCCACGAAATACAGATGTAACTCTGTGAGTGGAAGTCACATATCACAGAGCAGTTTCTCAGAAAGCTTATTTCCAGATTTCATCGGAGGATATTTGCTTTTTCACCAAAGCCCTCCATGGGCTTCCAGATATCACTTTGCCTATTCCACAAGAACTGTCTTAGCGAAAGGCTTCTTGAGGCGAAAGCTGTAACTCTGTGAGATGATTTCACAGAACACAAAGAAGTTTCTCAGAAAGCTTCTTTCTCTTTGTTATCGGTGGATATTTCCTTTGGCTCTATAGTCTTCAAAGGGATCCGAAATATCTGTTCTCAGATTCCACAGAAATAAGGCTATCAAAGAGATTCACGAAATACAGATGTAACTCTGTGAGTGGAAGTCACATTTCACAGAGCAGTTTCTCAGAAAGCTTGTTTCCAGATTTCATCGGAGGATATTTCCTTTTTCACCATAGCCCTCTATGGGCTTCCAGATATCACTTTGCCAATTCCACAAGAACTGTCTTAGCGAAAGGCTTCTTGAGGGGAAAGCTGTAACTCTGTGAGATGATTTCACAGAACACAAAGAAGTTTCTCAGAAAGCTTCTTTCTCTTTGTTATGGGAGGATATTTCCTTTGGCCCTATAGTCTTCAAAGGGATCCGAAATATCTGTTCTCAGATTGCACAGAAATAAGGCTAGCATAGAGATCCACAAAATACAGATGTAACTCTGTGAGTGGAAGTCACATATCACAGAGCAGTTTCTCAGAAAGCTTCTTTCCAGATTTCATCGGAGGATATTTCCTTTTTCACCATAGCCCTCTATGGGCTTCCAAATATCACTTTGCCAATTCCACAGGAACTGTCTTAGCGAAAGGCTTCTTGAGGGGAAAGCTGTAACTCTGTGAGATGATTTCACAGAACACAAAGAAGTTTCTCAGAAAGCTTCTTTCTCTTTGTTATGGGAGGATATTTCCTTTGGCCCTATAGTCTTCAAATGGATCTGAAATATCTGTTCTCAGATTCCACAGAAATAAGGCTAGCAAAGAGATCCACGAAATACAGATGTAACTCTGTGACTGGAAGTCACATATCACAGAGCAGTTTCTCAGAAAGCTTCTTTCCAGATTTCATCGGAGGATATTTCCTTTTTCACCGTAGCCCTCTATGGGCTTCCAAATATCACTTTGCCAATTCCACAAGAACTGTCTTAGCGAAAGGCTTCTTGAGGGGAAAGCTGTAACTCTGTGAGATGATTTCACAGAATACAATGAAGTTTCTCAGAAAGATTCTTTGTCTTTGTTATGGGAGGATATTTCCTTTGGCCCTATAGTCTTCAAAGGGATCCGAAATATCTGTTCTCAGACTCCACAGAAATAAGGCTGGCAAAGAGATCCACGAAATACAGATGTAACTCTGTGAGTGGAAGTCACATATCACAGAGCAGTTCCTATAGTCTTCAAAGGGATCCGAAATATCTGTTCTCAGATTCCACAGAAATAAGGCTAGCAAAGAGATCCACGAAATACAGATGTAACTCTGTGAGTGGAGTCACATATCACAGAGCAGTTTCTCAGAAAGCTTCTTTCCAGATTTCATCGGAGGGTATTTCCTTTTTCACCATAGCCCTCTAAGGGCTTCCAAATATCACTTTGCCAATTCCACAAGAACTGTCTTAGCGAAAGGCTTTTTGAGGGGAAAGCTGTAACTCTGTGAGATGATTTCACAGAACACAAAGAAGTTTCTCAGAAAGCTTCTTTCTCTTTCTTATCGGAGGATATTTCCTTTGGCCCTATAGTCTTCAAAGGGATCAGAAATATCTGTTCTCAGATTCCACAGAAATAAGGATAGCAAAGAGATTCACGAAATACAGAGGTAACTCTGTGAGTGGAAGTCACATATCACAGAGCCGTTTCTCAGAAAGCTTATTTCCAGATTTCATCGGAGGATATTTCCTTTTTCACCATAGCCCTCTATGGCCTTCCAAATATCACTTTGCCAATTCCACAAGAACTGTCTTACCGAAAGGCTTCTTGAGGGGAAAGCTGTAACTCTGTGAGATGATTTCACAGAACACAAAGAAGTTTCTCAGAAAGCTTCTTTCTCTTTGTTATCGGAGGATATTTCCTTTGGCCCTATAGTATTCAAAGGGATCCAAAATATCTGTTCTCAGATTCCACAGAAATAAGGCTAGCAAAGAGATCCACGAAATACAGATGTAACGCTGTGAGTGGAAGTCACATATCACAGAGCAGTTTCTCAGAAAGCTTCTTTCCAGATTTCATCGGAGGATATTTCCTTTTTCACCACAGCTCTCTATGGGCTTCCAAATATCAGTTTGGCAATTCCACAAGATCTGTCTTAGCGAAAGGCTTCTTGAGGGGAAAGCTGTAACTCTGTGAGATGATTTCACAGAACACAAAGAAGTTTCTCAGATAGCTTCTTTCTCTTTATTATCCGAGGATATTTCCTTTGGCCCTAGAGTCTTCAAAGGGATCCGAAATATCTGTTCTCAGATTCCACAGTAATAAGGCTAGCAAAGAGATTCACGAAATACAGATGTAACTCTGTGAGTGGAAGTCACATATCACAGAGTAGTTTCTCCGAAATCTTCTTTCCAGATTTCATCGGAGGATATTTCCTTTTTCACCTTAGCCCTCTATAGGCTTCCAAATATCACTTTGCCAATTCCACAAGAACTGTCTTAGCGAAAGGCTTCTTGAGGGGAAAGCTGTAACTCTGTGAGATGATTTCAGAGAATAAAATGAAGTTTCTCAGAAAGCTTCTTTCTCTTTGTTATCGGAGGATATTTCCTTTGGCCCTATAGTCTTCAAAGGGATCCGAAATATCTGTTCTCAGATTCCACAGAAATAAGGTTGGCAAAGAGATCCACGAAATACAGATGTAACTCTGTGAGTGGAAGTCACATATACAGAGCAGTTTTTCTGAAAGATTCTTTCCAGATTTCATCTGAGGATATTTTCTTTTCACCATAGCCCTCTACGGGTTTCCAAATATCAGTTTGCCAATTCCACAAGAACTGTCTTAGCGAAAGGCTTCTTGAGGGGAAAGCTGTAACTCTGTGAGATGATTTCACAGAACAGAAAGAAGTTTCTCAGAAAGCTTCTTTCTCTTTGTTATCGGAGGATATTTCCTTTGGCCCTATAGTCTTCAAAGGGATCCGAAATATCTGTTCTCAGATTCCACAGAAATAAGGCTAGCAAAGAGATTCACGAAATACAGATGTAACTCTGAGAGTGGAAGTCACATATCACAGAGCAGTTTCTCAGAAATCTTCTTTCCAGATTTCATCGGAGGATATTTCCTTTTTCACCATAGCCCTCTATGGGCTTCCAAATATCACTTTGCCAATTCCACAAGAACAGTCTTAGCGAAAGGCTTCTTGAGGGGAAAGATTTAACTCTGTGAGATGATTTCACAGAACACAAAGAAGTTTCTCAGAAAGCTTCTTTCTCTTTGTTATCGGATGATATTTCCTTTGGCCCAATAGTCTTCAAAGGGATCCGAAATATCTGTTCTCAGATTCCACAGAAATAAGGCTAGCAAAGAGATCCACGAAATACAGATGTAACTCTGTGAGTGGAAGTCACATATCACAGAGCAGTTTCTCAGAAAGCTTCTTTCCAGATTTCATCGGAGAGTATTTCCTTTTTCACCATAGCCCTCTATGGGCTTCCAAATATCACTTTGCCAAATCCACAAGAACTGTCTTAGCGAAAGGCTTCTTGAGGGGAAAGATTTAACTCTGTGAGATCATTTCACAGAATACAATGAAGTTTCTCAGAAAGATTCTTTGTCTTTGTTTTGGGAGGATATTTCCTTTGGCCCTATAGTCTTCAAAGGGATCCGAAATATCTGTTCTCAGATTCCACAGAAATAAGGCTGGCAAAGAGATCCACGAAATACAGATGTAACTCTGTGAGTGGAAGTGACATATACAGAGCAGTTTTTCTGAAACATTCTTTCCAGATTTCATCTGAGGATATTTTCTTTTTCACCATAGCCCTATATGGGCTTCCAAATATCAGTTTGCCAATTCCACAAGAACTGTCTTTCCGAAAGTCTTCTTGAGGGGAAAGCTGTAACTTTGTGAGATGATTTCACAGAACACAAAGAAGTTTCTCGGAAAGCTTCTTTCTCTTTGTTATCGGAGGATATTTCCTTTGGCCCTATAGTCTTCAAAGGGATCCGAAATATCTGTTCTCAGATTCCACAGAAATAACGCTAGCAAAGAGATTCACGAAATACAGATGTAACTCTGAGAGTGGAAGTCACATATCACAGAGCAGTTTCTCAGAAAGCTTCTTTCCAGATTTAATCGGAGGATATTTCCTTTTTCACCATAGCCCTCTATGGGCTTCCAGATATCACTTTGCCAATTCCACAAAAACTGTGTTAGCGAAAGACTTCTTGAGGCGAACGCTTTAACTCTGTGAGATGATTTCACAGAACCCAAAGAAGTTTCTCAGAAAGCTTCTTTCTCTTTGTTATCGGAGATTATTTCCTTTGGCCCTATAGTCTTCAAAGGGATTCGAAATATCTGTTCTCAGATTCCACAGAAATAAGGCTAGCAAAGACATCCACGAAATACAGATGTAACTCTGTGAGTGGAAGTCACATATCACAGAGCAGTTTCTCAGAAAGCTTCTTTCCAGATTTCATCGGAGGATATTTCCTTTTTCACCATAGCCCTCTACGGGCTTCCAAATATCACTTTGCCAATTCCACAAGAACTGTCTTAGCGAAAGGCTTCTTGAGGGGAAAGCTGTAACTCTGTGAGATGATTTCACAGAACACGATGAAGTTTCTCAGAAAGCTTCTTTCTCTTTGTTATCGGAGGATATTTCCTTTGGCCCTATAATCTTCAAAGGGATCCGAAATATACGTTCTCAGATTCCACAGAAATAAGTCTAGCAAAGAGATCCACGAAATACAGATGTAACTCTGTGAGTGGAAGTCACATATCACAGAGCAGTTTCTCAGAAAGCTTCTTTCCAGATTTCATCGGAGGATATTTCCTTTTTCACCATAGCCCTCTAAGGGCTTCCAAATATCACATTGCCAATTCCACAAGAACTGTCTTAGCGAAAGGCTTCTTGAGGGGAATGCTGTAACTCTGTGAGATGATTTCACAGAACACAAAGAAGTTTCTCAGAAAGTTTCTTTCCCTTTGTTATCGGAGGATGTTTCCTTTGGCCCTATAGTCTTCAAAGGGATCCGAAATATCTGTTCTCAGATTCCACAGAAATAAGGCTAGCAAAGAGATCCACGAAATACAGATGTAACTCTGTGAGTGGAAGTCACATATCACAGAGCAGTTTCTAAGAAAGCTTCTTTCCAGATTTCATCGGAGGATATTTTCTTTTTCACCATAGCCCTCTATGGGCTTCCAAATATCACTTTGCCAATTCCACAAGAACTGTCTTAGCGAAAGGCTTCTTGAGGGGAAAGCTGTAACTCTGTGAGATGATTTCACAGAACACAAAGAAGTTTCTCAGAAAGTTTCTTTCTCTTTGTTATCGGAGGATATTTCCTTTGGCCCTATAGTCTTCAAAGGGATCCGAAATATCTGTTCTCAGATTATACAGAAATAAGGCAGGCAAAGAGATCTACGAAATATAGATGTAACTCTGTGAGTGGAAGTCGCATATCACAGAGCAGTTTCTCAGAAAGCTTCTTTCCAGATTTCATCGGAGGATAATTCCTTTTTCACCATAGCCCTCTATGGGCTTCCAAATATCACTTTGCCAATTCCACAAGAACTGTCTTAGCGAACGGCTTCTTGAGGGGAAAGCTGTAACTCTGTGAGATGATTTCACAGAACACAAGGAAGTTTCTCAGAAAGCTTCTTTCTCTTTTTTATGAGGGGATATTTCCTTTGTCCCTATAGCCTTCAAAGGGATGCGAAATATCTCTTCTCAGATTCCACAGAAATAAGGCTAGCAAAGAGATCCACGAAACACAGATGTAACTCTGTGAGTGGAAGTCACATATCAGAGAGCAGTTTCTCAGAAAGCTTCTTTCCAGATTTCATCTGAGGATATTTCCTTTTTCACCATAGCCCTCTATGGGCTTCCAAATATCACTTTGCCAATTCCACAAGAACTGTCTTAGCGAAAGGCTTCTTTAGGGGAAAGCTGTAACTCTGTGAGATGATTTCACAGAACGCAAAGAAGTTTCTCAGAAAGCTTCTTTCTCTTTGTTATCGGAGGATATTTCCTTTGGCCCTATAGTCTTCAAAGGGATCCGAAATATCTGTTCTCAGATTCCACAGAAATAAGGCTAGCAAAGAGATCCACGAAATACAGATGTAACTCTGTGAGTGGAACTCACATATCACAGAGCAGTTTCTCAGAAAGCTTCTTTACAGATTTCATCTGAGGATATTTCCTTTTTCACCATAGCACTCTATGGGCTTCCAAATATCACTTTGCCTATTCCACAAGAACTGTCTTAGCGAAAGGCTTCTTGAGGGGAAAGCTGTAACTCTGTGAGATGATTTCACAGAACACGAAGAAGTTTCTCAGAAAGCTTCTTTCTCTTTTTTATGGGGGGATATTTCCTTTGTCCCTATAGTCTTCAAAGGGATGCGAAATATCTGTTCTCAGATTCCACAGAAATAAGGCTAGCAAAGAGATCCACGAAACACAGATGTAACTCTGTGAGTGGAAGTCACATATCACAGAGCAGTTTCTCAGAAAGCTTCTTTCCAGATTTCATCGGAGGATATTTCCTTTTTCACCATAGCCCTCTAAGGGCTTCCAAATATCAGTTTGCCAATTCCACAAGAACTGTCTTAGCGAAAGGCTTCTTAAGGGGAAAGCTGTAACTCTGGGAGATGATTTCACAGAACACAATGAAGTTTATCAGAAAGCTTCTTTGTCTTTGTTATCGGAGGATATTTCCTTTGGCCCTATAGTCTTCAAAGGGATCCGAAGTATCTGTTCTCAGATTCCACAGAAATAAGGCTAGCAAAGAGATCCACGAAATACAGATGTAACTCTGTGAGTGAAAGTTACATATCACAGAGAAGTTTCTCAGAAAGCTTCTTCCCAGATTTCATCGGAGGATATTTCCTTTTTCATCATCGCCCTCTAAGGGCTTCCAAATATCACTTTGCCAATTACACAAGAACTGTCTTAGCGAAAGGCTTCTTGAGGGGAAAGCTGTAACTCTGTGAGATGATTTCACAGAACACAATGAAGTTTCTCAGAAAGCTTCTTTCTCTTTGTTATCGGAGGATATTTCCTTTGGCCCTATAGTCTTCAAAGGGATCCGAAATATCTGTTCTCAGATTCCACAGAAATAAGGTTAGCAAAGAGATTCACGAAATACAGATGTAACTCTGTGAGTGGAAGTCACATATCACAGAGCAGTTTCTCAGAAAGCTTCTTTCCAGATTTCATCGGAGGATATTTCCTTTTTCACCATAGCTCTCTATGGGCTTCCAAATATCACTTTGCCAATTCCACAAGAACTGTCTTAGCGAAAGGCTTCTTGAGGGGAAAGCTGTAACTCTGTGAGATGATTTCACAGAACACAAAGAAGTTTCTCAGAAAGCTTCTTTCTCTTTGTTATGGGAGGATATTTCCTTTGGCCCTATAGTTTTCAAAGGGATCCGAAATATCTCTTCTCAGATTCTACAGAAATAAGGCAGGCAAAGAGATCCACGAAATACAGATGTAACTCTGTGAATGGAAGTCACATATCACAGAGCAGTTTCTCAGAAAGCTTCTTTCCAGATTTCATCGGTGGATATTTGCTTTTTCACGATAGCCCTCTATGGGCTTCAAAATATCACTTTCCAATTCCACAAGAACTGTCTTAGCGAAAGGCTTCTTGAGGGGAATGCTGTAACTCTGTGAGATGATTTCACAGAACACAAAGAAGTTTCTCAGAAAGCTTCTTTCTGTTTTTTATGGGGGGATATTTCCTTTGGCCCTATAGTCTTCAAAGGGATCCGAAATATCTGTTCTCAGATTCCACAGAAATAAGGCTAGCAAAGAGATCCACGAAATACAGATGTAACTCTGTGAGTGGAAGTCACATATCACAGAGCAGTTTCTCAGAAAGCTTCTTTCCAGATTTCATCGGAGGATATTTCCTTTTTCACCATAGCTCTCTATGGGCTTCCAAATAACACTTTTCCAATTCCACAAGAACTGTCTTAGCGAAAGGCTTCTTGAGGGGAAAGCTGTAACTCTGTGAGATGATTTCACAGAACACAAAGAAGATTCTCAGAAAGCTTCTTTCTCTTTGTTATGTTAGGATATTTCCTTTGGCCCTATAGTCTTCAAAGGGATCCGAAATATCTGTTCTCAGATTATACAGAAATAAGGTAGGCAAAGAGATCCACGAAATACAGATGTAACTCTGTGAGTGGAAGTTACATGTCCCAGAGCAGTTTCTCAGAAAGCTTCTTTCCAGATTTCATCGGAGGATATTTCCTTTTTCACCATAGCCCTCTATGGGCTTCCAAATATCACTTTGCCAATTCCACAAGAACTGTCTTAGCGAAAGGCTTCTTGAGGGGAAAGCTGTAACTCTGTGAGATGATTTCACAGAACACAATGAAGTTTCTCAGAAAGCTTCTTTCTCTTTGTTATCGGAGGATATTTCCTTTGGCCCTATAATCTTCAAAGGGATCCGAAATATCCGTTCTGAGATTCCACAGAAATAAGTCTAGCAAAGAGATCCACGAAATACAGATGTAACTCTGTGAGTGGAAGTCACATATCACAGAGCAGTTTCTCAGAAAGCTTCTTTCCAGATTTCATCGGAGGATATTTCCTTTTTCACCATAGCCCTCTAAGGGCTTCCAAATATCACTTTGCCAATTCCACAAGAACTGTCTTAGCGAAAGGCTTCTTGAGGGGAATGCTGTATCTCTGTGAGATGATTTCACAGAACACAAAGAAGTTTCTCAGAAAGTTTCTTTCCCTTTGTTATCGGAGGATGTTTCCTTTGGTCCTATAGTCTTCAAAGGGATCCGAAATATCTGTTCTCAGATTCCACAGAAATAAGGCTAGCAAAGAGATCCACGAAATACAGATGTAACTCTGTGAGTGGAAGTCACATATCACAGAGCAGTTTCTCAGAAAGCTTCTTTCCAGATTTCATCGGAGGATATTTCCTTTTTCACCATAGCTCTCTATGGGCTTCCAAATAACACTTTGCCAATTCCACAAGAACTGTCTTAGCGAAAGGCTTCGTGAGGGGAAAGCTGTAACTCTGTGAGATGATTTCACAGAACACAAAGAAGATTCTCAGAAAGCTTCTTTCTCTTTGTTATGTTAGGATATTTCCTTTGGCCCTATAGTCTTCAAAGGGATCCGAAATATCTGTTCTCAGATTATACAGAAATAAGGTAGGCAAAGAGATCCACGAAATACAGATGTAACTCTGTGAGTGGAAGTTACATGTCCCAGAGCAGTTTCTCAGAAAGCTTCTTTCCAGATTTCATCGGAGGATATTTCCTTTTTCACCATAGCCCTCTATGGGCTTCCAAATATCACTTTGCCAATTCCACAAGAACTGTCTTAGCGAAAGGCTTCTTGAGGGGAAAGCTGTAACTCTGTGAGATGATTTCACAGAACACAATGAAGTTTCTCAGAAAGCTTCTTTCTCTTTGTTATCGGAGGATATTTCCTTTGGCCCTATAATCTTCAAAGGGATCCGAAATATCCGTTCTGAGATTCCACAGAAATAAATCTAGCAAAGAGATCCACGAAATACAGATGTAACTCTGTGAGTGGAAGTCACATATCACAGAGCAGTTTCTCAGAAAGCTTCTTTCCAGATTTCATCGGAGGATATTTCCTTTTTCACCATAGCCCTCTAAGGGCTTCCAAATATCACTTTGCCAATTCCACAAGAACTGTCTTAGCGAAAGGCTTCTTGAGGGGAATGCTGTATCTCTGTGAGATGATTTCACAGAACACAAAGAAGTTTCTCAGAAAGTTTCTTTCCCTTTGTTATCGGAGGATGTTTCCTTTGGTCCTATAGTCTTCAAAGGGATCCGAAATATCTGTTCTCAGATTCCACAGAAATAAGGCTAGCAAGGGATCCACGAAATACAGATGTAACTCTGTGAGTGGAAGTCACATATCACAGAGCAGTTTCTCAGAAATCTTCTTTCCAGATTTCATCAGAGGATATTTCCTTTTTCACCATAGCCCTCTATGGGCTTCTAAATATCACTTTGCCAATTCCACAAGAACTGTCTTATCGAAAGGCTTCTTGAGGGGAAAGCTGTAACTCTGTGAGATGATTTCACAGAACACAATGAAGTTTCTCAGAAAGCTTCTTTCTCTTTGTTATCGGAGGATATTTCCTTTGGCCCTATAATCTTCAAAGGGATCCGAAATATCCGTTCTCAGATTCCACAGAAATAAGTCTAGCAAAGAGATCCACGAAATACAGATGTAACTCTGTGAGTGGAAGTCACATATCACAGAGCAGTTTCTCAGAAAGCTTCTTTCCAGATTTCATCGGAGGATATTTCCTTTTTCACCATAGCCCTCTAGGGGCTTTCAAATATCACTTTGCCAATTCCACAACTGTCTTAGCGAAAGGCTTCCTGAGGGGAAATCTTTAACTCTGTGAGATGATTTCACAGAACATAAAGAAGTTTGTCAGAAAGCTTCTTTCTCTTTGTTATGGGAGGATATTTCCTTTGGCCCTATAGTCTTCAAAGGGATCCGAAATATCTGTTCTCAGATTCCACAGAAAAAAGGCTAGCAAAGAGATCCACGAAATACAGATGTAACTCTGTGAGTGGAAGTCACATATCACAGAGCAGTTTCTCAGAAAGCTTCTTTCCAGATTTCATCGGAGGATATTTCCTTTTTCACCTTAGCCCTCTAAGGGCTTCCAAATATCAGTTTGCCAATTCCACAAGAACTCTCTTAGCGAAAGGCTTCTTTAGGGGAAAGCTGTAACTCTGTGAGATGATTTCACAGAACACAAGGAAGTTTCTCAGAAAGCTTCTTTCTCTTTGTTATCGGAGGATATTTCCTTTGGCCCTATAGTCTTCAAAGGGATCCGAAACATCCGTTCTCAGGTTCCACAGAAATAAGTCTCGCAAAGAGATCCACGAAATACAGATGTAACTCTGTGAGTGGAAGTCACATATCACAGAGCAGTTTCTCAGAAAGCTTCTTTCCAGATTTCATCGGAGGATATTTCCTTTTTCACCATAGCCCTCTAAGGGCTTCCAAATATCACTTTGCCAATTCCAAAAGAACTGTCTTAGCGAAAGGCTTCTTGAGGGGAATGCTGTAACTCTGTGAGATGATTTCACAGAACACAAAGAAGTTTCTCAGAATGTTTCTTTCCCTTTGTTATCGGAGGATGTTTCCTTTGGCCCTATAGACTTCAAAGGGATCCGAAATATCTGTTCTCAGATTCCACAGAAATAAGGCTAGCAAAGAGATCCACGAAATACAGATGTAACTCTGTGAGTGGAAGTCACATATCACAGAGCAGTTTCTCAGAAAGCTTCTTTCCAGATTTCATCGGAGGATATTTCGTTTTTCACCCTAGCCCTCTATGGGCTTCCAAATATCACTTTGCCAATTCCACAAGAACTGTCTTAGCGAAAGGTTTCCTGAGGGGAAAGCTGTAACTCTGTGAGCTGATTTCACAGAACACAATGAAGTTTCTCAGAAAGATTCTTTCTATTTGTTATCGGAGGATATTTCCTTTGGCCCTATAGTCTTCAAAGGGATCCGAAATATCTGTTCTCAGATTCCACAGAAATAAGGCTAGCAAAGAGATCCACGAAATACAGATGTAACTCTGTGAGTGGAAGTCACATATCACAGAGCAGTTTCTCAAAAAGCTTCTTTCCAGATTTCATCGGAGGATATTTCCTTTTTCACCATATCCCTCTATGGGCTTCCAAATATCACTTTGCCAATTCCACAAGAACTGTCTTAGCGAAAGGGTTCTTGAGGGGAAAGCTGTAACTCTGTGAGATGATTTCACAGAACACAATGACGTTTCTCAGAAAGCTTCTTTCTCTTTGTTATCAGAGGATATTTCCTTTGGCCCTATAATCTTCAAAGGGATCCGAAATATCCGTTCTCAGATTCCACAGAAATAAGTCTAGCAAAGAGATCCACGAAATACAGATGTAACTCTGTGAGTGGAAGTCATATATCACAGAGCAGTTTCTCAGAAAGCTTCTTTCCAGATTTCATCTGAGGATATTTCCTTTTTCACCACAGCCCTCTAACGGCTTCCAAATATCACTTTGCCAATGCCACAAGAACTGTCTTAGCGAAAGGCTTCTTGAGGGGAATGCTGTAACTCTGTGAGATGATTTCACAGAACACAAAGAGGTTTCTCAGAAAGTTTCTTTCCCTTTGTTATCGGAGGATGTTTCCTTTGGCCCCATAGTCTTCAAAAGGATCCGAAATATCTGTTCTCAGATTCCACAGAAATAAGGCTAGCAAAGAGATCCACGACATACAGATGTAACTGTGTGAGTGGAAGTCACATATCACAGAGCAGTTTCTCAGAAAGCTTCTTTCCAGATTCCATCGGAGGATATTTCCTTTTTCACCATAGGCCTCTATGGGCTTCCAAATATCACTTTGCCAATTCCACAAGAACTGTCTTAGCGAAAGGCTTCTTGAGGGGCAAGCTGTAACTCTGTGAGATGATTTCACAGAATACAAAGAAGTTTCCCAGAAAGTTTCTTTCTCTTTGTTATGGGAGGATATTTCCTTTGGCCCTATAGTCTTCAAAGGGATCCGAAATATCTGTTCTCAGATTATACAGAAATAGGGTAGGCAAAGAGATCCACGAAATACAGATGTAACTCTGTGAGTGGAAGTCACATATCACAGAGCAGTTTCTCAGAAAGCTTGTTTCCAGATTTCATCAGTGGATATTTCCTTTTTCACCATAGCCCTCTATGGGCTTCCAAATATCAATTTACCAATTCCACAAGAACTGTTTTAGCGAAAGGCTTCTTGAGGGGAAAGCTGTAACTCTGTGAGATGATTTCACAAAACACAAGGAAGTTTCTCAGAAAGCTTCTTTCTCTTTTTTATGGGGGGATATTTCCTTTGTCCCTATAGCCTTCAAAGGGATGCGAATTATCTGTTCTCAGATTCCACAGAAATAAGGCTAGCAAAGAGATCCACGAAATACAGATGTAACTCTGTGAGCGGAAGTCACATATCAGAGAGCAGTTTTCAGAAAACTTCTTTCCAGATTTCATCTGAGGATAATTCCTTTTTCACCATAGAGCTCTATGGGCTTGCAAATATCACTTTGCCAATTCCACGAGAACTGTCTTAGCGAAAGGCTTCTTAAGGGGAAAGCTGTAACTCTGTGAGATGATTTCACAGAACACAATGAAGTTTCACAGAAAGCTTCTTTCTCTTTGTTATCGGAGGATATTTCCTTTGGCCCTATAGTCTTCAAAGGGATCCGAAATATCTGTTCTCAGATTATACAGAAATAAGGCAGTCAAAGAGATCCAGGAAATACAGATGTAACTCTGTGAGTGGAAGTCACATATCACAGAGCAGTTTCTCAGAAATCTTCTTTCCAGATTTCATCGGAGGATATTTCCTTTTTCACCATAGCCCTCTAGGGGCTTCCAAATATCACTTTGCCAATTCCACAACTGTCTTAGCGAAAGGCTTCTTGAGGGGAAAGCTGTAACTCTGTGAGATGATATCACAGAACCTAAAGAAGTTTGTCAGAAAGCTTCTTTCTCTTTGTTATCGGAAGATATTTCCTTTGGCCCTATAGTCTTCAAAGGATCCGAAATATGTGTTCTCAGATTCCACAGAAAAAAGGCTAGCAAAGAGATCCACGAAATACAGATGTAACTCTGTGAGTGGAAGTCACATATCACAGAGCAGTTTCTCAGAAAGCTTCTTTTCAGATTTCATCGGAGGATATTTCCTTTTTCACCATAGTCCTCTATGGGCTTCCAAATATCACTTTGCCAATTCCACAAGAACTGTCTTAGCGAAAGGCTTCTTGAGGGGAAAGCTGTAACTCTGTGAGATGATTTCACAGAACACAAAGAAGTTTCTCAGAAAGCTTCTTTCTCTTTGTTATCGGAGGATATTTCCTTTGGCCCTATAGTCTTCAAAGGGATCCGAAATATCTGTTCTCAGATTCCACAGAAATAAGGCTAGCAAAGAGATCCACGAAATACAGATGTAACTCTGTGAGTTTAAGTCACATATCACAGAGCAGTTTCTCAGAAAGCTTCTTTCCAGATTTCATCGGAGGATATTTCCTTTTTCACCATAGCCCTCTATGGGATTCCAAATATCACTTTGCCTATTCCACAAAAACTGTCTTAGCGAAAGGCTTCTTGAGGGGAAAGCTGTAACTCTGTGAGATGATTTCACAGAACACAAAGAAGTTTCTCAGAAAGATTCTTTCTCTTTGTTATGAGAGGATATTTCCTTTGGCCATATAGTCTTCAAAGGGATCCGAAATATCTGTTCTCAGATTCCACATAAATAAGGCTAGCAAAGAGATCCACAAAATACAGATGTAACTCTGTGAGTGGAAGTCACATATCACAGAGCAGTTTCTCAGAAAGCTTCTTTCCAGATTTCATCGGAGGATATTTCGTTTTTCACCCTAGCCCTCTATGGGCTTCCAAATATCACTTTGCCAATTCCACAAGAACTGTCTTAGCGAAAGGATTCTTGAGGGGAAAGCTGTAACTCTCTGAGATGATTTCACAGAACACAATGAAGTTTCTCAGAAAGATTCTTTCTCTTTGTTATCGGAGGATATTTCCTTTGGCCCTATAGCCTTCAAAGGGATCCGAAATATCTGTTCTCAGATTCCACAGAAATAAGGCTAGCAAAGAGATCCACGAAATACAGATGTAACTCTGTGAGTGGAAGACACATATCACAGAGCAGTTTCTCAGAAAGCTTCTTTCCAGATTTCATCGGAGGATATTTCGTTTTTCACCCTAGCACTCTATGGGCTTCCAAATATCACTTTGCCAATTCCACAAGAACTGTCTTAGCGAAAGGCTTCTTGAGGGGAAAGCTGTAACTCTGTGAGATGATTTCACAGAACACAATGAAGTTTCTCAGAAAGCTTCTTTCTCTTTGTTATGGGAGGATATTTCCTTTGGCCCTATAGTCTTCGAAGGGATCCGAAATATCTGTTCTCAGTTTCCTCATAAATAAGGCTAGCAAAGAGTTCGACGAAATACAGATGTAACTCTGTGAGTGGAAATCACATATCACAGAGCAGTTTCTCAGAAAGCTTCTTTCCAGATTTCATCAGAGGATATTTCCTTTTTCACCATAGCCCTCTAGGGGCTTCCAAATACCACTTTGCCAATTCCACAACTGTCTTAGCGAAAGGCTTCCTGAGGGGAAGCTTTAACTTTGTGAGAAGATTTCACAGAACATAAACAAGTTTGTCAGAAAGCTTCTTTCTCTTTTTTATCGGAGGATATTTCCTTTGGCCCTATAGTCTTCAAAGGGATCCAAAATATCTGTTCTCAGATTCCACAGAAAAAAGGCTAGCAAAGAGATCCACGAAATACAGATGTAACTCTAGGAGTGGAAGTCACATATCACAGAGCAGTTTGTCAGAAAGCTTCTTTCCAGATTTCATCGGAGGATATTTCCTTTTTCACCATAGCCCTGTAAGGGCTTCCAAATATCAGTTTGCCAATTCCACAAGAACTGTCTTAGCGAAAGGCTTCTTGAGGGGAAAGCTGTAACTCTGTGAGATGATTTCACAGAACACAATGAAGTTTCTCAGAAAGCTTCTTTCTCTTTGTTATCGGAGGATATTTCCTTTGGCCCTATAGTCTTCAAAGGGATCCGAAATATCTGTTCTCAGATTCCACAGAAATAAGGCTAGCAAAGAGATCCACGAAATACAGATGTAACTCTGTGAGTGGAAGTTACATATCACCGAGAAGTTTCTCAGAAAGCTTCTTTCCAGATTTCATCGGAGGATATTTCCTGTTTCATCATCGCCCTCTAAGGGCTTCCAAATATCACTTTGCCAATTACACAAGAACTGTCCTAGCGAAAGGCTTCTTGAGGGGAAAGCTGTAACTCTGTGAGATGATTTCACAGAACACAAAGAAGTTTCTCAGAAAGCTTCTTTCTCTTTGTTATCGGAGGTTATTTCCTTTGGCCCTATAGTCTTCAAAGGGATACGAAATATCTGTTCTCAGATTCCACAGAAATAAGGCTAGCAAGGGATCCACGAAATACAGATGTAACTCTGTGAGTGGAAGTCACATATCACAGAGCAGTTTCTCAGAAATCTTCTTTCCAGATTTCATCAGAGGATATTTCCTTTTTCACCATAGCCCTCTATGGGCTTCTAAATATCACTTTGCCAATTCCACAAGAACTGTCTTATCGAAAGGCTTCTTGAGGGGAAAGCTGTAACTCTGTGAGATGATTTCACAGAACACAATGAAGTTTCTCAGAAAGCTTCTTTCTCTTTGTTATCGGAGGATATTTCCTTTGGCCCTATAATCTTCAAAGGGATCCGAAATATCCGTTCTCAGATTCCACAGAAATAAGTCTAGCAAAGAGATCCACGAAATACAGATGTAACTCTGTGAGTGGAAGTCACATATCACAGAGCAGTTTCTCAGAAAGCTTCTTTCCAGATTTCATCGGAGGATATTTCCTTTTTCACCATAGCCCTCTAGGGGCTTTCAAATATCACTTTGCCAATTCCACAACTGTCTTAGCGAAAGGCTTCCTGAGGGGAAATCTTTAACTCTGTGAGATGATTTCACAGAACATAAAGAAGTTTGTCAGAAAGCTTCTTTCTCTTTGTTATGGGAGGATATTTCCTTTGGCCCTATAGTCTTCAAAGGGATCCGAAATATCTGTTCTCAGATTCCACAGAAAAAAGGCTAGCAAAGAGATCCACGAAATACAGATGTAACTCTGTGAGTGGAAGTCACATATCACAGAGCAGTTTCTCAGAAAGCTTCTTTCCAGATTTCATCGGAGGATATTTCCTTTTTCACCTTAGCCCTCTAAGGGCTTCCAAATATCAGTTTGCCAATTCCACAAGAACTCTCTTAGCGAAAGGCTTCTTTAGGGGAAAGCTGTAACTCTGTGAGATGATTTCACAGAACACAAGGAAGTTTCTCAGAAAGCTTCTTTCTCTTTGTTATCGGAGGATATTTCCTTTGGCCCTATAGTCTTCAAAGGGATCCGAAACATCCGTTCTCAGGTTCCACAGAAATAAGTCTCGCAAAGAGATCCACGAAATACAGATGTAACTCTGTGAGTGGAAGTCACATATCACAGAGCAGTTTCTCAGAAAGCTTCTTTCCAGATTTCATCGGAGGATATTTCCTTTTTCACCATAGCCCTCTAAGGGCTTCCAAATATCACTTTGCCAATTCCAAAAGAACTGTCTTAGCGAAAGGCTTCTTGAGGGGAATGCTGTAACTCTGTGAGATGATTTCACAGAACACAAAGAAGTTTCTCAGAATGTTTCTTTCCCTTTGTTATCGGAGGATGTTTCCTTTGGCCCTATAGACTTCAAAGGGATCCGAAATATCTGTTCTCAGATTCCACAGAAATAAGGCTAGCAAAGAGATCCACGAAATACAGATGTAACTCTGTGAGTGGAAGTCACATATCACAGAGCAGTTTCTCAGAAAGCTTCTTTCCAGATTTCATCGGAGGATATTTCGTTTTTCACCCTAGCCCTCTATGGGCTTCCAAATATCACTTTGCCAATTCCACAAGAACTGTCTTAGCGAAAGGTTTTCTGAGGGGAAAGCTGTAACTCTGTGAGCTGATTTCACAGAACACAATGAAGTTTCTCAGAAAGATTCTTTCTATTTGTTATCGGAGGATATTTCCTTTGGCCCTATAGTCTTCAAAGGGATCCGAAATATCTGTTCTCAGATTCCACAGAAATAAGGCTAGCAAAGAGATCCACGAAATACAGATGTAACTCTGTGAGTGGAAGTCACATATCGCAGAGCAGTTTCTCAGAAAGCTTCTTTCCAGATTTCATCGGAGGATATTTCCTTTTTCACCATAGCCCTCTATGGGCTTCCAAATATCACTTTGGCAATTCCACAAGAACTGTCTTAGCGAAAGGCTTCTTGAGGGGAAAGCTGTAACTCTGTGAGATGATTTCACAGAACACAAAGAAGTTTCTCAGAAAGCTTCTTTCTCTTTGTTATCGGAGGATATTTCCTTTGGCCCTATAGTCTTCAAAGGGATCCGAAATATCTGTTCTCAGATTCCACAGAAATAAGGCTAGCAAAGAGATCCACGAAATACAGATGTAACTCTGTGAGTGGAAGTCACATATCACAGAGCAGTTTCTCAAAAAGCTTCTTTCCAGATTTCATCGGAGGATATTTCCTTTTTCACCATATCCCTCTATGGGCTTCCAAATATCACTTTGCCAATTCCACAAGAACTGTCTTAGCGAAAGGGTTCTTGAGGGGAAAGCTGTAACTCTGTGAGATGATTTCACAGAACACAATGACGTTTCTCAGAAAGCTTCTTTCTCTTTGTTATCAGAGGATATTTCCTTTGGCCCTATAATCTTCAAAGGGATCCGAAATATCCGTTCTCAGATTCCACAGAAATAAGTCTAGCAAAGAGATCCACGAAATACAGATGTAACTCTGTGAGTGGAAGTCATATATCACAGAGCAGTTTCTCAGAAAGCTTCTTTCCAGATTTCATCTGAGGATATTTCCTTTTTCACCACAGCCCTCTAACGGCTTCCAAATATCACTTTGCCAATGCCACAAGAACTGTCTTAGCGAAAGGCTTCTTGAGGGGAATGCTGTAACTCTGTGAGATGATTTCACAGAACACAAAGAGGTTTCTCAGAAAGTTTCTTTCCCTTTGTTATCGGAGGATGTTTCCTTTGGCCCCATAGTCTTCAAAAGGATCCGAAATATCTGTTCTCAGATTCCACAGAAATAAGGCTAGCAAAGAGATCCACGACATACAGATGTAACTGTGTGAGTGGAAGTCACATATCACAGAGCAGTTTCTCAGAAAGCTTCTTTCCAGATTCCATCGGAGGATATTTCCTTTTTCACCATAGGCCTCTATGGGCTTCCAAATATCACTTTGCCAATTCCACAAGAACTGTCTTAGCGAAAGGCTTCTTGAGGGGCAAGCTGTAACTCTGTGAGATGATTTCACAGAATACAAAGAAGTTTCCCAGAAAGTTTCTTTCTCTTTGTTATGGGAGGATATTTCCTTTGGCCCTATAGTCTTCAAAGGGATCCGAAATATCTGTTCTCAGATTATACAGAAATAGGGTAGGCAAAGAGATCCACGAAATACAGATGTAACTCTGTGAGTGGAAGTCACATATCACAGAGCAGTTTCTCAGAAAGCTTGTTTCCAGATTTCATCAGTGGATATTTCCTTTTTCACCATAGCCCTCTATGGGCTTCCAAATATCAATTTACCAATTCCACAAGAACTGTTTTAGCGAAAGGCTTCTTGAGGGGAAAGCTGTAACTCTGTGAGATGATTTCACAAAACACAAGGAAGTTTCTCAGAAAGCTTCTTTCTCTTTTTTATGGGGGGATATTTCCTTTGTCCCTATAGCCTTCAAAGGGATGCGAATTATCTGTTCTCAGATTCCACAGAAATAAGGCTAGCAAAGAGATCCACGAAATACAGATGTAACTCTGTGAGCGGAAGTCACATATCAGAGAGCAGTTTTCAGAAAACTTCTTTCCAGATTTCATCTGAGGATAATTCCTTTTTCACCATAGAGCTCTATGGGCTTGCAAATATCACTTTGCCAATTCCACGAGAACTGTCTTAGCGAAAGGCTTCTTAAGGGGAAAGCTGTAACTCTGTGAGATGATTTCACAGAACACAATGAAGTTTCACAGAAAGCTTCTTTCTCTTTGTTATCGGAGGATATTTCCTTTGGCCCTATAGTCTTCAAAGGGATCCGAAATATCTGTTCTCAGATTATACAGAAATAAGGCAGTCAAAGAGATCCAGGAAATACAGATGTAACTCTGTGAGTGGAAGTCACATATCACAGAGCAGTTTCTCAGAAATCTTCTTTCCAGATTTCATCGGAGGATATTTCCTTTTTCACCATAGCCCTCTAGGGGCTTCCAAATATCACTTTGCCAATTCCACAACTGTCTTAGCGAAAGGCTTCTTGAGGGGAAAGCTGTAACTCTGTGAGATGATATCACAGAACCTAAAGAAGTTTGTCAGAAAGCTTCTTTCTCTTTGTTATCGGAAGATATTTCCTTTGGCCCTATAGTCTTCAAAGGATCCGAAATATGTGTTCTCAGATTCCACAGAAAAAAGGCTAGCAAAGAGATCCACGAAATACAGATGTAACTCTGTGAGTGGAAGTCACATATCACAGAGCAGTTTCTCAGAAAGCTTCTTTTCAGATTTCATCGGAGGATATTTCCTTTTTCACCATAGTCCTCTATGGGCTTCCAAATATCACTTTGCCAATTCCACAAGAACTGTCTTAGCGAAAGGCTTCTTGAGGGGAAAGCTGTAACTCTGTGAGATGATTTCACAGAACACAAAGAAGTTTCTCAGAAAGCTTCTTTCTCTTTGTTATCGGAGGATATTTCCTTTGGCCCTATAGTCTTCAAAGGGATCCGAAATATCTGTTCTCAGATTCCACAGAAATAAGGCTAGCAAAGAGATCCACGAAATACAGATGTAACTCTGTGAGTTTAAGTCACATATCACAGAGCAGTTTCTCAGAAAGCTTCTTTCCAGATTTCATCGGAGGATATTTCCTTTTTCACCATAGCCCTCTATGGGATTCCAAATATCACTTTGCCTATTCCACAAAAACTGTCTTAGCGAAAGGCTTCTTGAGGGGAAAGCTGTAACTCTGTGAGATGATTTCACAGAACACAAAGAAGTTTCTCAGAAAGATTCTTTCTCTTTGTTATGAGAGGATATTTCCTTTGGCCATATAGTCTTCAAAGGGATCCGAAATATCTGTTCTCAGATTCCACATAAATAAGGCTAGCAAAGAGATCCACAAAATACAGATGTAACTCTGTGAGTGGAAGTCACATATCACAGAGCAGTTTCTCAGAAAGCTTCTTTCCAGATTTCATCGGAGGATATTTCGTTTTTCACCCTAGCCCTCTATGGGCTTCCAAATATCACTTTGCCAATTCCACAAGAACTGTCTTAGCGAAAGGATTCTTGAGGGGAAAGCTGTAACTCTCTGAGATGATTTCACAGAACACAATGAAGTTTCTCAGAAAGATTCTTTCTCTTTGTTATCGGAGGATATTTCCTTTGGCCCTATAGCCTTCAAAGGGATCCGAAATATCTGTTCTCAGATTCCACAGAAATAAGGCTAGCAAAGAGATCCACGAAATACAGATGTAACTCTGTGAGTGGAAGACACATATCACAGAGCAGTTTCTCAGAAAGCTTCTTTCCAGATTTCATCGGAGGATATTTCGTTTTTCACCCTAGCACTCTATGGGCTTCCAAATATCACTTTGCCAATTCCACAAGAACTGTCTTAGCGAAAGGCTTCTTGAGGGGAAAGCTGTAACTCTGTGAGATGATTTCACAGAACACAATGAAGTTTCTCAGAAAGCTTCTTTCTCTTTGTTATGGGAGGATATTTCCTTTGGCCCTATAGTCTTCGAAGGGATCCGAAATATCTGTTCTCAGTTTCCTCATAAATAAGGCTAGCAAAGAGTTCGACGAAATACAGATGTAACTCTGTGAGTGGAAATCACATATCACAGAGCAGTTTCTCAGAAAGCTTCTTTCCAGATTTCATCAGAGGATATTTCCTTTTTCACCATAGCCCTCTAGGGGCTTCCAAATACCACTTTGCCAATTCCACAACTGTCTTAGCGAAAGGCTTCCTGAGGGGAAGCTTTAACTTTGTGAGAAGATTTCACAGAACATAAACAAGTTTGTCAGAAAGCTTCTTTCTCTTTTTTATCGGAGGATATTTCCTTTGGCCCTATAGTCTTCAAAGGGATCCAAAATATCTGTTCTCAGATTCCACAGAAAAAAGGCTAGCAAAGAGATCCACGAAATACAGATGTAACTCTAGGAGTGGAAGTCACATATCACAGAGCAGTTTGTCAGAAAGCTTCTTTCCAGATTTCATCGGAGGATATTTCCTTTTTCACCATAGCCCTGTAAGGGCTTCCAAATATCAGTTTGCCAATTCCACAAGAACTGTCTTAGCGAAAGGCTTCTTGAGGGGAAAGCTGTAACTCTGTGAGATGATTTCACAGAACACAATGAAGTTTCTCAGAAAGCTTCTTTCTCTTTGTTATCGGAGGATATTTCCTTTGGCCCTATAGTCTTCAAAGGGATCCGAAATATCTGTTCTCAGATTCCACAGAAATAAGGCTAGCAAAGAGATCCACGAAATACAGATGTAACTCTGTGAGTGGAAGTTACATATCACCGAGAAGTTTCTCAGAAAGCTTCTTTCCAGATTTCATCGGAGGATATTTCCTGTTTCATCATCGCCCTCTAAGGGCTTCCAAATATCACTTTGCCAATTACACAAGAACTGTCCTAGCGAAAGGCTTCTTGAGGGGAAAGCTGTAACTCTGTGAGATGATTTCACAGAACACAAAGAAGTTTCTCAGAAAGCTTCTTTCTCTTTGTTATCGGAGGTTATTTCCTTTGGCCCTATAGTCTTCAAAGGGATACGAAATATCTGCTCTCAGATTCCACAGAAATAAGGCTAGCAAAGAGATCCACGAAATACAGATGTAACTATGTGAGTGGAAGTCACATATCACAGAGCAGTTTCTCAGAAAGCTTCTTTCCAGATTTCATCAGAGGATATTTCCTTTTTCTCCATAGCCCTCTATGGGCTTCCAAATATCACTTTGCCAATTCCACAAGAACTGTCTTAGCGAAAGGCTTCTTTAGGGGAAAGCTGTAACTCTGTGAGATGATTTCACAGAACACAAGGAAGTTTCTCAGAAAGCTTCTTTCTCTTTGTTATCGGAGGAAATTTCCTTTGGCCCTATAGTCTTCAAAGGGATCCGAAATATCTGTTCTCAGATTCCACAGAAATAAGGCTAGCAAAGAGATCCACGAAATACAGATGTAACTCTGTGAGTGGAAGTCACATATCACAGAGCAGTTTCTCAGAAAGCTTCTTTCCAGATTTCATCGGAGGATATTTCCTTTTTCATCATAGCTCTCTATGGGCTTCCAAATATCACTTTGCCAATTCCACAAGAACGGTCTTAGTGAAAGGCTTCTTGAGGGGAAAGCTGTAACTCTGTGAGATGATTTCACAGAACACAAAGAAGATTCTCAGAAAGCTTCTTTCTCTTTGTTATGGGAGGACATTTCCTTTGTCCCTATAATCTTCAAAGGGATCCGAAATATCTGTTCTCAGATTATACAGAAATAAGGTAGGCAAAGAGATCCACGAAATACAGATGTAACTCTGTGAGTGGAAGTCACATATCACAGAGCAGTTTCTCAGAAATCTTCTTTCCAGATTTCATCGGAGGATATTTCCTTTTTCACCGTAGCCCTCTAGGGGCTTCCAAATATCACTTTGCCAATTCCACAACTGTCTTAGCGAAAGGCTTCTTGAGGGGAAAGCTTTAACTCTGTGAGATGATTTCACAGAACATAAAGAAGTTTGTCAGAAAGCTTCTTTCTCTTTGTTATCGGAGGATATTTCCTTTGGCCTTATAGTCTTCAAAGGGATCCGAAATATGTGTTCTCAGATTCCACAGAAAAAAGACTAGCAAAGAGATCCACGAAATACAGATGTAACTCTGTGAGTGGAAGTCACATATCACAGAGCAGGTTCTCAGAAAGCTTCTTTCCAGATTTCATCGGAGGATATTTCCTTTTTCAACATAGTCCTCAATGGGCTTCCAAATATCACTTTGCCAATTCCACAAGAACTGTCTTACCGAAAGGCTTCTTGAGGGGAAAGCTGTAACTCTGTGAGATGATTTCACAGAACACAAAGATGTTTCTCAGAAAGTTTCTTTCCCTTTGTTATCGGAGGATGTTTCCTTTGGCCCTATAGTCTTCAAAGGGATCCGAAATATCTGTTCTCAGATTCCACAGAAATAAGGCTAGCAAAGAGATCCACGAAATACAGATGTAACTGTGTGAGTGGAAGTCACATATCACAGAGCAGTTTCTCAGAAAGCTTCTTTCCAGATTCCATCGGAGGATATTTCCTTTTTCACCATAGGCCTCTACGGGCTTCCAAATATCACTTTGCCAATTACACAAGAACTGTCTTAGCGAAAGGCTTCTTGAGGGGCAAGCTGTAACTCTGTGAGATGATTTCACAGAACACAAAGAAGTTTCCCAGAAAGTTTCTTTCTCTTTGTTATGGGAGGATATTTCCTTTGGCCCTATAGTCTTCAAAGGGATCCGAAATATCTGTTCTCAGATTATACAGAAATAAGGCAGGCAAAGAGATCCACGAAATACAGATGTAACTCTGTGAGTGGAAGTCACATATCACAGAGCAGTTTCTCAGAAAGCTTGTTTCCAGATTTCATCAGTGGATATTTCCTTTTTCACCATAGCCCTCTATGGGCTTCCAAATATCAATTTACCAATTCCACAAGAACTGTCTTAGCGAAAGGCTTCTTGAGGGGAAAGCTGTAACTCTGTGAGATGATTTCACAAAACACAAGGAAGTTTCTCAGAAAGCTTCTTTCTCTTTTTTATGGGGGGATATTTCCTTTGTCCCTATAGCCTTCAAAGGGATGCGAATTATCTGTTCTCAGATTCCACAGAAATAAGGCTAGCAAAGAGATCCACGAAATACAGATGTAACTCTGTGAGTGGAAGTCACATATCAGAGAGCAGTTTTCAGAAAACTTTTTTCCAGATTTCATCTGAGGATATTTCCTTTTTCACCATAGCCCTCTATGGGCTTGCAAATATCACTTTGCCAATTCCACGAGAACTGTCTTAGCGAAAGGCTTCTTAAGGGGAAAGCTGTAACTCTGTGAGATGATTTCACAGAACACAATGAAGTTTCTCAGAAAGCTTCTTTCTCTTTGTTATCGGAGGATATTTCCTTTGGCCCTATAGTCTTCAAAGGGATCTGAAATATCTGTTCTCAGATTATACAGAAATAAGGCAGTCAAAGAGATCCACGAAATACAGATGTAACTCTGTGAGTGGAAGTCACATATCACAGAGTAGTTTCTCAGAAATCTTCTTTCCAGATTTCATCGGAGGATATTTCCTTTTTCACCATAGCCCTCTAGGGGCTTCCAAATATCACTTTGCCAATTCCACAACTGTCTTAGCGAAAGGCTTCTTGAGGGGAAAGCTGTAACTCTGTGAGATGATATCACAGAACCTAAAGAAGTTTGTCAGAAAGCTTCTTTCTCTTTGTTATCGGAAGATATTTCCTTTGGCCCTATAGTCTTCAAAGGGATCCGAAATATCTGTTCTCAGATTCCACAGAAATAAGGCTAGCAAAGAGATCCACGAAATACAGATGTAACTCTGTGAGTGGAAGTCACATATCACAGAGCAGTTTCTCAGAAAGCTTCTTTCCAGATTTCATCGGAGGATATTTCCTTTTTCACCATAGCCCTCTATGGGATTCCAAATATCACTTTGCCTATTCCACAAAAACTGTCTTAGCGAAAGGCTTCTTGAGGGGAAAGCTGTAACTCTGTGAGATGATTTCACAGAACACAAAGAAGTTTCTCAGAAAGATTCTTTCTCTTTGTTATGAGAGGATATTTCCTTTGGCCATATAGTCTTCAAAGGGATCCGAAATATCTGTTCTCAGATTCCACATAAATAAGGCTAGCAAAGAGATCCACAAAATAGAGATGTAACTCTGTGAGTGGAAGTCACATATCACAGAGCAGTTTCTCAGAAAGCTTCTTTCCAGATTTCATCGGAGGATATTTCGTTTTTCACCCTAGCCCTCTATGGGCTTCCAAATATCACTTTGCCAATTCCACAAGAACTGTCTTAGCGAAAGGATTCTTGAGGGGAAAGCTGTAACTCTCTGAGATGATTTCACAGAACACAATGAAGTTTCTCAGAAAGATTCTTTCTCTTTGTTATCGGAGGATATTTCCTTTGGCCCTATAGCCTTCAAAGGGATCCGAAATATCTGTTCTCAGATTCCACAGAAATAAGGCTAGCAAAGAGATCCACGAAATACAGATGTAACTCTGTGAGTGGAAGACACATATCACAGAGCAGTTTCTCAGAAAGCTTCTTTCCAGATTTCATCGGAGGATATTTCGTTTTTCACCCTAGCACTCTATGGGCTTCCAAATATCACTTTGCCAATTCCACAAGAACTGTCTTAGCGAAAGGCTTCTTGAGGGGAAAGCTGTAACTCTGTGAGATGATTTCACAGAACACAATGAAGTTTCTCAGAAAGCTTCTTTCTCTTTGTTATGGGAGGATATTTCCTTTGGCCCTATAGTCTTCGAAGGGATCCGAAATATCTGTTCTCAGTTTCCTCATGAATAAGGCTAGCAAAGAGATCGACGAAATACAGATGTAACTCTGTGAGTGGAAATCACATATCACAGAGCAGTTTCTCAGAAAGCTTCTTTCCAGATTTCATCAGAGGATATTTCCTTTTTCACCATAGCCCTCTAGGGGCTTCCAAATATCACTTTGCCAATTCCACAACTGTCTTAGCGAAAGGCTTTCTGAGGGGAAGCTTTAACTTTGTGAGAAGATTTCACAGAACATAAACAAGTTTGTCAGAAAGCTTCTTTCTCTTTGTTATCGGAGGATATTTCCTTTGGCCCTGTAGTCTTCAAAGGGATCCGAAATATCTGTTCTCAGATTCCACAGAAAAAAGGCTAGCAAAGAGATCCACGAAATACAGATGTAACTCTAGGAGTGGAAGTCACATATCACAGAGCAGTTTCTCAGAAAGCTTCTTTCCAGATTTCATCGGAGGATATTTCCTTTTTCACCATAGCCCTGTAAGGGCTTCCAAATATCAGTTTGCCAATTCCACAAGAACTGTCTTAGCGAAAGGCTTCTTGAGGGGAAAGCTGTAACTCTGTGAGATGATTTCACAGAACACAATGAAGTTTCTCAGAAAGCTTCTTTCTCTTTGTTATCGGAGGATATTTCCTTTGGCCCTATAGTCTTCAAAGGGATCCGAAATATCTGTTCTCAGATTCCACAGAAATAAGGCTAGCAAAGAGATCCACGAAATACAGATGTAACTCTGTGAGTGGAAGTTACATATCACCGAGAAGTTTCTCAGAAAGCTTCTTTCCAGATTTCATCGGAGGATATTTCCTGTTTCATCATCGCCCTCTAAGGGCTTCCAAATATCACTTTGCCAATTACACAAGAACTGTCCTAGCGAAAGGCTTCTTGAGGGGAAAGCTGTAACTCTGTGAGATGATTTCACAGAACACAAAGAAGTTTCTCAGAAAGCTTCTTTCTCTTTGTTATCGGAGGTTATTTCCTTTGGCCCTATAGTCTTCAAAGGGATCCGAAATATCTGCTCTCAGATTCCACAGAAATAAGGCTAGCAAAGAGATCCACGAAATACAGATGTAACTCTGTGAGTGGAAGTCACATATCACAGAGCAGTTTCTCAGAAAGCTTCTTTCCAGATTTCATCAGAGGATATTTCCTTTTTCTCCATAGCCCTCTATGGGCTTCCAAATATCACTTTGCCAATTCCACAAGAACTGTCTTAGCGAAAGGCTTCTTTAGGGGAAAGCTGTAACTCTGTGAGATGATTTCACAGAACACAAGGAAGTTTCTCAGAAAGCTTCTTTCTCTTTGTTATCGGAGGAAATTTCCTTTGGCCCTATAGTCTTCAAAGGGATCCGAAATATCTGTTCTCAGATTCCACAGAAATAAGGCAAGCAAAGAGATCCACGAAATATAGATGTAACTCTGTTAGTGGAAGTCACATATCACAGAGCAGTTTCTCAGAAAGCTTCTTTCCAGATTTCATCAGAGGATATTTCGTTTTTCACCATAGCCCTCTATGGGCTTCCAAATATCACTTTGCCAATTCCACAAGAACTGTCTTAGCGAAAGCCTTCTTGAATGGAAAGCTGTAACTCTGTGAGATGATTTCACAGAACACAATGAAGTTTCTCAGAAAGCTTCTTTCTCTTTGTTATCTGAGGATATTTCCTTTGGCCCTATAGTCTTCAAAGGGATCCGAAATATCTGTTCTCAGGTTCCACAGAAATAAGGCTAGCAAAGAGATCCACGAAATACAGATGTAACTCTGTGAGTGGAAGTCACATATCACAGAGCAGTTTCTCAGAAAGCTTCTTTCCAGATTTCATCGGAGGATATTTCCTTTTTCACCATAGCCCTCTAGGGGCTTCCAAATATCACTTTGCCAATTCCACAACTATCTTAGCGAAAGGCTTATTGAGGGGAAAGTTTTAACTCTGTGAGATGATTTCACAGAACATAAAGAAGTTTGTCAGAAAGCTTCTTTCTCTTTGTTATAGGAGGATATTTCCTTTGGCCCTATAGTCTTCAAAGGGAACCGAAATATCTGTTCTCAAATTCCACAGAAAAAAGACTAGCAAAGAGATCCACGAAATACAGATGTAACTCTGTGAGTGGAAGTCACATATCACAGAGCAGTTTCTCAGAAAGCTTCTTTCCAGATTTCATCGGAGGATATTTCCTTTTTCACCATAGCCCTCTAAGGGCTTCCAAATATCACTTTGCCAATTCCACAAGAACTGTCTTAGCGAAAGGCTTCTTGAGGGGAAATCTGTAACTCTGTGAGATGATTTCACAGAACACAATGAAGTTTCACAGAAAGCTTCTTTCTCTTTGTTATCGGAGGATATTTCCTTTGGCCCTATAGTCTTCAAAGGGATCCGAAATATCTGTTCTCAGATTCCACAGAAATAAGGCTAGCAAAGAGATCCACGAAATACAGATGTAACTCTGTGAGTGGAAGTTACATAACACAGAGAAGTTTCTCAGAAAGCTTCTTTCCAGATTTCATCGGAGGATATTTCCTTTTTCATCATAGCCCTCTATGGGCTTCCAAATATCACTTTGCCAATTCCACAAGAACTGTCTTAGCGAAAGGCTTCTTTAGGGGAAAGCTGTAACTCTGTGAGATGATTTCACAGAACACAAGGAAGTTTCTCAGAAAGCTTCTTTCTCTTTGTTATCGGAGGAAATTTCCTTTGGCCCTATAGTCTTCAAAGGGATCCGAAATATCTGTTCTCAGATTCCACAGAAATAAGGCTAGCAAAGAGATCCACGAAATACAGATGTAACTCTGTGAGTGGAAGTCACATATCACAGAGCAGTTTCTCAGAAAGCTTCTTTCCAGATTTCATCGGAGGATATTTCCTTTTTCACCATAGCCCTCTAAGGGATTCCAAATATCACTTTGCCAATTCCACAAGAACTGTCTTAGCGAAAGGCTTCTTGAGGGGAAAGCTGTAACTCTGTGAGATGATTTCACAGAACACAATGAACTTTCTCAGAAAGCTTCTTTCAATTTGTTATCGGAGGATATTTCCTTTGGCCCTATAGTCTTCAAAGGGATCCGAAATATCTGTTCTCAGATTACACAGAAATAAGGCTAGCAAAGAGATCCACGAAATACAGATGTAACTCTGTGAGTGGAAGTCACATATCACAGAGCAGTTTCTCAGAAAGCTTCTTTCCAGATTTCATTGGAGGATATTTCCTTTTTCACCATAGCCCTCTATGGGCTTCCAAATATCACTTTGCCAATTCCACAAGAACTGTCTTAGCGAAAGGCTTCTTGAGGGGAAAGCTGTAACTCTGTGAGATGATTTCACAGAACACAAAGAAGTTTCTCAGAAAGCTTCTTTCTCTTTGTTATCGGAGGATATTTCCTTTGGCCCTATAGTCTTCAAAGGGATCCGAAATATCTGTTCTCAGATTCCACAGAAATAAGGCTAGCAAAGAGATCCACGAAATACAGATGTAACTCTGTGAGTGGAAGTCACATAACACAGAGGAGTTTCTCAGAAAGCTTCTTTCCAGATTTCATCGGAGGATATTTCCTTTTTCACCATAGCCCTCTATGGGCTTCCAAATATCACTTTGCCAATTCCACAAGAACTGTCTTAGCGAAAGGCTTCTTTAGGGGAAAGCTGTATCTCTCTGAGATGATTTCACAGAACACAAAGAAGTTTCTCAGAAAGCTTCTTTCTCTTTGTTATGGGAGGATATTTCCTTTCTCCCTATAGTCTTCAAAGGGATCCAAAATATCTGTTCTCAGATTCCACAGAAGTAAGGCTAGCAAAGAGATCCACGAAATACAGATGTAACTCTGTGAGTGGAAGTCACATATCACAGAGCAGTTTCTCAGAAAGCTTCTTTCCAGATTTCATCAGAGGATATTTCCTTTTTCACCATAGCCCTCTATGGGCTTCCAAATATAACATTGCCAATTCCACAAGAACTGTCTTAGCGAAAGGCTTCTTGAGGTGAAAGCTGTAACTCTGTGAGATGATTTCACAGAACACAAAGAAGTTTCTCAGAAAGCTTCTTTCTCTTTGTTATCGGAGGATATTTCCTCTGGCCCTATAGTCTTCAAAGGGATCCGAAATATCTGTTCTCAGATTCCACAGATATAAGGCTATCAAAGAAATCCATGAAATACAGATGTAACTCTGTAAGTGGAAGTCACATATCACAGAGCAGTTTCTCAGAAAGCTTCTTTCCAGATTTCATCGGAGGATATTTCCTTTTTCACCATAGTCCTCTATGAGCTTCCAAATATCACTTTGCCAATTCCACAGGAACTGTCTTAGCGAATGGCTTCTTGAGGGGAAATTTGTAACTCTGTGAGATGATTTCACAGAACACAATGAAGTTTCTCAGAAAGCTTCTTTCTCTTTGTTATCGGAGGATATTTCCTTTGGCCCTATAGTCTTCAAAGGGATCCGAAATATCTGTTATCAGATTCCACAGAAATAAGGCTAGCAAAGAGATCCACGAAATACAGATGTAACTCTGTGAGTGGAAGTCACATATCACAGAGGAGTTTCTCAGAAAGCTTCTTTCCAGATTTCATCGGTGGATATTTCCTTTTTCACCATAGCCCTTTATGGGCTTCCAAATATCACTTTGCCAATTCCACAAGAACTGTCTTAGCGAAAGGCTTCTTGAGGGGAAAGCTGTAACTCTGTGAGATGATTTCACAGAACACAAAGTAGTTTCTCAGAAAGCTTCTTTCTCTTGGTTATCAGAGGATATTTCCTTTGGCCCTATAGTCTTCAAAGGGATCCGAAATATCTGTTCTCAGATTCCACAGAAATAAGGCTAGCAAAGAAATCCACGAAATACAGATGTAACTCTGTGAGTGGAAGTCACATATCACAGAGCAGTTTCTCAGAAAGCTTCTTTCCATATTTCATCGGAGGATATTTCCTTTTTCACCATAGCCCTCTATGGGCTTCCAAATATCAGTTTCCCAATTCCACAAGAACTGTCTTAGCGAAAGGCTTCTTGAGGGGAAAGCTGTATCTCTGTGAGATGATTTCACAGAACACAAAGAAGTTTCTCAGAAAGCTTCTTTCTCTTTGTTATGGGAGGATATTTCCTTTCTCCCTATAGTCTTCAAAGGGATCCAAAATATCTGTTCTCAGATTCCACAGAAGTAAGGCTAGCAAAGAGATCCACGAAATACAGATGTAACTCTGTGAGTGGAAGTCACATATCACAGAGCAGTTTCTCAGAAAGCTTCTTTCCAGATTTCATCAGAGGATATTTCCTTTTTCAACATAGCCCTCTATGGGCTTCCAAATATAACATTGCCAATTCCACAAGAACTGTCTTAGCGAAAGGCTTCTTGAGGTGAAAGCTGTAACTCTGTGAGATGATTTCACAGAACACAAAGAAGTTTCTCAGAAAGCTTCTTTCTCTTTGTTATCGGAGGATATTTCCTCTGGCCCTATAGTCTTCAAAGGGATCCGAAATATCTGTTCTCAGATTCCACAGATATAAGGCTATCAAAGAAATCCATGAAATACAGATGTAACTCTGTAAGTGGAAGTCACATATCACAGAGCAGTTTCTCAGAAAGCTTCTTTCCAGATTTCATCGGAGGATATTTCCTTTTTCACCATAGTCCTCTATGAGCTTCCAAATATCACTTTGCCAATTCCACAGGAACTGTCTTAGCGAATGGCTTCTTGAGGGGAAATTTGTAACTCTGTGAGATGATTTCACAGAACACAATGAAGTTTCTCAGAAAGCTTCTTTCTCTTTGTTATCGGAGGATATTTCCTTTGGCCCTATAGTCTTCAAAGGGATCCGAAATATCTGTTATCAGATTCCACAGAAATAAGGCTAGCAAAGAGATCCACGAAATACAGATGTAACTCTGTGAGTGGAAGTCACATATCACAGAGGAGTTTCTCAGAAAGCTTCTTTCCAGATTTCATCGGTGGATATTTCCTTTTTCACCATAGCCCTTTATGGGCTTCCAAATATCACTTTGCCAATTCCACAAGAACTGTCTTAGCGAAAGGCTTCTTGAGGGGAAAGCTGTAACTCTGTGAGATGATTTCACAGAACACAAAGTAGTTTCTCAGAAAGCTTCTTTCTCTTGGTTATCAGAGGATATTTCCTTTGGCCCTGTAGTCTTCAAAGGGATCCGAAATATCTGTTCTCAGATTCCACAGAAATAAGGCTAGCAAAGAAATCCACGAAATACAGATGTAACTCTGTGAGTGGAAGTCACATATCACAGAGCAGTTTCTCAGAAAGCTTCTTTCCATATTTCATCGGAGGATATTTCCTTTTTCACCATAGCCCTCTATGGGCTTCCAAATATCAGTTTCCCAATTCCACAAGAACTGTCTTAGCGAAAGGCTTCTTGAGGGGAAAGCTGTAACTCTGTGAGATGATTTCACAGAACACAAAGAAGTTTCTCAGACAGCTTCTTTCTCTTTTTTATGGGAGGATATTTCCTTTTCCCTATAGTCTTCAAAGGGATGCGAAATATCTGTTCTCAGATTCCACAGAAATAAGGCTAGCAAAGAGATCCACGAAATACAGATGTAACTCTGTGAGTGGAAGTCACATATCACAGAGCAGTTTCTCAGAAAGCTTCTTTCCAGATTTCATCGGAGGATATTTCCTTTTTCACCATAGCCCTCTATGGGCTTCCAAATATCACTTTGCCAATTCCACAAGAACTGTCTTAGCGAAAGGCATCTTGAGGGGAAAGCTGTAACTCTGTGAGATGATTTCACAGAACACAAAGAAGTTTCTCAGAAAGCTTCTTTCTCTTTGTTATGGGTGTATATTTCCTTTGTCCCTATATTCTTCAAAGGGATCCGAAATATCTGTTCTCAGATTTCACAGAAATAAGGCTGGCAAAGAGATCCACGAAATACTGATGTAACTCTGTGAGTGGAAGTCACATATCACAGAGCAGTTTCTCAGAAAGCTTCTTTCCAGATTTCATCGGAGGATATTTCATTTTATACCCTAGCCCTCTATGGGCTTCCAAATATCACTTTGCCAATTCCACAAGAACTTTCTTAGCGAAAGGCTTCTTGAGGGGAAAGCTGTAACTCTGTGAGATGATTTCACAGAACACAAAGAAGTTTCTCAGAAAGCTTCTTTCTCTTTTTTATCGGAGGATATTTCCTTTGGCCCTATACTCTTCAAGGGGATCCGAAATATCTGTTCTCAGATTCCACAAAAATAAGGCTAGCAAAGAGATCCACGAAATACAGATGTAACTCTGTGAGTGGAAGTCACATATCACAGAGCAGTTTCTCAGAAAGCTTCTTTCCAGATTCATCGGAGGATATTTCCTTTTTCACCATAGCCCTCTATGGGCTTCCAAATATCACTTAACCAATTCCATAAGAACTGTCTTATCGAAAGGCTTCTTGAGGAGAAAGCTGTAATTCTGTGAGGTGATTTCACAGAACACAAAGAAGTTTCTCAGAAAGCATCTTTCTCTTTTTTATGAGAGGATATTTCCTTTGTCCCTATAGTCTTCAAAGGGATGCGAAATATCTGTTCTCAGATTCCGCAGAAATAAGGCTAGCAAAGAGATCCACGAAGTACAGATGTAACTCTGTGAGTGGAAGTCACATATCACAGAGCAGTTTCTCAGAAAGCTTCTTTCCAGATTTCATCGGAGGATATTTCCTTTTTCACCATAGCCCTCTATGGGCTTCCAAATATCACTTTGCCAATTCCACAAGAACTGTCTTAGCGAAAGGCTTCTTGAGGGGAAAGCTGTAACTCTGTGAGATGATTTCACAGAACACAAAGATGTTTCTCAGAAAGCTTCTTTCTCTTTGTTATCGGAGGATATTTCCTTTGGCCCTATAGTCCTCAAAGGGATCCGAAATATCTGTTCTCAGATTCCACAGAAATAAGGCTAGCAAAGAGATCCACGAAATACAGATGTAACTCTGTGAGTGGAATTCACATATCACAGAGCAGTTTCTCAGAAAGCTTCTTTCCAGATTTCATCGGAGGATATTTCCTTTTTCACCATAGCCCTCTATGGGCTTCCAAATATCACTTTGCCAATTCCACAAGAACTGTCTTAGCGAAAAGCTTCTTGAGGGGAAAGCTGTAACTCTGTGAGATGATTTCACAGAACACAAAGAAGTTTCTCAGAAAGCTTCTTTCTCTTTGTTATCGGAGATTATTTCCTTTGGCCCTATAGTCTTCAAAGGGATCCGAAATATCTGTTCTCAGATTCCACAGAAAAAAGGCGAGCAAAGAGATCCACGAAATACAGATGTAACTCTGTGAGTGGAAGTCACATATAACAGAGCAGTTTCTCAGAAAGCTTCTTTCCAGATTTCTCGGAGGATATTTCCTTCTTTAACCATAGCCCTCCATGGGATTCCAACTATCACTTTGCCAATTCCACAAGAACTGTCTTAGCGAAAGGCTGCTTGAGGGGAAAGCTGTAACTCTGTGAGATGATTTCACAGAACACAAAGAAGTTTCTCAGAAAGCTTCTTTCTCTTTGTTATCGGAGGATATTTCCTTTGGCCCTATAGTCTTCAAAGGGATCGGAAATATCTGTTTTCAGATACCACAGAAATAAGGCTAGCAAAGAGATCCACGAAATACAGATGTAACTCTGTGAGTGGAAGTCACATATCACAGAGCAGTTTCTTAGAAAGCTTCTTTCCATATTTCATCGGAGGATATTTCCTTTTTCACCATAGCCCTCTACGGGCTTCCAAATATGACTTTGCCAATTCCACAAGAACTGTCTTAGCGAAAGGCTTCTTGAGGGGAAAGCTGTAACTCTGTGAGATGATTTCACAGAACACAAAGAAGTTTCTCAGAAAGCTTCTTTCTCTTTGTTATCGGAGGATATTTCCTTTGGCCCTATAGTCTCCAAAGGGATCCGAAATATCTGTTCTCAGATTCCACTGAAATAAGGCTAGCAAAGAGATCCACGAAATACAGATGTAACTCTGTGAGTGGAAGTCACATATCACAGAGCAGTTTCTCAGAAAGCTTCTTTTCAGATTCATCAGAGGATATTTCCTTTTTCACCATAGCCCTCTATGGGCTTCCAAATATCACTTTGCCAATTCCACAAGAACTGTCTTAGCGAAAGGCTTCTTGAGGGGAAAGCTGTAACTCTGTGAGATGATTTCACAGAACAAAATGAAGTTTCTCAGAAAGCTTCTTTCTCTTTGTTATCGGAGGATATTTCCTTTGGCCCTATAGTCTTCAAAGGGATCCGAAATATCTGTTCTCAGATTCCACTGAAATAAGGCTAGCAAAGAGATCCACGAAATACAGATGTAACTCTGTGAATGGAAAACACATATCACAGAGCAGTTTCTCAGAAAGCTTCTTTCCAGATTTCATCTGAGGATATTTCCTTTTTCACCATAGCCCTCTATGGGCTTCCAAATATCACTTTGCCAATTCCACAAGAACTGTCTTAGCGAAAGGCTTCTTGAGGGGAAAGATGTAACTCTGTGAGATGATTTCACAGAACACAAAGATGTTTCTCAGAAAGCTTCTTTCTCTTTGTTATCGGAGGATATTTCCTTTGGCCCTATAGTCCTCAAAAGGATCCGAAATATCTGTTCTCAGATTCCACAGAAATAAGGCTAGCAAAGAGATCCACGAAATACAGATGTAACTCTGTGAGTGGAAGTCACGTATCACAGAGCAGTTTCTCAGAAAGCTTCTTTCCAGATTTTATCGGAGGATATTACCTTTTTCACCATAGCCCTCTAAGGGCTTCCAAATATCACTTTGCCAATTCCACAAGAACTGTCTTAGTGAAAGGCTTCTTGAGGGGAAAGCTGTAACTCTGTGAGATGATTTCACAGAACACAAGGAAGTTTCTCAGAAAGCTTCTTTCTCTTTGTTATCGGAGGATATTTCCTTTGGCCCTATAGTCTTGAAAGGGATCCGAAATATCTGTTCTCATATTCCATAGAAAAAAGGCTAGCAAAGAGACCCACGAAATACAGATGTAACTCTGTGAGTGGAAGTCACATGTCACAGAGCAGTTTCTCAGAAAGCTTCTTTTCAGATTCATCGGAGGATATTTCCTTTTTCACCATAGCCCTCTATGGGCTTCCAAATACCACTTTGCCAATTCCACAAGAACTGTCTTAGCGAAAGGCTTCTTGAGGGGAAAGCTGTAACTCTGTGAGATGATTTCACAGAACAAAATGAAGTTTCTCAGAAAGCTTCTTTCTCTTTGTTATCGGAGGATATTTCCTTTGGCCCTATAGTCTTCAAAGGGATCCGAAATATCTGTTCTCAGATTCCACAGAAATAAGGCTAGCAAATAGATCCACGAAATACAGATGTAACTCTGTGAATGGAAAACACATATCACAGAGCAGTTTCTCAGAAAGCTTCTTTCCAGATTTCATCTGAGGATATTTCCTTTTTCACCATAGCCCTCTATGGGCTTCCAAATATCACTTTGCCAATTCCACAAGAACTGTCTTAGTGAAAGGCTTCTTGAGGGGAAAGCTGTAACTCTGTGAGATGATTTCACAGAACACAAAGATGTTTCTCAGAAAGCTTCTTTCTCTTTGTTATCGGTGGATATTTCCTTTGGCCCTATAGTCCTCAAAGGGATCCGAAATATCTGTTCTCAGATTCCACAGAAATAAGGCTAGCAAAGAGATCCACGAAATACAGATGTAACTCTGTGAGTGGAAGTCACATATCACAGAGCAGTTTCTCAGAAAGCTTCTTTCCAGATTTTACCGGAGGATATTTCCTTTTTCACCATTGCCCTCTAAGGGCTTCCAAATATCACTTTGCCAATTCCACAAGAACTGTCTTAGCGAAAGGCTTCTTGAGGGGAAAGCTGTAACTCTGTGAGATGATTTCACAGAACACAATGAAGTTTCTCAGAAAGCTTCTTTCTCTTTGTTATCGGAGGATATTTCCTTTGGCCCAATAGTCTTGAAAGGGATCCGAAATATCTGTTCTCACATTCCATAGAAAAAAGGCTAGCAAAGAGATACACGAAATACAGATGTAACTCTGTGAGTGGAAGTCACATATCACAGAGCAGTTTCTCAGAAAGCTTCTTTCCAGATTTCATCGGAGGATAATTCCTTCTTTAACCATAGCCCTCTATGGGCTTCCAAATATCACTTTGCCAATTCCACAAGAACTGTCTTAGCGAAAAGCTTCTTGAGGGGAAAGCTGTAACTCTGTGAGATGATTTCACAGAACACAAAGAAGTTTCTCAGAAAGCTTCTTTCTCTTTGTTATGGGAGGATATTTCCTTTGGCCCTATAGTCTTCAAAGGGATCCTAAATATCTGTTCTCAGATTCTACAGAAATAAGGCTAGCAAAGAGATCCACGAAATACAGATGTAACTCTGTGAGTGGAAGTCACATATCACAGAGCAGTTTCTCAGAAAGCTTCTTTCCAGATTTCATCGGAGGATATTTCCTTTTTCACCATAGCCCTCTAAGGGCTTCCAAATATCAGTTTGCCAATTCCACAAGAACTGTCTTAGCGAAAGGCTTCTTGAGGGGAAAGCTGTAACTCTATGAGATGATTTCACAGAACACAATGAACTTTCACAGAAAGCTTCTTTCTCTTTGTTATCGGAGGATATTTCCTTTGGCCCTATAGTCTTCAAAGGGATCCGAAATATCTGTTCTCAGATTCGACAGAAATAAGGCTAGCAAAGAGATCCACGAAATACAGATGTAACTCTGTGAGTGGAAGTTACATAACACAGAGAAGTTTCTCAGAAAGCTTCTTTCCAGATTTCATCGGAGGATATTTCCTTTTTCATCATAGCCCTCTAAGGGCTTCCAAATATCACTTTGCCAATTCCACAAGAACTGTCTTAGCGAAAGGCTTCTTGAGGGGAAAGCTGTAACTCTGTGAGATGATTTCACAGAACACAATGAAGTTTCACAGAAAGCTTCTTTCTCTTTGTTATCGGAGGAAATTTCCTTTGGCCCTATAGTCTTCAAAGGGATCCGAAATATCTGTTCTCAGATTCCACAGAAATAAGGCTAGCAAAGAAATCCACGAAATACAGTTGTAGCTCTGTGAGTGGAAGTCACATATCACAGAGCAGTTTCTCAGAAAGCTTCTTTCCAGATTTCATCGGAGGATATTTCCTTTTTCACCATAGCCCTCTATGGGCTTCCAAATGTCACTTTGCCAATTCCACAAGAACTGTCTTAGCGAAAGGCTTCTTGAGGGGAAAGCTGTAACTCTGTGAGATGATTTCACAAAACACAAAGAAGTTTCTCAGAAAGTTTCTTTCTCTTTGTTATGGGAGGATATTTCCTTTGGCCCTATAATCTTCAAAGGGATCCGAAATATCTGTTCTCAGATTATACAGAAATAAGGCAGGCAAAGAGATCCACGAAATACAGGTGTAACTCTGTGAGTGGAAGTCACATATCACAGAGCAGTTTCTCAGAAAGCTTCTTTCCAGATTTCAACAGTGGATATTTCCTTTTTCACCATAGCCCTCTATGGGCTTCCAAATATCACTTTGCCAATTCCACAAGAACTGTCTTAGCGAAAGGCTTCTTGAGTGGAAAGCTGTAACTCTGTGAGATGATTTCACAGAACACAAAGAAGTTTCTCAGAAAGCTTCTTTCTCTTTTTTATGGGTGGATATTTCCTTTGTCCCTATAGCCTTCAAAGGGATGCGAAATATCTGTTCTCAGATTCCACAGAAATAAGGCTAGCCAAGAGATCCACGAAATACAGATGTAACTCTGTGAGTGGAAGTCACATATCACAGAGCAGTTTCTCAGAAAGCTTCTTTCCAGATTTCATCGGAGGATATTTCCTTTTACACCATAGCCCTCTATGGGCTTCCAAATATCACTTTGCCAATTCCACAAGAACTGTCTTAGCGAAAGGCTTCTTGAGGGGAAAGCTGTAACTCTGTGAGATGATTTCACAGAACACAAAGAAGTTTCTCAGAAAGATTCTTTCTCTTTGTTATGAGAGGATATTTCCTTTGGCCCTATAGTCTTCAAAGGGATCCGAAATATCTGTTTTCAGATACCACAGAAATAAGGCTAACAAAGAGATCCACGAAATACAGATGTAACTCTGTGAGTGGAAGTCACATATCACAGAGCAGTTTCTTAGAAAGCTTCTTTCCATATTTCATCGGAGGATATTTCCTTTTTCACCATAGCCCTCTACGGGCTTCCAAATATGACTTTGCCAATTCCACAAGAACTGTCTTAGCGAAAGGCTTCTTGAGGGGAAAGCTGTAACTCTGTGAGATGATTTCACAGAACACAAAGAAGTTTCTCAGAAAGCTTCTTTCTCTTTGTTATCGGAGGATATTTCCTTTGGCCCTATAGTCTCCAAAGGGATCCGAAATATCTGTTCTCAGATTCCACTGAAATAAGGCTAGCAAAGAGATCCACGAAATACAGATGTAACTCTGTGAGTGGAAGTCACATATCACAGAGCAGTTTCTCAGAAAGCTTCTTTTCAGATTCATCGGAGGATATTTCCTTTTTCACCATAGCCCTCTATGGGCTTCCAAATATCACTTTGCCAATTCCACAAGAACTGTCTTAGCGAAAGGCTTCTTGAGGGGAAAGCTGTAACTCTGTGAGATGATTTCACAGAACAAAATGAAGTTTCTCAGAAAGCTTCTTTCTCTTTGTTATCGGAGGATATTTCCTTTGGCCCTATAGTCTTCAAAGGGATCCGAAATATCTGTTCTCAGATTCCACTGAAATAAGGCTAGCAAAGAGATCCACGAAATACAGATGTAACTCTGTGAATGGAAAACACATATCACAGAGCAGTTTCTCAGAAAGCTTCTTTCCAGATTTCATCTGAGGATATTTCCTTTTTCACCATAGCCCTCTATGGGCTTCCAAATATCACTTTGCCAATTCCACAAGAACTGTCTTAGCGAAAGGCTTCTTGAGGGGAAAGATGTAACTCTGTGAGATGATTTCACAGAACACAAAGATGTTTCTCAGAAAGCTTCTTTCTCTTTGTTATCGGAGGATATTTCCTTTGGCCCTATAGTCCTCAAAAGGATCCGAAATATCTGTTCTCAGATTCCACAGAAATAAGGCTAGCAAAGAGATCCACGAAATACAGATGTAACTCTGTGAGTGGAAGTCACATATCACAGAGCAGTTTCTCAGAAAGCTTCTTTCCAGATTTTATCGGAGGATATTACCTTTTTCACCATAGCCCTCTAAGGGCTTCCAAATATCACTTTGCCAATTCCACAAGAACTGTCTTAGTGAAAGGCTTCTTGAGGGGAAAGCTGTAACTCTGTGAGATGATTTCACAGAACACAAGGAAGTTTCTCAGAAAGCTTCTTTCTCTTTGTTATCGGAGGATATTTCCTTTGGCCCTATAGTCTTGAAAGGGATCCGAAATATCTGTTCTCATATTCCATAGAAAAAAGGCTAGCAAAGAGACCCACGAAATACAGATGTAACTCTGTGAGTGGAAGTCACATGTCACAGAGCAGTTTCTCAGAAAGCTTCTTTTCAGATTCATCGGAGGATATTTCCTTTTTCACCATAGCCCTCTATGGGCTTCCAAATATCACTTTGCCAATTCCACAAGAACTGTCTTAGCGAAAGGCTTCTTGAGGGGAAAGCTGTAACTCTGTGAGATGATTTCACAGAACAAAATGAAGTTTCTCAGAAAGCTTCTTTCTCTTTGTTATCGGAGGATATTTCCTTTGGCCCTATAGTCTTCAAAGGGATCCGAAATATCTGTTCTCAGATTCCACAGAAATAAGGCTAGCAAATAGATCCACGAAATACAGATGTAACTCTGTGAATGGAAAACACATATCACAGAGCAGTTTCTCAGAAAGCTTCTTTCCAGATTTCATCTGAGGATATTTCCTTTTTCACCATAGCCCTCTATGGGCTTCCAAATATCACTTTGCCAATTCCACAAGAACTGTCTTAGTGAAAGGCTTCTTGAGGGGAAAGCTGTAACTCTGTGAGATGATTTCACAGAACACAAAGATGTTTCTCAGAAAGCTTCTTTCTCTTTGTTATCGGTGGATATTTCCTTTGGCCCTATAGTCCTCAAAGGGATCCGAAATATCTGTTCTCAGATTCCACAGAAATAGGCTAGCAAAGAGATCCATGAAATACAGATGTAACTCTGTGAGTGGAAGTCACATATCACAGAGCAGTTTCTCAGAAAGCTTCTTTCCAGATTTTACCGAAGGATATTTACTTTTTCACCATTGCCCTCTAAGGGCTTCCAAATATCACTTTGCCAATTCCACAAGAACTGTCTTAGCGAAAGGCTTCTTGAGGGGAAAGCTGTAACTCTGTGAGATGATTTCACAGAACACAATGAAGTTTCTCAGAAAGCTTCTTTCTCTTTGTTATCGGAGGATATTTCCTTTGGCCCAATAGTCTTGAAAGGGATCCGAAATATCTGTTCTCACATTCCATAGAAAAAAGGCTAGCAAAGAGATACACGAAATACAGATGTAACTCTGTGAGTGGAAGTCACATATCACAGAGCAGTTTCTCAGAAAGCTTCTTTCCAGATTTCATCGGAGGATAATTCCTTCTTTAACCATAGCCCTCTATGGGCTTCCAAATATCACTTTGCCAATTCCACAAGAACTGTCTTAGCGAAAAGCTTCTTGAGGGGAAAGCTGTAACTCTGTGAGATGATTTCACAGAACACAAAGAAGTTTCTCAGAAAGCTTCTTTCTCTTTGTTATGGGAGGATATTTCCTTTGGCCCTATAGTCTTCAAAGGGATCCTAAATATCTGTTCTCAGATTCTACAGAAATAAGGCTAGCAAAGAGATCCACGAAATACAGATGTAACTCTGTGAGTGGAAGTCACATATCACAGAGCAGTTTCTCAGAAAGTTCTTTCCAGATTTCATCGGAGGATATTTCCTTTTTCACCATAGCCCTCTAAGGGCTTCCAAATATCAGTTTGCCAATTCCACAAGAACTGTCTTAGCGAAAGGCTTCTTGAGGGGAAAGCTGTAACTCTATGAGATGATTTCACAGAACACAATGAACTTTCACAGAAAGCTTCTTTCTCTTTGTTATCGGAGGATATTTCCTTTGGCCCTATAGTCTTCAAAGGGATCCGAAATATCTGTTCTCAGATTCGACAGAAATAAGGCTAGCAAAGAGATCCACGAAATACAGATGTAACTCTGTGAGTGGAAGTTACATAACACAGAGAAGTTTCTCAGAAAGCTTCTTTCCAGATTTCATCGGAGGATATTTCCTTTTTCATCATAGCCCTCTAAGGGCTTCCAAATATCACTTTGCCAATTCCACAAGAACTGTCTTAGCGAAAGGCTTCTTGAGGGGAAAGCTGTAACTCTGTGAGATGATTTCACAGAACACAATGAAGTTTCACAGAAAGCTTCTTTCTCTTTGTTATCGGAGGAAATTTCCTTTGGCCCTATAGTCTTCAAAGGGATCCGAAATATCTGTTCTCAGATTCCACAGAAATAAGGCTAGCAAAGAAATCCACGAAATACAGTTGTAGCTCTGTGAGTGGAAGTCACATATCACAGAGCAGTTTCTCAGAAAGCTTCTTTCCAGATTTCATCGGAGGATATTTCCTTTTTCACCATAGCCCTCTATGGGCTTCCAAATGTCACTTTGCCAATTCCACAAGAACTGTCTTAGCGAAAGGCTTCTTGAGGGGAAAGCTGTAACACTGTGAGATGATTTCACAGAACACAAAGAAGTTTCTCAGAAAGTTTCTTTCTCTTTGTTATGGGAGGATATTTCCTTTGGCCCTATAATCTTCAAAGGGATCCGAAATATCTGTTCTCAGATTATACAGAAATAAGGCAGGCAAAGAGATCCACGAAATACAGTTGTAACTCTGTGAGTGGAAGTCACATATCACAGAGCAGTTTCTCAGAAACCTTCTTTCCAGATTTCAACAGTGGATATTTCCTTTTTCACCATAGCCCTCTATGGGCTTCCAAATATCAGTTTGCCAATTCCACAAGAACTGTCTTAGCGAAAGGCTTCTTGAGTGGAAAGCTGTAACTCTGTGAGATGATTTCACAGAACACAAAGAAGTTTCTCAGAAAGCTTCTTTCTCTTTTTTATGGGTGGATATTTCCTTTGTCCCTATAGCCTTCAAAGGGATGCGAAATATCTGTTCTCAGATTCCACAGAAATAAGGCTAGCCAAGAGATCCACGAAATACAGATGTAACTCTGTGAGTGGAAGTCACATATCACAGAGCATTTCTCAGAAAGCTTCTTTCCAGATTTCATCGGATGATATTTCCTTTTTCACCATATCCCTCTAGAGGCTTCCAAATATCACTTTGCCAATTCCACAACTGTCTTAGCGAAAGGCTTCCTGAGGGGAAAGCTTTAACTCTGTGAGATGATTTCACAGAACATAAAGAAGTTTGTCAGAAAGATTCGTTCTCTTTGTTATCGGAGGATATTTCCATTGGCCCTATAGTCTTCAAAGGGATCCGAAATATCTGTTCTCAGATTCCACAGAAAAAAGGCTAGCAAAGAAATCCACGAAATACAGATGTAACTCTGTGAGTGGAAGTCACATATCACAGAGCATTTCTCAGAAAGCTTCTTTCCAGATTTCATCGGAGGATAATTCCTTTTTCACCATAGCCCTCTATGGGCTTCCGAATATCACTTTGCCAATTCCACAAGAACTGTCTTAGCGAAAGGCTTCTTGAGGGGAAAGCTGTAACTCTGTGAGATGATTTCACAGAACACAAAGAAGTTTCTCAGAAAGATTCTTTCTCTTTGTTATGAGAGGATATTTCCTTTGGCCCTATAGTCTTCAAAGGGATCCGAAATATCAGTTCTCAGATTCCACATAAAAAAGGCAAGCAAAGAGATCCACGAAATATAGATGTAACTCTGTTAGTGGAAGTCACATATCACAGAGCAGTTTCTCAGAAAGCTTCTTTCCAGATTTCATCAGAGGATATTTCGTTTTTCACCATAGCCCTCTATGGGCTTCCAAATATCACTTTGCCAATTCCACAAGAACTGTCTTAGCGAAAGGCTTCTTGAAGGGAAAGCTGTAACTCTGTGAGATGATTTCACAGAACACAATGAAGTTTCTCAGAAAGCTTCTTTCTCTTTGTTATCGGAGGATATTTCCTTTGGCCCTATAGTCTTCAAAGGGATCCGAAATATCTGTTCTCAGGTTCCACAGAAATAAGGCTAGCAAAGAGATCCACGAAATACAGATGTTAACTCTGTCAGTGGAAGTCACATATCACAGAGCAGTTTCTCAGAAAGCTTCTTTCCAGATTTCATCGGAGCATATTTCCTTTTTCACCATAGCCCTCTATGGGCTTCCAAATATCACTTTGCCAATTCCACAAGAACTGTCTTAGCGAAAGGCTTCTTGAGGGGAAAGCTGTAACTCTGTGAGATGATTTCACAGAACACAAAGAAGTTTCGCAGAAAGCTTCTTTCTCTTTGTTATGAGAGGATATTTCCTTTGGCCATATAGTCTTCAAAGGGATCCGAAATATCTGTTCTCAGATTCCACAGGAATAAGGCTTACAAAGAGATCCACGAAATACAGATGTAACTCTGTGAGTGAAAGTCACATATCACAGAGCTGTTTCTCAGAAAGCTTCTTTCCAGATTTCATCGGAGGATATTTCCTTTTTCACCATAGCCCTCTATGGGCTTCCAAATATCAGTTTGCCAATTCCACAAGAACTGTCTTAGCGAAAGGCTTCTTGAGGGGAAAGCTGTAACTCTGTGAGATGATTTCACAGAACACAATGAAGTTTCTCAGAAAGCTTCTTTCTCTTTGTTATCGGAGAACATTTCCTTTGGCCCTATAGTCTTCAAAGGGATCCGAAATATCTGTTCTCAGATTCCACAGAAATAATGCTAGCAAAGAGATCCCCGAAATACAGACGTAACTCTGTGAGTGGAAGTCACATATCACAGAGCAGTTTCTCAGAAAGCTTCTTTCCGGATTTCATCGGAGGATATTTCCTTTTTCACCATAGCCCACTAGGGGCTTCCAAATATCACTTTGCCAATTCCACAACTATCTTAGCGAAAGGCTTATTGAGGGGAAAGCTTTAACTCTGTTAGATGATTTCACAGAATATAAAGAAGTTTGTCAGAAAGCTTCTTTCTCTTTGTTATAGGAGGATATTTCCTTTGGCCCTATAGTCTTCAAAGGGAACCGAAATATCTGTTCTCAGATTCCACAGAAAAAAGGCTAGCAAAGAGATCCACGAAATACAGATGTAACTCTGCGAGTGGAAGTCACATATCACAGAGCAGTTTCTCAGAAAGCTTCTTTCCAGATTTCATCGGAGGATATTTCCTTTTTCACCATAGCCCTCTAAGGGCTTCCAAATATCAGTTTGCCAATTCCACAAGAACTGTCTTAGCGAAAGGCTTCTTGAGGGGAAAGCTGTAACTCTGTGAGATGATTTCACAGAACACAATGAAGTTTCACAGAAAGCTTCTTTCTCTTTGTTATCGGAGGATATTTCCTTTGGCCCTATAGTCTTCAAAGGGATCCGAAATATCTGTTCTCAGATTCCACAGAAATAAGGCTAGCAAAGAGATCCACGAAATGCAGATGTAACTCTGTGAGTGGAAGTTACATAACACAGAGAAGTTTCTCAGAAAGCTTCTTTCCAGATTTCATCGGAGGATATTTCCTTTTTCATCATAGACCTCTAAGGGCTTCCAAATATCACTTTGCCAATTCCACAAGAACTGTCTTAGCGAAAGGCTTCTTTAGGGGAAAGCTGTAACTCTGTGAGATGATTTCACAGAACACAAGGAAGTTTCTCAGAAAGCTTCTTTCTCTTTGTTATCGGAGGATATTTCCTTTGGCCCTATAATCTTCAAAGGTATCCGAAATATCTGTTCTCAGATTCCACAGAAATAAGGCTAGCAAAGAGATCCACGAAATACAGATGAAACTCTGTGAGTAGAAGTCACATATCACAGAGCAGTTTCTCAGAAAGCTTCTTTCCAGATTTCATCGGAGGATATTTCCTTTTTCACCATAGCCCTCTAAGGGATTCCAAATATCACTTTGCCAATTCCACAAGAACTGTCTTAGCGAAAGGCTTCTTGAGGGGAAAGCTGTAACTCTGTGAGATGATTTCACAGAACACAATGAAGTTTCTCAGAAAGCTTCTTTCTCTTTGTTATCGGAGGATATTTCCTTTGGCCCTATAGTCTTCAAAGGGATCCGAAATATCTGTTCTCACATTCCATAGAAAAAAGGCTAGCAAAGAGATACACGAAATACAGATGTAACTCTGTGAGTGGAAGTCACATATCACAGAGCAGTTTCTCAGAAAGCTTCTTTCCAGATTTCATCGGAGGATATTTCCTTCTTTAACCATAGCCCTCTATGGGCTTCCAAATATCACTTTGCCAATTCCAAAAGAACTGTCTTAGCGAAAAGCTTCTTGAGGGGAAAGCTGTAACTCTGTGAGATGATTTCACAGAACACAAAGAAGTTTCTCAGAAAACTTCTTTCTCTTTGTTATGGGAGGATATTTCCTTTGGCCCTATAGTCTTCAAAGGGATCCTAAATATCTGTTCTCAGATTCTACAGAAATAAGGCTAGCAAAGAGATCCACGAAATACAGATGTAACTCTGTGAGTGGAAGTCACATATCACAGAGCAGTTTCTCAGAAAGCTTCTTTCCAGATTTCATCGGAGGATATTTCCTTTTTCACCATAGCCCTCTAAGGGCTTCCAAATATCAGTTTGCCAATTCCACAAGAACTGTCTTAGCGAAAGGCTTCTTGAGGGGAAAGCTGTAACTCTATGAGATGATTTCACAGAACACAATGAACTTTCACAGAAAGCTTCTTTCTCTTTGTTATCGGAGGATATTTCCTTTGGCCCTATAGTCTTCAAAGGGATCCGAAATATCTGTTCTCAGATTCGACAGAAATAAGGCTAGCAAAGAGATCCACGAAATACAGATGTAACTCTGTGAGTGGAAGTTACATAACACAGAGAAGTTTCTCAGAAAGCTTCTTTCCAGATTTCATCGGAGGATATTTCCTTTTTCACCATAGCCCTCTATGGGCTTCCAAATGTCACTTTGCCAATTCCACAAGAACTGTCTTAGCGAAAGGCTTCTTGAGGGGAAAGCTGTAACTCTGTGAGATGATTTCACAGAACACAAAGAAGTTTCTCAGAAAGTTTCTTTCTCTTTGTTATGGGAGGATATTTCCTTTGGCCCTATAATCTTCAAAGGGATCCAAATATCTGTTCTCAGATTATACAGAAATAAGGCAGGCAAAGAGATCCACGAAATACAGATGTAACTCTGTGAGTGGAAGTCACATATCACAGAGCAGTTTCTCAGAAAGCTTCTTTCCAGATTTCAACAGTGGATATTTCCTTTTTCACCATAGCCCTCTATGGGCTTCCAAATATCACTTTGCCAATTCCACAAGAACTGTCTTAGCGAAAGGCTTCTTGAGTGGAAAGCTGTAACTCTGTGAGATGATTTCACAGAACACAAAGAAGTTTCTCAGAAAGCTTCTTTCTCTTTTTTATGGGTGGATATTTCCTTTGTCCCTATAGCCTTCAAAGGGATGCGAAATATCTGTTCTCAGATTCCACAGAAATAAGGCTAGCCAAGAGATCCACGAAATACAGATGTAACTCTGTGAGTGGAAGTCACATATCACAGAGCAGTTTCTCAGAAAGCTTCTTTCCAGATTTCATCGGAGGATATTTCCTTTTACACCATAGCCCTCTATGGGCTTCCAAATATCACTTTGCCAATTCCACAAGAACTGTCTTAGCGAAAGGCTTCTTGAGGGGAAAGCTGTAATTCTGTGAGATGATTTCACAGAACACAAAGAAGTTTCTCAGAAAGATTCTTTCTCTTTGTTATGAGAGGATATTTCCTTTGGCCCTATAGTCTTCAAAGGGATCCGAAATATCTGTTCTCAGATTCCACATAAATAAGGCAAGCAAAGAGATCCACGAAATACAGATATAACTCTGTTAGTGGAAGTCACATATCACAGAGCAGTTTCTCAGAAAGCTTCTTTCCAGATTTCATCGGAGGATATTTAGTTTTTCACCATAGCCCTCTATGGGCTTCCAAATATCACTTTGCCAATTCCACAAGAACTGTCTTAGCGAAAGGCTTCTTGAGGGGAAAGCTGTAACTCTGTGAGATGATTTCACAGAACACAATAAAGTTTCTCAGAAAGATTCTTTCTCTTTGTTATCGGAGGATATTTCCTTTGGCCCTATAGTCTTCGAAGGGATCCGAAATATCTGTTCTCAGATTCCACAGAAATAAGGCTATCAAAGAGATCCACAAAATACAGAAGTAACTCTCTGAGTGGAAGTCACATATCACAGAGCAGTTTCTCAGAAAGCTTCTTTCCAGATTTCATCGGAGGATATTTCCTTTTTCACCATAGCCCTCTAGAGGCTTCCAAATATCACTTTGCCAATTCCACAACTGTCTTAGCGAAAGGCTTCCTGAGGGGAAAGCTTTAACTCTGTGAGATGATTTCACAGAACATAAAGAAGTTTGTCAGAAAGATTCTTTCTCTTTGTTATCGGAGGATATTTCCATTGGCCCTATAGTCTTCAAAGGGATCCGAAATATCTGTTCTCAGATTCCACAGAAAAAAGGCTAGCAAAGAAATCCACGAAATACAGATGTAACTCTGTGAGTGGAAGTCACATATCACAGAGCATTTCTCAGAAAGCTTCTTTCCAGATTTCAACGGAGGATAATTCCTTTTTCACCATAGCCCTCTATGGGCTTCCGAATATCACTTTGCCAATTCCACAAGAACTGTCTTAGCGAAAGGCTTCTTGAGGGGAAAGCTGTAACTCTGTGAGATGATTTCACAGAACACAAAGAAGTTTCTCAGAAAGATTCTTTCTCTTTGTTATGAGAGGATATTTCCTTTCGCCCTATAGTCTTCAAAGGGATCCGAAATATCTGTTCTCAGATTCCACATAAAAAAGGCAAGCAAAGAGATCCACGAAATATAGATGTAACTCTGTTAGTGGAAGTCACATATCACAGAGCAGTTTCTCAGAAAGCTTCTTTCCAGATTTCATCAGAGGATATTTCGTTTTTCACCATAGCCCTCTATGGGCTTCCAAATATCACTTTGCCAATTCCACAAGAACTGTCTTAGCGAAAGGCTTCTTGAAGGGAAAGCTGTAACTCTGTGAGATGATTTCACAGAACACAATGAAGTTTCTCAGAAAGCTTCTTTCTCTTTGTTATCGGAGGATATTTCCTTTGGCCCTATAGTCTTCAAAGGGATCCGAAATATCTGTTCTCAGGTTCCACAGAAATAAGGCTAGCAAAGAGATCCACGAAATACAGATGTTAACTCTGTCAGTGGAAGTCACATATCACAGAGCAGTTTCTCAGAAAGCTTCTTTCCAGATTTCATCGGAGGATATTTCCTTTTTCACCATAGCCCTCTATGGGCTTCCAAATATCACTTTGCCAATTCCACAAGAACTGTGTTAGCGAAAGGCTTCTTGAGGGGAAAGCTGTAACTCTGTGAGATGATTTCACAGAACACAAAGAAGTTTCGCAGAAAGCTTCTTTCTCTTTGTTATGAGAGGATATTTCCTTTGGCCATTTGGTCTTCAAAGGGATCCGAAATATCTGTTCTCAGATTCCACAGGAATAAGGCTTACAAAGAGATCCACGAAATACAGATGTAACTCTGTGAGTGAAAGTCACATATCACAGAGCTGTTTCTCAGAAAGCTTCTTTCCAGATTTCATCGGAGGATATTTCCTTTTTCACCATAGCCCTCTATGGGCTTCCAAATATCACTTTGCCAATTCCACAAGAACTGTCTTAGCGAAAGGCTTCTTGAGGGGAAAGCTGTAACTCTGTGAGATGATTTCACAGAACACAATGAAGTTTCTCAGAAAGCTTCTTTCTCTTTGTTATCGGAGAACATTTCCTTTGGCCCTATAGTCTTCAAAGGGATCCGAAATATCTGTTCTCAGATTCCACAGAAATAATGCTAGCAAAGAGATCCCCGAAATACAGACGTAACTCTGTGAGTGGAAGTCACATATCACAGAGCAGTTTCTCAGAAAGCTTCTTTCCGGATTTCATCGGAGGATATTTCCTTTTTCACCATAGCCCTCTAGGGGCTTCCAAATATCACTTTGCCAATTCCACAACTATCTTAGCGAAAGGCTTATTGAGGGGAAAGCTTTAACTCTGTTAGATGATTTCACAGAACATAAAGAAGTTTGTCAGAAAGCTTCTTTCTCTTTGTTATAGGAGGATATTTCCTTTGGCCCTATAGTCTTCAAAGGGAACCGAAATATCTGTTCTCAGATTCCACAGAAAAAAGGCTAGCAAAGAGATCCACGAAATACAGATGTAACTCTGTGAGTGGAAGTCACATATCACAGAGCAGTTTCTCAGAAAGCTTCTTTCCAGATTTCATCGGTGGATATTTCCTTTTTCACCATAGCCCTCTAAGGGCTTCCAAATATCAGTTTGCCAATTCCACAAGAACTGTCTTAGCGAAAGGCTTCTTGAGGGGAAAGCTGTAACTCTGTGAGATGATTTCACAGAACACAATGAAGTTTCACAGAAAGCTTCTTTCTCTTTGTTATCGGAGGATATTTCCTTTGGCCCTATAGTCTTCAAAGGGATCCGAAATATCTGTTCTCAGATTCCACAGAAATAAGGCTAGCAAAGAGATCCACGAAATGCAGATGTAACTCTGTGAGTGGAAGTTACATAACACAGAGAAGTTTCTCAGAAAGCTTCTTTCCAGATTTCATCGGAGGATATTTCCTTTTTCATCATAGCCCTCTAAGGGCTTCCAAATATCACTTTGCCAATTCCACAAGAACTGTCTTAGCGAAAGGCTTCTTTAGGGGAAAGCTGTAACTCTGTGAGATGATTTCACAGAACACAAGGAAGTTTCTCAGAAAGCTTCTTTCTCTTTGTTATCGGAGGAAATTTCCTTTGGCCCTATAGTCTTCAAAGGGATCCGAAATATCTGTTCTCAGATTCCACAGAAATAAGGCTAGCAAAGAGATCCACGAAATACAGATGTAACTCTGTGAGTGGAAGTCACATATCACAGAGCAGTTTCTCAGAAAGCTTCTTTCCAGATTTCATCGGAGGATATTTCCTTATTCACCGTAGACCTTTATGGGCTTCCAAATATCACTTTGCCAATTCCAAAAGAACTGTCTTAGCGAAAGGCTTCTTGAGGGGAAAGCTGTAACTCTGTGAGATGATTTCACAGAACACAATGAAGTTTCTCAGAAAGCTTCTTTCTCTTTGTTATCGGAGGATATTTCCTTTGGCCCTATAATCTTGAAAGGTATCCGAAATATCTGTTCTCAGATTCCACAGAAATAAGGCTAGCAAAGAGATCCACGAAATACAGATGAAACTCTGTGAGTAGAAGTCACATATCACAGAGCTGTTTCTCAGAAAGCTTCTTACCAGATTTCATCGGAGGATATTTCCTTTTTCACCATAGCCCTCTAAGGGATTCCAAATATCACTTTGCCAATTCCACAAGAACTGTCTTAGCGAAAGGCATCTTGAGGGGAAAGCTGTAACTCTGTGAGATGATTTCACAGAACACAAAGAAGTTTCTCAGAAAGCTTCTTTCTCTTTGTTATGGGTGTATATTTCCTTTCTCCCTATATTCTTCAAAGGGATCCGAAATATCTGTTCTCAGATTCCACAGAAATAAGGCTAGCAAAGAGATCCACGAAATACTGATGTAACTCTGTGAGTGGAAGTCACATATCACAGAGCAGTTTCTCAGAAAGCTTCTTTCCAGATTTCATCGGAGGATATTTCATTTTATGCCCTAGCCCTCTATGGGCTTCCAAATATCACTTTGCCAATTCCACAAGAACTGTCTTAGCGAAAGGCTTCTTGAGGGGAAAGCTGTAAGTCTGTGAGATGATTTCACAGAACACAAAGAAGTTTCTCAGAAAGCTTCTTTCTCTTTGTTATCGGAGATTATTTCCTTTGGTCACATAGTCTTCAGAGGGATCCGAAATATCTGTTCTCAGATTCCACAGAAAAAAGGCTAGCAAAGAGATCCACGAAATACAGATGTAACTCTGTGAGTGGAAGTCACATATCACAGAGCAGTTTCTCAGAAAGCTTCTTTCCAGATTTCATTGGAGGATATTTCCTTCTTTAACCATAGCCCTCTTTGGGCTTCCAAATATCACTTTGCCAATTCCACAAGAACTGTCTTAGCGAAAGGCTTCTTGAGGGGAAAGCTGTAACTCTGTGAGATGATTTCACAGAACACAAAGAAGTTTCTCAGAAAGCTTCTTTCTCTTTGTTATGGGAGGATATTTCCTTTGTCCCTGTAGTCTTCAAAGGGATCCGAAATATCTGTTCTCAGATTCCACAGAAATAAGGCTAGCAAAGAGATCCACGAAATACAGATGTAACTCTGTGAGTGGAAGTCACATATCACAGAGCAGTTTCTCAGAAAGCTTCTTTCCAGATTTCTCGGAGGATATTTCCTTCTTTAACCATAGCCCTCCATGGGCTTCCAACTATCACTTTGCCAATTCCACAAGAACTGTCTTAGCGAAAGGCTTCTTGAGGGGAAAGCTGTAACTCTGTGAGATGATTTCACAGAACACAAAGAAGTTTCTCAGAAAGCTTCTTTCTCTTTGTTATGGGAGGATATTTCCTTTGTCCCTGTAGTCTTCAAAGGGATCCGAAATATCTGTTCTCAGATTCCACAGAAATAAGGCTAGCAAAGAGATCCACGAAATACAGATGTAACTCTGTGAGTGGAAGTCACATATCACAGAGCAGTTTCTCAGAAAGCTTCTTTCCAGATTTCATCGGAGGATATTTCCTTTTTCACCATAGCCCTCTGCGGGCTTCCAAATATCACTTTGCCAATTCCACAAGAACTTTCTTAGCGAAAGGCTTCTTGAGGGGAAAGCTGTAACTCTGTGAGATGATTTCACAGAACACAAAGAAGTTTCTCAGAAAGCTTCTTTCTCTTTTTTATCGGAGGATATTTGCTTTGGCCCTATACTCTTCAAGGGGATCCGAAATATCTGTTCTCAGATTCCACAAAAATAAGGCTAGCAAAGAGATCCACGAAATACAGATGTAACTCTGTGAGTGGAAGTCATATATCACAGAGCAGTTTCTCAGAAAGCTTCTTTCCAGATTCATCGGAGGATATTTCGTTTTTCAACATAGCCCTCTATGGGCTTCCAAATATCACTTTACCAATTCCACAAGAACTGTCTTATCGAAAGGCTTCTTGAGGGGAAAGCTGTAATTCTGTGAGGTGATTTCACAGAACACAAAGAAGTTTCTCAGAAAGCATCTTTCTCTTTTTTATGAGAGGATATTTCCTTTGTCCCTATAGTCTTCAAAGGGATGCGAAATATCTGTTCTCAGATTCCGCAGAAATAAGGCTAGCAAAGAGATCCACGAAGTACAGATGTAACTCTGTGAGTGGAAGTCACATATCACAGAGCAGTTTCTCAGAAAGCTTCTTTCCAGATTTCATCGGAGGATATTTCCTTTTTCACCATAGCCCTCTATGGGCTTCCACATATCACTTTGCCAATTCCACAAGAACTGTCTTAGCGAAAGGCTTCTTGAGGGGAAAGCTGTAACTCTGTGAGATGATTTCACAGAACACAAAGATGTTTCTCAGAAAGCTTCTTTCTCTTTGTTATCGGAGGATATTTCCTTTGGCCCTATAGTCCTCAAAGGGATCCGAAATATCTGTTCTCAGATTCCACAGAAATAAGGCTAGCAAAGAGATCCACGAAATACAGATGTAACTCTGTGAGTGGAAGTCACATATCACAGAGCAGTTTCTCAGAAAGCTTCTTTCCAGATTTCATCGGAGGATATTTCCTTTTTCACCATAGTCCTCTATGAGCTTCCAAATATCACTTTGCCAATTCCACAGGAACTGTCTTAGCGAATGGCTTCTTGAGGGGAAATTTGTAACTCTGTGAGATGATTTCACAGAACACAATGAAGTTTCTCAGAAAGCTTCTTTCTCTTTGTTATCGGAGGATATTTCCTTTGGCCCTATAGTCTTCAAAGGGATCCGAAATATCTGTTATCAGATTCCACAGAAATAAGGCTAGCAAAGAGATCCACGAAATACAGATGTAACTCTGTGAGTGGAAGTCACATATCACAGAGGAGTTTCTCAGAAAGCTTCTTTCCAGATTTCATCGGTGGATATTTCCTTTTTCACCATAGCCCTCTATGGGCTTCCAAATATCAGTTTCCCAATTCCACAAGAACTGTCTTAGCGAAAGGCTTCTTGAGGGGAAAGCTGTATCTCTGTGAGATGATTTCACAGAACACAAAGAAGTTTCTCAGAAAGCTTCTTTCTCTTTGTTATGGGAGGATATTTCCTTTCTCCCTATAGTCTTCAAAGGGATCCAAAATATCTGTTCTCAGATTCCACAGAAGTAAGGCTAGCAAAGAGATCCACGAAATACAGATGTAACTCTGTGAGTGGAAGTCACATATCACAGAGCAGTTTCTCAGAAAGCTTCTTTCCAGATTTCATCAGAGGATATTTCCTTTTTCAACATAGCCCTCTATGGGCTTCCAAATATAACATTGCCAATTCCACAAGAACTGTCTTAGCGAAAGGCTTCTTGAGGTGAAAGCTGTAACTCTGTGAGATGATTTCACAGAACACAAAGAAGTTTCTCAGAAAGCTTCTTTCTCTTTGTTATCGGAGGATATTTCCTCTGGCCCTATAGTCTTCAAAGGGATCCGAAATATCTGTTCTCAGATTCCACAGATATAAGGCTATCAAAGAAATCCATGAAATACAGATGTAACTCTGTAAGTGGAAGTCACATATCACAGAGCAGTTTCTCAGAAAGCTTCTTTCCAGATTTCATCGGAGGATATTTCCTTTTTCACCATAGTCCTCTATGAGCTTCCAAATATCACTTTGCCAATTCCACAGGAACTGTCTTAGCGAATGGCTTCTTGAGGGGAAATTTGTAACTCTGTGAGATGATTTCACAGAACACAATGAAGTTTCTCAGAAAGCTTCTTTCTCTTTGTTATCGGAGGATATTTCCTTTGGCCCTATAGTCTTCAAAGGGATCCGAAATATCTGTTATCAGATTCCACAGAAATAAGGCTAGCAAAGAGATCCACGAAATACAGATGTAACTCTGTGAGTGGAAGTCACATATCACAGAGGAGTTTCTCAGAAAGCTTCTTTCCAGATTTCATCGGTGGATATTTCCTTTTTCACCATAGCCCTTTATGGGCTTCCAAATATCACTTTGCCAATTCCACAAGAACTGTCTTAGCGAAAGGCTTCTTGAGGGGAAAGCTGTAACTCTGTGAGATGATTTCACAGAACACAAAGTAGTTTCTCAGAAAGCTTCTTTCTCTTGGTTATCAGAGGATATTTCCTTTGGCCCTGTAGTCTTCAAAGGGATCCGAAATATCTGTTCTCAGATTCCACAGAAATAAGGCTAGCAAAGAAATCCACGAAATACAGATGTAACTCTGTGAGTGGAAGTCACATATCACAGAGCAGTTTCTCAGAAAGCTTCTTTCCATATTTCATCGGAGGATATTTCCTTTTTCACCATAGCCCTCTATGGGCTTCCAAATATCAGTTTCCCAATTCCACAAGAACTGTCTTAGCGAAAGGCTTCTTGAGGGGAAAGCTGTAACTCTGTGAGATGATTTCACAGAACACAAAGAAGTTTCTCAGACAGCTTCTTTCTCTTTTTTATGGGAGGATATTTCCTTTTCCCTATAGTCTTCAAAGGGATGCGAAATATCTGTTCTCAGATTCCACAGAAATAAGGCTAGCAAAGAGATCCACGAAATACAGATGTAACTCTGTGAGTGGAAGTCACATATCACAGAGCAGTTTCTCAGAAAGCTTCTTTCCAGATTTCATCGGAGGATATTTCCTTTTTCACCATAGCCCTCTATGGGCTTCCAAATATCACTTTGCCAATTCCACAAGAACTGTCTTAGCGAAAGGCATCTTGAGGGGAAAGCTGTAACTCTGTGAGATGATTTCACAGAACACAAAGAAGTTTCTCAGAAAGCTTCTTTCTCTTTGTTATGGGTGTATATTTCCTTTGTCCCTATATTCTTCAAAGGGATCCGAAATATCTGTTCTCAGATTTCACAGAAATAAGGCTGGCAAAGAGATCCACGAAATACTGATGTAACTCTGTGAGTGGAAGTCACATATCACAGAGCAGTTTCTCAGAAAGCTTCTTTCCAGATTTCATCGGAGGATATTTCATTTTATACCCTAGCCCTCTATGGGCTTCCAAATATCACTTTGCCAATTCCACAAGAACTTTCTTAGCGAAAGGCTTCTTGAGGGGAAAGCTGTAACTCTGTGAGATGATTTCACAGAACACAAAGAAGTTTCTCAGAAAGCTTCTTTCTCTTTTTTATCGGAGGATATTTCCTTTGGCCCTATACTCTTCAAGGGGATCCGAAATATCTGTTCTCAGATTCCACAAAAATAAGGCTAGCAAAGAGATCCACGAAATACAGATGTAACTCTGTGAGTGGAAGTCACATATCACAGAGCAGTTTCTCAGAAAGCTTCTTTCCAGATTCATCGGAGGATATTTCCTTTTTCACCATAGCCCTCTATGGGCTTCCAAATATCACTTAACCAATTCCATAAGAACTGTCTTATCGAAAGGCTTCTTGAGGAGAAAGCTGTAATTCTGTGAGGTGATTTCACAGAACACAAAGAAGTTTCTCAGAAAGCATCTTTCTCTTTTTTATGAGAGGATATTTCCTTTGTCCCTATAGTCTTCAAAGGGATGCGAAATATCTGTTCTCAGATTCCGCAGAAATAAGGCTAGCAAAGAGATCCACGAAGTACAGATGTAACTCTGTGAGTGGAAGTCACATATCACAGAGCAGTTTCTCAGAAAGCTTCTTTCCAGATTTCATCGGAGGATATTTCCTTTTTCACCATAGCCCTCTATGGGCTTCCAAATATCACTTTGCCAATTCCACAAGAACTGTCTTAGCGAAAGGCTTCTTGAGGGGAAAGCTGTAACTCTGTGAGATGATTTCACAGAACACAAAGATGTTTCTCAGAAAGCTTCTTTCTCTTTGTTATCGGAGGATATTTCCTTTGGCCCTATAGTCCTCAAAGGGATCCGAAATATCTGTTCTCAGATTCCACAGAAATAAGGCTAGCAAAGAGATCCACGAAATACAGATGTAACTCTGTGAGTGGAATTCACATATCACAGAGCAGTTTCTCAGAAAGCTTCTTTCCAGATTTCATCGGAGGATATTTCCTTTTTCACCATAGCCCTCTATGGGCTTCCAAATATCACTTTGCCAATTCCACAAGAACTGTCTTAGCGAAAAGCTTCTTGAGGGGAAAGCTGTAACTCTGTGAGATGATTTCACAGAACACAAAGAAGTTTCTCAGAAAGCTTCTTTCTCTTTGTTATCGGAGATTATTTCCTTTGGCCCTATAGTCTTCAAAGGGATCCGAAATATCTGTTCTCAGATTCCACAGAAAAAAGGCGAGCAAAGAGATCCACGAAATACAGATGTAACTCTGTGAGTGGAAGTCACATATAACAGAGCAGTTTCTCAGAAAGCTTCTTTCCAGATTTCTCGGAGGATATTTCCTTCTTTAACCATAGCCCTCCATGGGATTCCAACTATCACTTTGCCAATTCCACAAGAACTGTCTTAGCGAAAGGCTGCTTGAGGGGAAAGCTGTAACTCTGTGAGATGATTTCACAGAACACAAAGAAGTTTCTCAGAAAGCTTCTTTCTCTTTGTTATCGGAGGATATTTCCTTTGGCCCTATAGTCTTCAAAGGGATCGGAAATATCTGTTTTCAGATACCACAGAAATAAGGCTAGCAAAGAGATCCACGAAATACAGATGTAACTCTGTGAGTGGAAGTCACATATCACAGAGCAGTTTCTTAGAAAGCTTCTTTCCATATTTCATCGGAGGATATTTCCTTTTTCACCATAGCCCTCTACGGGCTTCCAAATATGACTTTGCCAATTCCACAAGAACTGTCTTAGCGAAAGGCTTCTTGAGGGGAAAGCTGTAACTCTGTGAGATGATTTCACAGAACACAAAGAAGTTTCTCAGAAAGCTTCTTTCTCTTTGTTATCGGAGGATATTTCCTTTGGCCCTATAGTCTCCAAAGGGATCCGAAATATCTGTTCTCAGATTCCACTGAAATAAGGCTAGCAAAGAGATCCACGAAATACAGATGTAACTCTGTGAGTGGAAGTCACATATCACAGAGCAGTTTCTCAGAAAGCTTCTTTTCAGATTCATCAGAGGATATTTCCTTTTTCACCATAGCCCTCTATGGGCTTCCAAATATCACTTTGCCAATTCCACAAGAACTGTCTTAGCGAAAGGCTTCTTGAGGGGAAAGCTGTAACTCTGTGAGATGATTTCACAGAACAAAATGAAGTTTCTCAGAAAGCTTCTTTCTCTTTGTTATCGGAGGATATTTCCTTTGGCCCTATAGTCTTCAAAGGGATCCGAAATATCTGTTCTCAGATTCCACTGAAATAAGGCTAGCAAAGAGATCCACGAAATACAGATGTAACTCTGTGAATGGAAAACACATATCACAGAGCAGTTTCTCAGAAAGCTTCTTTCCAGATTTCATCTGAGGATATTTCCTTTTTCACCATAGCCCTCTATGGGCTTCCAAATATCACTTTGCCAATTCCACAAGAACTGTCTTAGCGAAAGGCTTCTTGAGGGGAAAGATGTAACTCTGTGAGATGATTTCACAGAACACAAAGATGTTTCTCAGAAAGCTTCTTTCTCTTTGTTATCGGAGGATATTTCCTTTGGCCCTATAGTCCTCAAAAGGATCCGAAATATCTGTTCTCAGATTCCACAGAAATAAGGCTAGCAAAGAGATCCACGAAATACAGATGTAACTCTGTGAGTGGAAGTCACGTATCACAGAGCAGTTTCTCAGAAAGCTTCTTTCCAGATTTTATCGGAGGATATTACCTTTTTCACCATAGCCCTCTAAGGGCTTCCAAATATCACTTTGCCAATTCCACAAGAACTGTCTTAGTGAAAGGCTTCTTGAGGGGAAAGCTGTAACTCTGTGAGATGATTTCACAGAACACAAGGAAGTTTCTCAGAAAGCTTCTTTCTCTTTGTTATCGGAGGATATTTCCTTTGGCCCTATAGTCTTGAAAGGGATCCGAAATATCTGTTCTCATATTCCATAGAAAAAAGGCTAGCAAAGAGACCCACGAAATACAGATGTAACTCTGTGAGTGGAAGTCACATGTCACAGAGCAGTTTCTCAGAAAGCTTCTTTTCAGATTCATCGGAGGATATTTCCTTTTTCACCATAGCCCTCTATGGGCTTCCAAATGCCACTTTGCCAATTCCACAAGAACTGTCTTAGCGAAAGGCTTCTTGAGGGGAAAGCTGTAACTCTGTGAGATGATTTCACAGAACAAAATGAAGTTTCTCAGAAAGCTTCTTTCTCTTTGTTATCGGAGGATATTTCCTTTGGCCCTATAGTCTTCAAAGGAATCCGAAATATCTGTTCTCAGATTCCACAGAAATAAGGCTAGCAAATAGATCCACGAAATACAGATGTAACTCTGTGAATGGAAAACACATATCACAGAGCAGTTTCTCAGAAAGCTTCTTTCCAGATTTCATCTGAGGATATTTCCTTTTTCACCATAGCCCTCTATGGGCTTCCAAATATCACTTTGCCAATTCCACAAGAACTGTCTTAGTGAAAGGCTTCTTGAGGGGAAAGCTGTAACTCTGTGAGATGATTTCACAGAACACAAAGATGTTTCTCAGAAAGCTTCTTTCTCTTTGTTATCGGTGGATATTTCCTTTGGCCCTATAGTCCTCAAAGGGATCCGAAATATCTGTTCTCAGATTCCACAGAAATAAGGCTAGCAAAGAGATCCACGAAATACAGATGTAACTCTGTGAGTGGAAGTCACATATCACAGAGCAGTTTCTCAGAAAGCTTCTTTCCAGATTTTACCGGAGGATATTTCCTTTTTCACCATTGCCCTCTAAGGGCTTCCAAATATCACTTTGCCAATTCCACAAGAACTGTCTTAGCGAAAGGCTTCTTGAGGGGAAAGCTGTAACTCTGTGAGATGATTTCACAGAACACAATGAAGTTTCTCAGAAAGCTTCTTTCTCTTTGTTATCGGAGGATATTTCCTTTGGCCCAATAGTCTTGAAAGGGATCCGAAATATCTGTTCTCACATTCCATAGAAAAAAGGCTAGCAAAGAGATACACGAAATACAGATGTAACTCTGTGAGTGGAAGTCACATATCACAGAGCAGTTTCTCAGAAAGCTTCTTTCCAGATTTCATCGGAGGATAATTCCTTCTTTAACCATAGCCCTCTATGGGCTTCCAAATATCACTTTGCCAATTCCACAAGAACTGTCTTAGCGAAAAGCTTCTTGAGGGGAAAGCTGTAACTCTGTGAGATGATTTCACAGAACACAAAGAAGTTTCTCAGAAAGCTTCTTTCTCTTTGTTATGGGAGGATATTTCCTTTGGCCCTATAGTCTTCAAAGGGATCCTAAATATCTGTTCTCAGATTCTACAGAAATAAGGCTAGCAAAGAGATCCACGAAATACAGATGTAACTCTGTGAGTGGAAGTCACATATCACAGAGCAGTTTCTCAGAAAGCTTCTTTCCAGATTTCATCGGAGGATATTTCCTTTTTCACCATAGCCCTCTAAGGGCTTCCAAATATCAGTTTGCCAATTCCACAAGAACTGTCTTAGCGAAAGGCTTCTTGAGGGGAAAGCTGTAACTCTATGAGATGATTTCACAGAACACAATGAACTTTCACAGAAAGCTTCTTTCTCTTTGTTATCGGAGGATATTTCCTTTGGCCCTATAGTCTTCAAAGGGATCCGAAATATCTGTTCTCAGATTCGACAGAAATAAGGCTAGCAAAGAGATCCACGAAATACAGATGTAACTCTGTGAGTGGAAGTTACATAACACAGAGAAGTTTCTCAGAAAGCTTCTTTCCAGATTTCATCGGAGGATATTTCCTTTTTCATCATAGCCCTCTAAGGGCTTCCAAATATCACTTTGCCAATTCCACAAGAACTGTCTTAGCGAAAGGCTTCTTGAGGGGAAAGCTGTAACTCTGTGAGATGATTTCACAGAACACAATGAAGTTTCACAGAAAGCTTCTTTCTCTTTGTTATCGGAGGAAATTTCCTTTGGCCCTATAGTCTTCAAAGGGATCCGAAATATCTGTTCTCAGATTCCACAGAAATAAGGCTAGCAAAGAAATCCACGAAATACAGTTGTAGCTCTGTGAGTGGAAGTCACATATCACAGAGCAGTTTCTCAGAAAGCTTCTTTCCAGATTTCATCGGAGGATATTTCCTTTTTCACCATAGCCCTCTATGGGCTTCCAAATGTCACTTTGCCAATTCCACAAGAACTGTCTTAGCGAAAGGCTTCTTGAGGGGAAAGCTGTAACTCTGTGAGATGATTTCACAAAACACAAAGAAGTTTCTCAGAAAGTTTCTTTCTCTTTGTTATGGGAGGATATTTCCTTTGGCCCTATAATCTTCAAAGGGATCCGAAATATCTGTTCTCAGATTATACAGAAATAAGGCAGGCAAAGAGATCCACGAAATACAGGTGTAACTCTGTGAGTGGAAGTCACATATCACAGAGCAGTTTCTCAGAAAGCTTCTTTCCAGATTTCAACAGTGGATATTTCCTTTTTCACCATAGCCCTCTATGGGCTTCCAAATATCAGTTTGCCAATTCCACAAGAACTGTCTTAGCGAAAGGCTTCTTGAGTGGAAAGCTGTAACTCTGTGAGATGATTTCACAGAACACAAAGAAGTTTCTCAGAAAGCTTCTTTCTCTTTTTTATGGGTGGATATTTCCTTTGTCCCTATAGCCTTCAAAGGGATGCGAAATATCTGTTCTCAGATTCCACAGAAATAAGGCTAGCCAAGAGATCCACGAAATACAGATGTAACTCTGTGAGTGGAAGTCACATATCACAGAGCAGTTTCTCAGAAAGCTTCTTTCCAGATTTCATCGGAGGATATTTCCTTTTACACCATAGCCCTCTATGGGCTTCCAAATATCACTTTGCCAATTCCACAAGAACTGTCTTAGCGAAAGGCTTCTTGAGGGGAAAGCTGTAACTCTGTGAGATGATTTCACAGAACACAAAGAAGTTTCTCAGAAAGATTCTTTCTCTTTGTTATGAGAGGATATTTCCTTTGGCCCTATAGTCTTCAAAGGGATCCGAAATATCTGTTTTCAGATACCACAGAAATAAGGCTAACAAAGAGATCCACGAAATACAGATGTAACTCTGTGAGTGGAAGTCACATATCACAGAGCAGTTTCTTAGAAAGCTTCTTTCCATATTTCATCGGAGGATATTTCCTTTTTCACCATAGCCCTCTACGGGCTTCCAAATATGACTTTGCCAATTCCACAAGAACTGTCTTAGCGAAAGGCTTCTTGAGGGGAAAGCTGTAACTCTGTGAGATGATTTCACAGAACACAAAGAAGTTTCTCAGAAAGCTTCTTTCTCTTTGTTATCGGAGGATATTTCCTTTGGCCCTATAGTCTCCAAAGGGATCCGAAATATCTGTTCTCAGATTCCACTGAAATAAGGCTAGCAAAGAGATCCACGAAATACAGATGTAACTCTGTGAGTGGAAGTCACATATCACAGAGCAGTTTCTCAGAAAGCTTCTTTTCAGATTCATCGGAGGATATTTCCTTTTTCACCATAGCCCTCTATGGGCTTCCAAATATCACTTTGCCAATTCCACAAGAACTGTCTTAGCGAAAGGCTTCTTGAGGGGAAAGCTGTAACTCTGTGAGATGATTTCACAGAACAAAATGAAGTTTCTCAGAAAGCTTCTTTCTCTTTGTTATCGGAGGATATTTCCTTTGGCCCTATAGTCTTCAAAGGGATCCGAAATATCTGTTCTCAGATTCCACTGAAATAAGGCTAGCAAAGAGATCCACGAAATACAGATGTAACTCTGTGAATGGAAAACACATATCACAGAGCAGTTTCTCAGAAAGCTTCTTTCCAGATTTCATCTGAGGATATTTCCTTTTTCACCATAGCCCTCTATGGGCTTCCAAATATCACTTTGCCAATTCCACAAGAACTGTCTTAGCGAAAGGCTTCTTGAGGGGAAAGATGTAACTCTGTGAGATGATTTCACAGAACACAAAGATGTTTCTCAGAAAGCTTCTTTCTCTTTGTTATCGGAGGATATTTCCTTTGGCCCTATAGTCCTCAAAAGGATCCGAAATATCTGTTCTCAGATTCCACAGAAATAAGGCTAGCAAAGAGATCCACGAAATACAGATGTAACTCTGTGAGTGGAAGTCACATATCACAGAGCAGTTTCTCAGAAAGCTTCTTTCCAGATTTTATCGGAGGATATTACCTTTTTCACCATAGCCCTCTAAGGGCTTCCAAATATCACTTTGCCAATTCCACAAGAACTGTCTTAGTGAAAGGCTTCTTGAGGGGAAAGCTGTAACTCTGTGAGATGATTTCACAGAACACAAGGAAGTTTCTCAGAAAGCTTCTTTCTCTTTGTTATCGGAGGATATTTCCTTTGGCCCTATAGTCTTGAAAGGGATCCGAAATATCTGTTCTCATATTCCATAGAAAAAAGGCTAGCAAAGAGACCCACGAAATACAGATGTAACTCTGTGAGTGGAAGTCACATGTCACAGAGCAGTTTCTCAGAAAGCTTCTTTTCAGATTCATCGGAGGATATTTCCTTTTTCACCATAGCCCTCTATGGGCTTCCAAATATCACTTTGCCAATTCCACAAGAACTGTCTTAGCGAAAGGCTTCTTGAGGGGAAAGCTGTAACTCTGTGAGATGATTTCACAGAACAAAATGAAGTTTCTCAGAAAGCTTCTTTCTCTTTGTTATCGGAGGATATTTCCTTTGGCCCTATAGTCTTCAAAGGGATCCGAAATATCTGTTCTCAGATTCCACAGAAATAAGGCTAGCAAATAGATCCACGAAATACAGATGTAACTCTGTGAATGGAAAACACATATCACAGAGCAGTTTCTCAGAAAGCTTCTTTCCAGATTTCATCTGAGGATATTTCCTTTTTCACCATAGCCCTCTATGGGCTTCCAAATATCACTTTGCCAATTCCACAAGAACTGTCTTAGTGAAAGGCTTCTTGAGGGGAAAGCTGTAACTCTGTGAGATGATTTCACAGAACACAAAGATGTTTCTCAGAAAGCTTCTTTCTCTTTGTTATCGGTGGATATTTCCTTTGGCCCTATAGTCCTCAAAGGGATCCGAAATATCTGTTCTCAGATTCCACAGAAATAGGCTAGCAAAGAGATCCATGAAATACAGATGTAACTCTGTGAGTGGAAGTCACATATCACAGAGCAGTTTCTCAGAAAGCTTCTTTCCAGATTTTACCGAAGGATATTTCCTTTTTCACCATTGCCCCCTAAGGGCTTCCAAATATCACTTTGCCAATTCCACAAGAACTGTCTTAGCGAAAGGCTTCTTGAGGGGAAAGCTGTAACTCTGTGAGATGATTTCACAGAACACAATGAAGTTTCTCAGAAAGCTTCTTTCTCTTTGTTATCGGAGGATATTTCCTTTGGCCCAATAGTCTTGAAAGGGATCCGAAATATCTGTTCTCACATTCCATAGAAAAAAGGCTAGCAAAGAGATACACGAAATACAGATGTAACTCTGTGAGTGGAAGTCACATATCACAGAGCAGTTTCTCAGAAAGCTTCTTTCCAGATTTCATCGGAGGATAATTCCTTCTTTAACCATAGCCCTCTATGGGCTTCCAAATATCACTTTGCCAATTCCACAAGAACTGTCTTAGCGAAAAGCTTCTTGAGGGGAAAGCTGTAACTCTGTGAGATGATTTCACAGAACACAAAGAAGTTTCTCAGAAAGCTTCTTTCTCTTTGTTATGGGAGGATATTTCCTTTGGCCCTATAGTCTTCAAAGGGATCCTAAATATCTGTTCTCAGATTCTACAGAAATAAGGTAGCAAAGAGATCCACGAAATACAGATGTAACTCTGTGAGTGGAAGTCACATATCACAGAGCAGTTTCTCAGAAAGTTCTTTCCAGATTTCATCGGAGGATATTTCCTTTTTCACCATAGCCCTCTAAGGGCTTCCAAATATCAGTTTGCCAATTCCACAAGAACTGTCTTAGCGAAAGGCTTCTTGAGGGGAAAGCTGTAACTCTATGAGATGATTTCACAGAACACAATGAACTTTCACAGAAAGCTTCTTTCTCTTTGTTATCGGAGGATATTTCCTTTGGCCCTATAGTCTTCAAAGGGATCCGAAATATCTGTTCTCAGATTCGACAGAAATAAGGCTAGCAAAGAGATCCACGAAATACAGATGTAACTCTGTGAGTGGAAGTTACATAACACAGAGAAGTTTCTCAGAAAGCTTCTTTCCAGATTTCATCGGAGGATATTTCCTTTTTCATCATAGCCCTCTAAGGGCTTCCAAATATCACTTTGCCAATTCCACAAGAACTGTCTTAGCGAAAGGCTTCTTGAGGGGAAAGCTGTAACTCTGTGAGATGATTTCACAGAACACAATGAAGTTTCACAGAAAGCTTCTTTCTCTTTGTTATCGGAGGAAATTTCCTTTGGCCCTATAGTCTTCAAAGGGATCCGAAATATCTGTTCTCAGATTCCACAGAAATAAGGCTAGCAAAGAAATCCACGAAATACAGTTGTAGCTCTGTGAGTGGAAGTCACATATCACAGAGCAGTTTCTCAGAAAGCTTCTTTCCAGATTTCATCGGAGGATATTTCCTTTTTCACCATAGCCCTCTATGGGCTTCCAAATGTCACTTTGCCAATTCCACAAGAACTGTCTTAGCGAAAGGCTTCTTGAGGGGAAAGCTGTAACACTGTGAGATGATTTCACAGAACACAAAGAAGTTTCTCAGAAAGTTTCTTTCTCTTTGTTATGGGAGGATATTTCCTTTGGCCCTATAATCTTCAAAGGGTTTCGAAATATCTGTTCTCAGATTATACAGAAATAAGGCAGGCAAAGTGATCCACGAAATACAGGTGTAACTCTGTGAGTGGAAGTCACATATCACAGAGCAGTTTCTCAGAAACCTTCTTTCCAGATTTCAACAGTGGATATTTCCTTTTTCACCATAGCCCTCTATGGGCTTCCAAATATCAGTTTGCCAATTCCACAAGAACTGTCTTAGCGAAAGGCTTCTTGAGTGGAAAGCTGTAACTCTGTGAGATGATTTCACAGAACACAAAGAAGTTTCTCAGAAAGCTTCTTTCTCTTTTTTATGGGTGGATATTTCCTTTGTCCCTATAGCCTTCAAAGGGATGCGAAATATCTGTTCTCAGATTCCACAGAAATAAGGCTAGCCAAGAGATCCACGAAATACAGATGTAACTCTGTGAGTGGAAGTCACATATCACAGAGCATTTCTCAGAAAGCTTCTTTCCAGATTTCATCGGATGATATTTCCTTTTTCACCATATCCCTCTAGAGGCTTCCAAATATCACTTTGCCAATTCCACAACTGTCTTAGCGAAAGGCTTCCTGAGGGGAAAGCTTTAACTCTGTGAGATGATTTCACAGAACATAAAGAAGTTTGTCAGAAAGATTCGTTCTCTTTGTTATCGGAGGATATTTCCATTGGCCCTATAGTCTTCAAAGGGATCCGAAATATCTGTTCTCAGATTCCACAGAAAAAAGGCTAGCAAAGAAATCCACGAAATACAGATGTAACTCTGTGAGTGGAAGTCACATATCACAGAGCATTTCTCAGAAAGCTTCTTTCCAGATTTCATCGGAGGATAATTCCTTTTTCACCATAGCCCTCTATGGGCTTCCGAATATCACTTTGCCAATTCCACAAGAACTGTCTTAGCGAAAGGCTTCTTGAGGGGAAAGCTGTAACTCTGTGAGATGATTTCACAGAACACAAAGAAGTTTCTCAGAAAGATTCTTTCTCTTTGTTATGAGAGGATATTTCCTTTGGCCCTATAGTCTTCAAAGGGATCCGAAATATCAGTTCTCAGATTCCACATAAAAAAGGCAAGCAAAGAGATCCACGAAATATAGATGTAACTCTGTTAGTGGAAGTCACATATCACAGAGCAGTTTCTCAGAAAGCTTCTTTCCAGATTTCATCAGAGGATATTTCGTTTTTCACCATAGCCCTCTATGGGCTTCCAAATATCACTTTGCCAATTCCACAAGAACTGTCTTAGCGAAAGGCTTCTTGAAGGGAAAGCTGTAACTCTGTGAGATGATTTCACAGAACACAATGAAGTTTCTCAGAAAGCTTCTTTCTCTTTGTTATCGGAGGATATTTCCTTTGGCCCTATAGTCTTCAAAGGGATCCGAAATATCTGTTCTCAGGTTCCACAGAAATAAGGCTAGCAAAGAGATCCACGAAATACAGATGTTAACTCTGTCAGTGGAAGTCACATATCACAGAGCAGTTTCTCAGAAAGCTTCTTTCCAGATTTCATCGGAGCATATTTCCTTTTTCACCATAGCCCTCTATGGGCTTCCAAATATCACTTTGCCAATTCCACAAGAACTGTCTTAGCGAAAGGCTTCTTGAGGGGAAAGCTGTAACTCTGTGAGATGATTTCACAGAACACAAAGAAGTTTCGCAGAAAGCTTCTTTCTCTTTGTTATGAGAGGATATTTCCTTTGGCCATATAGTCTTCAAAGGGATCCGAAATATCTGTTCTCAGATTCCACAGGAATAAGGCTTACAAAGAGATCCACGAAATACAGATGTAACTCTGTGAGTGAAAGTCACATATCACAGAGCTGTTTCTCAGAAAGCTTCTTTCCAGATTTCATCGGAGGATATTTCCTTTTTCATCATAGCCCTCTATGGGCTTCCAAATATCAGTTTGCCAATTCCACAAGAACTGTCTTAGCGAAAGGCTTCTTGAGGGGAAAGCTGTAACTCTGTGAGATGATTTCACAGAACACAATGAAGTTTCTCAGAAAGCTTCTTTCTCTTTGTTATCGGAGAACATTTCCTTTGGCCCTATAGTCTTCAAAGGGATCCGAAATATCTGTTCTCAGATTCCACAGAAATAATGCTAGCAAAGAGATCCCCGAAATACAGACGTAACTCTGTGAGTGGAAGTCACATATCACAGAGCAGTTTCTCAGAAAGCTTCTTTCCGGATTTCATCGGAGGATATTTCCTTTTTCACCATAGCCCACTAGGGGCTTCCAAATATCACTTTGCCAATTCCACAACTATCTTAGCGAAAGGCTTATTGAGGGGAAAGCTTTAACTCTGTTAGATGATTTCACAGAATATAAAGAAGTTTGTCAGAAAGCTTCTTTCTCTTTGTTATAGGAGGATATTTCCTTTGGCCCTATAGTCTTCAAAGGGAACCGAAATATCTGTTCTCAGATTCCACAGAAAAAAGGCTAGCAAAGAGATCCACGAAATACAGATGTAACTCTGCGAGTGGAAGTCACATATCACAGAGCAGTTTCTCAGAAAGCTTCTTTCCAGATTTCATCGGAGGATATTTCCTTTTTCACCATAGCCCTCTAAGGGCTTCCAAATATCAGTTTGCCAATTCCACAAGAACTGTCTTAGCGAAAGGCTTCTTGAGGGGAAAGCTGTAACTCTGTGAGATGATTTCACAGAACACAATGAAGTTTCACAGAAAGCTTCTTTCTCTTTGTTATCGGAGGATATTTCCTTTGGCCCTATAGTCTTCAAAGGGATCCGAAATATCTGTTCTCAGATTCCACAGAAATAAGGCTAGCAAAGAGATCCACGAAATGCAGATGTAACTCTGTGAGTGGAAGTTACATAACACAGAGAAGTTTCTCAGAAAGCTTCTTTCCAGATTTCATCGGAGGATATTTCCTTTTTCATCATAGACCTCTAAGGGCTTCCAAATATCACTTTGCCAATTCCACAAGAACTGTCTTAGCGAAAGGCTTCTTTAGGGGAAAGCTGTAACTCTGTGAGATGATTTCACAGAACACAAGGAAGTTTCTCAGAAAGCTTCTTTCTCTTTGTTATCGGAGGATATTTCCTTTGGCCCTATAATCTTCAAAGGTATCCGAAATATCTGTTCTCAGATTCCACAGAAATAAGGCTAGCAAAGAGATCCACGAAATACAGATGAAACTCTGTGAGTAGAAGTCACATATCACAGAGCAGTTTCTCAGAAAGCTTCTTTCCAGATTTCATCGGAGGATATTTCCTTTTTCACCATAGCCCTCTAAGGGATTCCAAATATCACTTTGCCAATTCCACAAGAACTGTCTTAGCGAAAGGCTTCTTGAGGGGAAAGCTGTAACTCTGTGAGATGATTTCACAGAACACAATGAAGTTTCTCAGAAAGCTTCTTTCTCTTTGTTATCGGAGGATATTTCCTTTGGCCCTATAGTCTTCAAAGGGATCCGAAATATCTGTTCTCACATTCCATAGAAAAAAGGCTAGCAAAGAGATACACGAAATACAGATGTAACTCTGTGAGTGGAAGTCACATATCACAGAGCAGTTTCTCAGAAAGCTTCTTTCCAGATTTCATCGGAGGATATTTCCTTCTTTAACCATAGCCCTCTATGGGCTTCCAAATATCACTTTGCCAATTCCAAAAGAACTGTCTTAGCGAAAAGCTTCTTGAGGGGAAAGCTGTAACTCTGTGAGATGATTTCACAGAACACAAAGAAGTTTCTCAGAAAACTTCTTTCTCTTTGTTATGGGAGGATATTTCCTTTGGCCCTATAGTCTTCAAAGGGATCCTAAATATCTGTTCTCAGATTCTACAGAAATAAGGCTAGCAAAGAGATCCACGAAATACAGATGTAACTCTGTGAGTGGAAGTCACATATCACAGAGCAGTTTCTCAGAAAGCTTCTTTCCAGATTTCATCGGAGGATATTTCCTTTTTCACCATAGCCCTCTAAGGGCTTCCAAATATCAGTTTGCCAATTCCACAAGAACTGTCTTAGCGAAAGGCTTCTTGAGGGGAAAGCTGTAACTCTATGAGATGATTTCACAGAACACAATGAACTTTCACAGAAAGCTTCTTTCTCTTTGTTATCGGAGGATATTTCCTTTGGCCCTATAGTCTTCAAAGGGATCCGAAATATCTGTTCTCAGATTCGACAGAAATAAGGCTAGCAAAGAGATCCACGAAATACAGATGTAACTCTGTGAGTGGAAGTTACATAACACAGAGAAGTTTCTCAGAAAGCTTCTTTCCAGATTTCATCGGAGGATATTTCCTTTTTCACCATAGCCCTCTATGGGCTTCCAAATGTCACTTTGCCAATTCCACAAGAACTGTCTTAGCGAAAGGCTTCTTGAGGGGAAAGCTGTAACTCTGTGAGATGATTTCACAGAACACAAAGAAGTTTCTCAGAAAGTTTCTTTCTCTTTGTTATGGGAGGATATTTCCTTTGGCCCTATAATCTTCAAAGGGATCCGAAATATCTGTTCTCAGATTATACAGAAATAAGGCAGGCAAAGAGATCCACGAAATACAGATGTAACTCTGTGAGTGGAAGTCACATATCACAGAGCAGTTTCTCAGAAAGCTTCTTTCCAGATTTCAACAGTGGATATTTCCTTTTTCACCATAGCCCTCTATGGGCTTCCAAATATCACTTTGCCAATTCCACAAGAACTGTCTTAGCGAAAGGCTTCTTGAGTGGAAAGCTGTAACTCTGTGAGATGATTTCACAGAACACAAAGAAGTTTCTCAGAAAGCTTCTTTCTCTTTTTTATGGGTGGATATTTCCTTTGTCCCTATAGCCTTCAAAGGGATGCGAAATATCTGTTCTCAGATTCCACAGAAATAAGGCTAGCCAAGAGATCCACGAAATACAGATGTAACTCTGTGAGTGGAAGTCACATATCACAGAGCAGTTTCTCAGAAAGCTTCTTTCCAGATTTCATCGGAGGATATTTCCTTTTACACCATAGCCCTCTATGGGCTTCCAAATATCACTTTGCCAATTCCACAAGAACTGTCTTAGCGAAAGGCTTCTTGAGGGGAAAGCTGTAATTCTGTGAGATGATTTCACAGAACACAAAGAAGTTTCTCAGAAAGATTCTTTCTCTTTGTTATGAGAGGATATTTCCTTTGGCCCTATAGTCTTCAAAGGGATCCGAAATATCTGTTCTCAGATTCCACATAAATAAGGCAAGCAAAGAGATCCACGAAATACAGATATAACTCTGTTAGTGGAAGTCACATATCACAGAGCAGTTTCTCAGAAAGCTTCTTTCCAGATTTCATCGGAGGATATTTAGTTTTTCACCATAGCCCTCTATGGGCTTCCAAATATCACTTTGCCAATTCCACAAGAACTGTCTTAGCGAAAGGCTTCTTGAGGGGAAAGCTGTAACTCTGTGAGATGATTTCACAGAACACAATAAAGTTTCTCAGAAAGATTCTTTCTCTTTGTTATCGGAGGATATTTCCTTTGGCCCTATAGTCTTCGAAGGGATCCGAAATATCTGTTCTCAGATTCCACAGAAATAAGGCTATCAAAGATATCCACAAAATACAGAAGTAACTCTCTGAGTGGAAGTCACATATCACAGAGCAGTTTCTCAGAAAGCTTCTTTCCAGATTTCATCGGAGGATATTTCCTTTTTCACCATAGCCCTCTAGAGGCTTCCAAATATCACTTTGCCAATTCCACAACTGTCTTAGCGAAAGGCTTCCTGAGGGGAAAGCTTTAACTCGGTGAGATGATTTCACAGAACATAAAGAAGTTTGTCAGAAAGATTCTTTCTCTTTGTTATCGGAGGATATTTCCATTGGCCCTATAGTCTTCAAAGGGATCCGAAATATCTGTTCTCAGATTCCACAGAAAAAAGGCTAGCAAAGAAATCCACGAAATACAGATGTAACTCTGTGAGTGGAAGTCACATATCACAGAGCATTTCTCAGAAAGCTTCTTTCCAGATTTCAACGGAGGATAATTCCTTTTTCACCATAGCCCTCTATGGGCTTCCGAATATCACTTTGCCAATTCCACAAGAACTGTCTTAGCGAAAGGCTTCTTGAGGGGAAAGCTGTAACTCTGTGAGATGATTTCACAGAACACAAAGAAGTTTCTCAGAAAGATTCTTTCTCTTTGTTATGAGAGGATATTTCCTTTGGCCCTATAGTCTTCAAAGGGATCCGAAATATCTGTTCTCAGATTCCACATAAAAAAGGCAAGCAAAGAGATCCACGAAATATAGATGTAACTCTGTTAGTGGAAGTCACATATCACAGAGCAGTTTCTCAGAAAGCTTCTTTCCAGATTTCATCAGAGGATATTTCGTTTTTCACCATAGCCCTCTATGGGCTTCCAAATATCACTTTGCCAATTCCACAAGAACTGTCTTAGCGAAAGGCTTCTTGAAGGGAAAGCTGTAACTCTGTGAGATGATTTCACAGAACACAATGAAGTTTCTCAGAAAGCTTCTTTCTCTTTGTTATCGGAGGATATTTCCTTTGGCCCTGTAGTCTTCAAAGGGATCCGAAATATCTGTTCTCAGGTTCCACAGAAATAAGGCTAGCAAAGAGATCCACGAAATACAGATGTTAACTCTGTCAGTGGAAGTCACATATCACAGAGCAGTTTCTCAGAAAGCTTCTTTCCAGATTTCATCGGAGGATATTTCCTTTTTCACCATAGCCCTCTATGGGCTTCCAAATATCACTTTGCCAATTCCACAAGAACTGTGTTAGCGAAAGGCTTCTTGAGGGGAAAGCTGTAACTCTGTGAGATGATTTCACAGAACACAAAGAAGTTTCGCAGAAAGCTTCTTTCTCTTTGTTATGAGAGGATATTTCCTTTGGCCATTTGGTCTTCAAAGGGATCCGAAATATCTGTTCTCAGATTCCACAGGAATAAGGCTTACAAAGAGATCCACGAAATACAGATGTAACTCTGTGAGTGAAAGTCACATATCACAGAGCTGTTTCTCAGAAAGCTTCTTTCCAGATTTCATCGGAGGATATTTCCTTTTTCACCATAGCCCTCTATGGGCTTCCAAATATCACTTTGCCAATTCCACAAGAACTGTCTTAGCGAAAGGCTTCTTGAGGGGAAAGCTGTAACTCTGTGAGATGATTTCACAGAACACAATGAAGTTTCTCAGAAAGCTTCTTTCTCTTTGTTATCGGAGAACATTTCCTTTGGCCCTATAGTCTTCAAAGGGATCCGAAATATCTGTTCTCAGATTCCACAGAAATAATGCTAGCAAAGAGATCCCCGAAATACAGACGTAACTCTGTGAGTGGAAGTCACATATCACAGAGCAGTTTCTCAGAAAGCTTCTTTCCGGATTTCATCGGAGGATATTTCCTTTTTCACCATAGCCCTCTAGGGGCTTCCAAATATCACTTTGCCAATTCCACAACTATCTTAGCGAAAGGCTTATTGAGGGGAAAGCTTTAACTCTGTTAGATGATTTCACAGAACATAAAGAAGTTTGTCAGAAAGCTTCTTTCTCTTTGTTATAGGAGGATATTTCCTTTGGCCCTATAGTCTTCAAAGGGAACCGAAATATCTGTTCTCAGATTCCACAGAAAAAAGGCTAGCAAAGAGATCCACGAAATACAGATGTAACTCTGTGAGTGGAAGTCACATATCACAGAGCAGTTTCTCAGAAAGCTTCTTTCCAGATTTCATCGGTGGATATTTCCTTTTTCACCATAGCCCTCTAAGGGCTTCCAAATATCAGTTTGCCAATTCCACAAGAACTGTCTTAGCGAAAGGCTTCTTGAGGGGAAAGCTGTAACTCTGTGAGATGATTTCACAGAACACAATGAAGTTTCACAGAAAGCTTCTTTCTCTTTGTTATCGGAGGATATTTCCTTTGGCCCTATAGTCTTCAAAGGGATCCGAAATATCTGTTCTCAGATTCCACAGAAATAAGGCTAGCAAAGAGATCCACGAAATGCAGATGTAACTCTGTGAGTGGAAGTTACATAACACAGAGAAGTTTCTCAGAAAGCTTCTTTCCAGATTTCATCGGAGGATATTTCCTTTTTCATCATAGCCCTCTAAGGGCTTCCAAATATCACTTTGCCAATTCCACAAGAACTGTCTTAGCGAAAGGCTTCTTTAGGGGAAAGCTGTAACTCTGTGAGATGATTTCACAGAACACAAGGAAGTTTCTCAGAAAGCTTCTTTCTCTTTGTTATCGGAGGAAATTTCCTTTGGCCCTATAGTCTTCAAAGGGATCCGAAATATCTGTTCTCAGATTCCACAGAAATAAGGCTAGCAAAGAGATCCACGAAATACAGATGTAACTCTGTGAGTGGAAGTCACATATCACAGAGCAGTTTCTCAGAAAGCTTCTTTCCAGATTTCATCGGAGGATATTTCCTTATTCACCGTAGACCTTTATGGGCTTCCAAATATCACTTTGCCAATTCCAAAAGAACTGTCTTAGCGAAAGGCTTCTTGAGGGGAAAGCTGTAACTCTGTGAGATGATTTCACAGAACACAATGAAGTTTCTCAGAAAGCTTCTTTCTCTTTGTTATCGGAGGATATTTCCTTTGGCCCTATAATCTTGAAAGGTATCCGAAATATCTGTTCTCAGATTCCACAGAAATAAGGCTAGCAAAGAGATCCACGAAATACAGATGAAACTCTGTGAGTAGAAGTCACATATCACAGAGCTGTTTCTCAGAAAGCTTCTTACCAGATTTCATCGGAGGATATTTCCTTTTTCACCATAGCCCTCTAAGGGATTCCAAATATCACTTTGCCAATTCCACAAGAACTGTCTTAGCGAAAGGCATCTTGAGGGGAAAGCTGTAACTCTGTGAGATGATTTCACAGAACACAAAGAAGTTTCTCAGAAAGCTTCTTTCTCTTTGTTATGGGTGTATATTTCCTTTCTCCCTATATTCTTCAAAGGGATCCGAAATATCTGTTCTCAGATTCCACAGAAATAAGGCTAGCAAAGAGATCCACGAAATACTGATGTAACTCTGTGAGTGGAAGTCACATATCACAGAGCAGTTTCTCAGAAAGCTTCTTTCCAGATTTCATCGGAGGATATTTCATTTTATGCCCTAGCCCTCTATGGGCTTCCAAATATCACTTTGCCAATTCCACAAGAACTGTCTTAGCGAAAGGCTTCTTGAGGGGAAAGCTGTAAGTCTGTGAGATGATTTCACAGAACACAAAGAAGTTTCTCAGAAAGCTTCTTTCTCTTTGTTATCGGAGATTATTTCCTTTGGTCACATAGTCTTCAGAGGGATCCGAAATATCTGTTCTCAGATTCCACAGAAAAAAGGCTAGCAAAGAGATCCACGAAATACAGATGTAACTCTGTGAGTGGAAGTCACATATCACAGAGCAGTTTCTCAGAAAGCTTCTTTCCAGATTTCATTGGAGGATATTTCCTTCTTTAACCATAGCCCTCTTTGGGCTTCCAAATATCACTTTGCCAATTCCACAAGAACTGTCTTAGCGAAAGGCTTCTTGAGGGGAAAGCTGTAACTCTGTGAGATGATTTCACAGAACACAAAGAAGTTTCTCAGAAAGCTTCTTTCTCTTTGTTATGGGAGGATATTTCCTTTGTCCCTGTAGTCTTCAAAGGGATCCGAAATATCTGTTCTCAGATTCCACAGAAATAAGGCTAGCAAAGAGATCCACGAAATACAGATGTAACTCTGTGAGTGGAAGTCACATATCACAGAGCAGTTTCTCAGAAAGCTTCTTTCCAGATTTCTCGGAGGATATTTCCTTCTTTAACCATAGCCCTCCATGGGCTTCCAACTATCACTTTGCCAATTCCACAAGAACTGTCTTAGCGAAAGGCTTCTTGAGGGGAAAGCTGTAACTCTGTGAGATGATTTCACAGAACACAAAGAAGTTTCTCAGAAAGCTTCTTTCTCTTTGTTATGGGAGGATATTTCCTTTGTCCCTGTAGTCTTCAAAGGGATCCGAAATATCTGTTCTCAGATTCCACAGAAATAAGGCTAGCAAAGAGATCCACGAAATACAGATGTAACTCTGTGAGTGGAAGTCACATATCACAGAGCAGTTTCTCAGAAAGCTTCTTTCCAGATTTCATCGGAGGATATTTCCTTTTTCACCATAGCCCTCTGCGGGCTTCCAAATATCACTTTGCCAATTCCACAAGAACTTTCTTAGCGAAAGGCTTCTTGAGGGGAAAGCTGTAACTCTGTGAGATGATTTCACAGAACACAAAGAAGTTTCTCAGAAAGCTTCTTTCTCTTTTTTATCGGAGGATATTTGCTTTGGCCCTATACTCTTCAAGGGGATCCGAAATATCTGTTCTCAGATTCCACAAAAATAAGGCTAGCAAAGAGATCCACGAAATACAGATGTAACTCTGTGAGTGGAAGTCATATATCACAGAGCAGTTTCTCAGAAAGCTTCTTTCCAGATTCATCGGAGGATATTTCGTTTTTCAACATAGCCCTCTATGGGCTTCCAAATATCACTTTACCAATTCCACAAGAACTGTCTTATCGAAAGGCTTCTTGAGGGGAAAGCTGTAATTCTGTGAGGTGATTTCACAGAACACAAAGAAGTTTCTCAGAAAGCATCTTTCTCTTTTTTATGAGAGGATATTTCCTTTGTCCCTATAGTCTTCAAAGGGATGCGAAATATCTGTTCTCAGATTCCGCAGAAATAAGGCTAGCAAAGAGATCCACGAAGTACAGATGTAACTCTGTGAGTGGAAGTCACATATCACAGAGCAGTTTCTCAGAAAGCTTCTTTCCAGATTTCATCGGAGGATATTTCCTTTTTCACCATAGCCCTCTATGGGCTTCCACATATCACTTTGCCAATTCCACAAGAACTGTCTTAGCGAAAGGCTTCTTGAGGGGAAAGCTGTAACTCTGTGAGATGATTTCACAGAACACAAAGATGTTTCTCAGAAAGCTTCTTTCTCTTTGTTATCGGAGGATATTTCCTTTGGCCCTATAGTCCTCAAAGGGATCCGAAATATCTGTTCTCAGATTCCACAGAAATAAGGCTAGCAAAGAGATCCACGAAATACAGATGTAACTCTGTGAGTGGAAGTCACATATCACAGAGCAGTTTCTCAGAAAGCTTCTTTCCAGATTTCATCGGAGGATATTTCCTTTTTCACCATAGCCCTCTATGGGCTTCCAAATATCACTTTGCCAATTCCACAAGAACTGTCTTAGCGAAAAGCTTCTTGAGGGGAAAGCTGTAACTCTGTGAGATGATTTCACAGAACACAAAGAAGTTTCTCAGAAAGCTTCTTTCTCTTTGTTATCGGAGATTATTTCCTTTGGCCCTATAGTCTTCAAAGGGATCCGAAATATCTGTTCTGAGATTCCACAGAAAAAAGGCGAGCAAAGAGATCCACGAAATACAGATGTAACTCTGTGAGTGGAAGTCACATATCACAGAGGAGTTTCTCAGAAAGCTTCTTTCCAGATTTCTCGGAGGATATTTCCTTCTTTAACCATAGCCCTCCATGGGCTTCCAACTATCACTTTGCCAATTCCACAAGAACTGTCTTAGCGAAAGGCTTCTTGAGGGGAAAGCTGTAACTCTGTGAGATGATTTCACAGAACACAATGAAGTTTCTCAGAAAGCTTCTTTCTCTTTGTTATCGGAGATTATTTCCTTTGGCCCTATAGTCTTCAAAGGGATCCGAAATATCTGTTCTCAGATTCCACAGAAAAAAGGCGAGCAAAGAGATCCACGAAATACAGATGTAACTCTGTGAGTGGAAGTCACATATCACAGAGCAGTTTCTCAGAAAGCTTCTTTCCATATTTCATCGGAGGATATTTCCTTTTTCACCATAGCCCTCTATGGGCTTCCAAATATGACTTTGCCAATTCCACAAGAACTGTCTTAGCGAAAGGCTTCTTGAGGGGAAAGCTGTAACTCTGTGAGATGATTTCACAGAACACAAAGAAGTTTCTCAGAAAGCTTCTTTCTCTTTGTTATCGGAGGATATTTCCTTTGGCCCTATAGTCTCCAAAGGGATCCGAAATATCTGTTCTCAGATTCCACAGAAAAAAGGCGAGCAAAGAGATCCACGAAATACAGATGTAACTCTGTGAGTGGAAGTCACATATCACAGAGCAGTTTCTCAGAAAGCTTCTTTCCAGATTTCTCGGAGGATATTTCCTTCTTTAACCATAGCCCTCCATGGGCTTCCAACTATCACTTTGCCAATTCCACAAGAACTGTCTTAGCGAAAGGCTTCTTGAGGGGAAAGCTGTAACTCTGTGAGATGATTTCACAGAACACAAAGAAGTTTCTCAGAAAGCTTCTTTCTCTTTGTTATCGGAGATTATTTCCTTTGGCCCTATAGTCTTCAAAGGGATCCGAAATATCTGTTCTCAGATTCCACAGAAAAAAGGCGAACAAAGAGATCCACGAAATACAGATGTAACTCTGTGAGTGGAAGTCACATATCACAGAGCAGTTTCTCAGAAAGCTTCTTTCCATATTTCATCGGAGGATATTTCCTTTTTCACCATAGCCCTCTATGGGCTTCCAAATATGACTTTGCCAATTCCACAAGAACTGTCTTAGCGAAAGGCTTCTTGAGGGGAAAGCTGTAACTCTGTGAGATGATTTCACAGAACACAAAGAAGTTTCTCAGAAAGCTTCTTTCTCTTTGTTATCGGAGGATATTTCCTTTGGCCCTATAGTCTCCAAAGGGATCCGAAATATCTGTTCTCAGATTCCACTGAAATAAGGCTAGCAAAGAGATCCACGAAATACAGATGTAACTCTGTGAGTGGAAGTCACATATCACAGAGCAGTTTCTCAGAAAGCTTCTTTTCAGATTCATCGGAGGATATTTCCTTTTTCACCATAGCCCTCTATGGGCTTCCAAATATCACTTTGCCAATTCCACAAGAACTGTCTTAGCGAAACGCTTCTTGAGGGGAAAGCTGTAACTCTGTGAGATGATTTCACAGAACAAAATGAAGTTTCTCAGAAAGCTTCTTTCTCTTTGTTATCGGAGGATATTTCCTTTGGCCCTATAGTCTTCAAAGGGATCCGAAATATCTGTTCTCAGATTCCACTGAAATAAGGCTAGCAAAGAGATCCACGAAATACAGATGTAACTCTGTGAATGGAAAACACATATCACAGAGCAGTTTCTCAGAAAGCTTCTTTCCAGATTTCATCTGAGGATATTTCCTTTTTCACCATAGCCCTCTATGGGCTTCCAAATATCACTTTGCCAATTCCACAAGAACTGTCTTAGCGAAAGGCTTCTTGAGGGGAAAGATGTAACTCTGTGAGATGATTTCACAGAACACAAAGATGTTTCTCAGAAAGCTTCTTTCTCTTTGTTATCGGAGGATATTTCCTTTGGCCCTATAGTCCTCAAAAGGATCCGAAATATCTGTTCTCAGATTCCACAGAAATAAGGATAGCAAAGAGATCCACGAAATACAGATGTAACTCTGTGAGTGGAAGTCACATATCACAGAGCAGTTTCTCAGAAAGCTTCTTTCCAGATTTTACCGGAGGATATTTCCTTTTTCACCATTGCCCTCTAAGGGCTTCCAAATATCACTTTGCCAATTCCACAAGAACTGTCTTAGCGAAAGGCTTCTTGAGGGGAAAGCTGTAACTCTGTGAGATGATTTCACAGAACACAATGAAGTTTCTCAGAAAGCTTCTTTCTCTTTGTTATCGGAGGATATTTCCTTTGGCCCAATAGTCTTGAAAGGGATCCGAAATATCTGTTCTCACATTCCATAGAAAAAAGGCTAGCAAAGAGATACACGAAATACAGATGTAACTCTGTGAGTGGAAGTCACATATCACAGAGCAGTTTCTCAGAAAGCTTCTTTCCAGATTTCATCGGAGGATATTTCCTTCTTTAACCATAGCCCTCTATGGGCTTCCAAATATCACTTTGCCAATTCCACAAGAACTGTCTTAGCGAAAAGCTTCTTGAGGGGAAAGCTGTAACTCTGTGAGATGATTTCACAGAACACAAAGAAGTTTCTCAGAAAGCTTCTTTCTCTTTGTTATGGGAGGATATTTCCTTTGGCCCTATAGTCTTCAAAGGGATCCTAAATATCTGTTCTCAGATTCTACAGAAATAAGGCTAGCAAAGAGATCCACGAAATACAGATGTAACTCTGTGAGTGGAAGTCACATATCACAGAGCAGTTTCTCAGAAAGCTTCTTTCCAGATTTCATCGGAGGATATTTCCTTTTTCACCATAGCCCTCTAAGGGCTTCCAAATATCAGTTTGCCAATTCCACAAGAACTGTCTTAGCGAAAGGCTTCTTGAGGGGAAAGCTGTAACTCTATGAGATGATTTCACAGAACACAATGAACTTTCACAGAAAGCTTCTTTCTCTTTGTTATCGGAGGATATTTCCTTTGGCCCTATAGTCTTCAAAGGGATCCGAAATATCTGTTCTCAGATTCCACAGAAATAAGGCTAGCAAAGAGATCCACGAAATACAGATGTAACTCTGTGAGTGGAAGTTACATAACACAGAGAAGTTTCTCAGAAAGCTTCTTTCCAGATTTCATCGGAGGATATTTCCTTTTTCATCATAGCCCTCAAAGGGCTTCCAAATATCACTTTGCCAATTCCACAAGAACTGTCTTAGCGAAAGGCTTCTTGAGGGGAAAGCTGTAACTCTGTGAGATGATTTCACAGAACACAATGAAGTTTCACAGAAAGCTTCTTTCTCTTTGTTATCGGAGGAAATTTCCTTTGGCCCTATAGTCTTCAAAGGGATCCGAAATATCTGTTCTCAGATTCCACAGAAATAAGGCTAGCAAAGAAATCCACGAAATACAGTTGAAGCTCTGTGAGTGGAAGTCACATATCACAGAGCAGTTTCTCAGAAAGCTTCTTTCCAGATTTCATCGGAGGATATTTCCTTTTTCACCATAGCCCTCTATGGGCTTCCAAATGTCACTTTGCCAATTCCACAAGAACTGTCTTAGCGAAAGGCTTCTTGAGGGGAAAGCTGTAACTCTGTGAGATGATTTCACAGAACACAAAGAAGTTTCTCAGAAAGTTTCTTTCTCTTTGTTATGGGAGGATATTTCCTTTGGCCCTATAATCTTCAAAGGGATCCGAAATATCTGTTCTCAGATTATACAGAAATAAGGCAGGCAAAGAGATCCACGAAATACAGATATAACTCTGTGAGTGGAAGTCACATATCACAGAGCAGTTTCTCAGAAAGCTTCTTTCCAGATTTCAACAGTGGATATTTCCTTTTTCACCATAGCCCTCTATGGGCTTCCAAATATCAGTTTGCCAATTCCACAAGAACTGTCTTAGCGAAAGGCTTCTTGAGTGGAAAGCTGTAACTCTGTGAGATGATTTCACAGAACACAAAGAAGTTTCTCAGAAAGCTTCTTTCTCTTTTTTATGGGTGGATATTTCCTTTGTCCCTATAGCCTTCAAAGGGATGCGAAATATCTGTTCTCAGATTCCACAGAAATAAGGCTAGCCAAGAGATCCACGAAACACAGATGTAACTCTGTGAGTGGAAGTCACATATCACAGAGCAGTTTCTCAGAAAGCTTCTTTCCAGATTTCATCGGAGGATATTTCCTTTTTCACCATAGCCCTCTATGGGCTTCCAAATATCACTTTGCCAATTCCACAAGAACTGTCTTAGCGAAAGGCTTCCTGAGGGGAAAGCTTTAACTCTGTGAGATGATTTCACAGAACATAAAGAAGTTTGTCAGAAAGATTCTTTCTCTTTGTTATCGGAGGATATTTCCATTGGCCCTATAGTCTTCAAAGGGATCCGAAATATCTGTTCTCAGATTCCACAGAAAAAAGGCTAGCAAAGAAATCCACGAAATACAGATGTAACTCTGTGAGTGGAAGTCACATATCACAGAGCATTTCTCAGAAAGCTTCTTTCCAGATTTCATCGGAGGATAATTCCTTTTTCACCATAGCCCTCTATGGGCTTCCGAATATCACTTTGCCAATTCCACAAGAACTGTCTTAGCGAAAGGCTTCTTGAGGGGAAAGCTGTAACTCTGTGAGATGATTTCACAGAACACAAAGAAGTTTCTCAGATAGATTCTTTCTCTTTGTTATGAAAGGATATTTCCTTTGGCCCTATAGTCTTCAAAGGGATCCGAAATATCTGTTCTCAGATTCCACATAAAAAAGGCAAGCAAAGAGATCCACGAAATATAGATGTAACTCTGTTAGTGGAAGTCACATATCACAGAGCAGTTTCTCAGAAAGCTTCTTTCCAGATTTCATCAGAGGATATTTCGTTTTTCACCATAGCCCTCTATGGGCTTCCAAATATCACTTTGCCAATTCCACAAGAACTGTCTTAGCGAAAGGCTTCTTGAAGGGAAAGCTGTAACTCTGTGAGATGATTTCACAGAACACAATGAAGTTTCTCAGAAAGCTTCTTTCTCTTTGTTATCGGAGGATATTTCCTTTGGCCCTATAGTCTTCAAAGGGATCCGAAATATCTGTTCTCAGGTTCCACAGAAATAAGGCTAGCAAAGAGATCCACGAAATACAGATGTTAACTCTGTCAGTTGAAGTCACTTATCACAGAGAAGTTTCTCAGAAAGCTTCTTTCCAGATTTCATCGGAGGATATTTCCTTTTTCACCATAGCCCTCTATGGGCTTCCAAATATCACTTTGCCAATTCCACAAGAACTGTCTTAGCGAAAGGCTTCTTGAGGGGAAAGCTGTAACTCTGTGAGATGATTTCACAGAACACAAAGAAGTTTCGCAGAAAGCTTCTTTCTCTTTGTTATGAGAGGATATTTCCTTTGGCCATATAATCTTCAAAGGGATCCGAAATATCTGTTCTCAGATTCCACAGGAATAAGGCTTACAAAGAGATCCACGAAATACAGATGTAACTCTGTGAGTGAAAGTCACATATCACAGAGCTGTTTCTCAGAAAGCTTCTTTCCAGATTTCATCGGAGGATATTTCCTTTTTCACCATAGCCCTCTATGGGCTTCCAAATATCACTTTGCCAATTCCACAAGAACTGTCTTAGCGAAAGGCTTCTTGAGGGGAAAGCTGTAACTCTGTGAGATGATTTCACAGAACACAATGAAGTTTCTCAGAAAGCTTCTTTCTCTTTGTTATCGGAGAACATTTCCTTTGGCCCTATAGTCTTCAAAGGGATCCGAAATATCTGTTCTCAGATTCCACAGAAATAATGCTAGCAAAGAGATCCCCGAAATACAGACGTAACTCTGTAAGTGGAAGTCACATATCACAGAGCAGTTTCTCAGAAAGCTTCTTTCCAGATTTCATCGGAGGATATTTCCTTTTTCACCATAGCCCTCTAGGGGCTTCCAAATATCACTTTGCCAATTCCACAACTATCTTAGCGAAAGGCTTATTGAGGGGAAAGCTTTAACTCTGTTAGATGATTTCACAGAACATAAAGAAGTTTGTCAGAAAGCTTCTTTCTCTTTGTTATAGGAGGATATTTCCTTTGGCCCTATAGTCTTCAAAGGGAACCGAAATATCTGTTCTCAGATTCCACAGAAAAAAGGCTAGCAAAGAGATCCACGAAATACAGATGTAACTCTGTGAGTGGAAGTCACATATCACAGAGCAGTTTCTCAGAAAGCTTCTTTCCAGATTTCATCGGAGGATATTTCCTTTTTCACCATAGCCCTCTAAGGGCTTCCAAATATCACTTTGCCAATTCCACAAGAACTGTCTTAGCGAAAGGCTTCTTGAGATGAAAGCTGTAACTCTGTGAGATGATTTCACAGAACACAATGAAGTTTCACAGAAAGCTTCTTTCTCTTTGTTATCGGAGGATATTTCCTTTGGCCCTATAGTCTTCAAAGGGATCCGAAATATCTGTTCTCAGATTCCACAGAAATAAGGCTAGCAAAGAGATCCACGAAATGCAGATGTAACTCTGTGAGTGGAAGTTACATAACACAGAGAAGTTTCTCAGAAAGCTTCTTTCCAGATTTCATCGGAGGATATTTCCTTTTTCATCATAGCCCTCTAAGGGCTTCCAAATATCACTTTGCCAATTCCACAAGAACTGTCTTAGCGAAAGGCTTCTTGAGGGGAAAGCTGTAACTCTGTGAGATGATTTCACAGAACACAAGGAAGTTTCTCAGAAAGCTTCTTTCTCTTTGTTATCGGAGGAAATTTCCTTTGGCCCTATAGTCTTCAAAGGGATCCGAAATATCTGTTCTCAGATTCCGCAGAAATAAGGCTAGCAAAGAGATCCACGAAGTACAGATGTAACTCTGTGAGGGGAAGTCACATATCACAGAGCAGTTTCTCAGAAAGCTTCTTTCCAGATTTCATCGGAGGATATTTCCTTTTTCACCATAGCCCTCTATGGGCTTCCACATATCACTTTGCCAATTCCACAAGAACTGTCTTAGCGAAAGGCTTCTTGAGGGTAAAGCTGTAACTCTGTGAGATGATTTCACAGAACACAAAGAAGTTTCTCAGAAAGCTTCTTTCTCTTTGTTATGGGAGGATATTTCCTTTGTCCCTGTAGTCTTCAAAGGGATCCGAAATATCTGTTCTCAGATTCCACAGAAATAAGGCTAGCAAAGAGATCCACGAAATACAGATGGAACTCTGTGAGTGGAAGTCACATATCACAGAGCAGTTTCTCAGAAAGCTTCTTTCCAGATTTCATCGGAGGATATTTCCTTTTTCACCATAGCCCTCTGCGGGCTTCCAAATATCACTTTGCCAATTCCACAAGAACTTTCTTAGTGAAAGGCTTCTTGAGGGGAAAGCTGTAACTCTGTGAGATGATTTCACAGAACACAAAGAAGTTTCTCAGAAAGCTTCTTTCTCTTTTTTATCGGAGGATATTTCCTTTGGCCCTATACTCTTCAAGGGGATCCGAAATATCTGTTCTCAGATTCCACAAAAATAAGGCTAGCAAAGAGATCCACGAAATACAGATGTAACTCTGTGAGTGGAAGTCACATATCACAGAGCAGTTTCTCAGAAACCTTCTTTCCAGATTCATCGGAGGATATTTCCTTTTTCAACATAGCCCTCTATGGGCTTCCAAATATCACTTTACCAATTCCACAAGAACTGTCTTATCGAAAGGCTTCTTGAGGGGAAAGCTGTAATTCTGTGAGGTGATTTCACAGAACACAAAGAAGTTTCTCAGAAAGCATCTTTCTCTTTTTTATGAGAGGATATTTCCTTTGTCCCTATAGTCTTCAAAGGGATGCGAAATATCTGTTCTCAGATTCCGCAGAAATAAGGCTAGCAAAGAGATCCACGAAGTACAGATGTAACTCTGTGAGGGGAAGTCACATATCACAGAGCAGTTTCTCAGAAAGCTTCTTTCCAGATTTCATCGGAGGATATTTCCTTTTTCACCATAGCCCTCTATGGGCTTCCACATATCACTTTGCCAATTCCACAAGAACTGTCTTAGCGAAAGGCTTCTTGAGGGGAAAGCTGTAACTCTGTGAGATGATTTCACAGAACACAATGAAGTTTCTCAGAAAGCTTCTTTCTCTTTGTTATCGGAGGATATTTCCTTTGGCCTATAATCTTCAAAGGTATCCGAAATATCTGTTCTCAGATTCCACAGAAATAAGGCTAGCAAAGAGATCCACGAAATACAGATGAAACTCTGTGAGTAGAAGTCACATATCACAGAGCAGTTTCTCAGAAAGCTTCTTTCCAGATTTCATCGGAGGATATTTCCTTTTCCACCATAGCCCTCTAAGGGATTCCAAATATCACTTTGCCAATTCCACAAGAACTGTCTTAGCGAAAGGCATCTTGAGGGGAAAGCTGTAACTCTGTGAGATGATTTCACAGAACACAAAGAAGTTTCTCAGAAAGCTTCTTTCTCTTTGTTATGGGTGTATATTTCCTTTCTCCCTATATTCTTCAAAGGGATCCGAAATATATGTTCTCAGATTCCACAGAAATAAGGCTGGCAAAGAGATCCACGAAATACTGATGTAACTCTGTGAGTGGAAGTCACATATCACAGAGCAGTTTCTCAGAAAGCTTCTTTCCAGATTTCATCGGAGGATATTTCATTTTATACCCTAGCCCTCTATGGGCTTCCAAATATCACTTTGCCAATTCCACAAGAACTGTCTTAGCGAAAGGCTTCTTGAGGGGAAAGCTGTAAGTCTGTGAGATGATTTCACAGAACACAAAGAAGTTTCTCAGAAAGCTTCTTTCTCTTTGTTATCGGAGATTATTTCCTTTGGCCCCATAGTCTTCAGAGGGATCCGAAATATCTGTTCTCACATTCCACAGAAAAAAGGCTAGCAAAGAGATCCACGAAATACAGATGTAACTCTGTGAGTGGAAGTCACATATCACAGAGCAGTTTCTCAGAAAGCTTCTTTCCAGATTTCATTGGAGGATATTTCCTTCTTTAACCATAGCCCTCTTTGGGCTTCCAAATATCACTTTGCCAATTCCACAAGAACTGTCTTAGCGAAAGGCTTCTTGAGGGTAAAGCTGTAACTCTGTGAGATGATTTCACAGAACACAAAGAAGTTTCTCAGAAAGCTTCTTTCTCTTTGTTATGGGAGGATATTTCCTTTGTCCCTGTAGTCTTCAAAGGGATCCGAAATATCTGTTCTCAGATTCCACAGAAATAAGGCTAGCAAAGAGATCCACGAAATACAGATGTAACTCTGTGAGTGGAAGTCACATATCACAGAGCAGTTTCTCAGAAAGCTTCTTTCCAGATTTCATCGGAGGATATTTCCTTTTTCACCATAGCCCTCTGCGGGCTTCCAAATATCACTTTGCCAATTCCACAAGAACTTTCTTAGTGAAAGCCTTCTTGAGGGGAAAGCTGTAACTCTGTGAGATGATTTCACAGAACACAAAGAAGTTTCTCAGAAAGCTTCTTTCTCTTTTTTATCGGAGGATATTTCCTTTGGCCCTATACTCTTCAAGGGGATCCGAAATATCTGTTCTCAGATTCCACAAAAATAAGGCTAGCAAAGAGATCCACGAAATACAGATGTAACTCTGTGAGTGGAAGTCACATATCACAGAGCAGTTTCTCAGAAACCTTCTTTCCAGATTCATCGGAGGATATTTCCTTTTTCAACATAGCCCTCTATGGGCTTCCAAATATCACTTTACCAATTCCACAAGAACTGTCTTATCGAAAGGCTTCTTGAGGGGAAAGCTGTAATTCTGTGAGGTGATTTCACAGAACACAAAGAAGTTTCTCAGAAAGCATCTTTCTCTTTTTTATGAGAGGATATTTCCTTTGTCCCTATAGTCTTCAAAGGGATGCGAAATATCTGTTCTCAGATTCCGCAGAAATAAGGCTAGCAAAGAGATCCACGAAGTACAGATGTAACTCTGTGAGGGGAAGTCACATATCACAGAGCAGTTTCTCAGAAAGCTTCTTTCCAGATTTCATCGGAGGATATTTCCTTTTTCACCATAGCCCTCTATGGGCTTCCACATATCACTTTGCCAATTCCACAAGAACTGTCTTAGCGAAAGGCTTCTTGAGGGGAAAGCTGTAACTCTGTGAGATGATTTCACAGAACACAAAGATGTTTCTCAGAAAGCTTCTTTCTCTTTGTTATCGGAGGATATTTCCTTTGGCCCTATAGTCCTCAAAGGGATCCGAAATATCTGTTCTCAGATTCCACAGAAATAAGGCTAGCAAAGAGATCCACGAAATACAGATGTAACTCTGTGAGTGGAAGTCACATATCACAGAGCAGTTTCTCAGAAAGCTTCTTTCCAGATTTCATCGGAGGATATTTCTTTTTTCACCATAGCCCTCTATGGGCTTCCAAATATCACTTTGCCAATTCCACAAGAACTGTCTTAGCGAAAAGCTTCTTGAGGTGAAAGCTGTAACTCTGTGAGATGATTTCACAGAACACAAAGAAGTTTCTCAGAAAGCTTCTTTCTCTTTGTTATCGGAGATTATTTCCTTTGGCCCTATAGTCTTCAAAGGGATCCGAAATATCTGTTCTCAGATTCCACAGAAAAAAGGCGAGCAAAGAGATCCACGAAATACAGATGTAACTCTGTGAGTGGAAGTCACATATCACAGAGCAGTTTCTCAGAAAGCTTCTTTCCAGATTTCTCGGAGGATATTTCCTTCTTTAACCATAGCCCTCCATGGGCTTCCAACTATCACTTTGCCAATTCCACAAGAACTGTCTTAGCGAAAGGCTTCTTGAGGGGAAAGCTGTAACTCTGTGAGATGATTTCACAGAACACAAAGAAGTTTCTCAGAAAGCTTCTTTCTCTTTGTTATCGGAGGATATTTCCTTTGGCCCTATAGTCTTCAAAGGGATCCGAAATATCTGTTTTCAGATACCACAGAAATAAGGCTAGCAAAGAGATCCACGAAATACAGATGTAACTCTGTGAGTGGAAGTCACATATCACAGAGCAGTTTCTCAGAAAGCTTCTTTCCATATTTCATCGGAGGATAATTCCTTTTTCACCATAGCCCTCTATGGGCTTCCAAATATGACTTTGCCAATTCCACAAGAACTGTCTTAGCGAAACCCTTCTTGAGGGGAAAGCTGTAACTCTGTGAGATGATTTCACAGAACACAAAGAAGTTTCTCAGAAAGCTTCTTTCTCTTTTTTATCGGAGGATATTTCCTATGGCCCTATAGTCTCCAAAGGGATCCGAAATATCTGTTCTCAGATTCCACTGAAATAAGGCTAGCAAAAGATCCACGAAATACAGATGTAACTCTGTGAGTGGAAGTCACATATCACAGAGCAGTTTCTCAGAAAGCTTCTTTTCAGATTCATCGGAGGATATTTCCCTTTTCACCATAGCCCTCTATGGGCTTCCAAATATCACTTTGCCAATTCCACAAGAACTGTCTTAGCGAAAGGCTTCTTGAGGGGAAAGCTGTAACTCTGTGAGATGATTTCACAGAACAAAATGAAGTTTCTCAGAAAGCTTCTTTCTCTTTGTTATCGGAGGATATTTCCTTTGGCCCTATAGTCTTCAAAGGGATCCGAAATATCTGTTCTCAGATTCCACAGAAATAAGGCTAGCAAAGAGATCCACGAAATACAGATGTAACTCTGTGAATGGAAAACACATATCACAGAGCAGTTTCTCAGAAAGCTTCTTTCCAGATTTCATCTGAGGATATTTCCTTTTTCACCATAGCCCTCTATGGGCTTCCAAATATCACTTTGCCAATTCCACAAGAACTGTCTTAGCGAAAGGCTTCTTGAGGGGAAAGCTGTAACTCTGTGAGATGATTTCACAGAACACAAAGAAGTTTCTCAGAAAGCTTCTTTCTCTTTGTTATGGGAGGATATTTCCTTTGGCCCTATAGTCTTCAAAGGGATCCTAAATATCTGTTCTCAGATTCTACAGAAATAAGGCTAGCAAAGAGATCCACGAAATACAGATGTAACTCTGTGAGTGGAAGTCACATATCACAGAGCAGTTTCTCAGAAAGCTTCTTTCCACATTTCATCGGAGGATATTTCCTTTTTCACCATAGCCCTCTATGGGCTTCCAAATATCACTTTGCCAATTGCACAAGAACTGTCTTAGCGAAAGAATACTTGAGTGGAGAGCTGTAACTCTGTGAGATGATTTCACAGAATACAAAGAAGTTTCTCAGAAAGCTTCTTTCTCTTTGTTATCGGAGGATATTTCCTTTGGCCCTATAGTCTAAAAAAGGGTTCCGAAATATCTGTTCTCAGATTCCACAGAAATAAGGCTAGCAAACAGATCCATGAAATACAGATATAACTCTGTGAGTGGAAGTCACATATCACAGAGCAGTTTCTCAGAAAGCTTCTTTCCAGGTTTCGTCGGAGGATATTTCCTTTTTCACCATAGCCCTCTATGGGCTTCAAAATATCATTTTGCCAATTCCACAAGAACTGTCTTACCGAAAGGCTACTTGAGGGGAAAGATGTAACTCTGTGAGATGATTTCACAGAACACAATGAAGTTTCTCAGAAAGCTTCTTTCTCTTTGTTATCGGAGGATATTTCCTTTGGCCCTATAGTCTTCAAAGGGATCCGAAATATCTGTTCTCAGATTCCACAGAAATAAGGCTAGCAAAGAGATCCATGAAATACAGATGTAACTCTGTGAGTGGAAGTCACATATCACAGAGCAGTTTCTCAGAAAGCTTCTTTCCAGATTTCGTCGGAGGATATTTCCTTTTTCACCATAGCCCTCTATGGGCTTCCAAATATCACTTTGCCAATTCCACAAGAACTGTCTTAGCGAAAGGTTTCTTGAGGGGAACGCTGTAACTCTGTGAGATGATTTCACAGAATACAATGAAGTTTCTCAGAAAGCTTCTTTCTCTTTGTTATCGGAGGATATTTCCTTTGGCCCTATAGTCTTCAAAGGGATCCGAAATATCTGTTCTCAGATTCCACAGAAAAAAGGCGAGCAAAGAGATCCACGAAATACAGATGTAACTCTGTGAGTGGAAGTCACATATCACAGAGCAGTTTCTCAGAAAGCTTCTTTCCAGATTTCATCTGAGGATAATTCCTTTTTCACCATAGCCCTCTAAGGGCTTCCAAATATCAGTTTGCCAATTCCAAAAGAACTGTCTTAGCGAAAGGCTTCTTGAGGGGAAAGCTGTAACTCTGTGAGATGATTTCACAGAACACAAAGAAGTTTCTCAGATAGCTTCTTTCTCTTTGTTATCGGAGGATATTTCCTTTGGCCCTATAGTCTTCAAAGGGATCCGAAATATCTGTTCTCAGATTCCACAGAAATAAGGCTAGCAAAGAAATCCACGAAATACAAATGTAACTCTGTGAGTGGAAGTCACATATCACAGAGCAGTTTCTCAGAAAGTTTCTTTCCAGATTTCATCGGAGGATATTTCCTTTTTCACCATAGCCCTCTATGGGCTTCCAAATATCACTTTGCCAATTCCACAAGAACTGTCGTAGCGAAAGGCTTCTTGAGGGGAAAGCTGTAACTCTGTGAGATGATTTCACAGAACACAAAGAAGTTTCTCAGAAAGCTTCTTTCTCTTTTTTATGGGAGGATATTTCCTTTGTAGCTATAGTCTTCAAAGGGATCCGAAATATCTGTTCTCAGATTCCACAGAAATAAGGCTAGCAAAGAGATCCACGAAATACAGATGTAACTCTGTGAGTGGAAGTCACATATCACAGAGCAGTTTCTCAGAAAGCTTCTTTCCAGATTTCATCGGAGGATATTTCCTTTTTCACCATAGCCCTCTATGGGCTTCCAAATATCACTTTGCCAATTCCACAAGAACTGTCTTAGCGAAAGGCTTCTTGAGGGGAAAGCTGTAACTCTGTGAGATGATTTCACAGAACACAAAGAAGTTTCTCAGAAAGCTTCTTTCTCTTTGTTATCGGAGGATATTTCCTTTGGCCCTATAGTCTACAAGGGGATCCGAAATATCTGTTCTCAGATTCCATAGAAATAAGGCTAGCAAATAGATCCACGAAATACAGATGTAACTCTGTGAGTGGAAGTCACATATCACAGAGCAGTTTCTCAGAAAGCTTCTTTTCAGATTCATCGGAGGATATTTCCTTTTTCACCATAGCCCTCTATGGGCTTCCAAATATCACTTTGCCAATTCCACAAGAACTGTCTTAGCGAAAGGCTTCTTGAGGGGAAAGCTGTAACTCTGTGAGATGATTTCACAGAACAAAATGAAGTTTCTCAGAAAGCTTCTTTCTCTTTGTTATCGGAGGATATTTCCTTTGGCCCTATAGTCTTCAAAGGGATCCGAAATATCTGTTCTCAGATTCCACAGAAATAAGGCTAGCAAAGAGATCCACGAAATACAGATGTAACTCTGTGAATGGAAAACACATATCACAGAGCAGTTTCTCAGAAAGCTTCTTTCCAGATTTCATCTGAGGATATTTCCTTTTTCACCATAGCCCTCTATGGGCTTCCAAATATCACTTTGCCAATTCCACAAGAACTGTCTTAGCGAAAGGCTTCTTGAGGGCAAAGCTGTAACTCTGTGAGATGATTTCACAGAACACAAAGATGTTTCTCAGAAAGCTTCTTTCTCTTTGTTATCGGAGGATATTTCCTTTGGCCCTATAGTCCTCAAGGGGATCCGAAATATCTGTTCTCAGATTCCACAGAAATAAGGCTAGCAAAGAGATCCACGAAATACAGATGTAACTCTGTGAGTGGAAGTCACATATCACAGAGCAGTTTCTCAGAAAGCTTGTTTCCAGATTTTATCAAAGTATATTTCCTTTTTCACCATAGCCCTCTATGGGCTTCCAAATATCACTTTGCCAATTCCACAAGAACTGTCTTAGCGAAAGGCTACTTGAGGGGAAAGCTGTAATTCTGGGAGATGATTTCACAGAACACAATGAAGTTTCTCAGAAAGCTTCTTTCTCTTTGTTATCGGAGGATATTTCCTTTGGCCCTATAGTCTTCAAAGGGATCCGAAATATCTGTTCTCAGATTCCACAGAAATAAGGCTAGCAAAGAGATCCACGAAATACAGATTTAACTCTGTGAGTGGAAGTCACATATCACAGAGCAGTTTCTCAGAAAGCTTCTTTCGAGATTTCATCGGAGGATATTTCCTTTTTCACCAAAGCCCTCTATGGGCTTCCAAATATCACTTTGCCAATTCCACAAGAACTGTCTTAGCGAAAGGCTTCTTTAGGGGAACGCTGTAACTCTGTGAGATGATTTCACAGAATACAATGAAGTTTCTCAGAAAGCTTCTTTCTCTTTGTTATCGGAGGATATTTCCTTTGGCCTTATAGTCTTCAAAGGGATCCGAAATATCTGTTCTCAGATTCCACAGAAATAAGACTAACAAAGAGATCCACGAAATACAGATGTAACTCTGTGAGTGGAAGTCACATATCACAGAGCACTTTCTCAGAAAGCTTCTTTCCAGATTTCATCTGAGGATAGTTCCTTTTTCACCATAGCCCTCTAAGGGCTTCCAAATATCAGTTTGCCAATTCCACAAGAACTGTGTTAGCGAAAGGCTTCTTGAGGGGAAAGCAGTAACTCTGTGAGATGATTTCACAGAACACAAAGAAGTTTCTCAGATAGCTTCTTTCTCTTTGTTATCGGAGGATATTTCCTTTGGCCCTATAGTCTTCAAAGGGATCCGAAATATCTGTTCTCAGATTCCACAGAAATAAGGCTAGCAAAGAAATCCACGAAATACAAATGTAACTCTGTGAGTGTAAGTCACATATCACAGAGCAGTTTCTCAGAAAGTTTCTTTCCAGATTTCATCGGAGGATATTTCCTTTTTCACCATAGCCCTCTATGGGCTTCCAAATATCACTTTGCCAATTCCACAAGAACTGTCTTAGCGAAAGGCTTCTTGAGAGGAAAGCTGTAACTCTGTGAGATGATTTCACAGAACACAAAGAAGTTTCTCAGAAAGCTTCTTTCTCTTTTTTATGGGAGGATATTTCCTTTGTAGCTATAGTCTTCAAAGGGATCCGAAATATCTGTTCTCAGATTCCACAGAAATAAGGCTAGCAAAGAGATCCACGAAATACAGATGTAACTCTTTGAGTGGAAGTCACGTATCACAGAGCAGTTTCTCAGAAAGCTTTTTTCCAGATTTCATCTGAGGATATTTCCTTTTTCACCATAGCCCTCTATGGGCTTCCAAATATCACTTTGCCAATTCCACAAGAACTGTCTTAGCGAAAGGCTTCTTGAGGGGAAAGCTGTAACTCTGTTAGATGATTTCACAGAATACAAAGAAGTTTCTCAGAAAGCTTCTTTCTCTTTGTTATCGGAGGATATTTCCTTTGGCCCTATAGTCTTCAAAGGGATCCGAAATATCTGTTCTCAGATTCCACAGAAATAAGGCTAGCAAAGAGATCCAGGAAATACAGATGTAACTCTGTGAATGGAAGTCACATATCACAGAGCAGTTTCTCAGAAAGCTTCTTTAAAGATTTCATCGGAGGATATTTCCTTTTTCACCATAGCCCTCTATGGGCTTCCAAATATCACTTTGCCAATTCCACAAGAACTGTCTTAGCGAAAGGCTTCTTGAGGGGAAAGCTGTAACTCTGTGAGATGATTTCACAGAACACAAAGAAGTTTCTCAGAAAGCTTCTTTCACTTTATTATCGGAGGATATTTCCTTTGGCCCTATAGTCTTCAAAGGGATCCGAAATATCTGTTCTCAGATTCCACAGAAATAAGGCTAGCAAAGAGATGTACGAAATATAGATGTAACTCTGAGAGTGGAAGTCACATATCACAGAGCAGTTTCTCAGAAAGCTTCTTTCCAGATTTCATCGGAGGATATTTCCCTTTTCACCATAGCCCTCTATGGGCTTTTGAATATCACTTTGCCAATTCCACAAGAAATGTCGTAGCGAAAGGCTACTTGAGGGGAAAGCTGTAACTCTGTGAGATGATTTCACAGAATACAAAGAAGTTTCTCAGAAAGCTTCTTTCTCTTTGTTATCGGAGGATATTTCCTTTGGTCCTATAGTCTTCAAAGGGATCCGACATATCTGTTCTCAGATTCCACAGAAATAAGGCTAGCAAAGATATCCACGAAATACAGATGTAACTCTGTGAGTGGAAGTCACATATCACAGAGCAGTTTCTCAGAAAGCTTCTTTCCAGATTTCATCGGAGGATATTTCCTTTTTCACCATAGCCCTCTATGGGCTTCCAAATATCACTTTGCCAATTCCACAAGAACTGTCTTAACGAAAGGCTTCTTGAGGGGAAAGCTGTAACTCTGTGAGATGATTTCACAGAACACAAAGAAGTTTCTCAGAAAGCTTCTTTCTCTTTGTTATCGGAGGATATTTCCTTTGGCCCTATAGTCCTCAAAGGGATCCGAAATATCTGTTCTCAGATTCCACAGAAATAAGGCTAGCAAAGAGATCCACGAAATACAAATGTAACTCTGTGAGTGGAAAACACATATCACAGAGCAGTTTCTCAGAAATCTTCTTTCCAGATTTCATCTGAGGATATTTCCTTTTTCACCATAGCCCTCTATGGGCTTCCAAATATCACTTTTCCAATTCCACAAGAACTGTCTTAGCGAAAGGCTTCTTGAGGGGAAAGCTGTAACTCTGTGAGATGATTTCACAGAACACAAAGAAGTTCCTCAGAAAGCTTCTTTCACTTTGTTATCGGAGGATATTTCCTTTGTCCCTATTGTCTTCAAAGGGATCCGAAATATCTGTTCTCAGATTCCACAGAAATAAGGCTAGCAAAGAGATCCACGAAATACAGATGTAACTCTGTGAGTGGAAGTCACATATCACAGAGCAGTTTCTCAGAAAGCTTCTTTCCAGATTTCTTCGGAGGATATTTCCTTTTTCACCATAGCCCTCTATGGGATTTCGATTATCACTTCGCCAATTCCACAAGAACTGTCTTAAAGAAAGGCTACTTGAGGGGAAAGCTGTAACTCTGTGAGATGATTTCACAGAATACAAAGAAGTTTCTCAGAAAGCTTCTTTCTCTTTGTTATCGGAGGATATTTCCTTTGGCCCTATAGTCTTCAAAGGGATCCGAAATATCTGTTCTCAGATTCCACAGAAATAAGGCTAGCAAAGAGATCCATGAAATACAGATGTAACTCTGTGAGTGGAAGTCACATATCACAGAGCAGTTTCTCAGAAAGCTTCTTTCCAGATTTCGTCGGAGGATATTTCCTTTTTCACCATAGCCCTCTATGGGCTTCCAAATATCACTTTGCCAATTCCACAAGAACTGTCTTAGCGAAAGGCTACTTGAGGGGAAAGCTGTAATTCTGGGAGATGATTTCACAGAACACAATGAAGTTTCTCAGAAAGCTTCTTTCTCTTTGTTATCGCAGGATATTTCCTTTGGCCCTATAGTCTTCAAAGGGATCCGAAATATCTGTTCTCAGATTCCACAGAAATAAGGCTAGCAAAGAGATCCACGAAATACAGATTTAACTCTGTGAGTGGAAGTCTCATATCACAGAGCAGTTTCTCAGAAAGCTTCTTTCCAGATTTCATCGGAGGATATTTCCTTTTTCACCGTAGCCCTCTATGGGCTTCCAAATATCACTTTGCCAATTCCACAAGAACTGTCTTAGCGAAAGGCTTCTTGAGGGGAACGCTGTAACTCTGTGAGATGATTTCACAGAATACAATGAAGTTTCTCAGAAAGCTTCTTTCTCTTTGTTATCGGAGGATATTTCCTTTGGCCCTATAGTCTTCAAAGGGATCCGAAATATCTGTTCTCAGATTCCACAGAAATAAGGCTAACAAAGAGATCCACGAAATACAGATGTAACTCTGTGAGTGGAAGTCACATATCACAGAGCAGTTTCTCAGAAAGCTTCTTTCCAGATTTCATCTGAGGATAATTCCTTTTTCACCATAGCCCTCTAAGGGCTTCCAAATATCAGTTTGCCAATTCCAAAAGAACTGTCTTAGCGAAAGGCTTCTTGAGGGGAAAGCTGTAACTCTGTGAGATGATTTCACAGAACACAAAGAAGTTTCTCAGATAGCTTCTTTCTCTTTGTTATCGGAGGATATTTCCTTTGGCCCTATAGTCTTCAAAGGGATCCGAAATATCTGTTCTCAGATTCCACAGAAATAAGGCTAGCAAAGAAATCCACGAAATACAAATGTAACTCTGTGAGTGGAAGTCACATATCACAGAGCAGTTTCTCAGAAAGTTTCTTTACAGATTTCATCGGAGGATATTTCCTTTTTCACCATAGCCCTCTATGGGCTTCCAAATATCACTTTGCCAATTCCACAAGAACTGTCGTAGCGAAAGGCTTCTTGAGGGGAAAGCTGTAACTCTGTGAGATGATTTCACAGAACACAAAGAAGTTTCTCAGAAAGCTTCTTTCTCTTTTTTATGGGAGGATATTTCCTTTGTAGCTATAGTCTTCAAAGCGATCCGAAATATCTGTTCTCAGATTCCACAGAAATAAGGCTAGCAAAGAGATCCACGAAATACAGATGTAACTCTTTGAGTGGAAGTCACGTATCACAGAGCAGTTTCTCAGAAAGCTTTTTTCCAGATTTCATCTGAGGATATTTCCTTTTTCACCATAGCCCTCTATGGGCTTCCAAATATCACTTTGCCAATTCCACAAGAACTGTCTTAGTGAAAGGCTTCTTGAGGGGAAAGCTGTAACTCTGTTAGATGATTTCACAGAATACAAAGAAGTTTCTCAGAAAGCTTCTTTCTCTTTGTTATCGGAGGATATTTCCTTTGGCCCTATAGTCTTCAAAGGGATCCGAAATATCTGTTCTCAGATTCCACAGAAATAAGGCTAGCAAAGAGATCCAGGAAATACAGATGTAACTCTGTGAATGGAAGTCACATATCACAGAGCAGTTTCTCAGAAAGCTTCTTTAAAGATTTCATCGGAGGATATTTCCTTTTTCACCATAGCCCTCTATGGGCTTCCAAATATCACTTTGCCAATTCCACAAGAACTGTCTTAGCGAAAGGCTTCTTGAGGGGAAAGCTGTAACTCTGTGAGATGATTTCACAGAACACAAAGAAGTTTCTCAGAAAGCTTCTTTCACTTTATTATCGGAGGATATTTCCTTTGGCCCTATAGTCTTCAAAGGGATCCGAAATATCTGTTCTCAGATTCCACAGAAATAAGGCTAGCAAAGAGATGTACGAAATATAGATGTAACTCTGAGAGTGGAAGTCACATATCACAGAGCAGTTTCTCAGAAAGCTTCTTTCCAGATTTCATCGGAGGATATTTCCCTTTTCACCATAGCCCTCTATGGGCTTTTGAATATCACTTTGCCAATTCCACAAGAAATGTCGTAGCGAAAGGCTACTTGAGGGGAAAGCTGTAACTCTGTGAGATGATTTCACAGAATACAAAGAAGTTTCTCAGAAAGCTTCTTTCTCTTTGTTATCGGAGGATATTTCCTTTGGTCCTATAGTCTTCAAAGGGATCCGAAATATCTGTTCTCAGATTCCACAGAAATAAGGCTAGCAAAGATATCCACGAAATACAGATGTAACTCTGTGAGTGGAAGTCACATATCACAGAGCAGTTTCTCAGAAAGCTTCTTTCCAGATTTCATCGGAGGATATTTCCTTTTTCACCATAGCCCTCTATGGGCTTCCAAATATCACTTTGCCAATTCCACAAGAACTGTCTTAGCGAAAGGCTTCTTGAGGGGAAAGCTGTAACTCTGTGAGATGATTTCACAGAACACAAAGAAGTTTCTCAGAAAGCTTCTTTCTCTTTGTTATCGGAGGATATTTCCTTTGGCCCTATAGTCCTCAAAGGGATCCGAAATATCTGTTCTCAGATTCCACAGAAATAAGGCTAGCAAAGAGATCCACGAAATACAAATGTAACTCTGTGAGTGGAAAACACATATCACAGAGCAGTTTCTCAGAAATCTTCTTTCCAGATTTCATCGGAGGATATTTCCTTTTTCACCATAGCCCTCTATGGGCTTCCAAATATCACTTTTCCAATTCCACAAGAACTGTCTTAGCGAAAGGCTTCCTTGAGGGGAAAGCTGTAACTCTTTGAGATGATTTCACAGAACACAAAGAAGTTCCTCAGAAAGCTTCTTTCACTTTGTTATCGGAGGATATTTCCTTTGTCCCTATTGTCTTCAAAGGGATCCGAAATATCTGTTCTCAGATTCCACAGAAATAAGGCTAGCAAAGAGATCCACGAAATACAGATGTAACTCTGTGAGTGGAAGTCACATATCACAGAGCAGTTTCTCAGAAAGCTTCTTTCCAGATTTCTTCGGAGGATATTTCCTTTTTCACCATAGCCCTCTATGGGATTTCGATTATCACTTCGCCAATTCCACAAGAACTGTCTTAAAGAAAGGCTACTTGAGGGGAAAGCTGTAACTCTGTGAGATGATTTCACAGAATACAAAGAAGTTTCTCAGAAAGCTTCTTTCTCTTTGTTATCGGAGGATATTTCCTTTGGCCCTATAGTCTTCAAAGGGATCCGAAATATCTGTTCTCAGATTCCACAGAAATAAGGCTAGCAAAGAGATCCATGAAATACAGATGTAACTCTGTGAGTGGAAGTCACATATCACAGAGCAGTTTCTCAGAAAGCTTCTTTCCAGATTTCGTCGGAGGATATTTCCTTTTTCACCATAGCCCTCTGTGGGCTTCCAAATATCACTTTGCCAATTCCACAAGAACTGTCTTAGCGAAAGGCTACTTGAGGGGAAAGCTGTAATTCTGGGAGATGATTTCACAGAACACAATGAAGTTTCTCAGAAAGCTTCTTTCTCTTTGTTATCGCAGGATATTTCCTTTGGCCCTATAGTCTTCAAAGGGATCCGAAATATCTGTTCTCAGATTCCACAGAAATAAGGCTAGCAAAGAGATCCACGAAATACAGATTTAACTCTCTGAGTGGAAGTCTCATATCACAGAGCAGTTTCTCAGAAAGCTTCTTTCCAGATTTCATCGGAGGATATTTCCTTTTTCACCATAGCCCTCTATGGGCTTCCAAATATCACTTTGCCAATTCCACAAGAACTGTCTTAGCGAAAGGCTTCTTGAGGGGAAAGCTGTAACTCTGTGAGATGATTTCACAGAACACAAAGAAGTTTCTCAGATAGCTTCTTTCTCTTTGTTATCGGAGGATATTTCCTTTGGCCCTATAGTCTTCAAAGGGATCCGAAATATCTGTTCTCAGATTCCACAGAAATAAGGCTAGCAAAGAAATCCACGAAATACAAATGTAACTCTGTGAGTGGAAGTCACATATCACAGAGCAGTTTCTCAGAAAGTTTCTTTCCAGATTTCATCGGAGGATATTTCCTTTTTCACCATAGCCCTCTATGGGCTTCCAAATATCACTTTGCCAATTCCACAAGAACTGTCGTAGCGAAAGGCTTCTTGAGGGGAAAGCTGTAACTCTGTGAGATGATTTCACAGAACACAAAGAAGTTTCTCAGAAAGCTTCTTTCTCTTTTTTATGGGAGGATATTTCCTTTGTAGCTATAGTCTTCAAAGGGATCCGAAATATCTGTTCTCAGATTCCACAGAAATAAGGCTAGCAAAGAGATCCACGAAATACAGATGTAACTCTGTGAGTGGAAGTCACATATCACAGAGCAGTTTCTCAGAAAGCTTCTTTCCAGATTTCATCGGAGGATATTTCCTTTTTCACCATAGCCCTCTATGGGCTTCCAAATATCACTTTGCCAATTCCACAAGAACTGTCTTAGCGAAAGGCTTCTTGAGGGGAAAGCTGTAACTCTGTGAGATGATTTCACAGAACACAAAGAAGTTTCTCAGAAAGCTTCTTTCTCTTTTTTATCGGAGGATATTTCCTTTGGCCCTATAGTCTACAAGGGGATCCGAAATATCTGTTCTCAGATTCCATAGAAATAAGGCTAGCAAATAGATCCACGAAATACAGATGTAACTCTGTGAGTGGAAGTCACATATCACAGAGCAGTTTCTCAGAAAGCTTCTTTTCAGATTCTTCGGAGGATATTTCCTTTTTCACCATAGCCCTCTATGGGCTTCCAAATATCACTTTGCCAATTCCACAAGAACTGTCTTAGCGAAAGGCTTCTTGAGGGGAAAGCTGTAACTCTGTGAGATGATTTCACAGAACAAAATGAAGTTTCTCAGAAAGCTTCTTTCTCTTTGTTATCGGAGGATATTTCCTTTGGCCCTATAGTCTTCAAAGGGATCCGAAATATCTGTTCTCAGATTCCACAGAAATAAGGCTAGCAAAGAGATCCACGAAATACAGATGTAACTCTGTGAATGGAAAACACATATCACAGAGCAGTTTCTCAGAAAGCTTCTTTCCAGATTTCATCTGAGGATATTTCCTTTTTCACCATAGTCCTCTATGGGCTTCCAAATATCACTTTGCCAATTCCACAAGAACTGTCTTAGCGAAAGGCTTATTGAGGGCAAAGCTGTAACTCTGTGAGATGATTTCACAGAACACAAAGATGTTTCTCAGAAAGCTTCTTTCTCTTTGTTATCGGAGGATATTTCCTTTGGCCCTATAGTCTTCAAAGGGATCCGAAATATCTGTTCTCAGATTCCACAGAAATAAGGCTAGCAAAGAGATCCACGAAATACAGATGTAACTCTGTGAATGGAAAACACATATCACAGAGCAGTTTCTCAGAAAGCTTCTTTCCAGATTTCATCTGAGGATATTTCCTTTTTCACCATAGCCCTCTATGGGCTTCCAAATATCACTTTGCCAATTCCACAAGAACTGTCTTAGCGAAAGGCTTCTTGAGGGCAAAGCTGTAACTCTGTGAGATGATTTCACAGAACACAAAGATGTTTCTCAGAAAGCTTCTTTCTCTTTGTTATCGGAGGATATTTCCTTTGGCCCTATAGTCCTCAAGGGGATCCGAAATATCTGTTCTCAGATTCCACAGAAATAAGGCTAGCAAAGAGATCCACGAAATACAGATGTAACTCTGTGAGTGGAAGTCACATATCACAGAGCAGTTTCTCAGAAAGCTTGTTTCCAGATTTTATCAAAGTATATTTCCTTTTTCACCATAGCCCTCTATGGGCTTCCAAATATCACTTTGCCAATTCCACAAGAACTGTCTTAGCGAAAGGCTACTTGAGGGGAAAGCTGTAATTCTGGGAGATGATTTCACAGAACACAATGAAGTTTCTCAGAAAGCTTCTTTCTCTTTGTTATCGGAGGATATTTCCTTTGGCCCTATAGTCTTCAAAGGGATCCGAAATATCTGTTCTCAGATTCCACAGAAATAAGGCTAGCAAAGAGATCCACGAAATACAGATTTAACTCTGTGAGTGGAAGTCACATATCACAGAGCAGTTTCTCAGAAAGCTTCTTTCGAGATTTCATCGGAGGATATTTCCTTTTTCACCAAAGCCCTCTATGGGCTTCCAAATATCACTTTGCCAATTCCACAAGAACTGTCTTAGCGAAAGGCTTCTTTAGGGGAACGCTGTAACTCTGTGAGATGATTTCATAGAATACAATGAAGTTTCTCAGAAAGCTTCTTTCTCTTTGTTATCGGAGGATATTTCCTTTGGCCTTATAGTCTTCAAAGGGATCCGAAATATCTGTTCTCAGATTCCACAGAAATAAGACTAACAAAGAGATCCACGAAATACAGATGTAACTCTGTGAGTGGAAGTCACATATCACAGAGCACTTTCTCAGAAAGCTTCTTTCCAGATTTCATCTGAGGATAGTTCCTTTTTCACCATAGCCCTCTAAGGGCTTCCAAATATCAGTTTGCCAATTCCACAAGAACTGTGTTAGCGAAAGGCTTCTTGAGGGGAAAGCAGTAACTCTGTGAGATGATTTCACAGAACACAAAGAAGTTTCTCAGATAGCTTCTTTCTCTTTGTTATCGGAGGATATTTCCTTTGGCCCTATAGTCTTCAAAGGGATCCGAAATATCTGTTCTCAGATTCCACAGAAATAAGGCTAGCAAAGAAATCCACGAAATACAAATGTAACTCTGTGAGTGTAAGTCACATATCACAGAGCAGTTTCTCAGAAAGTTTCTTTCCAGATTTCATCGGAGGATATTTCCTTTTTCACCATAGCCCTCTATGGGCTTCCAAATATCACTTTGCCAATTCCACAAGAACTGTCTTAGCGAAAGGCTTCTTGAGAGGAAAGCTGTAACTCTGTGAGATGATTTCACAGAACACAAAGAAGTTTCTCAGAAAGCTTCTTTCTCTTTTTTATGGGAGGATATTTCCTTTGTAGCTATAGTCTTCAAAGGGATCCGAAATATCTGTTCTCAGATTCCACAGAAATAAGGCTAGCAAAGAGATCCACGAAATACAGATGTAACTCTTTGAGTGGAAGTCACGTATCACAGAGCAGTTTCTCAGAAAGCTTTTTTCCAGATTTCATCTGAGGATATTTCCTTTTTCACCATAGCCCTCTATGGGCTTCCAAATATCACTTTGCCAATTCCACAAGAACTGTCTTAGCGAAAGGCTTCTTGAGGGGAAAGCTGTAACTCTGTTAGATGATTTCACAGAATACAAAGAAGTTTCTCAGAAAGCTTCTTTCTCTTTGTTATCGGAGGATATTTCCTTTGGCCCTATAGTCTTCAAAGGGATCCGAAATATCTGTTCTCAGATTCCACAGAAATAAGGCTAGCAAAGAGATCCAGGAAATACAGATGTAACTCTGTGAATGGAAGTCACATATCACAGAGCAGTTTCTCAGAAAGCTTCTTTAAAGATTTCATCGGAGGATATTTCCTTTTTCACCATAGCCCTCTATGGGCTTCCAAATATCACTTTGCCAATTCCACAAGAACTGTCTTAGCGAAAGGCTTCTTGAGGGGAAAGCTGTAACTCTGTGAGATGATTTCACAGAACACAAAGAAGTTTCTCAGAAAGCTTCTTTCACTTTATTATCGGAGGATATTTCCTTTGGCCCTATAGTCTTCAAAGGGATCCGAAATATCTGTTCTCAGATTCCACAGAAATAAGGCTAGCAAAGAGAAGTACGAAATATAGATGTAACTCTGAGAGTGGAAGTCACATATCACAGAGCAGTTTCTCAGAAAGCTTCTTTCCAGATTTCATCGGAGGATATTTCCCTTTTCACCATAGCCCTCTATGGGCTTTTGAATATCACTTTGCCAATTCCACAAGAAATGTCGTAGCGAAAGGCTACTTGAGGGGAAAGCTGTAACTCTGTGAGATGATTTCACAGAATACAAAGAAGTTTCTCAGAAAGCTTCTTTCTCTTTGTTATCGGAGGATATTTCCTTTGGTCCTATAGTCTTCAAAGGGATCCGACATATCTGTTCTCAGATTCCACAGAAATAAGGCTAGCAAAGATATCCACGAAATACAGATGTAACTCTGTGAGTGGAAGTCACATATCACAGAGCAGTTTCTCAGAAAGCTTCTTTCCAGATTTCATCGGAGGATATTTCCTTTTTCACCATAGCCCTCTATGGGCTTCCAAATATCACTTTGCCAATTCCACAAGAACTGTCTTAACGAAAGGCTTCTTGAGGGGAAAGCTGTAACTCTGTGAGATGATTTCACAGAACACAAAGAAGTTTCTCAGAAAGCTTCTTTCTCTTTGTTATCGGAGGATATTTCCTTTGGCCCTATAGTCCTCAAAGGGATCCGAAATATCTGTTCTCAGATTCCACAGAAATAAGGCTAGCAAAGAGATCCACGAAATACAAATGTAACTCTGTGAGTGGAAAACACATATCACAGAGCAGTTTCTCAGAAATCTTCTTTCCAGATTTCATCTGAGGATATTTCCTTTTTCACCATAGCCCTCTATGGGCTTCCAAATATCACTTTTCCAATTCCACAAGAACTGTCTTAGCGAAAGGCTTCTTGAGGGGAAAGCTGTAACTCTGTGAGATGATTTCACAGAACACAAAGAAGTTCCTCAGAAAGCTTCTTTCACTTTGTTATCGGAGGATATTTCCTTTGTCCCTATTGTCTTCAAAGGGATCCGAAATATCTGTTCTCAGATTCCACAGAAATAAGGCTAGCAAAGAGATCCACGAAATACAGATGTAACTCTGTGAGTGGAAGTCACATATCACAGAGCAGTTTCTCAGAAAGCTTCTTTCCAGATTTCTTCGGAGGATATTTCCTTTTTCACCATAGCCCTCTATGGGATTTCGATTATCACTTCGCCAATTCCACAAGAACTGTCTTAAAGAAAGGCTACTTGAGGGGAAAGCTGTAACTCTGTGAGATGATTTCACAGAATACAAAGAAGTTTCTCAGAAAGCTTCTTTCTCTTTGTTATCGGAGGATATTTCCTTTGGCCCTATAGTCTTCAAAGGGATCCGAAATATCTGTTCTCAGATTCCACAGAAATAAGGCTAGCAAAGAGATCCATGAAATACAGATGTAACTCTGTGAGTGGAAGTCACATATCACAGAGCAGTTTCTCAGAAAGCTTCTTTCCAGATTTCGTCGGAGGATATTTCCTTTTTCACCATAGCCCTCTATGGGCTTCCAAATATCACTTTGCCAATTCCACAAGAACTGTCTTAGCGAAAGGCTACTTGAGGGGAAAGCTGTAATTCTGGGAGATGATTTCACAGAACACAATGAAGTTTCTCAGAAAGCTTCTTTCTCTTTGTTATCGCAGGATATTTCCTTTGGCCCTATAGTCTTCAAAGGGATCCGAAATATCTGTTCTCAGATTCCACAGAAATAAGGCTAGCAAAGAGATCCACGAAATACAGATTTAACTCTGTGAGTGGAAGTCTCATATCACAGAGCAGTTTCTCAGAAAGCTTCTTTCCAGATTTCATCGGAGGATATTTCCTTTTTCACCGTAGCCCTCTATGGGCTTCCAAATATCACTTTGCCAATTCCACAAGAACTGTCTTAGCGAAAGGCTTCTTGAGGGGAACGCTGTAACTCTGTGAGATGATTTCACAGAATACAATGAAGTTTCTCAGAAAGCTTCTTTCTCTTTGTTATCGGAGGATATTTCCTTTGGCCCTATAGTCTTCAAAGGGATCCGAAATATCTGTTCTCAGATTCCACAGAAATAAGGCTAACAAAGAGATCCACGAAATACAGATGTAACTCTGTGAGTGGAAGTCACATATCACAGAGCAGTTTCTCAGAAAGCTTCTTTCCAGATTTCATCTGAGGATAATTCCTTTTTCACCATAGCCCTCTAAGGGCTTCCAAATATCAGTTTGCCAATTCCAAAAGAACTGTCTTAGCGAAAGGCTTCTTGAGGGGAAAGCTGTAACTCTGTGAGATGATTTCACAGAACACAAAGAAGTTTCTCAGATAGCTTCTTTCTCTTTGTTATCGGAGGATATTTCCTTTGGCCCTATAGTCTTCAAAGGGATCCGAAATATCTGTTCTCAGATTCCACAGAAATAAGGCTAGCAAAGAAATCCACGAAATACAAATGTAACTCTGTGAGTGGAAGTCACATATCACAGAGCAGTTTCTCAGAAAGTTTCTTTACAGATTTCATCGGAGGATATTTCCTTTTTCACCATAGCCCTCTATGGGCTTCCAAATATCACTTTGCCAATTCCACAAGAACTGTCGTAGCGAAAGGCTTCTTGAGGGGAAAGCTGTAACTCTGTGAGATGATTTCACAGAACACAAAGAAGTTTCTCAGAAAGCTTCTTTCTCTTTTTTATGGGAGGATATTTCCTTTGTAGCTATAGTCTTCAAAGCGATCCGAAATATCTGTTCTCAGATTCCACAGAAATAAGGCTAGCAAAGAGATCCACGAAATACAGATGTAACTCTTTGAGTGGAAGTCACGTATCACAGAGCAGTTTCTCAGAAAGCTTTTTTCCAGATTTCATCTGAGGATATTTCCTTTTTCACCATAGCCCTCTATGGGCTTCCAAATATCACTTTGCCAATTCCACAAGAACTGTCTTAGCGAAAGGCTTCTTGAGGGGAAAGCTGTAACTCTGTTAGATGATTTCACAGAATACAAAGAAGTTTCTCAGAAAGCTTCTTTCTCTTTGTTATCGGAGGATATTTCCTTTGGCCCTATAGTCTTCAAAGGGATCCGAAATATCTGTTCTCAGATTCCACAGAAATAAGGCTAGCAAAGAGATCCAGGAAATACAGATGTAACTCTGTGAATGGAAGTCACATATCACAGAGCAGTTTCTCAGAAAGCTTCTTTAAAGATTTCATCGGAGGATATTTCCTTTTTCACCATAGCCCTCTATGGGCTTCCAAATATCACTTTGCCAATTCCACAAGAACTGTCTTAGCGAAAGGCTTCTTGAGGGGAAAGCTGTAACTCTGTGAGATGATTTCACAGAACACAAAGAAGTTTCTCAGAAAGCTTCTTTCACTTTATTATCGGAGGATATTTCCTTTGGCCCTATAGTCTTCAAAGGGATCCGAAATATCTGTTCTCAGATTCCACAGAAATAAGGCTAGCAAAGAGATGTACGAAATATAGATGTAACTCTGAGAGTGGAAGTCACATATCACAGAGCAGTTTCTCAGAAAGCTTCTTTCCAGATTTCATCGGAGGATATTTCCCTTTTCACCATAGCCCTCTATGGGCTTTTGAATATCACTTTGCCAATTCCACAAGAAATGTCGTAGCGAAAGGCTACTTGAGGGGAAAGCTGTAACTCTGTGAGATGATTTCACAGAATACAAAGAAGTTTCTCAGAAAGCTTCTTTCTCTTTGTTATCGGAGGATATTTCCTTTGGTCCTATAGTCTTCAAAGGGATCCGAAATATCTGTTCTCAGATTCCACAGAAATAAGGCTAGCAAAGATATCCACGAAATACAGATGTAACTCTGTGAGTGGAAGTCACATATCACAGAGCAGTTTCTCAGAAAGCTTCTTTCCAGATTTCATCGGAGGATATTTCCTTTTTCACCATAGCCCTCTATGGGCTTCCAAATATCACTTTGCCAATTCCACAAGAACTGTCTTAGCGAAAGGCTTCTTGAGGGGAAAGCTGTAACTCTGTGAGATGATTTCACAGAACACAAAGAAGTTTCTCAGAAAGCTTCTTTCTCTTTGTTATCGGAGGATATTTCCTTTGGCCCTATAGTCCTCAAAGGGATCCGAAATATCTGTTCTCAGATTCCACAGAAATAAGGCTAGCAAAGAGATCCACGAAATACAAATGTAACTCTGTGAGTGGAAAACACATATCACAGAGCAGTTTCTCAGAAATCTTCTTTCCAGATTTCATCGGAGGATATTTCCTTTTTCACCATAGCCCTCTATGGGCTTCCAAATATCACTTTTCCAATTCCACAAGAACTGTCTTAGCGAAAGGCTTCCTTGAGGGGAAAGCTGTAACTCTTTGAGATGATTTCACAGAACACAAAGAAGTTCCTCAGAAAGCTTCTTTCACTTTGTTATCGGAGGATATTTCCTTTGTCCCTATTGTCTTCAAAGGGATCCGAAATATCTGTTCTCAGATTCCACAGAAATAAGGCTAGCAAAGAGATCCACGAAATACAGATGTAACTCTGTGAGTGGAAGTCACATATCACAGAGCAGTTTCTCAGAAAGCTTCTTTCCAGATTTCTTCGGAGGATATTTCCTTTTTCACCATAGCCCTCTATGGGATTTCGATTATCACTTCGCCAATTCCACAAGAACTGTCTTAAAGAAAGGCTACTTGAGGGGAAAGCTGTAACTCTGTGAGATGATTTCACAGAATACAAAGAAGTTTCTCAGAAAGCTTCTTTCTCTTTGTTATCGGAGGATATTTCCTTTGGCCCTATAGTCTTCAAAGGGATCCGAAATATCTGTTCTCAGATTCCACAGAAATAAGGCTAGCAAAGAGATCCATGAAATACAGATGTAACTCTGTGAGTGGAAGTCACATATCACAGAGCAGTTTCTCAGAAAGCTTCTTTCCAGATTTCGTCGGAGGATATTTCCTTTTTCACCATAGCCCTCTGTGGGCTTCCAAATATCACTTTGCCAATTCCACAAGAACTGTCTTAGCGAAAGGCTACTTGAGGGGAAAGCTGTAATTCTGGGAGATGATTTCACAGAACACAATGAAGTTTCTCAGAAAGCTTCTTTCTCTTTGTTATCGCAGGATATTTCCTTTGGCCCTATAGTCTTCAAAGGGATCCGAAATATCTGTTCTCAGATTCCACAGAAATAAGGCTAGCAAAGAGATCCACGAAATACAGATTTAACTCTCTGAGTGGAAGTCTCATATCACAGAGCAGTTTCTCAGAAAGCTTCTTTCCAGATTTCATCGGAGGATATTTCCTTTTTCACCATAGCCCTCTATGGGCTTCCAAATATCACTTTGCCAATTCCACAAGAACTGTCTTAGCGAAAGGCTTCTTGAGGGGAAAGCTGTAACTCTGTGAGATGATTTCACAGAACACAAAGAAGTTTCTCAGATAGCTTCTTTCTCTTTGTTATCGGAGGATATTTCCTTTGGCCCTATAGTCTTCAAAGGGATCCGAAATATCTGTTCTCAGATTCCACAGAAATAAGGCTAGCAAAGAAATCCACGAAATACAAATGTAACTCTGTGAGTGGAAGTCACATATCACAGAGCAGTTTCTCAGAAAGTTTCTTTCCAGATTTCATCGGAGGATATTTCCTTTTTCACCATAGCCCTCTATGGGCTTCCAAATATCACTTTGCCAATTCCACAAGAACTGTCGTAGCGAAAGGCTTCTTGAGGGGAAAGCTGTAACTCTGTGAGATGATTTCACAGAACACAAAGAAGTTTCTCAGAAAGCTTCTTTCTCTTTTTTATGGGAGGATATTTCCTTTGTAGCTATAGTCTTCAAAGGGATCCGAAATATCTGTTCTCAGATTCCACAGAAATAAGGCTAGCAAAGAGATCCACGAAATACAGATGTAACTCTGTGAGTGGAAGTCACATATCACAGAGCAGTTTCTCAGAAAGCTTCTTTCCAGATTTCATCGGAGGATATTTCCTTTTTCACCATAGCCCTCTATGGGCTTCCAAATATCACTTTGCCAATTCCACAAGAACTGTCTTAGCGAAAGGCTTCTTGAGGGGAAAGCTGTAACTCTGTGAGATGATTTCACAGAACACAAAGAAGTTTCTCAGAAAGCTTCTTTCTCTTTTTTATCGGAGGATATTTCCTTTGGCCCTATAGTCTACAAGGGGATCCGAAATATCTGTTCTCAGATTCCATAGAAATAAGGCTAGCAAATAGATCCACGAAATACAGATGTAACTCTGTGAGTGGAAGTCACATATCACAGAGCAGTTTCTCAGAAAGCTTCTTTTCAGATTCTTCGGAGGATATTTCCTTTTTCACCATAGCCCTCTATGGGCTTCCAAATATCACTTTGCCAATTCCACAAGAACTGTCTTAGCGAAAGGCTTCTTGAGGGGAAAGCTGTAACTCTGTGAGATGATTTCACAGAACAAAATGAAGTTTCTCAGAAAGCTTCTTTCTCTTTGTTATCGGAGGATATTTCCTTTGGCCCTATAGTCTTCAAAGGGATCCGAAATATCTGTTCTCAGATTCCACAGAAATAAGGCTAGCAAAGAGATCCACGAAATACAGATGTAACTCTGTGAATGGAAAACACATATCACAGAGCAGTTTCTCAGAAAGCTTCTTTCCAGATTTCATCTGAGGATATTTCCTTTTTCACCATAGTCCTCTATGGGCTTCCAAATATCACTTTGCCAATTCCACAAGAACTGTCTTAGCGAAAGGCTTCTTGAGGGCAAAGCTGTAACTCTGTGAGATGATTTCACAGAACACAAAGATGTTTCTCAGAAAGCTTCTTTCTCTTTGTTATCGGAGGATATTTCCTTTGGCCCTATAGTCCTCAAAGGGATCCGAAATATCTGTTCTCAGATTCCACAGAAATAAGGCTAGCAAAGAGATCCACGAAATACAGATGTAACTCTGTGAGTGGAAGTCACATATCACAGAGCAGTTTCTCAGAAAGCTTCTTTCCAGATTTTATCAAAGGATATTTCCTTTTTCACCATAGCCCTCTATGGGCTTCCAAATATCACTTTGCCAATTCCACAAGAACTGTCTTAGCGAAAGGCTACTTGAGGGGAAAGCTGTAATTCTGGGAGATGATTTCACAGAACACAATGAAGTTTCTCAGAAAGCTTCTTTCTCTTTGTTATCGGAGGATATTTCCTTTGGCCCTATAGTCTTCAAAGGGATCCGAAATATCTGTTCTCAGATTCCACAGAAATAAGGCTAGCAAAGAGATCCACGAAATACAGATTTAACTCTGTGAGTGGAAGTCACATATCACAGAGCAGTTTCTCAGAAAGCTTCTTTCGAGATTTCATCGGAGGATATTTCCTTTTTCACCATAGCCCTCTATGGGCTTCCAAATATCACTTTGCCAATTCCACAAGAACTGTCTTAGCGAAAGGCTTCTTTAGGGGAACGCTGTAACTCTGTGAGATGATTTCACAGAATACAATGAAGTTTCTCAGAAAGCTTCTTTCTCTTTGTTATCGGAGGATATTTCCTTTGGCCTTATAGTCTTCAAAGGGATCCGAAATATCTGTTCTCAGATTCCACAGAAATAAGGCAAACAAAGAGATCCACGAAATACAGATGTAACTCTGTGAGTGGAAGTCACATATCACAGAGCAGTTTCTCAGAAAGCTTCTTTCCAGATTTCATCTGAGGATAGTTCCTTTTTCACCATAGCCCTCTAAGGGCTTCCAAATATCAGTTTGCCAATTCCACAAGAACTGTGTTAGCGAAAGGCTTCTTGAGGGGAAAGCAGTAACTCTGTGAGATGATTTCACAGAACACAAAGAAGTTTCTCAGATAGCTTCTTTCTCTTTGTTATCGGAGGATATTTCCTTTGGCCCTATAGTCTTCAAAGGGATCCGAAATATCTGTTCTCAGATTCCACAGAAATAAGGCTAGCAAAGAAATCCACGAAATACAAATGTAACTCTGTGAGTGGAAGTCACATATCACAGAGCAGTTTCTCAGAAAGTTTCTTTCCAGATTTCATCGGAGGATATTTCCTTTTTCACCATAGCCCTCTATGGGCTTCCAAATATCACTTTGCCAATTCCACAAGAACTGTCTTAGCGAAAGGCTTCTTGAGAGGAAAGCTGTAACTCTGTGAGATGATTTCACAGAACACAAAGAAGTTTCTCAGAAAGCTTCTTTCTCTTTTTTATGGGAGGATATTTCCTTTGTAGCTATAGTCTTCAAAGGGATCCGAAATATCTGTTCTCAGATTCTACAGAAATAAGGCTAGCAAAGAGATCCACGAAATACAGATGTAACTCTTTGAGTGGAAGTCACGTATCACAGAGCAGTTTCTCAGAAAGCTTTTTTCCAGATTTCATCTGAGGATATTTCCTTTTTCACCATAGCCCTCTATGGGCTTCCAAATATCACTTTGCCAATTCCACAAGAACTGTCTTAGCGAAAGGCTTCTTGAGGGGAAAGCTGTAACTCTGTTAGATGATTTCACAGAATACAAAGAAGTTTCTCAGAAAGCTTCTTTCTCTTTGTTATCGGAGGATATTTCCTTTGGCCCTATAGTCTTCAAAGGGATCCGAAATATCTGTTCTCAGATTCCACAGAAATAAGGCTAGCAAAGAGATCCAGGAAATACAGATGTAACTCTGTGAATGGAAGTCACATATCACAGAGCAGTTTCTCAGAAAGCTTCTTTAAAGATTTCATCGGAGGATATTTCCTTTTTCACCATAGCCCTCTATGGGCTTCCAAATATCACTTTGCCAATTCCACAAGAACTGTCTTAGCGAAAGGCTTCTTGAGGGGAAAGCTGTAACTCTGTGAGATGATTTCACAGAACACAAAGAAGTTTCTCAGAAAGCTTCTTTCACTTTATTATCGGAGGATATTTCCTTTGGCCCTATAGTCTTCAAAGGGATCCGAAATATCTGTTCTCAGATTCCACAGAAATAAGGCTAGCAAAGAGATGTACGAAATACAGATGTAACTCTGAGAGTGGAAGTCACATATCACAGAGCAGTTTCTCAGAAAGCTTCTTTCCAGATTTCATCGGAGGATATTTCCCTTTTCACCATAGCCCTCTATGGGCTTTTGAATATCACTTTGCCTATTCCACAAGAAATGTCGTAGCGAAAGGCTACTTGAGGGGAAAGCTGTAACTCTGTTAGATGATTTCACAGAATACAAAGAAGTTTCTCAGAAAGCTTCTTTCTCTTTGTTATCGGAGGATATTTCCTTTGGTCCTATAGTCTTCAAAGGGATCCGAAATATCTGTTCTCAGATTCCACAGAAATAAGGCTAGCAAAGATATCCACGAAATACAGATGTAACTCTGTGAGTGGAAGTCACATATCACAGAGCAGTTTCTCAGAAAGCTTCTTTCCAGATTTCATCGGAGGATATTTCCTTTTTCACCATAGCCCTCTATGGGCTTCCAAATATCACTTTGCCAATTCCACAAGAACTGTCTTAGCGAAAGGCTTCTTGAGGGGAAAGCTGTAACTCTGTGAGATGATTTCACAGAACACAAAGAAGTTTCTCAGAAAGCTTCTTTCTCTTTGTTATCGGAGGATATTTCCTTTGGCCCTATAGTCCTCAAAGGGATCCGAAATATCTGTTCTCAGATTCCACAGAAATAAGGCTAGCAAAGAGATCCACGAAATACAGATGTAACTCTGTGAGTGGAAGTCACATATCACAGAGCAGTTTCTCAGAAAGCTTCTTTCCACATTTTATCAAAGGATATTTCCTTTTTCACCCGAGCCCTCTATGGGCTTCCAAATATCACTTTGCCAATTCCACAAGAACTGTCTTAGCGAAAGGCTTCTTGAGGGGAAACCTGTAACTCTGTGAGATGATTTCACAGAACACAAAGAAGTTTCTCAGATAGCTTCTTTCTCTTTGTTATCGGAGGATATTTCCTTTGGCCCTATAGTCTTCAAAGGGATCCGAAATATCTGTTCTCAGATTCCACATAAATAAGGCTAACAAAGAGATCCACGAAATACAGATATAACTCTGTGAGTGGAAGTCACATATCACAGAGCAGTTTCTCAGAAAGCTTCTTTCCAGATTTCATCTGAGGATAATTCCTTTTTCACCATAGCCCTCTAAGGGCTTCCAAATATCAGTTTGCCAATTCCAAAAGAACTGTCTTAGCGAAAGGCTTCTTGAGGGGAAAGCTGTAACTCTGTGAGATGATTTCACAGAACACAAAGAAGTTTCTCAGATAGCTTCTTTCTCTTTGTTATCGGAGGATATTTCCTTTGGCCCTATAGTCTTCAAAGGGATCCGAAATATCCGTTCTCAGATTCCACAGAAATAAGGCTAGCAAAGAAATCCAGGAAATACAAATGTAACTCTGTGAGTGGAAGTCACATATCACAGAGCAGTTTCTCAGAAAGTTTCTTTCCAGATTTCATCGGAGGATATTTCCTTTTTCACCATAGCCCTCTATGGGCTTCCAAATATCACTTTGCCAATTCCACAAGAACTGTCGTAGCGAAAGGCTTCTTGAGGGGAAAGCTGTAACTCTGTGAGATGATTTCACAGAACACAAAGAAGTTTCTCAGAAAGCTTCTTTCTCTTTTTTATGGGAGGATATTTCCTTTGTAGCTATAGTCTTCAAAGGGATCCGAAATATCTGTTCTCAGATTCCACAGAAATAAGGCTAGCAAAGAGATCCACGAAATACAGATGTAACTCTGTGAGTGGAAGTCACATATCACAGAGCAGTTTCTCAGAAAGCTTCTTTCCAGATTTCATCGGAGGATATTTCCTTTTTCACCATAGCCCTCTATGGGCTTCCAAATATCACTTTGCCAATTCCACAAGAACTGTCTTAGCGAAAGGCTTCTTGAGGGGAAAGCTGTAACTCTGTGAGATGATTTCACAGAACACAAAGAAGTTTCTCAGAAAGCTTCTTTCTCTTTTTTATCGGAGGATATTTCCTTTGGCCCTATAGTCTACAAGGGGATCCGAAATATCTGTTCTCAGATTCCATAGAAATAAGGCTAGCAAATAGATCCACGAAATACAGATGTAACTCTGTGAGTGGAAGTCACATATCTCAGAGCAGTTTCTCAGAAAGCTTCTTTTCAGATTCATCGGAGGATATTTCCTTTTTCACCATAGCCCTCTATGGGCTTCCAAATATCACTTTGCCAATTCCACAAGAACTGTCTTAGCGAAAGGCTTCTTGAGGGGAAAGCTGTAACTCTTTGAGATGATTTCACAGAACAAAATGAAGTTTCTCAGAAAGCTTCTTTCTCTTTGTTATCGGAGGATATTTCCTTTGGCCCTATAGTCTTCAAAGGGATCCGAAATATCTGTTCTCAGATTCCACAGAAATAAGGCTAGCAAAGAGATCCACGAAATACAGATGTAACTCTGTGAATGGAAAACACATATCACAGAGCAGTTTCTCAGAAAGCTTCTTTCCAGATTTCATCTGAGGATATTTCCTTTTTCACCATAGCCCTCTATGGGCTTCCAAATATCACTTTGCCAATTCCACAAGAACTGTCTTAGCGAAAGGCTTCTTGAGGGCAAAGCTGTAACTCTGTGAGATGATTTCACAGAACACAAAGATGTTTCTCAGAAAGCTTCTTTCTCTTTGTTATCGGAGGATATTTCCTTTGGCCCTATAGTCCTCAAAGGGATCCGAAATATCTGTTCTCAGATTCCACAGAAATAAGGCTAGCAAAGAGATCCACGAAATACAGATGTAACTCTGTGAGTGGAAGTCACATATCACAGAGCAGTTTCTCAGAAAGCTTGTTTCCAGATTTTATCAAAGTATATTTCCTTTTTCACCATAGCCCTCTATGGGCTTCCAAATATCACTTTGCCAATTCCACAATAACTGTCTTAGCGAAAGGCTACTTGAGGGGAAAGCTGTAATTCTGGGAGATGATTTCACAGAACACAATGAAGTTTCTCAGAAAGCTTCTTTCTCTTTGTTATCGGAGGATATTTCCTTTGGCCCTATAGTCTTCAAAGGGATCCGAAATATCTGTTCTCAGATTCCACAGAAATAAGGCTAGCAAAGAGATCCACGAAATACAGATTTAACTCTGTGAGTGGAAGTCACATATCACAGAGCAGTTTCTCAGAAAGCTTCTTTCGAGATTTCATCGGAGGATATTTCCTTTTTCACCATAGCCCTCTATGGGCTTCCAAATATCACTTTGCCAATTCCACAAGAACTGTCGTAGCGAAAGGCTTCTTGAGGGGAAAGCTGTAACTCTGTGAGATGATTTCACAGAACACAAAGAAGTTTCTCAGAAAGCTTCTTTCTCTTTTTTATGGGAGGATATTTCCTTTGTAGCTATAGTCTTCAAAGGGATCCGAAATATCTGTTCTCAGATTCCACAGAAATAAGGCTAGCAAAGAGATCCACGAAATACAGATGTAACTCTGTGAGTGGAAGTCACATATCACAGAGCAGTTTCTCAGAAAGCTTCTTTCCAGATTTCATCGGAGGATATTTCCTTTTTCACCATAGCCCTCTATGGGCTTCCAAATATCACTTTGCCAATTCCACAAGAACTGTCTTAGCGAAAGGCTTCTTGAGGGGAAAGCTGTAACTCTGTGAGATGATTTCACAGAACACAAAGAAGTTTCTCAGAAAGCTTCTTTCTCTTTTTTATCGGAGGATATTTCCTTTGGCCCTATAGTCTACAAGGGGATCCGAAATATCTGTTCTCAGATTCCATAGAAATAAGGCTAGCAAATAGATCCACGAAATACAGATGTAACTCTGTGAGTGGAAGTCACATATCACAGAGCAGTTTCTCAGAAAGCTTCTTTTCAGATTCATCGGAGGATATTTCCTTTTTCACCATAGCCCTCTATGGGCTTCCAAATATCACTTTGCCAATTCCACAAGAACTGTCTTAGCGAAAGGCTTCTTGAGGGGAAAGCTGTAACTCTGTGAGATGATTTCACAGAACAAAATGAAGTTTCTCAGAAAGCTTCTTTCTCTTTGTTATCGGAGGATATTTCCTTTGGCCCTATAGTCTTCAAAGGGATCCGAAATATCTGTTCTCAGATTCCACAGAAATAAGGCTAGCAAAGAGATCCACGAAATACAGATGTAACTCTGTGAATGGAAAACACATATCACAGAGCAGTTTCTCAGAAAGCTTCTTTCCAGATTTCATCTGAGGATATTTCCTTTTTCACCATAGCCCTCTATGGGCTTCCAAATATCACTTTGCCAATTCCACAAGAACTGTCTTAGCGAAAGGCTTCTTGAGGGCAAAGCTGTAACTCTGTGAGATGATTTCACAGAACACAAAGATGTTTCTCAGAAAGCTTCTTTCTCTTTGTTATCGGAGGATATTTCCTTTGGCCCTATAGTCCTCAAAGGGATCCGAAATATCTGTTCTCAGATTCCACAGAAATAAGGCTAGCAAAGAGATCCACGAAATACAGATGTAACTCTGTGAGTGGAAGTCACATATCACAGAGCAGTTTCTCAGAAAGCTTCTTTCCAGATTTTATCAAAGGATATTTCCTTTTTCACCATAGCCCTCTATGGGCTTCCAAATATCACTTTGCCAATTCCACAAGAACTGTCTTAGCGAAAGGCTACTTGAGGGGAAAGCTGTAATTCTGGGAGATGATTTCACAGAACACAATGAAGTTTCTCAGAAAGCTTCTTTCTCTTTGTTATCGGAGGATATTTCCTTTGGCCCTATAGTCTTCAAAGGGATCCGAAATATCTGTTCTCAGATTCCACAGAAATAAGGCTAGCAAAGAGATCCACGAAATACAGATTTAACTCTGTGAGTGGAAGTCACATATCACAGAGCAGTTTCTCAGAAAGCTTCTTTCGAGATTTCATCGGAGGATATTTCCTTTTTCACCATAGCCCTCTATGGGCTTCCAAATATCACTTTGCCAATTCCACAAGAACTGTCTTAGCGAAAGGCTTCTTTAGGGGAACGCTGTAACTCTGTGAGATGATTTCACAGAATACAATGAAGTTTCTCAGAAAGCTTCTTTCTCTTTGTTATCGGAGGATATTTCCTTTGGCCTTATAGTCTTCAAAGGGATCCGAAATATCTGTTCTCAGATTCCACAGAAATAAGGCTAACAAAGAGATCCACGAAATACAGATGTAACTCTGTGAGTGGAAGTCACATATCACAGAGCAGTTTCTCAGAAAGCTTCTTTCCAGATTTCATCTGAGGATAGTTCCTTTTTCACCATAGCCCTCTAAGGGCTTCCAAATATCAGTTTGCCAATTCCACAAGAACTGTGTTAGCGAAAGGCTTCTTGAGGGGAAAGCAGTAACTCTGTGAGATGATTTCACAGAACACAAAGAAGTTTCTCAGATAGCTTCTTTCTCTTTGTTATCGGAGGATATTTCCTTTGGCCCTATAGTCTTCAAAGGGATCCGAAATATCTGTTCTCAGATTCCACAGAAATAAGGCTAGCAAAGAAATCCACGAAATACAAATGTAACTCTGTGAGTGGAAGTCACATATCACAGAGCAGTTTCTCAGAAAGTTTCTTTCCAGATTTCATCGGAGGATATTTCCTTTTTCACCATAGCCCTCTATGGGCTTCCAAATATCACTTTGCCAATTCCACAAGAACTGTCTTAGCGAAAGGCTTCTTGAGAGGAAAGCTGTAACTCTGTGAGATGATTTCACAGAACACAAAGAAGTTTCTCAGAAAGCTTCTTTCTCTTTTTTATGGGAGGATATTTCCTTTGTAGCTATAGTCTTCAAAGGGATCCGAAATATCTGTTCTCAGATTCTACAGAAATAAGGCTAGCAAAGAGATCCACGAAATACAGATGTAACTCTTTGAGTGGAAGTCACGTATCACAGAGCAGTTTCTCAGAAAGCTTTTTTCCAGATTTCATCTGAGGATATTTCCTTTTTCACCATAGCCCTCTATGGGCTTCCAAATATCACTTTGCCAATTCCACAAGAACTGTCTTAGCGAAAGGCTTCTTGAGGGGAAAGCTGTAACTCTGTTAGATGATTTCACAGAATACAAAGAAGTTTCTCAGAAAGCTTCTTTCTCTTTGTTATCGGAGGATATTTCCTTTGGCCCTATAGTCTTCAAAGGGATCCGAAATATCTGTTCTCAGATTCCACAGAAATAAGGCTAGCAAAGAGATGTACGAAATACAGATGTAACTCTGAGAGTGGAAGTCACATATCACAGAGCAGTTTCTCAGAAAGCTTCTTTCCAGATTTCATCGGAGGATATTTCCCTTTTCACCATAGCCCTCTATGGGCTTTTGAATATCACTTTGCCAATTCCACAAGAAATGTCGTAGCGAAAGGCTACTTGAGGGGAAAGCTGTAACTCTGTTAGATGATTTCACAGAATACAAAGAAGTTTCTCAGAAAGCTTCTTTCTCTTTGTTATCGGAGGATATTTCCTTTGGTCCTATAGTCTTCAAAGGGATCCGAAATATCTGTTCTCAGATTCCACAGAAATAAGGCTAGCAAAGATATCCACGAAATACAGATGTAACTCTGTGAGTGGAAGTCACATATCACAGAGCAGTTTCTCAGAAAGCTTCTTTCCAGATTTCATCGGAGGATATTTCCTTTTTCACCATAGCCCTCTATGGGCTTCCAAATATCACTTTGCCAATTCCACAAGAACTGTCTTAGCGAAAGGCTTCTTGAGGGGAAAGCTGTAACTCTGTGAGATGATTTCACAGAACACAAAGAAGTTTCTCAGAAAGCTTCTTTCTCTTTGTTATCGGAGGATATTTCCTTTGGCCCTATAGTCCTCAAAGGGATCCGAAATATCTGTTCTCAGATTCCACAGAAATAAGGCTAGCAAAGAGATCCACGAAATACAGATGTAACTCTGTGAGTGGAAGTCACATATCACAGAGCAGTTTCTCAGAAAGCTTCTTTCCACATTTTATCAAAGGATATTTCCTTTTTCACCCGAGCCCTCTATGGGCTTCCAAATATCACTTTGCCAATTCCACAAGAACTGTCTTAGCGAAAGGCTTCTTGAGGGGAAAGCTGTAACTCTGTGAGATGATTTCACAGAACACAAGGAAGTTTCTCAGAAAGCTTCTTTCTCTTTGTTATCGGAGGATATTTCCTTTGGCCCTATACTCTTCAAAGGGATCCAAAATATCTGTTCTCACATTCCACAGAAAAAAGGCTAGCAAAGAGATCCACCAAATACAGATGTAACTCTGTGAGTGGAAGTCACATATCACAGAGCAGTTTCTCAGAAAGCTTCTTTCCAGATTTCATCGGAGGATATTTCCTTCTTTAACCATAGCCCTCTATGGGCTTCCAAATATCACTTTGCCAATTCCACAAGAACTGTCTTAGCGAAAAGCTTCTTGAGGGGAAAGCTGTAACTCTGTGAGATGATTTCACAGAACACAAAGAAGTTTCTCAGAAAGCTTCTTTCTCTTTGTTATCGGAGATTATTTCCTTTGGCCCTATAGTCTTCAAAGGGATCCGAAATATCTGTTCTCAGATTCCACAGAAAAAAGGCGAGCAAAGAGATCCACGAAATACAGATGTAACTCTGTGAGTGGAAGTCACATATCACAGAGCAGTTTCTCAGAAAGCTTCTTTCCATATTTCATCGGAGGATAATTCCTTTTTCACCATAGCCCTCTATGGGCTTCCAAATATGACTTTGCCAATTCCACAAGAACTGTCTTAGCGAAACGCTTCTTGAGGGGAAAGCTGTAACTCTGTGAGATGATTTCACAGAACACAAAGAAGTTTCTCAGAAAGCTTCTTTCTCTTTTTTATCGGAGGATATTTCCTTTGGCCCTATAGTCTCCAAAGGGATCCGAAATATCTGTTCTCAGATTCCACTGAAATAAGGCTAGCAAAGAGATCCACGAAATACAGATGTAACTCTGTGAGTGGAAGTCACATATCACAGAGCAGTTTCTCAGAAAGCTTCTTTTCAGATTCATCGGAGGATATTTCCTTTTTCACCATAGCCCTCTATGGGCTTCCAAATATCACTTTGCCAATTCCACAAGAACTGTCTTAGCGAAAGGCTTCTTGAGGGGAAAGCTGTAACTCTGTGAGATGATTTCACAGAACAAAATGAAGTTTCTCAGAAAGCTTCTTTCTCTTTGTTATCGGAGGATATTTCCTTTGGCCCTATAGTCTTCAAAGGGATCCGAAATATCTGTTCTCAGATTCCACAGAAATAATGCTAGCAAAGAGATCCACGAAATACAGATGTAACTCTGTGAATGGAAAACACATATCACAGAGCAGTTTCTCAGAAAGCTTCTTTCCAGATTTCATCTGAGGATATTTCCTTTTTCACCATAGCCCTCTATGGGCTTCCAAATATCACTTTGCCAATTCCACAAGAACTGTCTTAGCGAAAGGCTTCTTGAGGGGAAAGATGTAACTCTGTGAGATGATTTCACAGAACACAATGAAGTTTCTCAGAAAGCTTCTTTCTCTTTGTTATCGGAGGATATTTCCTTTGGCCCTATAGTCTTCAAAGGGATCCGAAATATCTGTTCTCAGATTCCACAGAAATAAGGCTAGCAAAGAGATCCACGAAATACAGATTTAACTCTGTGAGTGGAAGTCACATATCACAGAGCAGTTTCTCAGAAAGCTTCTTTCGAGATTTCATCGGAGGATATTTCCTTTTTCACCATAGCCCTCTATGGGCTTCCAAATATCACTTTGCCAATTCCACAAGAACTGTCGTAGCGAAAGGCTTCTTGAGGGGAAAGCTGTAACTCTGTGAGATGATTTCACAGAACACAAAGAAGTTTCTCAGAAAGCTTCTTTCTCTTTTTTATGGGAGGATATTTCCTTTGTAGCTATAGTCTTCAAAGGGATCCGAAATATCTGTTCTCAGATTCCACAGAAATAAGGCTAGCAAAGAGATCCACGAAATACAGATGTAACTCTGTGAGTGGAAGTCACATATCACAGAGCAGTTTCTCAGAAAGCTTCTTTCCAGATTTCATCGGAGGATATTTCCTTTTTCACCATAGCCCTCTATGGGCTTCCAAATATCACTTTGCCAATTCCACAAGAACTGTCTTAGCGAAAGGCTTCTTGAGGGGAAAGCTGTAACTCTGTGAGATGATTTCACAGAACACAAAGAAGTTTCTCAGAAAGCTTCTTTCTCTTTTTTATCGGAGGATATTTCCTTTGGCCCTATAGTCTACAAGGGGATCCGAAATATCTGTTCTCAGATTCCATAGAAATAAGGCTAGCAAATAGATCCACGAAATACAGATGTAACTCTGTGAGTGGAAGTCACATATCACAGAGCAGTTTCTCAGAAAGCTTCTTTTCAGATTCATCGGAGGATATTTCCTTTTTCACCATAGCCCTCTATGGGCTTCCAAATATCACTTTGCCAATTCCACAAGAACTGTCTTAGCGAAAGGCTTCTTGAGGGGAAAGCTGTAACTCTGTGAGATGATTTCACAGAACAAAATGAAGTTTCTCAGAAAGCTTCTTTCTCTTTGTTATCGGAGGATATTTCCTTTGGCCCTATAGTCTTCAAAGGGATCCGAAATATCTGTTCTCAGATTCCACAGAAATAAGGCTAGCAAAGAGATCCACGAAATACAGATGTAACTCTGTGAATGGAAAACACATATCACAGAGCAGTTTCTCAGAAAGCTTCTTTCCAGATTTCATCTGAGGATATTTCCTTTTTCACCATAGCCCTCTATGGGCTTCCAAATATCACTTTGCCAATTCCACAAGAACTGTCTTAGCGAAAGGCTTCTTGAGGGCAAAGCTGTAACTCTGTGAGATGATTTCACAGAACACAAAGATGTTTCTCAGAAAGCTTCTTTCTCTTTGTTATCGGAGGATATTTCCTTTGGCCCTATAGTCCTCAAAGGGATCCGAAATATCTGTTCTCAGATTCCACAGAAATAAGGCTAGCAAAGAGATCCACGAAATACAGATGTAACTCTGTGAGTGGAAGTCACATATCACAGAGCAGTTTCTCAGAAAGCTTCTTTCCAGATTTTATCAAAGGATATTTCCTTTTTCACCATAGCCCTCTATGGGCTTCCAAATATCACTTTGCCAATTCCACAAGAACTGTCTTAGCGAAAGGCTACTTGAGGGGAAAGCTGTAATTCTGGGAGATGATTTCACAGAACACAATGAAGTTTCTCAGAAAGCTTCTTTCTCTTTGTTATCGGAGGATATTTCCTTTGGCCCTATAGTCTTCAAAGGGATCCGAAATATCTGTTCTCAGATTCCACAGAAATAAGGCTAGCAAAGAGATCCACGAAATACAGATTTAACTCTGTGAGTGGAAGTCACATATCACAGAGCAGTTTCTCAGAAAGCTTCTTTCGAGATTTCATCGGAGGATATTTCCTTTTTCACCATAGCCCTCTATGGGCTTCCAAATATCACTTTGCCAATTCCACAAGAACTGTCTTAGCGAAAGGCTTCTTTAGGGGAACGCTGTAACTCTGTGAGATGATTTCACAGAATACAATGAAGTTTCTCAGAAAGCTTCTTTCTCTTTGTTATCGGAGGATATTTCCTTTGGCCTTATAGTCTTCAAAGGGATCCGAAATATCTGTTCTCAGATTCCACAGAAATAAGGCTAACAAAGAGATCCACGAAATACAGATGTAACTCTGTGAGTGGAAGTCACATATCACAGAGCAGTTTCTCAGAAAGCTTCTTTCCAGATTTCATCTGAGGATAGTTCCTTTTTCACCATAGCCCTCTAAGGGCTTCCAAATATCAGTTTGCCAATTCCACAAGAACTGTGTTAGCGAAAGGCTTCTTGAGGGGAAAGCAGTAACTCTGTGAGATGATTTCACAGAACACAAAGAAGTTTCTCAGATAGCTTCTTTCTCTTTGTTATCGGAGGATATTTCCTTTGGCCCTATAGTCTTCAAAGGGATCCGAAATATCTGTTCTCAGATTCCACAGAAATAAGGCTAGCAAAGAAATCCACGAAATACAAATGTAACTCTGTGAGTGGAAGTCACATATCACAGAGCAGTTTCTCAGAAAGTTTCTTTCCAGATTTCATCGGAGGATATTTCCTTTTTCACCATAGCCCTCTATGGGCTTCCAAATATCACTTTGCCAATTCCACAAGAACTGTCTTAGCGAAAGGCTTCTTGAGAGGAAAGCTGTAACTCTGTGAGATGATTTCACAGAACACAAAGAAGTTTCTCAGAAAGCTTCTTTCTCTTTTTTATGGGAGGATATTTCCTTTGTAGCTATAGTCTTCAAAGGGATCCGAAATATCTGTTCTCAGATTCTACAGAAATAAGGCTAGCAAAGAGATCCACGAAATACAGATGTAACTCTTTGAGTGGAAGTCACGTATCACAGAGCAGTTTCTCAGAAAGCTTTTTTCCAGATTTCATCTGAGGATATTTCCTTTTTCACCATAGCCCTCTATGGGCTTCCAAATATCACTTTGCCAATTCCACAAGAACTGTCTTAGCGAAAGGCTTCTTGAGGGGAAAGCTGTAACTCTGTTAGATGATTTCACAGAATACAAAGAAGTTTCTCAGAAAGCTTCTTTCTCTTTGTTATCGGAGGATATTTCCTTTGGCCCTATAGTCTTCAAAGGGATCCGAAATATCTGTTCTCAGATTCCACAGAAATAAGGCTAGCAAAGAGATGTACGAAATACAGATGTAACTCTGAGAGTGGAAGTCACATATCACAGAGCAGTTTCTCAGAAAGCTTCTTTCCAGATTTCATCGGAGGATATTTCCCTTTTCACCATAGCCCTCTATGGGCTTTTGAATATCACTTTGCCAATTCCACAAGAAATGTCGTAGCGAAAGGCTACTTGAGGGGAAAGCTGTAACTCTGTTAGATGATTTCACAGAATACAAAGAAGTTTCTCAGAAAGCTTCTTTCTCTTTGTTATCGGAGGATATTTCCTTTGGTCCTATAGTCTTCAAAGGGATCCGAAATATCTGTTCTCAGATTCCACAGAAATAAGGCTAGCAAAGATATCCACGAAATACAGATGTAACTCTGTGAGTGGAAGTCACATATCACAGAGCAGTTTCTCAGAAAGCTTCTTTCCAGATTTCATCGGAGGATATTTCCTTTTTCACCATAGCCCTCTATGGGCTTCCAAATATCACTTTGCCAATTCCACAAGAACTGTCTTAGCGAAAGGCTTCTTGAGGGGAAAGCTGTAACTCTGTGAGATGATTTCACAGAACACAAAGAAGTTTCTCAGAAAGCTTCTTTCTCTTTGTTATCGGAGGATATTTCCTTTGGCCCTATAGTCCTCAAAGGGATCCGAAATATCTGTTCTCAGATTCCACAGAAATAAGGCTAGCAAAGAGATCCACGAAATACAGATGTAACTCTGTGAGTGGAAGTCACATATCACAGAGCAGTTTCTCAGAAAGCTTCTTTCCACATTTTATCAAAGGATATTTCCTTTTTCACCCGAGCCCTCTATGGGCTTCCAAATATCACTTTGCCAATTCCACAAGAACTGTCTTAGCGAAAGGCTTCTTGAGGGGAAAGCTGTAACTCTGTGAGATGATTTCACAGAACACAAGGAAGTTTCTCAGAAAGCTTCTTTCTCTTTGTTATCGGAGGATATTTCCTTTGGCCCTATACTCTTCAAAGGGATCCAAAATATCTGTTCTCACATTCCACAGAAAAAAGGCTAGCAAAGAGATCCACCAAATACAGATGTAACTCTGTGAGTGGAAGTCACATATCACAGAGCAGTTTCTCAGAAAGCTTCTTTCCAGATTTCATCGGAGGATATTTCCTTCTTTAACCATAGCCCTCTATGGGCTTCCAAATATCACTTTGCCAATTCCACAAGAACTGTCTTAGCGAAAAGCTTCTTGAGGGGAAAGCTGTAACTCTGTGAGATGATTTCACAGAACACAAAGAAGTTTCTCAGAAAGCTTCTTTCTCTTTGTTATCGGAGATTATTTCCTTTGGCCCTATAGTCTTCAAAGGGATCCGAAATATCTGTTCTCAGATTCCACAGAAAAAAGGCGAGCAAAGAGATCCACGAAATACAGATGTAACTCTGTGAGTGGAAGTCACATATCACAGAGCAGTTTCTCAGAAAGCTTCTTTCCATATTTCATCGGAGGATAATTCCTTTTTCACCATAGCCCTCTATGGGCTTCCAAATATGACTTTGCCAATTCCACAAGAACTGTCTTAGCGAAACGCTTCTTGAGGGGAAAGCTGTAACTCTGTGAGATGATTTCACAGAACACAAAGAAGTTTCTCAGAAAGCTTCTTTCTCTTTTTTATCGGAGGATATTTCCTTTGGCCCTATAGTCTCCAAAGGGATCCGAAATATCTGTTCTCAGATTCCACTGAAATAAGGCTAGCAAAGAGATCCACGAAATACAGATGTAACTCTGTGAGTGGAAGTCACATATCACAGAGCAGTTTCTCAGAAAGCTTCTTTTCAGATTCATCGGAGGATATTTCCTTTTTCACCATAGCCCTCTATGGGCTTCCAAATATCACTTTGCCAATTCCACAAGAACTGTCTTAGCGAAAGGCTTCTTGAGGGGAAAGCTGTAACTCTGTGAGATGATTTCACAGAACAAAATGAAGTTTCTCAGAAAGCTTCTTTCTCTTTGTTATCGGAGGATATTTCCTTTGGCCCTATAGTCTTCAAAGGGATCCGAAATATCTGTTCTCAGATTCCACAGAAATAATGCTAGCAAAGAGATCCACGAAATACAGATGTAACTCTGTGAATGGAAAACACATATCACAGAGCAGTTTCTCAGAAAGCTTCTTTCCAGATTTCATCTGAGGATATTTCCTTTTTCACCATAGCCCTCTATGGGCTTCCAAATATCACTTTGCCAATTCCACAAGAACTGTCTTAGCGAAAGGCTTCTTGAGGGGAAAGATGTAACTCTGTGAGATGATTTCACAGAACACAATGAAGTTTCTCAGAAAGCTTCTTTCTCTTTGTTATCGGAGGATATTTCCTTTGGCCCTATAGTCTTCAAAGGGATCCGAAATATCTGTTCTCAGATTCCACAGAAATAAGGCTAGAAAAGAGATCCACGAAATACAGATGTAACTCTGTGAGTGGAAGTCACATATCACAGAGCAGTTTCTCAGAAAGCTTCTTTCCAGATTTCATCTGAGGATAGTTCCTTTTTCACCATAGCCCTCTACGGGCTTCCAAATATCAGTTTGCCATTTCCACAAGAACTGTCTTAGCGAAAGGCTTCTTGAGGGGAAAGCTGTAACTTTGTGAGATGATTTCACAGAACACAAAGAAGTTTCTCAGATAGCTTCTTTCTCTTTGTTATCGGAGGACATTTCCTTTGGCCCTATAGTCTTCAAAGGGATCCGAAATATCTGCTCTCAGATCCCAGAGAAATAAGGCTAGCAAAGAGATCCACGAAATACCGATGTAACTCTGTGAGTGGAAGTCACATATCACAGGGCAGTTTCTCAGAAAGCTTCTTTCCAGATTTCATTGGAGGATATTTCCTTTTTCACCATAGCCCTATATGGTCTTCCAAATATCACCTTGTCAATTCCCCAAGAACTGTCTTAGCGAAAGGCTTCTTGAGGGGGAAGCTGTAACTCTGGGAGATGATTTCACAGAACACAATGAAGTTTCTCAGAAAGCTTCTTTCTCTTTGTTATCGGAGGATATTTCCTTTGTCCCTATAGTCTCCAAAGGGATCCAAAATATCTGTTCTCAGATTCCACAGAAATAATGCTAGCAAAGAGATCCACGAAATACAGATGTAACTCTGTGAGTGGAAAACACATATCACAGAGCAGTTTCTCAGAAATCTTCTTTCCAGATTTCATCGGAGGATATTTCCTTTTTCACCATAGCCCTCTATGGGCTTCCAAATATCACTTTTCCAATTCCACAAGAACTGTCTTAGCGAAAGGCTTCTTGAGGGGAAAGCTGTAACTCTGTGAGATGATTTCACAGAACACAAAGAAGTTCCTCAGAAAGCTTCTTTCACTTTGTTATCGGAGGATATTTCCTTTGTCCCTATTGTCTTCAAAGGGATCCGAAATATCGGTTCTCAGATTCCACAGAAATAAGGCTAGCAAAGAGATCCACGAAATACAGATGTAACTCTGTGAGTGGAAGTCACATATCACAGAGCAGTTTCTCAGAAAGCTTCTTTCCAGATTTCTTCGGAGGATATTTCCTTTTTCACCATAGCCCTCTATGGGCTTTCGAATATCACTTCGCCAGTTCCACAAGAACTGTCTTAAAGAAAGGCTACTTGAGGGGAAAGCTGTAACTCTGTGAGATGATTTCACAGAATACAAAGAAGTTTCTCAGAAAGCTTCTTTCTCTTTGTTATCGGAGGATATTTCCTTTGGCCCTATAGTCTTCAAAGGGATCCGAAATATCTGTTCTCAGATTCCACAGAAATAAGGCTAGCAAAGAGATCCATGAAATACAGATGTAACTCTGTGAGTGGAAGTCACATATCACAGAGCAGTTTCTCAGAAAGCTTCTTTCCAGATTTCGTCGGAGGATATTTCCTTTTTCACCATAGCCCTCTATGGGCTTCCAAATATCACTTTGCCAATTCCACAAGAACTGTCTTAGCGAAAGGCTACTTGAGGGGAATGCTGTAATTCTGGGAGATGATTTCACAGAACACAATGAAGTTTCTCAGAAAGCTTCTTTCTCTTTGTTATCGCAGGATATTTCCTTTGGCCCTATAGTCTTCAAAGGGATCCGAAATATCTGTTCCCAGATTCCACAGAAATAAGGCTAGCAAAGAGATCCACGAAATACAGATTTAACTCTGTGAGTGGAAGTCACATATCACAGAGCAGTTTCTCAGAAAGCTTCTTTCCAGATTTCATCGGAGGATATTTCCTTTTTCACCATAGCCCTCTATGGGCTTCCAAATATCACTTTGCCAATTCCACAAGAACTGTCTTAGCGAAAGGCTTCTTGAGGGGAACGCTGTAACTCTGTGAGATGATTTCACAGAATACAATGAAGTTTCTCAGAAAGCTTCTTTCTCTTTGTTATCGGAGGATATTTCCTTTGGCCCTATAGTCTTCAAAGGGATCCGAAATATCTGTTCTCAGATTCCAGAGAAATAAGGCTAACAAAGAGATCCACGAAATACAGATGTAACTCTGTGAGTGGAAGTCACATATCACAGAGCAGTTTCTCAGAAAGCTTCTTTCCAGATTTCATCTGAGGACAGTTCCTTTTTCACCATAGCCCTCTAAGGGCTTCCAAATATCAGTTTGCCAATTCCAAAAGAACTGTCTTAGCGAAAGGCTTCTTGAGGGGAAAGCTGTAACTCTGTGAGATGATTTCACAGAACACAAAGAAGTTTCTCAGAAAGCTTCTTTCTCTTTTTTATGGGAGGATATTTCCTTTGTAGCTATAGTCTTCAAAGGGATCCGAAATATCTGTTCTCAGATTCCACAGAAATAAGGCTAGCAAAGAGATAAACGAAATACAGATGTAACTCTGTGAGTGGAAGTCACATATCACAGAGCAGTTTCTCAGAAAGCTTCTTTCCAGATTTCATCGGAGGATATTTCCTTTTTCACCATAGCCCTCTATGGGCTTCCAAATATCACTTTGCCAATTCCACAAGAACTGTCTTAGCGAAAGGCTTCTTGAGGGGAAAGCTGTAACTCTGTGAGATGATTTCACAGAACACAAAGAAGTTTCTCAGAAAGCTTCTTTCTCTTTTTTATCGGAGGATATTTCCTTTGGCCCTATAGTCTACAAGGGGATCCGAAATATCTGTTCTCAGATTCCATAGAAATAAGGCTAGCAAAGAGATCCACGAAATACAGATGTAACTCTGTGAGTGGAAGTCACATATCACAGAGCAGTTTCTCAGAAAGCTTCTTTTCAGATTCATCGGAGGATATTTCCTTTTTCACCATAGCCCTCTATGGGCTTCCAAATATCACTTTGCCAATTCCACAAGAACTGTCTTAGCGAAAGGCTTCTTGAGGGGAAAGCTGTAACTCTGTGAGATGATTTCACAGAACAAAATGAAGTTTCTCAGAAAGCTTCTTTCTCTTTGTTATCAGAGGATATTTCCTTTGGCCCTATAGTCTTCAAAGGGATCCGAAATATCTGTTCTCAGATTCCACAGAAATAAGGCTAGCAAAGAGATCCACGAAATACAGATTTAACTCTGTGAGTGGAAGTCACATATCACAGAGCAGTTTCTCAGAAAGCTTCTTTCCAGATTTCATCGGAGGATATTTCCTTTTTCACCATAGCCCTCTATGGGCTTCCAAATATCACTTTGCCAATTCCACAAGAACTGTCTTAGCGAAAGGCTTCTTGAGGGGAACGCTGTAACTCTGTGAGATGATTTCACAGAATACAATGAAGTTTCTCAGAAAGCTTCTTTCTCTTTGTTATCGGAGGATATTTCCTTTGGCCCTATAGTCTTCAAAGGGATCCGAAATATCTGTTCTCAGATTCCACAGAAATAAGGCTAGCAAAGAGATCCACGAAATACAGATGTAACTCTGTGAGTGGAAGTCACATATCACAGAGCAGTTTCTCAGAAAGCTTCTTTCCAGATTTCATCGGAGGATATTTCCTTTTTCACCATAGCCCTCTATGGGCTTCCAAATATCACTTTGCCAATTCCACAAGAACTGTCTTAGCGAAAGGCTTCTTGAGGGGAAAGCTGTAACTCTGTGAGATGATTTCACAGAACAAAATGAAGTTTCTCAGAAAGCTTCTTTCTCTTTGTTATCGGAGGATATTTCCTTTGGCCCTATAGTCTTCAAAGGGATCCGAAATATCTGTTCTCAGATTCCACAGAAATAAGGCTAGCAAAGAGATCCACGAAATACAGATGTAACTCTGTGAATGGAAAACACATATCACAGAGCAGTTTCTCAGAAAGCTTCTTTCCAGATTTCATCTGAGGATATTTGCTTTTTCACCATAGCCCTCTATGGGCTTCCAAATATCACTTTGCCAATTCCACAAGAACTGTCTTAGCGAAAGGCTTCTTGAGGGGAAAGCTGTAACTCTGTGAGATGATTTCACAGAACACAAAGATGTTTCTCAGAAAGCTTCTATCTCTTTGTTATCGGAGGATATTTCCTTTGGCCCTATAGTCCTCAAAGGGATCCGAAATATCTGTTCTCAGATTCCACAGAAATAAGGTTAGCAAAGAGATCCACGAAATACAGATGTAACTCTGTGAGTGGAAGTCACATATCACAGAGCAGTTTCTCAGAAAGCTTCTTTCCAGATTTTATCAAAGGATATTTCCTTTTTCACCATAGCCCTCTATGGGCTTCCAAATATCACTTTGCCAATTCCAGAAGAACTGTCTTAGCGAAAGGGTTCCTGAGGGGAAAGCTGTAACTCTGTGAGATGATTTCACAGAACACAATGAAGTTTCTCAGAAAGCTTCTTTCTCTTTGTTATCGGAGGATATTTCCTTTGGCCCTATAGTCTTGAAAGGGATCCGAAATATCTGTTCTCACAATCCACAGAAAAAAGGCTAGCAAAGAGATCCACGAAATACAGATGTAACTCTGTGAGTGGAAGTCACATATCACAGAGCAGTTTCTCAGAAAGCTTCTTTCCAGATTTCATCGGAGGATATTTCCTTCTTTAACCATAGCCCTCTATGGGCTTCCAAATATCACTTTGCCAATTCCACAAGAACTGTCTTAGCGAAAAGCTTCTTGAGGGGAAAGCTGTAACTCTGTGAGATGATTTCACAGAACACAAAGAAGTTTCTCAGAAAGCTTCTTTCTCTTTGTTATGGGAGGATATTTCCTTTGGCCCTATAGTCTTCAAAGGGATCCGAAATATCTGTTCTCAGATTCCACAGAAATAAGGCTAGCAAAGAGATCCACGAAATACATATGTAACTCTGTGAGTGGAAGTCACATATCACAGAGCAGTTTCTCAGAAAGCTTCTTTCCAGATTTCATCGGAGGATATTTCCTTTTTCACCATAGCCCTCTATGGGCTTTCGAATATCACTTTGCCAATTCCACAAGAACTGTCTTAGCGAAAGGCTTCTTGAGGGGAAAGCTGTAACTCTGTGAGATGATTTCACAGAACACAAAGAAGTTTCTCAGAAAGCCTCTTTCTCTTTTTTATCGGAGGATATTTCCTTTGGCCCTATAGTCTACAAGGGGATCCGAAATATCTGTTCTCAGATTCCATAGAAATAAGGCTAGCAAAGAGATCCACGAAATACAGATGTAACTCTGTGAGTGGAAGTCACATATCACAGAGCAGTTTCTCAGAAAGCTTCTTTCCAGATTTCATCGGAGGATATTTCCTTTTTCACCATAGCCCTCTATGGGCTTTCGAATATCACTTTGCCAATTCCACAAGAACTGTCTTAGCGAAAGGCTACTTGAGGGGAAAGCTGTAACTCTGTGAGATGATTTCACAGAATACAAAGAAGTTTCTCAGAAAGCTTCTTTCTCTTTGTTATCGGAGGATATTTCCTTTGGCCCTATAGTCTTCAAAGGGATCCGAAATATCTGTTCTCAGATTCGACAGAAATAAGGCTAGCAAAGAGATCCACGAAATACAGATGTAACTCTGTGAGTGGAAGTCACATATCACAGAGCAGTTTCTCAGAAAGCTTCTTTCCAGATTTCATCGGAGGGTATTTCCTTTTTCACCATAGCCCTCTATGGGCTTCCAAATATCACTTTGCCAATTCCACAAGAACTGTCTTAGCGAAAGGCTTCTTGAGGGGAACGCTGTAACTCTGTGAGATGATTTCACAGAATACAATGAAGTTTCTCAGAAAGCTTCTTTCTCTTTGTTATCGGAGGATATTTCCTTTGGCCCTATAGTCTTCAAAGGGATCCGAAATATCTGTTCTCAGATTCCACAGAAATAAGGCTAACAAAGAGATCCACGAAATACAGATGTAACTCTGTGAGTGGAAGTCACATATCACAGAGCAGTTTCTCAGAAAGCTTCTTTCCAGATTTCATCGGAGGATATTTCCTTTTTCACCATAGCCCTCTATGGGCTTTCGAATATCACTTTGCCAATTCCACAAGAACTGTCTTATCGAAAGGCTTCTTGAGGGGAAAGCTGTAACTCTGTGAGATGATTTCACAGAACAAAATGAAGTTTCTCAGAAAGCTTCTTTCTCTTTGTTATCGGAGGATATTTCCTTTGGCCCTATAGTCTTCAAAGGGATCCGAAATATCTGTTCTCAGATTCCACAGAAATAAGGCTAGCAAAGAGATCCACGAAATACAGATGTAATTCTGTGAATGGAAAACACATATCACAGAGCAGTTTCTCAGAAAGCTTCTTTCCAGATTTCATCTGAGGATATTTGCTTTTTCACCATAGCCCTCTATGGGCTTCCAAATATCACTTTGCCAATTCCACAAGAACTGTCTTAGCGAAAGGCTTCTTGAGGGGAAAGCTGTAACTCTGTGAGATGATTTCACAGAACACAAAGATGTTTCTCAGAAAGCTTCTTTCTCTTTGTTATCGGAGGATATTTCCTTTGGCCCTATAGTCCTCAAAGGGATCCGAAATATCTGTTCTCAGATTCCACAGAAATAAGGTTAGCAAAGAGATCCACGAAATACAGATGTAACTCTGTGAGTGGAAGTCACATATCACAGAGCAGTTTCTCAGAAAGCTTCTTTCCAGATTTTATCAAAGGATATTTCCTTTTTCACCATAGCCCTCTATGGGCTTCCAAATATCACTTTGCCAATTCCAGAAGAACTGTCTTAGCGAAAGGGTTCCTGAGGGGAAAGCTGTAACTCTGTGAGATGATTTCACAGAACACAATGAAGTTTCTCAGAAAGCTTCTTTCTCTTTGTTATCGGAGGATATTTCCTTTGGCCCTATAGTCTTGAAAGGGATCCGAAATATCTGTTCTCACAATCCACAGAAAAAAGGCTAGCAAAGAGATCCACGAAATACAGATGTAACTCTGTGAGTGGAAGTCACATATCACAGAGCAGTTTCTCAGAAAGCTTCTTTCCAGATTTCATCGGAGGATATTTCCTTCTTTAACCATAGCCCTCTATGGGCTTCCAAATATCACTTTGCCAATTCCACAAGAACTGTCTTAGCGAAAAGCTTCTTGAGGGGAAAGCTGTAACTCTGTGAGATGATTTCACAGAACACAAAGAAGTTTCTCAGAAAGCTTCTTTCTCTTTGTTATGGGAGGATATTTCCTTTGGCCCTATAGTCTTCAAAGGGATCCGAAATATCTGTTCTCAGATTCCACAGAAATAAGGCTAGCAAAGAGATCCACGAAATACATATGTAACTCTGTGAGTGGAAGTCACATATCACAGAGCAGTTTCTCAGAAAGCTTCTTTCCAGATTTCATCGGAGGATATTTCCTTTTTCACCATAGCCCTCTATGGGCTTTCGAATATCACTTTGCCAATTCCACAAGAACTGTCTTAGCGAAAGGCTTCTTGAGGGGAAAGCTGTAACTCTGTGAGATGATTTCACAGAACACAAAGAAGTTTCTCAGAAAGCCTCTTTCTCTTTTTTATCGGAGGATATTTCCTTTGGCCGTATAGTCTACAAGGGGATCCGAAATATCTGTTCTCAGATTCCATAGAAATAAGGCTAGCAAAGAGATCCACGAAATACAGATGTAACTCTGTGAGTGGAAGTCACATATCACAGAGCAGTTTCTCAGAAAGCTTCCTTCCAGATTTCATCGGAGGATATTTCCTTTTTCACCATAGCCCTCTATGGGCTTTCGAATATCACTTTGCCAATTCCACAAGAACTGTCTTAGCGAAAGGCTACTTGAGGGGAAAGCTGTAACTCTGTGAGATGATTTCACAGAATACAAAGAAGTTTCTCAGAAAGCTTCTTTCTCTTTGTTATCGGAGGATATTTCCTTTGGCCCTATAGTCTTCAAAGGGATCCGAAATATCTGTTCTCAGATTCGACAGAAATAAGGCTAGCAAAGAGATCCACGAAATACAGATGTAACTCTGTGAGTGGAAGTCACATATCACAGAGCAGTTTCTCAGAAAGCTTCTTTCCAGATTTCATCGGAGGGTATTTCCTTTTTCACCATAGCCCTCTATGGGCTTCCAAATATCACTTTGCCAATTCCACAAGAACTGTCTTAGCGAAAGGCTTCTTGAGGGGAACGCTGTAACTCTGTGAGATGATTTCACAGAATACAATGAAGTTTCTCAGAAAGCTTCTTTCTCTTTGTTATCGGAGGATATTTCCTTTGGCCCTATAGTCTTCAAAGGGATCCGAAATATCTGTTCTCAGATTCCACAGTAATAAGGCTAACAAAGAGATCCACGAAATACAGATGTAACTCTGTGAGTGGAAGTCACATATCACAGAGCAGTTTCTCAGAAAGCTTCTTTCCAGATTTCATCTGAGGATATTTGCTTTTTCACCATAGCCCTCTATGGGCTTCCAAATATCACTTTGCCAATTCCACAAGAACTGTCTTAGCGAAAGGCTTCTTGAGGGGAAAGCTGTAACTCTGTGAGATGATTGCACAGAACACAAAGATGTTTCTCAGAAAGCTTCTTTCTCTTTGTTATCGGAGGATATTTCCTTTGGCCCTATAGTCCTCAAAGGGATCCGAAATATCTGTTCTCAGATTCCACAGAAATAAGGCTAGCAAAGAGATCCACGAAATACAGATGTAACTCTGTGAGTGGAAGTCACATATCACAGAGCAGTTTCTCAGAAAGCTTCTTTCCCGTTTTTATCAAAGGATATTTCCTTTTTCACCATAGCCCTCTATGGGCTTCCAAATATCACTTTGCCAATTCCACAAGAACTGTCTTAGCGAAAGGCTTCTTGAGGGGAAAGCTGTAACTCTGTGAGATGATTTCACAGAACACAATGAAGTTTCTCAGAAAGCTTCTTTCTCTTTGTTATCGGAGGATATTTCCTTTGGCCCTATAGTCTTGAAAGGGATCCGAAATATCTGTTCTCACATTCCACAGAAAAAAGGCTAGCAAAGAGATCCACGAAACACAGATGTAACTCTGTGAGTTGAAGTCACATATCACAGAGCAGTTTCTCAGAAAGCTTCTTTCCAGATTTCATCGGAGGATATTTCCTTCTTTAACCATAGCCCTCTATGGGCTTCCAAATATCACTTTGCCAATTCCACAAGAACTGTCTTAGCGAGAAGCTTCTTGAGGGGAAAGCTGTAACTCTGTGAGATGATTTCACAGAACACAAAGAAGGTTCTCAGAAAGCTTCTTTCTCTTTGTTATGGGAGGATATTTCCTTTGGCCCTATAGTCTTCAAAGGGATCCGAAATATCTGTTCTCAGATTCCACAGAAATAAGGCTAGCAAAGAGATCCACGAAATACAGATGTAACTCTGTGAGTGGAAGTCACATATCACAGAGCAGTTTCTCAGAAAGCTTCTTTCCAGATTTCATCGGAGGATATTTCCTTTTTCACCGTAGCCCTCTATGGGCTTCCAAATATCACTTTGCCAATTCCACAAGAACTGTCTAAGCTAAAGGCTTCTTGAAGGGAAAGCTGTAACTTTGTGAGATGATTTCACAGAACACAAAGAAGTTTCTCAGAAAGCTTCTTTCACTTTGTTATCGGAGGATATTTTCTTTGGCCCTATAGTCTTCAAAGGGATCCGAAATATCTGTTCTCAGATTCCACAGAAATAAGGCTAGGAAAGAGATCCACGAAATACAGATGTAACTCTGTGAGTGGAAGTCACATATCACAGAGCAGTTTCTCAGAAAGCTTCTTTCCAGATTTCATCGGAGGATATTTCCTTTTTCACCATAGACCTCTATGGGCTTTCGAATATCACTTTGCCAATTCCACAAGAACTGACTTAGCGAAAGGCTTCTTGAGGGGAAAGCTGTAACTCTGTGAGATGATTTCACAGAACAAAATGAAGTTTCTCAGAAAGCTTCTTTCTCTTTGTTATCGGAGGATATTTCCTTTGGCCCTATAGTCTTCAAAGGGATCCGAAATATCTGTTCTCAGATTCCACAGAAATAAGGCTAGCAAAGAGATCCACGAAATACAGATGTAAGTCTGTGAATGGAAAACACATATCACAGAGCAGTTTCTCAGAAAGCTTCTTTCCAGATTTCATCTGAGGATATTTGCTTTTTCACCATAGCCCTCTATGGGCTTCCAAATATCAGTTTGCCAATTCCACAAGAACTGTCTTAGCGAAAGGCTTCTTGAGGGGAAAGCTGTAACTCTGTGAGATGATTTCACAGAACAAAATGAAGTTTCTCAGATAGCTTCTTTCTCTTTGTTATCGGAGGATATTTCCTTTGGCCCTATAGTCTTCAAAGGGATCCGAAATATCTGTTCTCACATTCCACAGAAAAAAGGCTAGCAAAGAGATCCACGAAATACAGATGTAACTCTGTGAGTGGAAGTCACATATCACAGAGCAGTTTCTCAGAAAGCTTCTTTCCAGATTTCATCGGAGGATATTTCCTTCTTTAACCATAGCCCTCTATGGGCTTCCAAATATCACTTTGCCAATTCCTCAAGAACTGTCTTAGCGAGAAGCTTCTTGAGGGGAAAGCTGTAACTCTGTGAGATGATTTCACAGAACACAAGGAAGTTTCTCAGAAAGCTTCTTTCTCTTTGTTATGGGAGGATATTTCCTTTGGCCCTATAGTCTTCAAAGGGATCCGAAATATCTGTTCTCAGATTCCACAGAAATAAGGCTAGCAAAGAGATCCACGAAATACAGATGTAACTCTGTGAGTGGAAGTCACATATCACAGAGCAGTTTCTCAGAAAGCTTCTTTCCAGATTTCATCGGAGGATATTTCCTTTTTCACCGTAGCCCTCTATGGGCTTCCAAATATCACTTTGCCAATTCCACAAGAACTGTCTTAGCTAAAGGCTTCTTGAGGGGAAAGCTGTAACTTTGTGAGATGATTTCACAGAACACAAAGAAGTTTCTCAGAAAGCTTCTTTCACTTTGTTATCGGAGGATATTTTCTTTGGCCCTATAGTCTTCAAAGGGATCCGAAATATCGGTTCTCAGATTCCACAGAAATAAGGCTAGCAAAGAGATCCACGAAATACAGATGTAACTCTGTGAGTGGAAGTCACATATCACAGAGCAGTTTCTCAGAAAGCTTCTTTCCAGATTTCATCGGAGGATATTTCCTTTTTCACCATAGCCCTCTATGGGCTTTCGAATATCACTTTGCCAATTCCACAAGATCTGTCTTAGCGAAAGGCTACTTGAGGGGAAAGCTGTAACTCTGTGAGATGATTTCACAGAATACAAAGAAGTTTCTCAGAAAGCTTCTTTCTCTTTGTTATCGGAGGATATTTCCTTTGGCCCTATAGTCTTCAAAGGGATCCGAAATATCTGTTCTCAGATTCCACAGAAATAAGGCTAGCAAAGAGATCCACGAAATACAGATGTAACTCTGTGAGTGGAAGTCACATATCACAGAGCAGTTTCTCAGAAAGCTTCTTTCCAGATTTCATCGGAGGATATTTCCTTTTTCACCGTAGCCCTCTATGGGCTTCCAAATATCACTTTGCCAATTCCACAAGAACTGTCTTAGCGAAAGGCTTCTTGAGGGGAACGCTGTAACTCTGTGAGATGATTTCACAGAATACAATGAAGTTTCTCAGAAAGCTTCTTTCTCTTTGTTCTCAGAGGATATTTCCTTTGGCCCTATAGTCTTCAAAGGGATCCGAAATATCTGTTCTCACATTCCACAGAAAAAAGGCTAGCAAAGAGATCCACGAAATACAGATGTAACTCTGTGAGTGGAAGTCACATATCACAGAGCAGTTTCTCAGAAAGCTTCTTTCCAGATTTCATCGGAGGATATTTCCTTCTTTAACCATAGCCCTCTATGGGCTTCCAAATATCACTTTGCCAATTCCACAAGAACTGTCTTAGCGAAAAGCTTCTTGAGGGGAAAGCTGTAACTCTGTGAGATGATTTCACAGAACACAAAGAAGTTTCTCAGAAAGCTTCTTTCTCTTTGTTATGGGAGGATATTTCCTTTGGCCCTATAGTCTTCAAAGGGATCCGAAATATCTGTTCTCAGATTCCACAGAAATAAGGCTAGCAAAGAGATCCACGAAATACAGATGTAACTCTGTGAGTGGAAGTCACATATCACAGAGCAGTTTCTCAGAAAGCTTCTTTCCAGATTTCATCTGAGGATAGTTCCTTTTTCACCATAGCCCTCTAAGGGCTTCCAAATATCAGTTTGCCAATTCCAAAAGAACTGTCTTAGCGAAAGGCTTCTTGAGGGGAAAGCTGTAACTCTGTGAGATGATTTCACAGAACACAAAGAAGTTTCTCAGATAGCTTCTTTCTCTTTGTTATCGGAGGATATTTCCTTTGGCCCTATAGTCTTCAAAGGGATCCGAAATATCTGTTCTCAGATTCCACAGAAATAAGGCTAGCAAAGAAATCCACGAAATACAAATGTAACTCTGTGAGTGGAAGTCACATATCACAGAGCAGTTTCTCAGAAAGTTTCTTTCCAGATTTCATCGGAGGATATTTCCTTTTTCACCATAGCCCTCTATGGGCTTCCAAATATCACTTTGCCAATTCCACAAGAACTGTCGTAGCGAAAGGCTTCTTGAGGGGAATGCTGTAACTCTGTGAGATGATTTCACAGAACACAAAGAAGTTTCTCAGAAAGCTTCTTTCTCTTTTTTATGGGAGGATATTTCCTTTGTAGCTATAGTCTTCAAAGGGATCCGAAATATCTGTTCTCAGATTCCACAGAAATAAGGCTAGCAAAGAGATCCACGAAATACAGATGTAACTCTGTGAGTGGAAGTCACATATCACAGAGCAGTTTCTCAGAAAGCTTCTTTCCAGATTTCATCGGAGGATATTTCCTTTTTCACCATAGCCCTCTATGGGCTTCCAAATATCACTTTGCCAATTCCACAAGAACTGTCTTAGCGAAAGGCTTCTTGAGGGGAAAGCTGTAACTCTGTGAGATGATTTCACAGAACAAAATGAAGTTTCTCAGAAAGCTTCTTTCTCTTTGTTATCGGAGGATATTTCCTTTGGCCCTATAGTCTTCAAAGGGATCCGAAATATCTGTTCTCACATTCCACAGAAAAAAGGCTAGCAAAGAGATCCACGAAATACAGATGTAACTCTGTGAGTGGAAGTCACATATCACAGAGCAGTTTCTCAGAAAGCTTCTTTCCAGATTTCATCGGAGGATATTTCCTTCTTTAACCATAGCCCTCTATGGGCTTCCAAATATCACTTTGCCAATTCCTCAAGAACTGTCTTAGCGAGAAGCTTCTTGAGGGGAAAGCTGTAACTCTGTGAGATGATTTCACAGAACACAAGGAAGTTTCTCAGAAAGCTTCTTTCTCTTTGTTATGGGAGGATATTTCCTTTGGCCCTATAGTCTTCAAAGGGATCCGAAATATCTGTTCTCAGATTCCACAGAAATAAGGCTAGCAAAGAGATCCACGAAATACAGATGTAACTCTGTGAGTGGAAGTCACATATCACAGAGCAGTTTCTCAGAAAGCTTCTTTCCAGATTTCATCGGAGGATATTTCCTTTTTCACCGTAGCCCTCCATGGGCTTCCAAATATCACTTTGCCAATTCCACAAAAACTGTCTTAGCTAAAGGCTTCTTGAGGGGAAAGCTGTAACTCTGTGAGATGATTTCACAGAACACAAAGAAGTTTCTCAGAAAGCTTCTTTCACTTTGTTATCGGAGGATATTTTCTTTGGCCCTATAGTCTTCAAAGGGATCCGAAATATCGGTTCTCAGATTCCACAGAAATAAGGCTAGGAAAGAGATCCACGAAATACAGATGTAACTCTGTGAGTGGAAGTCACATATCACAGAGCAGTTTCTCAGAAAGCTTCTTTCCAGATTTCATCGGAGGATATTTCCTTTTTCACCATAGCCCTCTATGGGCTTCCAAATATCACTTTGCCAATTCCACAAGATCTGTCTTAGCGAAAGGCTACTTGAGGGGAAAGCTGTAACTCTGTGAGATGATTTCACAGAATACAAAGAAGTTTCTCAGAAAGCTTCTTTCTCTTTGTTATCGGAGGATATTTTCTTTGGCCCTATAGTCTTCAAAGGGATCCGAAATATCTGTTCTCAGATTCCACAGAAATAAGGCTAGCAAAGAGATCCACGAAATACAGATGTAACTCTGTGAGTGGAAGTCACATATCACAGAGCAGTTTCTCAGAAAGCTTCTTTCCAGATTTCATCTGAGGATAGTTCCTTTTTCACCATAGCCCTCTAAGGGCTTCCAAATATCAGTTTGCCAATTCCAAAAGAACTGTCTTAGCGAAAGGCTTCTTGAGGGGAAAGCTGTAACTCTGTGAGATGATTTCACAGAACACAAAGAAGTTTCTCAGATAGCTTCTTTCTCTTTGTTATCGGAGGATATTTCCTTTGGCCCTATAGTCTTCAAAGGGATCCGAAATATCTGTTCTCAGATTCCACAGAAATAAGGCTAGCAAAGAAATCCACGAAATACAAATGTAACTCTGTGAGTGGAAGTCACATATCACAGAGCAGTTTCTCAGAAAGTTTCTTTCCAGATTTCATCGGAGGATATTTCCTTTTTCACCATAGCCCTCTATGGGCTTCCAAATATCACTTTGCCAATTCCACAAGAACTGTCGTAGCGAAAGGCTTCTTGAGGGGAAAGCTGTAACTCTGTGAGATGATTTCACAGAACACAAAGAAGTTTCTCAGAAAGCTTCTTTCTCTTTTTTATGGGAGGATATTTCCTTTGTAGCTATAGTCTTCAAAGGGATCCGAAATATCTGTTCTCAGATTCCACAGAAATAAGGCTAGCAAAGAGATCCACGAAATACAGATGTAACTCTGTGAGTGGAAGTCACATATCACAGAGCAGTTTCTCAGAAAGCTTCTTTCCAGATTTCATCGGAGGATATTTCCTTTTTCACCAAAGCCCTCTATGGGCTTCCAAATATCACTTTGCCAATTCCACAAGAACTGTCTTAGCGAAAGGCTTCTTGAGGGGAAAGCTGTAACTCTGTGAGATGATTTCACAGAACACAAAGAAGTTTCTCAGAAAGTTTCTTTCTCTTTTTTATCGGAGGATATTTCCTTTGGCCCTATAGTCTACAAGGGGATCCGAAATATCTGTTCTCAGATTCCATAGAAATAAGGCTAGCAAAGAGATCCACGAAATACAGATGTAACTCTGTGATTGGAAGTCACATATCACAGAGCAGTTTCTCAGAAAGCTTCTTTTCAGATTCATCGGAGGATATTTCCTTTTTCACCATAGCCCTCTATGGGCTTCCAAATATCACTTTGCCAATTCCACAAGAACTGTCTTAGCGAAAGGCTTCTTGAGGGGAAAGCTGTAACTCTGTGAGATGATTTCACAGAACAAAATGAAGTTTCTCAGAAAGCTTCTTTCTCTTTGTTATGGGAGGATATTTCCTTTGGCCCTATAGTCTTCAAAGGGATCCGAAATATCTGTTCTCAGATTCCACAGAAATAAGGCTAGCAAAGAGATCCACGAAATACAGATTTAACTCTGTGAGTGGAAGTCACATATCACAGAGCAGTTTCTCAGAAAGCTTCTTTCCAGATTTCATCCGAGGATATTTCCTTTTTCACCATAGCCCTCTATGGTCTTCCAAATATCACTTTGCCAATTCCACAAGAACTGTCTTAGCGAAAGGCTTCTTGAGGGTAACGCTGTAACTCTGTGAGATGATTTCACAGAATACAATGAAGTTTCTCAGAAAGCTTCTTTCTCTTTGTTATCGGAGGATATTTCCTTTGGCCCTATAGTCTTCAAAGGGATCCGAAATATCTGTTCTCAGATTCCACAGAAATAAGGCTAACAAAGAGATCCACGAAATACAGATGTAACTCTGTGAGTGGAAGTCACATATCACAGAGCAGTTTCTCAGAAAGCTTCTTTCCAGATTTCATCTGAGGATAGTTCCTTTTTCACCATAGCCCTCTAAGGGCTTCCAAATATCAGTTTGCCAATTCCAAAAGAACTGTCTTAGCGAAAGTCTTCTTGAGGGGAAAGCTGTAACTCTTTGAGATGATTTCACAGAACACAAAGAAGTTTCTCAGATAGCTTCTTTCTCTTTGTTATCGGAGGATATTTCCTTTGGCCCTATAGTCTTCAAAGCAATCCGAAATATCTGTTCTCAGATTCCACAGAAATAAGGCTAGCAAAGAAATCCACGAAATACAAATGTAACTCTGTGAGTGGAAGTCACATATCACAGAGCAGTTTCTCAGAAAGTTTCTTTCCAGATTTCATCGGAGGATATTTCCTTTTTCACCATAGCCCTCTATGGGCTTCCAAATATCACTTTGCCAATTCCACAAGAACTGTCGTAGCGAAAGGCTTCTTGAGGGGAAAGCTGTAACTCTGTGAGATGATTTCACAGAACACAAAGAAGTTTCTCAGAAAGCTTCTTTCTCTTTTTTATGGGAGGATATTTCCTTTGTAGCTATAGTCTTCAAAGGGATCCGAAATATCTGTTCTCAGATTCCACAGAAATAAGGCTAGCAAAGAGATCCACGAAATACAAATGTAACTCTGTGAGTGGAAGTCACATATCACAGAGCAGTTTCTCAGAAAGCTTCTTTCCAGATTTCATCGGAGGATATTTCCTTTTTCACCATAGCCCTCTAAGGGCTTCCAAATATCACTTTGCCAATTCCAGAAGAACTGTCTTAGCGAAAGGCTTCTTGAGGGGAAAGCTGTAACTCTGTGAGATGATTTCACAGAACACAAAGAAGTTTCTCAGAAAGCTTCTTTCTCTTTTTTATCGGAGGATATTTCCTTTGGCCCTATAGTCTACAAGGGGATCCGAAATATCTGTTCTCAGATTCCATAGAAATAAGGCTAGCAAATAGATCCACGAAATACAGATGTAACTCTGTGAGTGGAAGTCACATATCACAGAGCAGTTTCTCAGAAAGCTTCTTTTCAGATTCATCGGAGGATATTTCCTTTTTCACCATAGCCCTCTATGGGCTTCCAAATATCACTTTGCCAATTCCACAAGAACTGTCTTAGCGAAAGGCTTCTTGAGGGGAAAGCTGTAACTCTGTGAGATGATTTCACAGAACAAAATGAAGTTTCTCAGAAAGCTTCTTTCTCTTTGTTATCGGAGGATATTTCCTTTGGCCCTATAGTCTTCAAAGGGATCCGAAATATCTGTTCTCAGATTCCACAGAAATAAGGCTAGCAAAGAGATCCACGAAATACAGATGTAAGTCTGTGAATGGAAAACACATATCACAGAGCAGTTTCTCAGAAAGCTTCTTTCCAGATTTCATCTGAGGATATTTGCTTTTTCACCATAGCCCTCTATGGGCTTCCAAATATCACTTTGCCAATTCCACAAGAACTGTCTTAGCGAAAGGCTTCTTGAGGGGAACGCTGTAACTCTGTGAGATGATTTCACAGAATACAATGAAGTTTCTCAGAAAGCTTCTTTCTCTTTGTTCTCAGAGGATATTTCCTTTGGCCCTATAGTCTTCAAAGGGATCCGAAATATCTGTTCTCACATTCCACAGAAAAAAGGCTAGCAAAGAGATCCACGAAATACAGATGTAACTCTGTGAGTGGAAGTCACATATCACAGAGCAGTTTCTCAGAAAGCTTCTTTCCAGATTTCATCGGAGGATATTTCTTTCTTTAACCATAGCCCTCTATGGGCTTCCAAATATCACTTTGCCAATTCCACAAGAACTGTCTTAGCGAAAAGCTTCTTGAGGGGAAAGCTGTAACTCTGTGAGATGATTTCACAGAACACAAAGAAGTTTCTCAGAAAGCTTCTTTCTCTTTGTTATGGGAGGATATTTCCTTTGGCCCTATAGTCTTCAAAGGGATCCGAAATATCTGTTCTCAGATTCCACAGAAATAAGGCTAGCAAAGAGATCCACGAAATACAGATGTAACTCTGTGAGTGGAAGTCACATATCACAGAGCAGTTTCTCAGAAAGCTTCTTTCCAGATTTCATCTGAGGATAGTTCCTTTTTCACCATAGCCCTCTAAGGGCTTCCAAATATCAGTTTGCCAATTCCAAAAGAACTGTCTTAGCGAAAGGCTTCTTGAGGGGAAAGCTGTAACTCTGTGAGATGATTTCACAGAACACAAAGAAGTTTCTCAGATAGCTTCTTTCTCTTTGTTATCGGAGGATATTTCCTTTGGCCCTGTAGTCTTCAAAGGGATCCGAAATATCTGTTCTCAGATTCCACAGAAATAAGGCTAGCAAAGAAATCCACGAAATACAAATGTAACTCTGTGAGTGGAAGTCACATATCACAGAGCAGTTTCTCAGAAAGTTTCTTTCCAGATTTCATCCTAGGATATTTCCTTTTTCACCATAGCCCTCTATGGGCTTCCAAATATCACTTTGCCAATTCCACAAGAACTGTCGTAGCGAAAGGCTTCTTGAGGGGAAAGCTGTAACTCTGTGAGATGATTTCACAGAACACAAAGAAGTTTCTCAGAAAGCTTCTTTCTCTTTTTTATCGGAGGATATTTCCTTTGGCCCTATAGTCTACAAGGGGATCCGAAATATCTGTTCTCAGATTCCACAGAAATAAGGCTAACAAAGAGATCCACGAAATACAGATGTAACTCTGTGAGTGGAAGTCACATATCACAGAGCAGTTTCTCAGAAAGCTTCTTTCCAGATTTCATCTGTGGATAGTTCCTTTTTCACCATAGCCCTCTAAGGGCTTCCAAATATCAGTTTGCCAATTCCAAAAGAACTGTCTTAGCGAAAGGCTTCTTGAGGGGAAAGCTGTAACTCTGTGAGATGATTTCACAGAACACAAAGAAGTTTCTCAGATAGCTTCTTTCTCTTTGTTATCCGAGGATATTTCCTTTGGCCCTATAGTCTTCAAAGGGATCCGAAATATCTGTTCTCAGATTCCACAGAAATAAGGCTAGCAAAGAAATCCACGAAATACAAATGTAACTCTGTGAGTGGAAGTCACATATCACAGAGCAGTTTCTCAGAAAGTTTCTTTCCAGATTTCATCGGAGGATATTTCCTTTTTCACCATAGCCCTCTATGGGCTTCCAAATATCACTTTGCCAATTCCACAAGAACTGTCGTAGCGAAAGGCTTCTTGAGGGGAAAGCTGTAACTCTGTGAGATGATTTCACAGAACACAAAGAAGTTTCTCAGAAAGCTTCTTTCTCTTTGTTATGGGAGGATATTTCCTTTGGCCCTATAGTCTTCAAAGGGATCCGAAATATCTGTTCTCAGATTCCACAGAAATAAGGCTAGCAAAGAGATCCACGAAATACAGATGTAACTCTGTGAGTGGAAGTCACATATCACAGAGCAGTTTCTCAGAAAGCTTCTTTCCAGATTTCATCGGAGGATATTTCCTTTTTCACCATAGCCCTCTATGGGCTTTCGAATATCACTTTGCCAATTCCACAAGAACTGTCTTAGCGAAAGGCTTCTTGAGGGGAAAGCTGTAACTCTGTGAGATGATTTCACAGAACACAAAGAAGTTTCTCAGAAAGCCTCTTTCTCTTTTTTATCGGAGGATATTTCCTTTGGCCCTATAGTCTACAAGGGGATCCGAAATATCTGTTCTCAGATTCCATAGAAATAAGGCTAGCAAAGAGATCCACGAAATACAGATGTAACTCTGTGAGTGGAAGTCACATATCACAGAGCAGTTTCTCAGAAAGCTTCTTTTCAGATTCATCGGAGGATATTTCCTTTTTCACCATAGCCCTCTATGGGCTTCCAAATATCACTTTGCCAATTCCACAAGAACTGTCTTAGCGAAAGGCTTCTTGAGGGGAAAGCTGTAACTCTGTGAGATGATTTCACAGAACAAAATGAAGTTTCTCAGAAAGCTTCTTTCTCTTTGTTATCGGAGGATATTTCCTTTGGCCCTATAGTCTTCAAAGGGATCCGAAATATCTGTTCTCAGATTCCACAGAAATAAGGCTAGCAAAGAGATCCACGAAATACAGATGTAACTCTGTGAATGGAAAACACATATCACAGAGCAGTTTCTCAGAAAGCTTCTTTCCAGATTTCATCTGAGGATATTTGCTTTTTCACCATAGCCCTCTATGGGCTTCCAAATATCACTTTGCCAATTCCACAAGAACTGTCTTAGCGAAAGGCTTCTTGAGGGGAAAGCTGTAACTCTGTGAGATGATTGCACAGAACACAAAGATGTTTCTCAAAAAGCTTCTTTCTCTTTGTTATCGGAGGATATTTCCTTTGGCCCTATAGTCCTCAAAGGGATCCGAAATATCTGTTCTCAGATTCCACAGAAATAAGGCTAGCAAAGAGATCCACGAAATACAGATGTAACTCTGTGAGTGGAAGTCACATATCACAGAGCAGTTTCTCAGAAAGCTTCTTTCCAGATTTCATCGGAGGATATTTCCTTTTTCACCGTAGCCCTCTATGGGCTTCCAAATATCACTTTGCCAATTCCACAAGAACTGTCTTAGCTAAAGTCTTCTTGAGGGGAAAGCTGTAACTTTGTGAGATGATTTCACAGAACACAAAGAAGTTTCTCAGAAAGCTTCTTTCACTTTGTTATCGGAGGATATTTTCTTTGGCCCTATAGTCTTCAAAGGGATCCGAAATATCTGTTCTCAGATTCCACAGAAATAAGGCTAGGAAAGAGATCCACGAAATACAGATGTAACTCTGTGAGTGGAAGTCACATATCACAGAGCAGTTTCTCAGAAAGCTTCTTTCCAGATTTCATCGGAGGATATTTCCTTTTTCACAATAGCCCTCTATGGGCTTTCGAATATCACTTTGCCAATTCCACAAGAACTGTCTTAGCGAAAGGCTTCTTGAGGGGAAAGCTGTAACTCTGTGAGATGATTTCACAGAACAAAATGAAGTTTCTCAGAAAGCTTCTTTCTCTTTGTTATCGGAGGATATTTCCTTTGGCCCTATAGTCTTCAAAGGGATCCGAAATATCTGTTCTCAGATTCCACAGAAATAAGGCTAGCAAAGAGATCCACGAAATTCAGATGTAACTCTGTGAACGGAAAACACATATCACAGAGCAGTTTCTCAGAAAGCTTCTTTCCAGATTTCATCTGAGGATATTTGCTTTTTCACCATAGCCCTCTATGGGCTTCCAAATATCACTTTGCCAATTCCACAAGAACTGTCTTAGCGAAAGGCTTCTTGAGGGGAAAGCTGTAACTCTATGAGATGATTGCACAGAACACAAAGATGTTTCTCAGAAAGCTTCTTTCTCTTTGCTATCGGAGGATATTTCCTTTGGCCCTATAGTCCTCAAAGGGATCCGAAATATCTGTTCTCAGATTCCACAGAAATAAGGCTAGCAAAGAGATCCACGAAATACAGATGTAACTCTGTGAGTGGAAGTCACATATCACAGAGCAGTTTCTCAGAAAGCTTCTTTCCAGATTTTATCAAAGGATATTTCCTTTTTCACCATAGCCCTCTATGGGCTTCCAAATATCACTTTGCCAATTCCACAAGAACTGTCTTAGCGAAAGGCTTCTTGAGGGGAAAGCTGTAACTGTGTGAGATGATTTCACAGAACACAATGAAGTTTCTCAGAAAGCTTCTTTCTCTTTGTTATCGGAGGATATTTCCTTTGGCCCTATAGTCTTCAAAGGGATCCGAAATATCTGTTCTCACATTCCACAGAAAAAAGGCTAGCAAAGAGATCCACGAAATACAGATGTAACTCTGTGAGTGGAAGTCACATATCACAGAGCAGTTTCTCAGAAAGCTTCTTTCCAGATTTCATCGGAGGATATTTCCTTCTTTAACCATAGCCCTCTATGGGCTTCCAAATATCACTTTGCCAATTCCACAAGAACTGTCTTAGCAAAAAGCTTCTTGAGGGAAACGCTGTAACTCTGTGAGATGATTTCACAGAACACAAAGAAGTTTCTCAGAAAGCTTCTTTCTCTTTGTTATGGGAGGATATTTCCTTTGGCCCTATAGTCTTCAAAGGGATCCGAAATATCTGTTCTCAGATTCCACAGAAATAAGGCTAGCAAAGAGATCCACGAAATACAGATGTGACTCTGTGCGTGGAAGTCACATATCACAGAGCAGTTTCTTAGAAAGCTTCTTTCCAGATTTCTTCGGAGGATATTTCCTTTTTCACCGTAGCCCTCTATGGGCTTCCAAATATCACTTTGCCAATTCCACAAGAACTGTCTTAGCTAAAGGCTTCTTGAGGGGAAAGCTGCAACTCTGGGAGATGATTTCACAGAACACAAAGAAGTTTCTCAGAAAGCTTCTTTCACTTTGTTATCGGAGGATATTTTCTTTGGCCCTATAGTCTTCAAAGGGATCCGAAATATCTGTTCTCAGATTCCACAGAAATAAGGCTAGCAAAGAGATCCACGAAATACAGATGTAACTCTGTGAATGGAAAACATATATCACAGAGCAGTTTCTCAGAAAGCTTCTTTCCAGATTTCATCTGAGGATATTTGCTTTTTCACCATAGCCCTCTATGGGCTTCCAAATATCACTTTGCCAATTCCACAAGAACTGTCTTAGCGAAAGGCTTCTTGAGGGGAAAGCTGTAACTCTGTGAGATGATTGCACAGAACACAAAGATGTTTCTCAGAAAGCTTCTTTCTCTTTGTTATCGGAGGATATTTCCTTTGGCCCTGTAGTCCTCAAAGGGATCCGAAATATCTGTTCTCAGATTCCACAGAAATAAGGCTAGCAAAGAGATCCACGAAATACAGATGTAACTCTGTGAGTGGAAGTCACATATCACAGAGCAGTTTCTCAGAAAGCTTCTTTCCCGTTTTTATCAAAGGATATTTCCTTTTTCACCATAGCCCTCTATGGGCTTCCAAATATCACTTTGCCAATTCCACAAGAACTGTCTTAGCGAAAGGCTTCTTGAGGGGAAAGCTGTAACTCTGTGAGATGATTTCACAGAACACAATGAAGTTTCTCAGAAAGCTTCTTTCTCTTTGTTATCGGAGGATATTTCCTTTGGCCCTATAGTCTTGAAAGGGATCCGAAATATCTGTTCTCACATTCCACAGAAAAAAGGCTAGCAAAGAGATCCACGAAATACAGATGTAACTCTGTGAGTTGAAGTCACACATCACAGAGCAGTTTCTCAGAAAGCTTCTTTCCAGATTTCATCGGAGGATATTTCCTTCTTTAACCATAGCCCTCTATGGGCTTCCAAATATCACTTTGCCAATTCCACAAGAACTGTCTTAGCGAAAAGCTTCTTGAGGGGAAAGCTGTAACTCTGTGAGATGATTTCACAGAACACAAAGAAGGTTCTCAGAAAGCTTCTTTGTCTTTGTTATGGGAGGATATTTCCTTTGGCCCTATAGTCTTCAAAGGGATCCGAAATATCTGTTCTCAGATTCCACAGAAATAAGGCTAGCAAAGAGATCCACGAAATACAGATGTAACTCTGTGAGTGGAAGTCACATATCACAGAGCAGTTTCTCAGAAAGCTTCTTTCCAGATTTCATCGGAGGATATTTCCTTTTTCACCGTAGCGCTCTATGGGCTTCCAAATATCACTTTGCCAATTCCACAAGAACTGTCTAAGCTAAAGGCTTCTTGAAGGGAACGCTGTAACTTTGTGAGATGATTTCACAGAACACAAAGAAGTTTCTCAGAAAGCTTCTTTCACTTTGTTATCGGAGGATATTTTCTTTGGCCCTATAGTCTTCAAAGGGATCCGAAATATCTGTTCTCAGATTCCACAGAAATAAGGCTAGGAAAGAGATCCACGAAATACAGATGTAATTCTGTGAGTGGAAGTCACATATCACGGAGCAGTTTCTCAGAAAGCTTCTTCCCAGATTTCATCGGAGGATATTTCCTTTTTCACCATAGCCCTCTATGGGCTTTCGAATATCACTTTGCCAATTCCACAAGAACTGTCTTAGCGAAAGGCTTCTTGAGGGGAAAGCTGTAACTCTGTGAGATGATTTCACAGAACAAAATGAAGTTTCTCAGAAAGCTTCTTTCTCTTTGTTATCGGAGGATATTTCCTTTGGCCCTATAGTCTTCAAAGGGATCCGAAATATCTGTTCTCAGATTCCACAGAAATAAGGCTAGCAAAGAGATCCACGAAATACAGATGTAAGTCTGTGAATGGAAAACACATATCACAGAGCAGTTTCTCAGAAAGCTTCTTTCCAGATTTCATCTGAGGATATTTGCTTTTTCACCATAGCCCTCTATGGGCTTCCAAATATCACTTTGCCAATTCCACAAGAACTGTCTTAGCGAAAGGCTTCTTGAGGGGAAAGCTGTAACTCTGTGAGATGATTTCACAGAACAAAATGAAGTTTCTCAGAAAGCTTCTTTCTCTTTGTTATCGGAGGATATTTCCTTTGGCCCTATAGTCTTCAAAGGGATCCGAAATATCTGTTCTCACATTCCACAGAAAAAAGGCTAGCAAAGAGATCCACGAAATACAGATGTAACTCTGTGAGTGGAAGTCACATATCACAGAGCAGTTTCTCAGAAAGCTTCTTTCCAGATTTCATCGGAGGATATTTCCTTCTTTAACCATAGCCTCTATGGGCTTCCAAATATCACTTTGCCAATTCCACAAGAACTGTCTTAGCGAGAAGCTTCTTGAGGGGAAAGCTGTAACTCTGTGAGATGATTTCACAGAACACGAAGAAGTTTCTCAGAAAGCTTCTTTCTCTTTGTTATGGGAGGATATTTCCTTTGGCCCTATAGTCTTCAAAGGGATCCGAAATATCTGTTCTCAGATTCCACAGAAATAAGGCTAGGAAAGAGATCCACGAAATACAGATGTAACTCTGTGAGTGGAAGTCACATATCACAGAGCAGTTTCTCAGAAAGCTTCTTTCCAGATTTCATCGGAGGATATTTCCTTTTTCACCATAGCCCTCTATGGGCTTTCGAATATCACTTTGCCAATTCCACAAGAACTGTCTTAGCGAAAGGCTACTTGAGGGGAAAGCTGTAACTCTGTGAGATGATTTCACAGAATACAAAGAAGTTTCTCAGAAAGCTTCTTTCTCTTTGTTATCGGAGGATATTTCCTTTGGCCCTATAGTCTTCAAAGGGATCCGAAATATCTGTTCTCAGATTCCACAGAAATAAGGCTAGCAAAGAGATCCACGAAATACAGATGTAACTCTGTGAGTGGAAGTCACATATCACAGAGCAGTTTCTCAGAAAGCTTCTTTCCAGATTTCATCGGAGGATATTTCCTTTTTCACCGTAGCCCTCTATGGGCTTCCAAATATCACTTTGCCAATTCCACAAGAACTGTCTTAGCGAAAGGCTTCTTGAGGGAAACGCTGTAACTCTGTGAGATGATTTCACAGAATACAATGAAGTTTCTCAGAAAGCTTCTTTCTCTTTGTTCTCAGAGGATATTTCCTTTGGCCCTATAGTCTTCAAAGGGATCCGAAATATCTGTTCTCACATTCCACAGAAAAAAGGCTAGCAAAGAGATCCACGAAATACAGATGTAACTCTGTGAGTGGAAGTCACATATCACAGAGCAGTTTCTCAGAAAGCTTCTTTTCAGATTCATCGGAGGATATTTCCTTTTTCACCATAGCCCTCTATGGGCTTCCAAATATCACTTTGCCAATTCCACAAGAACTGTCTTAGCGAAAGGCTTCTTGAGGGGAAAGCTGTAACTCTGTGAGATGATTTCACAGAACAAAATGAAGTTTCTCAGAAAGCTTCTTTCTCTTTGTTATCAGAGGATATTTCCTTTGGCCCTATAGTCTTCAAAGGGATCCGAAATATCTGTTCTCAGATTCCACAGAAATAAGGCTAGCAAAGAGATCCACGAAATACAGATTTAACTCTGTGAGTGGAAGTCACATATCACAGAGCAGTTTCTCAGAAAGCTTCTTTCCAGATTTCATCGGAGGATATTTCCTTTTTCACCATAGCCCTCTATGGGCTTCCAAATATCACTTTGCCAATTCCACAAGAACTGTCTTAGCGAAAGGCTTCTTGAGGGGAACGCTGTAACTCTGTGAGATGATTTCACAGAATACAATGAAGTTTCTCAGAAAGCTTCTTTCTCTTTGTTATCGGAGGATATTTCCTTTGGCCCTATAGTCTTCAAAGGGATCCGAAATATCTGTTCTCAGATTCCACAGAAATAAGGCTAACAAAGAGATCCACGAAATACAGATGTAACTCTGTGAGTGGAAGTCACATATCACAGAGCAGTTTCTCAGAAAGCTTCTTTCCAGATTTCATCTGAGGATAGTTCCTTTTTCACCATAGCCCTCTAAGGGCTTCCAAATATCAGTTTGCCAATTCCAAAAGAACTGTCTTAGCGAAAGGCTTCTTGAGGGGAAAGCTGTAACTCTGTGAGATGATTTCACAGAACACAAAGAAGTTTCTCAGATAGCTTCTTTCTCTTTGTTATCGGAGGATATTTCCTTTGGCCCTATAGTCTTCAAAGGGATCCGAAATATCTGTTCTCAGATTCCACAGAAATAAGGCCAGCAAAGAAATCCACGAAATACAAATGTAACTCTGTGAGTGGAAGTCACATATCACAGAGCAGTTTCTCAGAAAGTTTCTTTCCAGATTTCATCGGAGGATATTTCCTTTTTCACCATAGCCCTCTATGGGCTTCCAAATATCACTTTGCCAATTCCACAAGAACTGTCGTAGCGAAAGGCTTCTTGAGGGGAAAGCTGTAACTCTGTGAGATGATTTCACAGAACACAAAGAAGTTTCTCAGAAAGCTTCTTTCTCTTTGTTATGGGAGGATATTTCCTTTGGCCCTATAGTCTTCAAAGGGATCCGAAATATCTGTTCTCAGATTCCACAGAAATAAGGCTAGCAAAGAGATCCACGAAATACAGATGTAACTCTGTGAGTGGAAGTCACATATCACAGAGCAGTTTCTCAGAAGGCTTCTTTCCAGATTTTATCAAAGGATATTTCCTTTTTCACCATAGCCCTCTATGGGCTTCCAAATATCACTTTGCCAATTCCACAAGAACTGCCTTAGCGAAAGGCTTCTTGAGGGGAAAGCTGTAACTCTGTGAGATGATTTCACAGAACACAATGAAGTTTCTCAGAAAGCTTCTTTCTCTTTGTTATCGGAGGATATTTCCTTTGGCCCTATAGTCTTGAAAGGGATCCGAAATATCTGTTCTCACATTCCACAGAAAAAAGGCTAGCAAAGAGATCCACGATATACAGATGTAACTCTGTGAGTGGAAGTCACATATCACAGAGCAGTTTCTCAGAAAGCTTCTTTCCAGATTTCATCGGAGGATATTTCCTTCTTTAACCATAGCCCTCTATGGGCTTCCAAATATCACTTTGCCAATTCCACAAGAACTGTCTTAGCGAAAAGCTTCTTGAGGGGAAAGCTGTAACTCTGTGAGATGATTTCACAGAACACAAAGAAGTTTCTCAGAAAGCTTCTTTCTCTTTGTTATGGGAGGATATTTCCTTTGGCCCTATAGTCTTCAAAGGGATCCGAAATATCTGTTCTCAGATTCCACAGAAATAAGGCTAGCAAAGAGATCCACGAAATACAGATGTAACTCTGTGAGTGGAAGTCACATATCACAGAGCAGTTTCTCAGAAAGCTTCTTTCCAGATTTCATCGGAGGATATTTCCTTTTTCACCGTAGCCCTCTATGGGCTTCCAAATATCACTTTGCCAATTCCACAAGAACTGTCTTAGCTAAAGTCTTCTTGAGGGGAAAGCTGTAACTTTGTGAGATGATTTCACAGAACACAAAGAAGTTTCTCAGAAAGCTTCTTTCACTTTGTTATCGGAGGATATTTTCTTTGGCCCTATAGTCTTCAAAGGGATCCGAAATATCTGTTCTCAGATTCCACAGAAATAAGGCTAGGAAAGAGATCCACGAAATACAGATGTAACTCTGTGAGTGGAAGTCACATATCACAGAGCAGTTTCTCAGAAAGCTTCTTTCCAGATTTCATCGGAGGATATTTCCTTTTTCACCATAGCCCTCTATGGGCTTTCGAATATCACTTTGCCAATTCCACAAGAACTGTCTTAGCGAAAGGCTTCTTGAGGGGAAAGCTGTAACTCTGTGAGATGATTTCACAGAACAAAATGAAGTTTCTCAGAAAGCTTCTTTCTCTTTGTTATCGGAGGATATTTCCTTTGGCCCTATAGTCTTCAAAGGGATCCGAAATATCTGTTCTCAGATTCCACAGAAATAAGGCTAGCAAAGAGATCCACGAAATTCAGATGTAACTCTGTGAACGGAAAACACATATCACAGAGCAGTTTCTCAGAAAGCTTCTTTCCAGATTTCATCTGAGGATATTTGCTTTTTCACCATAGCCCTCTATGGGCTTCCAAATATCACTTTGCCAATTCCACAAGAATTGTCTTAGCGAAAGGCTTCTTGAGGGGAAAGCTGTAACTCTATGAGATGATTGCACAGAACACAAAGATGTTTCTCAGAAAGCTTCTTTCTCTTTGCTATCGGAGGATATTTCCTTTGGCCCTATAGTCCTCAAAGGGATCCGAAATATCTGTTCTCAGATTCCACAGAAATAAGGCTAGCAAAGAGATCCACGAAATACAGATGTAACTCTGTGAGTGGAAGTCACATATCACAGAGCAGTTTCTCAGAAAGCTTCTTTCCAGATTTTATCAAAGGATATTTCCTTTTTCACCATAGCCCTCTATGGGCTTCCAAATATCACTTTGCCAATTCCACAAGAACTGTCTTAGCGAAAGGCTTCTTGAGGGGAAAGCTGTAACTGTGTGAGATGATTTCACAGAACACAATGAAGTTTCTCAGAAAGCTTCTTTCTCTTTGTTATCGGAGGATATTTCCTTTGGCCCTATAGTCTTCAAAGGGATCCGAAATATCTGTTCTCACATTCCACAGAAAAAAGGCTAGCAAAGAGATCCACGAAATACAGATGTAACTCTGTGAGAGGAAGTCACATATCACAGAGCAGTTTCTCAGAAAGCTTCTTTCCAGATTTCATCGGAGGATATTTCCTTCTTTAACCATAGCCCTCTATGGGCTTCCAAATATCACTTTGCCAATTCCACAAGAACTGTCTTAGCAAAAAGCTTCTTGAGGGGAAAGCTGTAACTCTGTGAGATGATTTCACAGAACACAAAGAAGTTTCTCAGAAAGCTTCTTTCTCTTTGTTATGGGAGGATATTTCCTTTGGCCCTATAGTCTTCAAAGGGATCCGAAATATCTGTTCTCAGATTCCACAGAAATAAGGCTAGCAAAGAGATCCACGAAATACAGATGTGACTCTGTGCGTGGAAGTCACATATCACAGAGCAGTTTCTCAGAAAGCTTCTTTCCAGATTTCTTCGGAGGATATTTCCTTTTTCACCGTAGCCCTCTATGGGCTTCCAAATATCACTTTGCCAATTCCACAAGAACTGTCTTAGCTAAAGGCTTCTTGAGGGGAAAGCTGCAACTCTGGGAGATGATTTCACAGAACACAAAGAAGTTTCTCAGAAAGCTTCTTTCACTTTGTTATCGGAGGATATTTTCTTTGGCCCTATAGTCTTCAAAGGGATCCGAAATATCTGTTCTCAGATTCCACAGAAATAAGGCTAGGAAAGAGATCCACGAAATACAGATGTAACTCTGTGAGTGGAAGTCACATATCACAGAGCAGTTTCTCAGAAAGCTTCTTTCCAGATTTCATCGGAGGATATTTCCTTTTTCACCATAGCCCTCTATGGGCTTTCGAATATCACTTTGCCAATTCCACAAGAACTGTCTTAGCGAAAGGCTACTTGAGGGGAAAGCTGTAACTCTGTGAGATGATTTCACAGAATACAAAGAAGTTTCTCAGAAAGCTTCTTTCTCTTTGTTATCGGAGGATATTTCCTTTGGCCCTATAGTCTTCAAAGGGATCCGAAATATCTGTTCTCAGATTCGACAGAAATAAGGCTAGCAAAGAGTTCCACGAAATACAGATGTAACTCTGTGAGTGGAAGTCACATATCACAGAGCAGTTTCTCAGAAAGCTTCTTTCCAGATTTCATCGGAGGATATTTCCTTTTTCACCATAGCCCTCTAAGTTCTTCCAAATATCACTTTGCCAACTCCACAAGAACTGTCTTAGCGAAAGGCTTCTTGAGGGGAACGCTGTAACTCTGTGAGATGATTTCACAGAATACAATGAAGTTTCTCAGAAAGCTTCTTTCTCTTTGTTATCGGAGGATATTTCCTTTGGCCCTATAGTCTTCAAAGGGATCCGAAATATCTGTTCTCAGATTCCACAGAAATAAGGCTAACAAAGAGATCCACGAAATACAGATGTAACTCTGTGAGTGGAAGTCACATATCACAGAGCAGTTTCTCAGAAAGCTTCTTTCCAGATTTCATCGGAGGATATTTCCTTTTTCACCATAGCCCTCTATGGGCTTTCGAATATCACTTTGCCAATTCCACAAGAACTGTCTTAGCGAAAGGCTTCTTGAGGGGAAAGCTGTAACTCTGTGAGATGATTTCACAGAACACAAAGAAGTTTCTCAGAAAGCTTCTTTCTCTTTTTTATCGGAGGATATTTCCTTTGGCCCTATAGTCTACAAGGGGATCCGAAATATCTGTTCTCAGATTCCATAGAAATAAGGCTAGCAAAGAGATCCACGAAATACAGATGTAACTCTGTGAGTGGAAGTCACATATCACAGAGCAGTTTCTCAGAAAGCTTCTTTTCAGATTCATCGGAGGATATTTCCTTTTTCACCGTAGCCCTCTATGGGCTTCCAAATATCACTTTGCCAATTCCACAAGAACTGTCTTAGCGAAAGGCTTCTTGAGGGGAAAGCTGTAACTCTGTGAGATGATTTCACAGAACAAAATGAAGTTTCTCAGAAAGCTTCTTTCTCTTTGTTATCGGAGGATATTTCCTTTGGCCCTATAGTCTTCAAAGGGATCCGAAATATCTGTTCTCAGATTCCACAGAAATAAGGCTAGCAAAGAGATCCACGAAATACAGATGTAACTCTGTGAATGGAAAACATATATCACAGAGCAGTTTCTCAGAAAGCTTCTTTCCAGATTTCATCTGAGGATATTTGCTTTTTCACCATAGCCCTCTATGGGCTTCCAAATATCACTTTGCCAATTCCACAAGAACTGTCTTAGCGAAAGGCTTCTTGAGGGGAAAGCTGTAACTCTGTGAGATGATTTCACAGAACACAAAGAAGTTTCTCAGAAAGTTTCTTTCTCTTTTTTATGGGGGGATATTTCCTTTGTCCCTATAGTCTTCAAAGGCATCCGAAATATCTGTTCTCAGATTCCACAGAAGTAAGGCTAGCAAAGACATCCACGAAATACACATGTAACTCTGTGAGTGGAAGTCGCGTATCACAGAGCAGTTTCTCAGAAAGCTTCTTTACAGATTTCATCGGAGTATATTCCGTTTTTCACCATAGCCCTCTATCGGCTTTCAAATATCACTTTTCCAATTCCACAAGAACTGTCTTATCGAAAGGCTTCTTGAGGGGAAAGCTGTAACTTTGTGAGATGATTTCACAGAACACAAAGAAGTTTCTCAGAAAGCTTCTTTCACTTTGTTATCGGAGGATATTTCCTTTGGCCCTATAGTCTTCAAAGGGATCCGAAATATCTGTTCTCAGATTCCACAGAAATAAGGCTAGGAAAGAGATCCATGAAATACAGATGTAACTCTGTGAGTGGAAGTCACATATCACAGAGCAGTTTCTCAGAAAGCTTCTTTCCAGATTTCATCGGAGGATATTTCCTTTTTCACCATAGCCCTCTATGGGCTTTGGAATATCACTTTGCCAATTCCACAAGAACTGTCTTAGCGAAAGGCTACTTGAGGGGAAAGCTGTAACTCTGTGAGATGATTTCACAGAATACAAAGAAGTTTCTCAGAAAGCTTCTTTCTCTTTGTTATCGGAGGATATTTCCTTTGGCCCTATAGTCTTCAAAGGGATCCGAAATATCTGTTCTCAGATTCCACAGAAAGAAGGCTAGCAAACAGATCCATGAAATACAGATGTAACTCTGTGAGTGGAAGTCACATATCACAGAGCAGTTTCTCAGAAAGCTTCTTTCCAGATTTCGTCGGAGGGTATTTCCTTTTTCACCATAGCCCTCTATGGGCCTCCAAATATCACTTTGCCAATTCCACAAGAACTGTCTTAGCGAAAGGCTACTTGAGGGGAAAGATGTAACTCTGGGAGATGATTTCACAGAGCACAATGAAGTTTCTCAGAAAGCTTCTTTCTCTTTGTTATCGGAGGATATTTCCTTTGGCCCTATAGTCTTCAAAGGGATCCGAAATATCTGTTCTCAGATTCCACAGAAATAAGACTAGCAAAGAGATCCACGAAATACAGATGTAACTCTGTGAGTGGAAGTCACATATCACAGAGCAGTTTCTCAGAAAGATTCTTTCCAGATTTCATCGGAGGATATTTCCTTTTTCACCGTAGCCCTCTATGGGCTTCCAAATATCACTTTGCCAATTCCACAAGAACTGTCTTAGCGAAAGGCTTCTTGAGGGGAACGCTGTAACTCTGTGAGATGATTTCACAGAATACAGTGAAGTTTCTCATAAACCTTCTTTCTTTTTGTTATCGGAGGATATTTCCTTTGGCCCTATAGTCTTCAAAGGGATCCGAAATATCTGTTCTCAGATTCCACAGAAATAAGGCTAACAAAGAGATCCACGAAATACAGATGAAACTCTGTGAGTGGAAGTCACATATCACAGAGCAGTTTCTCAGAAAGCTTCTTTCCAGATTTCATCTGAGGATAGTTCCTTTTTCACCATAGCCCTCTACGGGCTTCCAAATATCAGTTTGCCAATTCCCCAAGAACTATCTTAGCGAAAGGCTTCTTGAGGGGAAAGCTGTAACTCTGTGAGATGATTTCAAAGAACAAAAAGAAGTTTCTCAGATAGCTTCTTTCTCTTTGTTATCGGAGGATATTTCCTTTGGCCCTATAGTCTTCAAGGGGATCCGAAATATCTGTTCTCAGATACCATGAAATAAGGCTAGCAAAGAGATCCACGAAATACAGATGTATCTCTGTGAGTGGAAGTCACATATCACAGAGCAGTTTCTCAGAAAGCTTCTTTCCAGATTTCATCGGAGGATATTTCCTTTTTCACCATAGCCCTCTTTGGGCTTCCAAATATCACGTTGCCAATTCCACAAGAACTGTCTTAGCGAAAGGCTTCTTGAGGGGAAAGCTGTAACTCTTTGAGATGATTTCACAGAACACAAAGAAGTTTCTCAGAAAGCTTCTTTCTCTTTGTTATGGGAGGATATTTCCTTTGGCCCTATAGTCTTCAAAGGGATCCGAAATATCTGTTCTCAGATTCCACAGAAATAAGGCTAGCAAAGAGATCCACGAAATAGAGATGTAACTATGTGAGTGGAAGTCACATATCACAGAGCAGTTTCTCAGAAAGCTTCTTTCCAGATTTCATCGGAGGATATTTCCTTTTTCACCATAGCCCTCTATGGGCTTCCAAATATCACTTTGCCAATTCCACAAGAACTGTCTTAGCGAAAGGCTTCTTGAGGGGAAAGCTGTTACTCTGTTAGATGATTTCACAGAACACAAAGAAGTTTCTCAGAAAGCTTCTTTCTCTTTGTTATCGGAGGATATTTGCTTTGGCCCTATAGTCTTCAAAAGGATCGGAAATATCTGTTCTCAGATTCCACAGAAATAAGGCTAGCAAAGAGATCCACGAAATACAGATGAAACTCTGTGAGTGGAAGTCACATATCACAGAGCAGTTTCTCAGAAAGCTTCTTTTCAGATTTCATCGGAGGATATTTCCTTTTTCACCATAGCCGTCTATGGGCTTCCAGATATCACTTTGCCAATTCCACAAGAACTGGCTTATCGAAAGGCTTCTTGAGGGGAAAGCTGTAACTCTGTGAGATGATTTCACAGAACACAAAGAAGTTTCTCAGAAAGCTTCTTTCTCTTTGTTATCGGAGGATATTTCCTTTGTCCCTATAGTCTTCAAAGGGATCCGAAATATCTGTTCTCAGATTCCACAGAAATAAGGCTAGCAAAGAGATCCACGAAATACAGATGTAACTCTGTGAGTGGAAGTCACATATCACAGAGCAGTTTCTCAGAAAGCTTCTTTCAAGATTTCATCGGAGGATATTTCCTTTTTCACCATAGCCCTCTATGGACTTCCAAATATCACTTTGCCAATTCCACAAGAACTCTCTTAGCGAAAGGCTTCTTGAGGGGAAAGCTGTAACTCTGTGAGATGATTTCACAGAACACAAAGAAGTTTCTCAGAAAGCTTCTTTCTCTTTGTTATGGGAGGATATTTCCTTTGGCCCTATAGTCTTCAAAGGGATTCTAAATATCTGCTCTCAGATTCCACAGAAATAAGGCTAGCAAAGAGATTCACGACATACAGATGTAACTCTGTGAGTGGAAGTCACATATCACAGAGCAGTTTCTCAGAAAGCTTCTTTCCAGATTTCATTGGAGGATTTTTCCGTTTTCACCATAGCCCTCCATGGGCTTCCAAATATCACTTTGCCATTTCCACAAGAACTGTCTTAGCGAAAGACTTCTTGAGGGGAAAGCTGTAACTCTGTGAGATGATTTCACAGAATAAAAGAAGTTTCTCAGAAAGCTTCTTTCTCTTTGATATCGGAGGATATTTCCTTTGGCCCTATAGTCTTCAAAGGCATCCGAAATATCTGTTCTCAGATTCCACAGAAATAAGGCTAGCAAAGAGATCCACGAAATACAGATGTAACTCTGTGAGTGGAAGTCACATAACACAGAGCAGTTTCTCAGAAAGCTTCTTTCCAGATTTCATTGGAGGATATTTCCTTATTCACCATAGCCTTCTATGGGCTTCCAAATATCACTTTGCCAATATCACAAGAACGGTCTTAGCGAAAGGCTTCTTGAGGGGAAAGCTGTAACTCTGTGAGATGATTTCACAGAACACAAAGAAGTTTCTCAGAAAGCTTCTTTCTCTTTGTTATGGGAGGATATTTCCTTTGGCCCTATAGTCTTCAAAGGGATCCGAAATATCTGTTCTCAGATTCCACAGAAATAAGGCTAGCAAAGAGATCCACGAAATACAGATGTAACTCTGTGAGTGGAAGTTACATATCACAGAGCAGTTTCTCAGAAAGCTTCTTTCCAGATTTCATCGGAGGATATTTCCTTTTTGACCATAGCCCTCTATGGGCTTTCGAATATCACTTTGCCAATTCCACAAGAACTGTCTTAGCGAAAGCCTTCTTGAGGGGAAAGCTGTAACTCTGTGAGATGATTTCACAGAACACAATGAAGTTTCTCAGAAAGCTTCTTTCTCTTTGTTATCGGAGGATATTTCCTTCGGCCGTATAGTCTTCAAAGGGATCCGAAATATCTGTTCTCAGATTCCACAGAAATAAGGCTAGCAAAGAGATCCACGAAATACAGATGTAACTCTGTGAGTGGAAGTCACATAACACAGAGCAGTTTCTCAGAAAGCTTCTTTCCAGATTTCATCGGAGGATATTTCCTTTTTCACCATAGCCCTCTATGGGCTTCCAAATATCACGTTGCCAATTCCACAAGAACTGTCTTAGCGAAAGGCTTCTTGAGGGGAAAGCTGTAACTCTGTGAGATGATTTCACAGAACACAAAGAAGTTTCTCAGAAAGCTTCTTTCTGTTTGTTATCGGAGGATATTTCCTTTGGCCCTATAGTCTTCAAAGGGATCCGAAATATCTGTTCTCAGATACCATGAAATAAGGCTAGCAAAGAGATCCACGAAATACAGATGTAACTCTGTGAGTGGAAGTCACATATCACAGAGCAGTTTCTCAGAAAGCTTCTTTCAAGATTTCATCGGAGGATATTTCCTTTTTCACCATAGCCCTCTATCGGCTTCCAAATATCACTTTTCCAATTTCACAAGAACTGTCTTATCGAAAGGCTTCTTGAGGGGAAAGCTGTAACTTTGTGAGATGATTTCACAGAACACAAAGAAGTTTCTCAGAAAGCTTCTTTCACTTTGTTATCGGAGGATATTTCCTTTGGCCCTATAGTCTTCAAAGGGATCCGAAATATCTGTTCTCAGATTCCACAGAAATAAGGCTAGCAAACAGATCCATGAAATACAGATGTAACTCTGTGAGTGGAAGTCACATATCACAGAGCAGTTTCTCAGAAAGCTTCTTTCCAGATTTCGTCGGAGGATATTTCCTTTTTCACCGTAGCCCTCTATGGGCTTCCAAATATCACTTTGCCAATTCCACAAGAACTGTCTTAGCGAAAGGCTACTTGAGGGGAAAGATGTAACTCTGGGAAATGATTTCACAGAGCACAATGAAGTTTCTCAGAAAGCTTCTTTCTCTTTGTTATCGGAGGATATTTCCTTTGGCCCTATAGTCTTCAAAGGGATCGGAAATATCTGTTCTCAGATTCCACAGAAATAAGGCTAACAAAGAGATCCACGAAATACAGATGTAACTCTGTGAGTGGAAGTCACATATCACAGAGCAGTTTCTCAGAAAGCTTCTTTCCAGATTTCATCTGAGGATAGTTCCTTTTTCACCATAGCCCTCTACGGGCTTCCAAATATCACTTTGCCAATTCCACAAGAACTGTCTTAGCGAAAGGCTTCTTGAGGGGAAAGCTGTAACTCTGTGAGATGATTTCACAGAACACAAAGAAGTTTCTCAGATAGCTTCTTTCTCTTTGTTATCGGAGGATATTTCCTTTGTCCCTATAGTCTTCAAAGGGATCCGAAATATCTGTTCTCAGATCCCACGGAAATAAGGCTAGCAAAGAGATCCACGAAATACAGATGTAACTCTGTGAGTGGAAGTCACATATCACAGAGCAGTTCCTCAGAAAGCTTCTTTCCAGATTTCATCGGAGGATATTTCCTTTTTCACCATAGCCCTCTACGGGCTTCCAAATATCAGCTTGTCAATTCCCCAAGAACTGTCTTAGCGAAAGGCTTCTTGAGGGGAAAGCTGTAACTCTGTGAGATGATTTCACAGAACACAATGAAGTTTCTCAGAAAGCTTCTTTCTCTTTGTTATCGGAGGATGTTTCCTTTGGCCCTATAGTCTCCAAAGGGATCCGAAATATCTGTTCTCAGATTCCACAGAAATAAGGCTAGCAAAGAGATCCACGAAATACAGATGTAACTCTGTGAGTGGAAAACACATATCACAGAGCAGTTTCTCAGAAAGCTTCTTTCCAGATTTCATCTGAGGATATTTCCTTTTTCACCATAGCCCTCTATGGGCTTTCAAATATCACTTTGCCAATTCCGCAAGAATTGTCTTAGCGAAAGGCTTCTTGAGGGGAAAGCTGTAACTCGGTGAGATGATTTCACAGAACACAAGGAAGTTTCTCAAAAAGCTTCTTTCTGTTTGTTATCGTAGATTATTTCCTTTGGCCCTATAGTCTTCAAAGGGATCCGAATTATCTGTTCTCATATTCCACAGAAATAAGTCTAGCAAAGAGATTCACGAAATACAGATGTACATCTGTGAGTGGAAGTCACATATGACAGAGCAGTTTCTCAGAAAGCTTCTTTCCAGATTTCATCGGAGGATATTTCCTTTTTCACCATAGCCCTCTATGGGCTTCCAATATCACTTTGCCAATTCCACAAGAACTGTCTTAGCGAAAGGCTTCTTGAGGAGAAAGCTGTAACGCTGTGAGATGATTTCACAGAACACAAAGAAGTTTCTCAGAAATCTTCTTTCTGTTTCTTATCGGAGGATATTTCCTTTGGCCCTATAGTCTTCTAAGGGATCCGAAATATCTGTTCTCAGATTCCACAGAAATAAGGCTAGCAAAGAGATCCACGAAATACAGATGTAACTCTGTGAGTGGAAGTCACATATCACAGAGCAGTTTCTCAGAAAGCTTCTTTCCAGATTTCATCGGAGGATATTTGCTTTTTCACCATAGCCCTCTATGGGCTTCCAAATATCACTTTGCCAATTCCACAAGAACTGTCTTAGCGAAAGGCTTCTTGAGGGGAAAGCTGTAACTCTGTGAGATGATTTCACAGAACACAAAGAAGTTTCTCAGAAAGCTTCTTTCTCTTTGTTATCGGAGGATATTTCCTTTGGCCCTATAGTCTTCAAAGGGATCCGAAATATCTGTTCTCAGATTCCACAGAAATAAGGCTAGCAAAGAGATCCACGAAATACAGATGTAACTCTGTGAGTGGAAGTCACATATCACAGAGCAGTTTCTCAGAAAGCTTCTTTCCAGATTTCATCGGAGGATATTTCCTTTTTCACCATAGCCCTCTATGGGCTTCCAAATATCACTTTGCCAATTCCACTAGAACTGTCTTAGCGAAAGGCTTCTTGAGGGGAAAGCTGTAACTCTGTGAGATGATTTCACAGAACACAAAGAAGTTTCTCAGAAAGCTTCTTTCACTTTATTATCGGAGGATATTTCCTTTGGCCCTATAGTCTTCAAAGGGATCCGAAATATCTGTTCTCAGATTCCGCAGAAATAAGGCTAGCAAAGAGATCTACGAAATATAGATGTAACTCTGAGAGTGGAAGTCACATATCACAGAGCAGTTTCTCAGAAAGCTTCTTTCCAGATTTCATCTGAGGATATTTCCTTTTTCACCATAGCCCTCTATGGGCTTCCAAATATCACTTTTCCAATTCCGCAAGAATTGTCTTAGCGAAAGGTTTCTTGAGGGGAAAGCTGTAACTCTGTGAGATGATTTCACAGAACACAAAGAAGTTTCTCAAAAAGCTTCTTTCTCTTTGTTATCGGAGATTATTTCCTTTGGCCCTATAGTCTTCAAAGGGATCCGAATTATCTGTTCTAATATTCCACAAAAATAAGGCTAGCAAAGATATCCACGAAATACAGATGTAACTCTGTGAGTGGAAGTCACATATCACTGAGCAGTTTCTCAGAATGCTTCTTTCCAGATTTCATCGGAGGATATTTCCTTTTTCACCATAGCCCTCTGTGGGCTTCCAAATATCACTTTGCCAATTCCACAAGAACTGTCTTAGCGAAAGGCTTCTTGAGGAGAAAGCTGTAACTCTGTGAGATGATTTCACAGAACACAAAGAAGTTTCTCAGAAATCTTCTTTCTGTTTGTTATCGGAGGATATTTCCTTTGGCCCTATAGTCTTCTAAGGGATCCGAAATATCTGTTCTCAGATTCCACAGAAATAAGGCTAGCAAAGAGATCCACGAAATACAGATGTAACTCTGTGAGTGGAAGTCACATATCACAGAGCAGTTTCTCAGAAAGCTTCTTTCCAGATTTTATCGGAGGATATTTGCTTTTTCACCATAGCCCTCTATGGGCTTCCAAATATCACTTTGCCAATTCCACAAGAACTGTCTTAGCGAAAGGCTTCTTGAGGGGAAAGCTGTAACTCTGTGAGATGATTTCACAGAACACAAAGAAGTTTCTCAGAAAGCTTCTTTCTCTTTGTTATCGGAGGATATTTCCTTTGGCCCTATAGTCTTCAAAGGGATCCGAAATATCTGTTCTCAGATTCCACAGAAATAAGGCTAGCAAAGAGATCCACGAAATACAGATGTAACTCTGTGAGTGGAAGTCACATATCACAGAGCAGTTTCTCAGAAAGCTTTTTTCCAGATTTCATCGGAGGATATTTCCTTTTTCACCATAGCCCTCTATGGGCTTCCAAATATCACTTTGCCAATTCTACAAGAACTGTCTTAGCGAAAGGCTTCTTGAGGGGAAAGCTGTAACTCTGTGAGATGATTTCACAGAACACAAAGAAGTTTCTCAGAAAGCTTCTTTCACTTTATTATCGGAGGATATTTCCTTTGGCCCTATAGTCTTCAAAGGGATCCGAAATATCTGTTCTCAGATTCCGCAGAAATAAGGCTAGCAAAGAGATCTACGAAATATAGATGTAACTCTGAGAGTGGAAGTCACATATCACAGAGCAGTTTCTCAGAAAGCTTCTTTCCAGATTTCATCTGAGGATATTTCCTTTTTCACCATAGCCCTCTATGGGCTTCCAAATATCACTTTGCCAATTCCGCAAGAATTGTCTTAGCGAAAGGTTTCTTGAGGGGAAAGCTGTAACTCTGTGAGATGATTTCACAGAACACAAAGAAGTTTCTCAAAAAGCTTCTTTCTCTTTGTTATCGGAGATTATTTCCTTTGGCCCTATAGTCTTCAAAGGGATCCGAATTATCTGTTCTAATATTCCACAAAAATAAGGCTAGCAAAGATATCCACGAAATACAGATGTAACTCTGTGAGTGGAAGTCACATATCACTGAGCAGTTTCTCAGAATGCTTCTTTCCAGATTTCATCGGAGGATATTTCCTTTTTCACCATAGCCCTCTGTGGGCTTCCAAATATCACTTTGCCAATTCCACAAGAACTGTCTTAGCGAAAGGCTTCTTGAGGGGAAAGCTGTAACTCTGTGAGATGATTTCACAGAACACAAAGAAGTTTCTCAGAAAGCTTCTTTCTCTTTGTTCTCAGAGGATATTTCCATTGGCCCTATAGTCTTCAAAGGGATCCGAAATATCTGTTCTCAGATTCCACAGAAATAAGGCTAGCAAAGAGATCCACGAAATACAGATGTAACTCTGTGAGTGGAAGTCACATATCACAGAGCAGTTTCTCAGAAATCTTCTTTCCAGATTTCATCGGTGGATATTTCCTTTTTCACCATAGCCCTCTATGGGCTTCCAAATATCACTTTGCCAATTCCACAAGAACTTTCTTAGTGAAAGGCTTCTTGAGGGGAAAGCTGTAACTCTGTGAGATGATTTCACAGAACACAAAGAAGTTTCTCAGAAAGCTTCTTTCTCTTTGTTATCGGAGGATATTAGCTTTGGCCCTATAGTCTTCAAAAGGATCGGAAATATCTGTTCTCAGATTCCACAGAAATAAGGCTAGCAAAGAGATCCACGAAATACAGATGAAACTCTGTGAGTGGAAGTCACATATCACAGAGCAGTTTCTCAGAAAGCTTCTTTCCAGATTTCATCGGAGGATATTTCCTTTTTCACCATAGCCCTCTATGGGCTTCCAGATATCACTTTGCCAATTCCACAAGAACTGGCTTATCGAAAGGCTTCTTGAGGGGAAAGCTGTAACTCTGTGAGATGATTTCACAGAACACAAAGAAGTTTCTCAGAAAGCTTCTTTCTCTTTGTTATCGGAGGATATTTCCTTTGTCCCTATAGTGTTCAAAGGGATCCGAAATATCTGTTCTCAGATTCCACTGAAATAAGGCTAGCAAAGAGATCCACGAAATACAGATGTAACTCTGTGAGTGGAAGTCACATATCACAGAGCAGTTTCTCAGAAAGCTTCTTTCCAGATTTCATCGGTGGATATTTCCTTTTTCAACATAGCCCTCTATGGGCTTCCAAATATCACTTTCCCAATTCCACAAGAACTGTCTTAGCGAAAGGCTTCCTGAGGGGAAAGCTGTAACTCTGTGAGATGATTTCACAGAACACAAAGAAGTTTCTCAGAAAGCTTCTTTCTCTTTGTTATGGGAGGATATTTCCTTTGGCCCTATAGTCTTCAAAGGGATTCTAAATATCTGCTCTCAGATTCCACAGAAATAAGGCTAGCAAAGAGATTCACGACATACAGATGTAACTCTGTGAGTGGAAGTCACATATCACAGAGCAGTTTCTCAGAAAGCTTCTTTCCAGATTTCATTGGAGGATTTTTCCGTTTTCACCATAGCCCTCCATGGGCTTCCAAATATCACTTTGCCATTTCCACAAGAACTGTCTTAGCGAAAGACTTCTTGAGGGGAAAGCTGTAACTCTGTGAGATGATTTCACAGAATAAAAGAAGTTTCTCAGAAAGCTTCCTTCTCTTTGATATCGGAGGATATTTCATTTGGCCCTATAGTCTTCAAAGGCATCCGAAATATCTGTTCTCAGATTCCACAGAAATAAGGCTAGCAAAGAGATCCACGAAATACAGATGAAACTCTGTGAGTGGAAGTCACATATCACAGAGCAGTTTCTCAGAAAGCTTCTTTCCAGATTTCATCGGAGGATATTTCCTTTTTCACCATAGCCCTCTAAGGGCTTCCAGATATCACTTTGCCAATTCCACAAGAACTGGCTTATCGAAAGGCTTCTTGAGGGGAAAGCTGTAACTCTGTGAGATGATTTCACAGAACACAAAGAAGTTTCTCAGAAAGCTTCTTTCTCTTTGTTATCGGAGGATATTTCCTTTGTCCCTATAGTCTTCAAAGGGATCCGAAATATCTGTTCTCAGATTCCACAGAAATAAGGCTAGCAAAGAGATCCACGAAATACAGATGTAACTCTGTGAGTGGAAGTCACATATCACAGAGCGGTTTCTCAGAAAGCTTCTTTCAAGATTTCATCGGAGGATATTTCCTTTTTCACCATAGCCCTCTATGGACTTCCAAATATCACTTTGCCAATTCCACAAGAACTCTCTTAGCGAAAGGCTTCTTGAGGGGAAAGCTGTAACTCTGTGAGATGATTTCACAGAACACAAAGAAGTTTCTCAGAAAGCTTCTTTCTCTTTGTTATCGGAGGTTATTTCCTTTGGCCCTATAGTCTTCAAAGGGATCCGAAATATCTGTTCTCAGATTCCACAGAAATAAGGCTAGCAAAGAGATTCACGAAATACAGATGTAACTCTGTGAGTGGAAGTCACATATCACAGAGCAGTTTCTCAGAAATCTTCTTTCCAGATTTCATCGGTGGATATTTCCTTTTTCAACATAGCCCTCTATGGGCTTCCAAATATCACTTTGCCAATTCCACAAGAACTGTCTTAGCGAAAGGCTTCTTGAGGGGAAAGCTGTAACTCTGTGAGATGATTTCACAGAACACAAAGAAGTTTCTCAGAAAGTTTCTTTCTCTTTTTTATGGGGGGATATTTCCTTTGTCCCTATAGTCTTCAAAGGCATCCGAAATATCTGTTCTCAGATTCCGCAGAAATAAGGCTAGCAAAGACATCCACGAAATACAGATGTAACTCTGTGAGTGGAAGTCGCGTATCACAGAGCAGTTTCTCAGAAAGCTTCTTTCCAGATTTCATCGGAGTATATTCCCTTTTTCACCATAGCCCTCTATCGGCTTTCAAATATCACTTTTCCAATTCCACAAGAACTGTCTTATCGAAAGGCTTCTTGAGGGGAAAGCTGTAACTTTGTGAGATGATTTCACAGAACACAAAGAAGTTTCTCAGAAAGCTTCTTTCACTTTGTTATCGGAGGATATTTCCTTAGGCCCTATAGTCTTCAAAGGGATCCGAAATATCTGTTCTCAGATTCCACAGAAATAAGGCTAGGAAAGAGATCCATGAAATACAGATGTAACTCTGTGAGTGGAAGTCACATATCACAGAGCAGTTTCTCAGAAAGCTTCTTTCCAGATTTCATCGGAGGATATTTCCTTTTTCACCATAGCCCTCTATGGGCTTTCGAATATCACTTTGCCAATTCCCCAAGAACTGTCTTAGCGAAAGGCTACTTGAGGGGAAAGCTGTAACTCTGTGAGATGATTTCACAGAATACAAAGAAGTTTCTCAGAAAGCTTCTTTCTCTTTGTTATCGGAGGATATTTCCTTTGGCCCTATAGTCTTCAAAGGGATCCGAAATATCTGTTCTCAGATTCCACAGAAAGAAGGCTAGCAAACAGATCCATGAAATACAGATGTAACTCTGTGAGTGGAAGTCACATATCACAGAGCAGTTTCTCAGAAAGCTTCTTTCCAGATTTCGTCGGAGGGTATTTCCTTTTTCACCATAGCCCTCTATGGGCCTCCAAATATCACTTTGCCAATTCCACAAGAACTGTCTTAGCGAAAGGCTACTTGAGGGGAAAGATGTAACTCTGGGAGATGATTTCACAGAGCACAATGAAGTTTCTCAGAAAGCTTCTTTCTCTTTGTTATCGGAGGATATTTCCTTTGGCCCTATAGTTTCAAAGGGATCCGAAATATCTGTTCTCAGATTCCACAGAAATAAGACTAGCAAAGAGATCCACGAAATACAGATGTAACTCTGTGAGTGGAAGTCACATATCACAGAGCAGTTTCTCAGAAAGCTTCTTTCCAGATTTCATCGGAGGATATTTCCTTTTTCACCATAGCCCTCTATGGGCTTCCAAATATCACTTTGCCAATTCCACAAGAACTGTCTTAGCGAAAGGCTTCTTGAGGGGAACGCTGTAACTCTGTGAGATGATTTCACAGAATACAGTGAAGTTTCTCATAAACCTTCTTTCTTTTTGTTATCGGAGGATATTTCCTTTGGCCCTATAGTCTTCAAAGGGATCCGAAATATCTGTTCTCAGATTCCACAGAAATAAGGCTAACAAAGAGATCCACGAAATACAGATGAAACTCTGTGAGTGGAAGTCACATATCACAGAGCAGTTTCTCAGAAAGCTTCTTTCCAGATTTCATCTGAGGATAGTTCCTTTTTCACCATAGCCCTCTACGGGCTTCCAAATATCAGTTTGCCAATTCCACAAGAACTATCTTAGCGAAAGGCTTCTTGAGTGGAAAGCTGTAACTCTGTGAGATGATTTCACAGAACAAAAAGAAGTTTCTCAGATAGCTTCTTTCTCTTTGTTATCGGAGGATATTTCCTTTGGCCCTATAGTCTTCAAAGGGATCCGAAATATCTGTTCTCAGATACCATGAAATAAGGCTAGCAAAGAGATCCACGAAATACAGATGTATCTCTGTGAGTGGAAGTCACATATCACAGAGCAGTTTCTCAGAAAGCTTCTTTCCAGATTTCATCGGAGGATATTTCCTTTTTCACCATAGCCCTCTTTGGGCTTCCAAATATCACTTTGCCAATTTCACAAGAACTGTCTTAGCGAAAGGCTTCTTGAGAGGAAAGCTGTAACTCTGTGAGATGATTTCACAGAACACAAAGAAGTTTCTCAGAAAGCTTCTTTCTCTTTGTTATGGGAGGATATTTCCTTTGGCCCTATAGTCTTCAAAGGGATTCTAAATATCTGCTCTCAGATTCCACAGAAATAAGGCTAGCAAAGAGATTCACGACATACAGATGTAACTCTGTGAGTGGAAGTCACATATCACAGAGCAGTTTCTCAGAAAGCTTCTTTCCAGATTTCATTGGAGGATTTTTCCGTTTTCACCATAGCCCTCCATGGGCTTCCGAATATCACTTTGCCATTTCCACAAGAACTGTCTTAGCGAAAGACTTCTTGAGGGGAAAGCTGTAACTCTGTGAGATGATTTCACAGAATAAAAGAAGTTTCTCAGAAAGCTTCTTTCTCTTTGATATCGGAGGATATTTCCTTTGGCCCTATAGTCTTCAAAGGCATCCGAAATATCTGTTCTCAGATTCCACAGAAATAAGGCTAGCAAAGAGATCCACGAAATACAGATGTAACTCTGTGAGTGGAAGTCACATAACACAGAGCAGTTTCTCAGAAAGCTTCTTTCCAGATTTCATCGGAGGATATTTCCTTATTCACCATAGCCTTCTATGGGCTTCCAAATATCACTTTGCCAATATCACAAGAACGGTCTTAGCGAAAGGCTTCTTGAGGGGAAAGCTGTAACTCTGTGAGATGATTTCACAGAACACAAAGAAGTTTCTCAGAAAGCTTCTTTCTCTTTGTTATGGGAGGATATTTCCTTTGGCCCTATAGTCTTCAAAGGGATCCGAAATATCTGTTCTCAGATTCCACAGAAATAAGGCTAGCAAAGAGATCCACGAAATACAGATGTAACTATGTGAGTGGAAGTCACATATCACAGAGCAGTTTCTCAGAAAGCTTCTTTCCAGATTTCATCGGAGGATATTTCCTTTTTCACCATAGCCCTCTATGGGCTTCCAAATATCACTTTGCCAATTCCACAAGAACTGTCTTAGCGAAAGGCTTCTTGAGGGGAAAGCTGTTACTCTCTGAGATGATTTCACAGAACACAAAGAAGTTTCTCAGAAAGCTTCTTTCTCTTTGTTATCGGAGGATATTTCCTTTGTCCCTATAGTCTTCAAAGGGATCCGAAATATCTGTTCTCAGTTTCCACAGAAATAAGGCTAGCAAAGAGATCCACGAAATACAGATGTAACTCTGTGAGTGGAAGTCACATATCACAGAGCAGTTTCTCAGAAAGCTTCTTTCAAGATTTCATCGGAGGATATTTCCTTTTTCACCATAGCCCTCTATGGGCTTCCAATATCACTTTGCCAATTCCACAAGAACTGTCTTAGCGAAAGGCTTCTTGAGGAGAAAGCTGTAACTCTGTGAGATGATTTCACAGAACACAGAGAAGTTTCTCAGAAATCTTCTTTCTGTTTGTTATCGGAGGATATTTCCTTTGGCCCTATAGTCTTCTAAGGGATCCGAAATATCTGTTCTCAGATTCCACAGAAATAAGGCTAGCAAAGAGATCCACGAAATACAGATGTAACTCTGTGAGTGGAAGTCACATATCACAGAGCAGTTTCTCAGAAAGCTTCTTTCCAGATTTCATCGGAGGATATTTGCTTTTTCACCATAGCCCTCTATGGGCTTCCAAATATCACTTTGCCAATTCCACAAGAACTGTCTTAGCGAAAGGCTTCTTGAGGGGAAAGCTGTAACTCTGTGAGATGATTTCACAGAACACAAAGAAGTTTCTCAGAAAGCTTCTTTCTCTTTGTTATCGGAGGATATTTCCTTTGGCCCTATAGTCTTCAAAGGGATCCGAAATATCTGTTCTCAGATTCCACAGAAATAAGGCTAGCAAAGAGATCCACGAAATACAGATGTAACTCTGTGAGTGGAAGTCACATATCACAGAGCAGTTTCTCAGAAAGCTTCTTTCCAGATTTCATCGGAGGATATTTCCTTTTTCACCATAGCCCTCTATGGGCTTCCAAATATCACTTTGCCAATTCCACAAGAACTGTCTTAGCGAAAGGCTTCTTGAGGGGAAAGCTGTAACTCTGTGAGATGATTTCACAGAACACAAAGAAGTTTCTCAGAAAGCTTCTTTCACTTTATTATCGGAGGATATTTCCTTTGGCCCTATAGTCTTCAAAGGGATCCGAAATATCTGTTCTCAGATTCCGCAGAAATAAGGCTAGCAAAGAGATCTACGAAATATAGATGTAACTCTGAGAGTGGAAGTCACATATCACAGAGCAGTTTCTCAGAAAGCTTCTTTCCAGATTTCATCTGAGGATATTTCCTTTTTCACCATAGCCCTCTATGGGCTTCCAAATATCACTTTTCCAATTCCGCAAGAATTGTCTTAGCGAAAGGTTTCTTGAGGGGAAAGCTGTAACTCTGTGAGATGATTTCACAGAACACAAAGAAGTTTCTCAAAAAGCTTCTTTCTCTTTGTTATCGGAGATTATTTCCTTTGGCCCTATAGTCTTCAAAGGGATCCGAATTATCTGTTCTAATATTCCACAAAAATAAGGCTAGCAAAGATATCCACGAAATACAGATGTAACTCTGTGAGTGGAAGTCACATATCACTGAGCAGTTTCTCAGAATGCTTCTTTCCAGATTTCATCGGAGGATATTTCCTTTTTCACCATAGCCCTCTGTGGGCTTCCAAATATCACTTTGCCAATTCCACAAGAACTGTCTTAGCGAAAGGCTTCTTGAGGAGAAAGCTGTAACTCTGTGAGATGATTTCACAGAACACAAAGAAGTTTCTCAGAAATCTTCTTTCTGTTTGTTATCGGAGGATATTTCCTTTGGCCCTATAGTCTTCTAAGGGATCCAAAATATCTGTTCTCAGATTCCACAGAAATAAGGCTAGCAAAGAGATCCACGAAATACAGATGAAACTCTGTGAGTGGAAGTCACATATCACAGAGCAGTTTCTCAGAAAGCTTCTTTCCAGATTTCATCGGAGGATATTTGCTTTTTCACCATAGCCCTCTATGGGCTTCCAAATATCACTTTGCCAATTCCACAAGAACTGTCTTAGCGAAAGGCTTCTTGAGGGGAAAGCTGTAACTCTGTGAGATGATTTCACAGAACACAAAGAAGTTTCTCAGAAAGCTTCTTTCTCTTTGTTATCGGAGGATATTTCCTTTGGCCCTGTAGTCTTCAAAGGGATCCGAAATATCTGTTCTCAGATTCCACAGAAATAAGGCTAGCAAAGAGATCCACGAAATACAGATGTAACTCTGTGAGTGGAAGTCACATATCACAGAGCAGTTTCTCAGAAAGCTTCTTTCCAGATTTCATCGGAGGATATTTCCTTTTTCACCATAGCCCTCTATGGGCTTCCAAATATCACTTTGCCAATTCCACAAGAACTGTCTTAGCGAAAGGCTTCTTGAGGGGAAAGCTGTAACTCTGTGAGATGATTTCACAGAACACAAAGAAGTTTCTCAGAAAGCTTCTTTCACTTTATTATCGGAGGATATTTCCTTTGGCCCTATAGTCTTCAAAGGGATCCGAAATATCTGTTCTCAGATTCCGCAGAAATAAGGCTAGCAAAGAGATCTACGAAATATAGATGTAACTCTGAGAGTGGAAGTCACATATCACAGAGCAGTTTCTCAGAAAGCTTCTTTCCAGATTTCATCTGAGGATATTTCCTTTTTCACCATAGCCCTCTATGGGCTTCCAAATATCACATTTCCAATTCCGCAAGAATTGTCTTAGCGAAAGGTTTCTTGAGGGGAAAGCTGTAACTCTGTGAGATGATTTCACAGAACACAAAGAAGTTTCTCAAAAAGCTTCTTTCTCTTTGTTATCGGAGATTATTACCTTTGGCCCTATAGTCTTCAAAGGGATCCGAATTATCTGTTCTAATATTCCACAAAAATAAGGCTAGCAAAGATATCCACGAAATACAGATGTAACTCTGTGAGTGGAAGTCACATATCACTGAGCAGTTTCTCAGAATGCTTCTTTCCAGATTTCATCGGAGGATATTTCCTTTTTCACCATAGCCCTCTGTGGGCTTCCAAATATCACTTTGCCAATTCCACAAGAACTGTCTTAGCGAAAGGCTTCTTGAGGGGAAAGCTGTAACTCTGTGAGATGATTTCACAGAACACAAAGAAGTTTCTCAGAAAGCTTCTTTCTCTTTGTTCTCAGAGGATATTTCCATTGGCCCTATAGTCTTCAAAGGGATCCGAAATATCTGTTCTCAGATTCCACAGAAATAAGGCTAGCAAAGAGATCCACGAAATACAGATGTAACTCTGTGAGTGGAAGTCACATATCACAGAGCAGTTTCTCAGAAATCTTCTTTCCAGATTTCATCGGTGGATATTTCCTTTTTCACCATAGCCCTCTATGGGCTTCCAAATATCACTTTGCCAATTCCACAAGAACTTTCTTAGTGAAAGGCTTCTTGAGGGGAAAGCTGTAACTCTGTGAGATGATTTCACAGAACACAAAGAAGTTTCTCAGAAAGCTTCTTTCTCTTTGTTATCGGAGGATATTTCCTTTGGCCCTATAGTCTTCTAAGGGATCCGAAATATCTGTTCTCAGATTCCACAGAAATAAGGCTAGCAAAGAGATTCACGAAATACAGATGAAACTCTGTGAGTGGAAGTCACATATCACAGAGCAGTTTCTCAGAAAGCTTCTTTCCAGATTTCATCGGAGGATATTTCCTTTTTCACCATAGCCCTCTAGGGGCTTCCAAATATCACTTTGCCAATTCCACAAGAGCTGTCTTAGCGAAAGGCTTCTTGAGGGGAAAGCTGTAACTCTGTGAGATGATTTCACAGAACACAAAGAAGTTTCTCAGAAAGCTTCTTTCTCTTTTTTATCGGAGGATATTTCCTTTGGCCCTATAGTCTTCAAAGGGATCCGAAATATCTGTTCTCAGATTCCACAGAAATAAGGCTAGCAAAGAGATCCACGAAATACAGATGTAACTCTGTGAGTGGAAGTCACATATCACAGAGCAGTTTCTCAGAAAGCTTCTTTCCAGATTTCATCGGAGGATATTTCCTTTTTCACCATAGCCCTCTATGGGCTTCCAAATATCACTTTGCCAATTCCACAAGAACTGTCTTAGCGAAAGGCTTCTTGAGGGGAAAGCTGTAACTCTGTGAGATGATTTCACAGAACACAAAGAAGTTTCTCAGAAAGCTTCTTTCACTTTATTATCGGAGGATATTTCCTTTGGCCCTATAGTCTTCAAAGGGATCCGAAATATCTGTTCTCAGATTCCACAGAAATAAGGCTAGCAAAGAGATCTACGAAATACAGATGTAACTCTGAGAGTGGAAGTCACATATCACAGAGCAGTTTCTCAGAAAGCTTCTTTCCAGATTTCATCGGAGGATATTTCCTTTTTCACCATAGCCCTCTAGGGGTTTTGAATATCACTTTGCCAATTCCGCAAGAATTGTCTTAGCGAAAGGCTTCTTGAGGGGAAAGCTGTAACTCTGTGAGATGATTTCACAGAACACAAAGAAGTTTCTCAAAAAGCTTCTTTCTCTTTGTTATCGGAGATTATTTCCTTTGGCCCTATAGTCTTCAAAGGGATCCGAATTATCTGTTCTCATATTCCACAGAAATAAGTCTAGCAAAGAGATTCATGAAATACAGATGTAACTCTGTGAGTGGAAGTCACATATGACAGAGCAGTTTCTCAGAAAGCTTCTTTCCGTATTTCATCGGAGGATATTTCCTTTTTCACCATAGCCCTCTATGGGCTTCCAAATATCACTTTGCCCATTCCACAAGAACTGTCTTAGCGAAAGGCTTCTTGAGGGGAAAGCTGTAACTCTGTGAGATGATTTCACAGAACACAAAGAAGTTTCTCAGAAAGCTTCTTTCTCTTTGTTATCAGAGGATATTTCCATTGGCCCTATAGTCTTCAAAGGGATCCGAAATATCTGTTCTCAGATTCCACAGATATAAGGCTAGCAAAGAGATTCACGAAATACAGATGTAACACTGTGAGTGGAAGTCACATATCACAGAGCAGTTTCTCAGAAATCTTCTTTCCAGATTTCATCGGTGGATATTTCCTTTTTCACCATAGCCCTCTATGGGCTTCCAAATATCACTTTGCCAATTCCACAAGAACTGTCTTAGCGAAAGGCTTCTTGAGGGGAAAGCTGTAACTCTGTGAGATGATTTCACAGAACACAAAGAAGTTTCTCAGAAAGCTTCTTTCTCTTTGTTATCGGAGGATATTTCCTTTGGCCCTATAGTCTTCTAAGGGATCCGAAATATCTGTTCTCAGACTCCACAGAAATAAGGCTAGGAAAGAGATGCACGAAATACAGATGTAACTCTTTGAGTGGAAGTCACATATCACAGAGCAGTTTCTCAGAAAGCTTCTTTCCACATTCATCGGAGGATATTTCCTTTTTCACCATAGCCCTCTGTGGGCTTCCAAATATCACTTTGCCAATTCCACAAGAACTGTCTTAGCGAAAGGCTTCTTGAGGGGAAAGCTGTAACTCTGTGAGATGATTTCACAGAACACAAAGAAGTTTCTCTGAAAGCTTCTTTCTCTTTGTTATCGGAGGATATTTCCTTTGGCCCTATAGTCTTCAAAGGGATCCGAAATATCTGTTCTCAGATTCCACAGAAATAAGGCTAGCAAAGAGATCCACGAAATACAGATGTAACTCTGTGAGTGGAAGTCACATATCACAGAGCAGTTTCTCAGAAAGCTTCTTTCCAGATTTCATCGGAGGATATTTCCTTTTTCACCATAGCCCTCTATGGGCTTCCAAATATCACTTTGCCAATTCCACAAGAACTGTCTTAGCGAAAGGCTTCTTGAGGGGAAAGCTGTAACTCTTTGAGATGATTTCACAGAACACAAAGAAGTTTCTCAGAAAGCTTCTTTCTCTTTGTTATCGGAGGATATTTCCTTTGGCCCTATAGTCCTCAAAGGGATCCGAAATATCTGTTCTCAGATTCCACAGAAATAAGGCTAGCAAAGAGATCCACGAAATACAGATGTAACTCTCTGTGTGGAAGTCACATATCACAGAGCAGTTTCTCAGAAAGCTTCTTTCCAGATTTTATCAAAGGATATTTCCTTTTTCACCATAGCCCTCTAAGGGCTTCCAAATATCACTTTGCCAATTCCACAAGAACTGTATTAGCGAAAGGCTTCTTGAGGGGAAAGCTGTAACTCTGTGAGATGATTTCACAGAACACAAAGAAGTTTCTCAGAAAGCTTCTTTCTCTTTGTTATCGGAGGATATTTCTTTGGCCCTATAGTCTTGAAAGGCATCCGAAATATCTGTTCTCAGATTCCACAGAAATAAGGCTAGCAAAGACATCCACGAAATACAGATGTAACGCTGTGAGTGGAAGTCGCATATCACAGAGCAGTTTCTCAGAAAGCTTCTTTCCAGGTTTCATCGGAGGATATTCCCTTTTTCACCATAGCCCTCTATCGGCTTCCAAATATCACTTTGCCAATTCCACAAGAACTGTCTTATCGAAAGGCTTCTTGAGGGGAAAGCTGTAACTCTGTGAGATGATTTCACAGAACACAAAGAAGTTTCTCAGAGAGCTTCTTTCACTTTGTTATCGGAGGATATTTCCTTTGGCCCAATAGTCTTCAAAGGGATCCGAAATATCTGTTCTCAGATTCCACAGAAATAAGGCTAACAAAGAGATCCACGAAATACAGATGTAACTCTGTTAGTGGAAGTCACATATCACAGAGCAGTTTCTCAGAAAGCTTCTTTCCAGATTTCATCGGAGGATATTTCCTTTTTCACCATAGCCCTCTATGGGCTTCCAAATATCACTTTGCCAATTCCACAAGAACTGTCTTAGCGAAAGGCTTCTTGAGGGGAAAGCTGTAACTCTGTGAGATGATTTCACAGAACACAAAGAAGTTTCTCAGAAAGCTTCTTTCTCTTTGTTATCGGAGGATATTTCTTTGGCCGTATAGTCTTCAGAGGGATCCGAAATATCTGTTCTCAGATTCCACAGAAAAAAGGCTAGCAAAGAGATCCACGAAATACAGATGTAACTCTGTGAGTGGAAGTCAAATATCACAGAGCAGTTTCTCAGAAAGTTTCTTTCCAGATTTCATCGGAGGATATTTGCTTTTTCACCATAGCCCTCTACGGGCTTTCGAATATCACTTTGCCAATTCCACAAGAACTGTCTTAGCGAAAGGCTTCTTGAGGGGAAAGCTGTAACTCTGTGAGATGATTTCACAGAACACAAAGAAGTTTCTCAGAAAGCTTCTTTCTCTTTGTTATGGGAGGATACTTCCTTTGGCCCTATAGTCTTCAAAGGGATCCGAAATATCTGTTCTCAGATTCCACAGAAATAAGGCTAGCACAGAGTTCCACGAAATACGGATGTAACTCTGTGAGTGGAAGTTACATATCACAGAGCAGTTTCTCAGAAAGCTTCTTTCCAGATTTCATCGGAGGATATTTCCTTTTTGACCATAGCCCTCTATGGGCTTTCCAATATCACTTTGCCAATTCCACAAGAACTGTCTTAGCGAAAGGCTTCTTGAGGGGAAAGCTGTAACTCTGTGAGATGATTTCACAGAACACAATGAAGTTTCTCAGAAAGCTTCTTTCTCTTTGTTATCGGAGGATATTTCCTTTGGCCCTATAGTCTTGAAAGGGATCCGAAATATCTGCTCTCAGATTCCACAGAAATAAGGCGAGCAAAGAGATCCACGAAATACAGATGTAACTCTGTGAGTGGAAGTCACATATCACGGAGCAGTTTCTCAGAAAGCTTCTTTCCAGATTTCATCGGAGGATATTTCCTTTTTCACCATAGCCCTCTATGGGCCTCCAAATATCACTTTGCCAATTCCACAAGAACTGTCTTAGCGAAAGGCTTCTTGAGGGGACAGCTGTAACACTGTGCGATGATTTCACGGAACACAAAGAAGTTTCTCAGAAAGCTTCTTTCTCTTTGTTATGGGAGGATATTTCCTTTGTCCCTACAGTCTTCAAAGGGATCCGAAATATCTGTTCTCAGATTCCACAGATATAAGGCTAGCAAAGAGATCCACGAAATACAGATGTAACTCTGTGAGTGGAAGTCACATATCACAGAGCAGTTTCTCAGAAAGCTTCTTTCCAGATTTCATCTGAGGATAGTTCCTTTTTCACCATAGCCCTCTACGGGCTTCCAAATATCAGTTTGCCAATTCCACAAGAACTATCTTAGCGAAAGGCTTCTTGAGGGGAAAGCTGTAACTCTGTGAGATGATTTCACAGAACAAAAAGAAGTTTCTCAGATAGCTTCTTTCTCTTTGTTATCGGAGGATATTTCCTTTGGCCCTATAGTCTTCAAAGGGATCCGAAATATCTGTTCTCAGATACCATGAAATAAGGCTAGCAAAGAGATCCACGAAATACAGATGTATCTCTGTGAGTGGAAGTCACATATCACAGAGCAGTTTCTCAGAAAGCTTCTTTCCAGATTTCATCGGAGGATATTTCCTTTTTCACCATAGCCCTCTTTGGGCTTCCAAATATCACTTTGCCAATTTCACAAGAACTGTCTTAGCGAAAGGCTTCTTGAGAGGAAAGCTGTAACTCTGTGAGATGATTTCACAGAACACAAAGAAGTTTCTCAGAAAGCTTCTTTCTCTTTGTTATGGGAGGATATTTCCTTTGGCCCTATAGTCTTCAAAGGGATTCTAAATATCTGCTCTCAGATTCCACAGAAATAAGGCTAGCAAAGAGATTCACGACATACAGATGTAACTCTGTGAGTGGAAGTCACATATCACAGAGCAGTTTCTCAGAAAGCTTCTTTCCAGATTTCATTGGAGGATTTTTCCGTTTTCACCATAGCCCTCCATGGGCTTCCGAATATCACTTTGCCATTTCCACAAGAACTGTCTTAGCGAAAGACTTCTTGAGGGGAAAGCTGTAACTCTGTGAGATGATTTCACAGAATAAAAGAAGTTTCTCAGAAAGCTTCTTTCTCTTTGATATCGGAGGATATTTCCTTTGGCCCTATAGTCTTCAAAGGCATCCGAAATATCTGTTCTCAGATTCCACAGAAATAAGGCTAGCAAAGAGATCCACGAAATACAGATGTAACTCTGTGAGTGGAAGTCACATAACACAGAGCAGTTTCTCAGAAAGCTTCTTTCCAGATTTCATCGGAGGATATTTCCTTATTCACCATAGCCTTCTATGGGCTTCCAAATATCACTTTGCCAATATCACAAGAACGGTCTTAGCGAAAGGCTTCTTGAGGGGAAAGCTGTAACTCTGTGAGATGATTTCACAGAACACAAAGAAGTTTCTCAGAAAGCTTCTTTCTCTTTGTTATGGGAGGATATTTCCTTTGGCCCTATAGTCTTCAAAGGGATCCGAAATATCTGTTCTCAGATTCCACAGAAATAAGGCTAGCAAAGAGATCCACGAAATACAGATGTAACTATGTGAGTGGAAGTCACATATCACAGAGCAGTTTCTCAGAAAGCTTCTTTCCAGATTTCATCGGAGGATATTTCCTTTTTCACCATAGCCCTCTATGGGCTTCCAAATATCACTTTGCCAATTCCACAAGAACTGTCTTAGCGAAAGGCTTCTTGAGGGGAAAGCTGTTACTCTCTGAGATGATTTCACAGAACACAAAGAAGTTTCTCAGAAAGCTTCTTTCTCTTTGTTATCGGAGGATATTTCCTTTGTCCCTATAGTCTTCAAAGGGATCCGAAATATCTGTTCTCAGTTTCCACAGAAATAAGGCTAGCAAAGAGATCCACGAAATACAGATGTAACTCTGTGAGTGGAAGTCACATATCACAGAGCAGTTTCTCAGAAAGCTTCTTTCAAGATTTCATCGGAGGATATTTCCTTTTTCACCATAGCCCTCTATGGGCTTCCAATATCACTTTGCCAATTCCACAAGAACTGTCTTAGCGAAAGGCTTCTTGAGGAGAAAGCTGTAACTCTGTGAGATGATTTCACAGAACACAGAGAAGTTTCTCAGAAATCTTCTTTCTGTTTGTTATCGGAGGATATTTCCTTTGGCCCTATAGTCTTCTAAGGGATCCGAAATATCTGTTCTCAGATTCCACAGAAATAAGGCTAGCAAAGAGATCCACGAAATACAGATGTAACTCTGTGAGTGGAAGTCACATATCACAGAGCAGTTTCTCAGAAAGCTTCTTTCCAGATTTCATCGGAGGATATTTGCTTTTTCACCATAGCCCTCTATGGGCTTCCAAATATCACTTTGCCAATTCCACAAGAACTGTCTTAGCGAAAGGCTTCTTGAGGGGAAAGCTGTAACTCTGTGAGATGATTTCACAGAACACAAAGAAGTTTCTCAGAAAGCTTCTTTCTCTTTGTTATCGGAGGATATTTCCTTTGGCCCTATAGTCTTCAAAGGGATCCGAAATATCTGTTCTCAGATTCCACAGAAATAAGGCTAGCAAAGAGATCCACGAAATACAGATGTAACTCTGTGAGTGGAAGTCACATATCACAGAGCAGTTTCTCAGAAAGCTTCTTTCCAGATTTCATCGGAGGATATTTCCTTTTTCACCATAGCCCTCTATGGGCTTCCAAATATCACTTTGCCAATTCCACAAGAACTGTCTTAGCGAAAGGCTTCTTGAGGGGAAAGCTGTAACTCTGTGAGATGATTTCACAGAACACAAAGAAGTTTCTCAGAAAGCTTCTTTCACTTTATTATCGGAGGATATTTCCTTTGGCCCTATAGTCTTCAAAGGGATCCGAAATATCTGTTCTCAGATTCCGCAGAAATAAGGCTAGCAAAGAGATCTACGAAATATAGATGTAACTCTGAGAGTGGAAGTCACATATCACAGAGCAGTTTCTCAGAAAGCTTCTTTCCAGATTTCATCTGAGGATATTTCCTTTTTCACCATAGCCCTCTATGGGCTTCCAAATATCACTTTTCCAATTCCGCAAGAATTGTCTTAGCGAAAGGTTTCTTGAGGGGAAAGCTGTAACTCTGTGAGATGATTTCACAGAACACAAAGAAGTTTCTCAAAAAGCTTCTTTCTCTTTGTTATCGGAGATTATTTCCTTTGGCCCTATAGTCTTCAAAGGGATCCGAATTATCTGTTCTAATATTCCACAAAAATAAGGCTAGCAAAGATATCCACGAAATACAGATGTAACTCTGTGAGTGGAAGTCACATATCACTGAGCAGTTTCTCAGAATGCTTCTTTCCAGATTTCATCGGAGGATATTTCCTTTTTCACCATAGCCCTCTGTGGGCTTCCAAATATCACTTTGCCAATTCCACAAGAACTGTCTTAGCGAAAGGCTTCTTGAGGAGAAAGCTGTAACTCTGTGAGATGATTTCACAGAACACAAAGAAGTTTCTCAGAAATCTTCTTTCTGTTTGTTATCGGAGGATATTTATTTTGGCCCTATAGTCTTCTAAGGGATCCGAAATATCTGTTCTCAGATTCCACAGAAATAAGGCTAGCAAAGAGATCCACGAAATACAGATGTAACTCTGTGAGTGGAAGTCACATATCACAGAGCAGTTTCTCAGAAAGCTTCTTTCCAGATTTCATCGGAGGATATTTGCTTTTTCACCATAGCCCTCTATGGGCTTCCAAATATCACTTTGCCAATTCCACAAGAACTGTCTTAGCGAAAGGCTTCTTGAGGGGAAAGCTGTAACTCTGTGAGATGATTTCACAGAACACAAAGAAGTTTCTCAGAAAGCTTCTTTCTCTTTGTTATCGGAGGATATTTCCTTTGGCCCTATAGTCTTCAAAGGGATCCGAAATATCTGTTCTCAGATTCCACAGAAATAAGGCTAGCAAAGAGATCCACGAAATACAGATGTAACTCTGTGAGTGGAAGTCACATATCACAGAGCAGTTTCTCAGAAAGCTTCTTTCCAGATTTCATCGGAGGATATTTCCTTTTTCACCATAGCCCTCTATGGGCTTCCAAATATCACTTTGCCAATTCCACAAGAACTGTCTTAGCGAAAGGCTTCTTGAGGGGAAAGCTGTAACTCTGTGAGATGATTTCACAGAACACAAAGAAGTTTCTCAGAAAGCTTCTTTCACTTTATTATCGGAGGATATTTCCTTTGGCCCTATAGTCTTCAAAGGGATCCGAAATATCTGTTCTCAGATTCCGCAGAAATAAGGCTAGCAAAGAGATCTACGAAATATAGATGTAACTCTGAGAGTGGAAGTCACATATCACAGAGCAGTTTCTCAGAAAGCTTCTTTCCAGATTTCATCTGAGGATATTTCCTTTTTCACCATAGACCTCTATGGGCTTCCAAATATCACATTTCCAATTCCGCAAGAATTGTCTTAGCGAAAGGTTTCTTGAGGGGAAAGCTGTAACTCTGTGAGATGATTTCACAGAACACAAAGAAGTTTCTCAAAAAGCTTCTTTCTCTTTGTTATCGGAGATTATTACCTTTGGCCCTATAGTCTTCAAAGGGATCCGAATTATCTGTTCTAATATTCCACAAAAATAAGGCTAGCAAAGATATCCACGAAATACAGATGTAACTCTGTGAGTGGAAGTCACATATCACTGAGCAGTTTCTCAGAATGCTTCTTTCCAGATTTCATCGGAGGATATTTCCTTTTTCACCATAGCCCTCTGTGGGCTTCCAAATATCACTTTGCCAATTCCACAAGAACTGTCTTAGCGAAAGGCTTCTTGAGGGGAAAGCTGTAACTCTGTGAGATGATTTCACAGAACACAAAGAAGTTTCTCAGAAAGCTTCTTTCTCTTTGTTCTCAGAGGATATTTCCATTGGCCCTATAGTCTTCAAAGGGATCCGAAATATCTGTTCTCAGATTCCACAGAAATAAGGCTAGCAAAGAGATCCACGAAATACAGATGTAACTCTGTGAGTGGAAGTCACATATCACAGAGCAGTTTCTCAGAAATCTTCTTTCCAGATTTCATCGGTGGATATTTCCTTTTTCACCATAGCCCTCTATGGGCTTCCAAATATCACTTTGCCAATTCCACAAGAACTTTCTTAGTGAAAGGCTTCTTGAGGGGAAAGCTGTAACTCTGTGAGATGATTTCACAGAACACAAAGAAGTTTCTCAGAAAGCTTCTTTCTCTTTGTTATCGGAGGATATTTCCTTTGGCCCTATAGTCTTCTAAGGGATCCGAAATATCTGTTCTCAGATTCCACAGAAATAAGCTAGCAAAGAGATCCACGAAATACAGATGTAACTCTGTGAGTGGAAGTCACATATCACAGAGCAGTTTCTCAGAAAGCTTCTTTCCAGATTTCATCGGAGGATATTTCCTTTTTCACCATAGCCCTCTAGGGGCTTCCAAATATCACTTTGCCAATTCCACAAGAGCTGTCTTAGCGAAAGGCTTCTTGAGGGGAAAGCTGTAACTCTGTGAGATGATTTCACAGAACACAAAGAAGTTTCTCAGAAAGCTTCTTTCTCTTTTTTATCGGAGGATATTTCCTTTGGCCCTATAGTCTTCAAAGGGATCCGAAATATCTGTTCTCAGATTCCACAGAAATAAGGCTAGCAAAGAGATCCACGAAATACAGATGTAACTCTGTGAGTGGAAGTCACATATCACAGAGCAGTTTCTCAGAAAGCTTCTTTCCAGATTTCATCGGAGGATATTTCCTTTTTCACCATAGCCCTCTATGGGCTTCCAAATATCACTTTGCCAATTCCACAAGAACTGTCTTAGCGAAAGGCTTCTTGAGGGGAAAGCTGTAACTCTGTGAGATGATTTCACAGAACACAAAGAAGTTTCTCAGAAAGCTTCTTTCACTTTATTATCGGAGGATATTTCCTTTGGCCCTATAGTCTTCAAAGGGATCCGAAATATCTGTTCTCAGATTCCACAGAAATAAGGCTAGCAAAGAGATCTACGAAATACAGATGTAACTCTGAGAGTGGAAGTCACATATCACAGAGCAGTTTCTCAGAAAGCTTCTTTCCAGATTTCATCGGAGGATATTTCCTTTTTCACCATAGCCCTCTAGGGGTTTTGAATATCACTTTGCCAATTCCGCAAGAATTGTCTTAGCGAAAGGCTTCTTGAGGGGAAAGCTGTAACTCTGTGAGATGATTTCACAGAACACAAAGAAGTTTCTCAAAAAGCTTCTTTCTCTTTGTTATCGGAGATTATTTCCTTTGGCCCTATAGTCTTCAAAGGGATCCGAATTATCTGTTCTCATATTCCACAGAAATAAGTCTAGCAAAGAGATTCATGAAATACAGATGTAACTCTGTGAGTGGAAGTCACATATGACAGAGCAGTTTCTCAGAAAGCTTCTTTCCGTATTTCATCGGAGGATATTTCCTTTTTCACCATAGCCCTCTATGGGCTTCCAAATATCACTTTGCCCATTCCACAAGAACTGTCTTAGCGAAAGGCTTCTTGAGGGGAAAGCTGTAACTCTGTGAGATGATTTCACAGAACACAAAGAAGTTTCTCAGAAAGCTTCTTTCTCTTTGTTATCAGAGGATATTTCCATTGGCCCTATAGTCTTCAAAGGGATCCGAAATATCTGTTCTCAGATTCCACAGATATAAGGCTAGCAAAGAGATTCACGAAATACAGATGTAACACTGTGAGTGGAAGTCACATATCACAGAGCAGTTTCTCAGAAATCTTCTTTCCAGATTTCATCGGTGGATATTTCCTTTTTCACCATAGCCCTCTATGGGCTTCCAAATATCACTTTGCCAATTCCACAAGAACTGTCTTAGCGAAAGGCTTCTTGAGGGGAAAGCTGTAACTCTGTGAGATGATTTCACAGAACACAAAGAAGTTTCTCAGAAAGCTTCTTTCTCTTTGTTATCGGAGGATATTTCCTTTGGCCCTATAGTCTTCTAAGGGATCCGAAATATCTGTTCTCAGACTCCACAGAAATAAGGCTAGGAAAGAGATGCACGAAATACAGATGTAACTCTTTGAGTGGAAGTCACATATCACAGAGCAGTTTCTCAGAAAGCTTCTTTCCACATTCATCGGAGGATATTTCCTTTTTCACCATAGCCCTCTGTGGGCTTCCAAATATCACTTTGCCAATTCCACAAGAACTGTCTTAGCGAAAGGCTTCTTGAGGGGAAAGCTGTAACTCTGTGAGATGATTTCACAGAACACAAAGAAGTTTCTCTGAAAGCTTCTTTCTCTTTGTTATCGGAGGATATTTCCTTTGGCCCTATAGTCTTCAAAGGGATCCGAAATATCTGTTCTCAGATTCCACAGAAATAAGGCTAGCAAAGAGATCCACGAAATACAGATGTAACTCTGTGAGTGGAAGTCACATATCACAGAGCAGTTTCTCAGAAAGCTTCTTTCCAGATTTCATCGGAGGATATTTCCTTTTTCACCATAGCCCTCTATGGGCTTCCAAATATCACTTTGCCAATTCCACAAGAACTGTCTTAGCGAAAGGCTTCTTGAGGGGAAAGCTGTAACTCTGTGAGATGATTTCACAGAACACAAAGAAGTTTCTCAGAAAGCTTCTTTCACTTTATTATCGGAGGATATTTCCTTTGGCCCTATAGTCTTCAAAGGGATCCGAAATATCTGTTCTCAGATTCCACAGAAATAAGGCTAGCAAAGAGATCTACGAAATACAGATGTAACTCTGAGAGTGGAAGTCACATATCACAGAGCAGTTTCTCAGAAAGCTTCTTTCCAGATTTCATCGGAGGATATTTCCTTTTTCACCATAGCCCTCTATGGGCTTTTGAATATCACTTTGCCAATTCCACAAGAACTGTCTTAGCGAAAGGCTACTTGAGGGGAAAGCTGTAACTCTGTGAGATGATTTCACAGAATACAAAGAAGTTTCTCAGAAAGCTTCTTTCTCTTTGTTATCGGAGGATATTTCCTTTGGCCCTATAGTCTTCAAAGGGATCCGAAATATCTGTTCTCAGATTCCACAGAAATAAGGCTAGCAAGGAGATCCACGAAATACAGATGTAACTCTGTGAATGGAAAACACATATCACAGAGCAGTTTCTCAGAAAGCTTCTTTCCAGATTTCATCGGAGGATATTTCCTTTTTCACCATAGCCCTCTATGGGCTTCCAAATATCACTTTGCCAATTCCACAAGAACTGTCTTAGCGAAAGGCTTCTTGAGGGGAAAGCTGTAACTCTTTGAGATGATTTCACAGAACACAAAGAAGTTTCTCAGAAAGCTTCTTTCTCTTTGTTATCGGAGGATATTTCCTTTGGCCCTATAGTCCTCAAAGGGATCCGAAATATCTGTTCTCAGATTCCACAGAAATAAGGCTAGCAAAGAGATCCACGAAATACAGATGTAACTCTGTGAGTGGAAGTCACATATCACAGAGCAGTTTCTCAGAAAGCTTCTTTCCAGATTTTATCAAAGGATATTTCCTTTTTCACCATAGCCCTCTAAGGGCTTCCAAATATCACTTTGCCAATTCCACAAGAACTGTATTAGCGAAAGGCTTCTTGAGGGGAAAGCTGTAACTCTGTGAGATGATTTCACAGAACACAAAGAAGTTTCTCAGAAAGCTTCTTTCTCTTTGTTATCGGAGGATATTTCTTTGGCCCTATAGTCTTGAAAGGCATCCGAAATATCTGTTCTCAGATTCCACAGAAATAAGGCTAGCAAAGACATCCACGAAATACAGATGTAACGCTGTGAGTGGAAGTCGCATATCACAGAGCAGTTTCTCAGAAAGCTTCTTTCCAGATTTCATCGGAGGATATTCCCTTTTTCACCATAGCCCTCTATCGGCTTCCAAATATCACTTTGCCAATTCCACAAGAACTGTCTTATCGAAAGGCTTCTTGAGGGGAAAGCTGTAACTCTGTGAGATGATTTCACAGAACACAAAGAAGTTTCTCAGAGAGCTTCTTTCACTTTGTTATCGGAGGATATTTCCTTTGGCCCAATAGTCTTCAAAGGGATCCGAAATATCTGTTCTCAGATTCCACAGAAATAAGGCTAACAAAGAGATCCACGAAATACAGATGTAACTCTGTTAGTGGAAGTCACATATCACAGAGCAGTTTCTCAGAAAGCTTCTTTCCAGATTTCATCGGAGGATATTTCCTTTTTCACCATAGCCCTCTATGGGCTTCCAAATATCACTTTGCCAATTCCACAAGAACTGTCTTAGCGAAAGGCTTCTTGAGGGGAAAGCTGTAACTCTGTGAGATGATTTCACAGAACACAAAGAAGTTTCTCAGAAAGCTTCTTTCTCTTTGTTATCGGAGGATATTTCTTTGGCCGTATAGTCTTCAGAGGGATCCGAAATATCTGTTCTCAGATTCCACAGAAAAAAGGCTAGCAAAGAGATCCACGAAATACAGATGTAACTCTGTGAGTGGAAGTCAAATATCACAGAGCAGTTTCTCAGAAAGTTTCTTTCCAGATTTCATCGGAGGATATTTGCTTTTTCACCATAGCCCTCTACGGGCTTTCGAATATCACTTTGCCAATTCCACAAGAACTGTCTTAGCGAAAGGCTTCTTGAGGGGAAAGCTGTAACTCTGTGAGATGATTTCACAGAACACAAAGAAGTTTCTCAGAAAGCTTCTTTCTCTTTGTTATGGGAGGATACTTCCTTTGGCCCTATAGTCTTCAAAGGGATCCGAAATATCTGTTCTCAGATTCCACAGAAATAAGGCTAGCACAGAGTTCCACGAAATACGGATGTAACTCTGTGAGTGGAAGTTACATATCACAGAGCAGTTTCTCAGAAAGCTTCTTTCCAGATTTCATCGGAGGATATTTCCTTTTTGACCATAGCCCTCTATGGGCTTTCCAATATCACTTTGCCAATTCCACAAGAACTGTCTTAGCGAAAGGCTTCTTGAGGGGAAAGCTGTAACTCTGTGAGATGATTTCACAGAACACAATGAAGTTTCTCAGAAAGCTTCTTTCTCTTTGTTATCGGAGGATATTTCCTTTGGCCCTATAGTCTTGAAAGGGATCCGAAATATCTGCTCTCAGATTCCACAGAAATAAGGCGAGCAAAGAGATCCACGAAATACAGATGTAACTCTGTGAGTGGAAGTCACATATCACGGAGCAGTTTCTCAGAAAGCTTCTTTCCAGATTTCATCGGAGGATATTTCCTTTTTCACCATAGCCCGCTATGGGCCTCCAAATATCACTTTGCCAATTCCACAAGAACTGTCTTAGCGAAAGGCTTCTTGAGGGGACAGCTGTAACACTGTGCGATGATTTCACGGAACACAAAGAAGTTTCTCAGAAAGCTTCTTTCTCTTTGTTATGGGAGGATATTTCCTTTGTCCCTACAGTCTTCAAAGGGATCCGAAATATCTGTTCTCAGATTCCACAGATATAAGGCTAGCAAAGAGATCCACGAAATACAGATGTAACTCTGTGAGTGGAAGTCACATATCACAGAGCAGTTTCTCAGAAAGCTTCTTTCCAGTTTTCATCTGAGGATATTTCCTTTTTCATCATAGCCCTCTAAGGGCTTACAAATATCAGTTTGCCAATTCGACAAGAACTGTCTTAGCGAAAGACTTCTTGAGGGGAAAGCTGTAACTCTGTGAGATGATTTCACAGAACACAAAGAAGTTTCTCAGAAAGCATCTTTCTCTTTGTTATGGGAGGATATTTCCTTTGGCCCTATAGTCTTCAAAGGGATTCTAAATATCTGCTCTCAGATTCCACAGAAGTAAGGCTAGCAAAGAGATTCACGAAATACAGATATAACTCTGTGAGTGGAAGTCACATATCACAGAGCAGTTTCTCAGAAAGCTTCTTTCCAGATTTCATCGGAGGATATTTCCTTATTCACCATAGCCCTCTATGGGCTTCCAAATATCACTTTGCCAATTTCACAAGAACTGTCTTAGCGAAAGGCTTCTTGAGGGGAAAGCTGTAACTCTGTGAGATGATTTCACAGAACACAAAGAAGTTTCTAAGAAAGCTTCCTTCTCTTTGTTATCGGAGGATATTTCCTTTGTCCCAATAGTCTTCAAAGGGATCCGAAATATCTGTTCTCAGATTCCACATAAATAAGGGTAGCAAAGAGATCCACGAAATACAGATGCAACTCTGTGAGTGGAAGTCGCATATCACAGAGCAGTTTCTCAGAAAGCTTCTTTCCAGATTTCATCGGAGGATATTTCCTTTTTCACCATAGCCCTCTATGGGTTTTCGAATATTACTTTGCCAATTCCACAAGAACTGTCTTAGCGAAAGGCTTCTTGAGGGGAAAGCTGTAACTCTGTGAGATGATTTCACAGAACACAATGAAGTTTCTCAGAAAGCTTCTTTCTCTTTGTTATGGGAAGATATTTCCTTTGTCCCTATAGTCTTCAAAGGCATCCGAAATATCTGTTCTCAGATTCCACAGAAATAAGGCTAGCAAAGACATCCACGAAATACAGATGTAACTCTGTGAGTGGAAGTCGCATATCACAGAGCAGTTTCTCAGAAAGCTTCTTTCCAGATTTCATCGGAGGATATTCCCTTTTTCACCATAGCCCTCTATCGGCTTCCCAATATCACTTTTCCAATTCCACAAGAACTGTCTTATCGAAAGGCTTCTTGAGGAGAAAGCTGTAACTCTGTGAGATGATTTCACAGAACACAAAGAAGTTTCTCAGAAAGCTTCTTTCACTTTGTTATCAGAGGATAATTCCTTTGGCCCTATAGTCTTCAAAGGGATCCGAAATATCTGTTCTCAGATTCCACAGAAATAAGGCTAGCAAAGAGATCCACGAAATACATATGTAACTCTGTGAGTGGAAGTCACATATCACAGAGCATGTTCTCAGAAAGCTTCTTTCCAGATTTCATCGGAGGATATTTCCTTTTTCACCATAGCCCTCTATGGGCTTTCGAATATCACTTTGCCAATTCCACAAGAACTGTCTTAGCGAAAGGCTTCTTGAGGGGAAAGCTGTAACTCTGTGAGATGATTTCATAGAACACAAAGAAGTTTCTCAGAAAGCTTCTCTCTCTTTGTTATGGGAGGATATTTCCTTTGGCCCTATAGTCTTCAAAGGGATCCGAAATATCTGTTCTCAGATTCCAGAGAAATAAGGCTAGCAAAGAGATCCACGAAATACAGATGTAACTCTGTGAGTGGAAGTCACATATCACAGAGCAGTTTCTCAGAAAGCTTCTTTCCAGATTTCATCGGAGGATATTTCCTTTTTCACCATAGCCCTCTATGGGCTTCCAAATATCACTTTGCCAATTCCACAAGAACTGTCTTAGCGAAAGGCTTCTTGAGGGGAACTCTGTAACTCTGTGAGATGATTTCACAGAACACAATGAAGTTTCTCAGAAAGCTTCTTTCTCTCTGTTATCGGAGGATATTTCCTTTGGCCCTATAGTCTTCAAAGGGATCCGAAATATCTGTTCTCAGATTCCATGAAATAAGGCTAGCAAAGAGATCCACGAAATACAGATGTATCTCTGTGAGTGGAAGTCACATATCACAGAGCAGTTTCTCAGAAAGCTTCTTTCCAGAATTCATCGGAGGATATTTCCTTTTTCACCCTAGCCCTCTATGGGCTTCCAAATATCACTTTGCCAATTTCACAAGAACTGAGTTAGCGAAAGGCTTCTTGAGGGGAAAGCTGTAACTCTGTGAGATGATTTCACAGAACACAAAGAAGTTTCTCAGAAAGCTTCTTTCTCTTTGTTATCGGAGGATATTTCCTTTGGCCCTATAGTCTTCAAAGGGATCGGAAATATCTGTTCTCAGATTCCACAGAAATAAGGCTTGCAAAGAGATATACGAAATACAGATGTAACTCTGTAAGTGGAAGTCACATATCACAGAGCAGTTTCTCAGAAAGCTTCTTTCCAGATTTCATCGGATTATATTCTCTTTTTCACCATAGCCCTCTATGGGCTTCCAAATATCACTTTGCCAATTCCACAAGAACTGTCTCAGCGAAAGGCTTCTTGAGGGGAAAGCTGTAACTCTGTGAGATGATTTCACAGAACACAATGAAGTTTCTCAGAAAGCTTCTTTCTCTTTGTTATCGGAGGATATTTCCATTGGCCCTATAGCCTTCAAAGGAATCCGAAATATCTGTTCTCAGATTCCACAGAAATAAGGCTAGCAAAGAAATCCAGGAAATACAGATGTAACTCTGTGAGTGGAAGTCACATATCACAGAGCAGTTTCTCAGAAAGCTTCTTTCCAGATTTCATCGGAGGATATTTCCTTTTTCACCATAGCCCTCTATGAGCTTCCAAATATCACTTTGCCAATTCCACAAGAACTGTCTTAGGGAAAGGCTTCTTGAGGGGAAAGCTGTAACTCTGTGAGATGATTTCACAGAACACAGAGAAGTTTCTCAGAAAGCTTCTTTCCAGATTTCATCGGAGGATATTCTCTTTTTCACCATAGCCCTCTATGGGCTTCCAAATATCACTTTGCCAATTCCACAAGAACTGTCTCAGCGAAAGGCTTCTTGAGGGGAAAGCTGTAACTCTGTGAGATGATTTCACAGAACACAATGAAGTTTCTCAGAAAGCTTCTTTCTCTTTGTTATCGGAGGATATTTCCATTGGCCCTATAGCCTTCAAAGGAATCCGAAATATCTGTTCTCAGACTCCACAGAAATAAGGCTAGGAAAGAGATGCACGAAATACAGATGTAACTCTTTGAGTGGAAGTCACATATCACAGAGCAGTTTCTCAGAAAGCTTCTTTCCACATTCATCGGAGGATATTTCCTTTTTCACCATAGCCCTCTGTGGGCTTCCAAATATCACTTTGCCAATTCCACAAGAACTGTCTTAGCGAAAGGCTTCTTGAGGGGAAAGCTGTAACTCTGTGAGATGATTTCACAGAACACAAAGAAGTTTCTCTGAAAGCTTCTTTCTCTTTGTTATCGGAGGATATTTCCTTTGGCCCTATAGTCTTCAAAGGGATCCGAAATATCTGTTCTCAGATTCCACAGAAATAAGGCTAGCAAAGAGATCCACGAAATACAGATGTAACTCTGTGAGTGGAAGTCACATATCACAGAGCAGTTTCTCAGAAAGCTTCTTTCCAGATTTCATCGGAGGATATTTCCTTTTTCACCATAGCCCTCTATGGGCTTCCAAATATCACTTTGCCAATTCCACAAGAACTGTCTTAGCGAAAGGCTTCTTGAGGGGAAAGCTGTAACTCTGTGAGATGATTTCACAGAACACAAAGAAGTTTCTCAGAAAGCTTCTTTCACTTTATTATCGGAGGATATTTCCTTTGGCCCTATAGTCTTCAAAGGGATCCGAAATATCTGTTCTCAGATTCCACAGAAATAAGGCTAGCAAAGAGATCTACGAAATACAGATGTAACTCTGAGAGTGGAAGTCACATATCACAGAGCAGTTTCTCAGAAAGCTTCTTTCCAGATTTCATCGGAGGATATTTCCTTTTTCACCATAGCCCTCTATGGGCTTTTGAATATCACTTTGCCAATTCCACAAGAACTGTCTTAGCGAAAGGCTACTTGAGGGGAAAGCTGTAACTCTGTGAGATGATTTCACAGAATACAAAGAAGTTTCTCAGAAAGCTTCTTTCTCTTTGTTATCGGAGGATATTTCCTTTGGCCCTATAGTCTTCAAAGGGATCCGAAATATCTGTTCTCAGATTCCACAGAAATAAGGCTAGCAAGGAGATCCACGAAATACAGATGTAACTCTGTGAATGGAAAACACATATCACAGAGCAGTTTCTCAGAAAGCTTCTTTCCAGATTTCATCGGAGGATATTTCCTTTTTCACCATAGCCCTCTATGGGCTTCCAAATATCACTTTGCCAATTCCACAAGAACTGTCTTAGCGAAAGGCTTCTTGAGGGGAAAGCTGTAACTCTTTGAGATGATTTCACAGAACACAAAGAAGTTTCTCAGAAAGCTTCTTTCTCTTTGTTATCGGAGGATATTTCCTTTGGCCCTATAGTCCTCAAAGGGATCCGAAATATCTGTTCTCAGATTCCACAGAAATAAGGCTAGCAAAGAGATCCACGAAATACAGATGTAACTCTGTGAGTGGAAGTCACATATCACAGAGCAGTTTCTCAGAAAGCTTCTTTCCAGATTTTATCAAAGGATATTTCCTTTTTCACCATAGCCCTCTAAGGGCTTCCAAATATCACTTTGCCAATTCCACAAGAACTGTATTAGCGAAAGGCTTCTTGAGGGGAAAGCTGTAACTCTGTGAGATGATTTCACAGAACACAAAGAAGTTTCTCAGAAAGCTTCTTTCTCTTTGTTATCGGAGGATATTTCTATGGCCCTATAGTCTTGAAAGGCATCCGAAATATCTGTTCTCAGATTCCACAGAAATAAGGCTAGCAAAGACATCCACGAAATACAGATGTAACGCTGTGAGTGGAAGTCGCATATCACAGAGCAGTTTCTCAGAAAGCTTCTTTCCAGATTTCATTGGAGGATATTCCCTTTTTCACCATAGCCCTCTATCGGCTTCCAAATATCACTTTGCCAATTCCACAAGAACTGTCTTATCGAAAGGCTTCTTGAGGGGAAAGCTGTAACTCTGTGAGATGATTTCACAGAACACAAAGAAGTTTCTCAGAGAGCTTCTTTCACTTTGTTATCGGAGGATATTTCCTTTGGCCCAATAGTCTTCAAAGGGATCCGAAATATCTGTTCTCAGATTCCACAGAAATAAGGCTAACAAAGAGATCCACGAAATACAGATGTAACTCTGTTAGTGGAAGTCACATATCACAGAGCAGTTTCTCAGAAAGCTTCTTTCCAGATTTCATCGGAGGATATTTCCTTTTTCACCATAGCCCTCTATGGGCTTCCAAATATCACTTTGCCAATTCCACAAGAACTGTCTTAGCGAAAGGCTTCTTGAGGGGAAAGCTGTAACTCTGTGAGATGATTTCACAGAACACAAAGAAGTTTCTCAGAAAGCTTCTTTCTCTTTGTTATCGGAGGATATTTCTTTGGCCGTATAGTCTTCAGAGGGATCCGAAATATCTGTTCTCAGATTCCACAGAAAAAAGGCTAGCAAAGAGATCCACGAAATACAGATGTAACTCTGTGAGTGGAAGTCAAATATCACAGAGCAGTTTCTCAGAAAGTTTCTTTCCAGATTTCATCGGAGGATATTTGCTTTTTCACCATAGCCCTCTACGGGCTTTCGAATATCACTTTGCCAATTCCACAAGAACTGTCTTAGCGAAAGGCTTCTTGAGGGGAAAGCTGTAACTCTGTGAGATGATTTCACAGAACACAAAGAAGTTTCTCAGAAAGCTTCTTTCTCTTTGTTATGGGAGGATACTTCCTTTGGCCCTATAGTCTTCAAAGGGATCCGAAATATCTGTTCTCAGATTCCACAGAAATAAGGCTAGCACAGAGTTCCACGAAATACGGATGTAACTCTGTGAGTGGAAGTTACATATCACAGAGCAGTTTCTCAGAAAGCTTCTTTCCAGATTTCATCGGAGGATATTTCCTTTTTGACCATAGCCCTCTATGGGCTTTCCAATATCACTTTGCCAATTCCACAAGAACTGTCTTAGCGAAAGGCTTCTTGAGGGGAAAGCTGTAACTCTGTGAGATGATTTCACAGAACACAATGAAGTTTCTCAGAAAGCTTCTTTCTCTTTGTTATCGGAGGATATTTCCTTTGGCCCTATAGTCTTCAAAGGGATCCGAAATATCTGTTCTCAGATTCCACAGAAATAAGGCTAGCAAAGAGATCCACGAAATACATATGTAACTCTGTGAGTGGAAGTCACATATCACAGAGCATGTTCTCAGAAAGCTTCTTTCCAGATTTCATCGGAGGATATTTCCTTTTTCACCATAGCCCTCTATGGGCTTTCGAATATCACTTTGCCAATTCCACAAGAACTGTCTTAGCGAAAGGCTTCTTGAGGGGAAAGCTGTAACTCTGTGAGATGATTTCATAGAACACAAAGAAGTTTCTCAGAAAGCTTCTCTCTCTTTGTTATGGGAGGATATTTCCTTTGGCCCTATAGTCTTCAAAGGGATCCGAAATATCTGTTCTCAGATTCCAGAGAAATAAGGCTAGCAAAGAGATCCACGAAATACAGATGTAACTCTGTGAGTGGAAGTCACATATCACAGAGCAGTTTCTCAGAAAGCTTCTTTCCAGATTTCATCGGAGGATATTTCCTTTTTCACCATAGCCCTCTATGGGCTTCCAAATATCACTTTGCCAATTCCACAAGAACTGTCTTAGCGAAAGGCTTCTTGAGGGGAACTCTGTAACTCTGTGAGATGATTTCACAGAACACAATGAAGTTTCTCAGAAAGCTTCTTTCTCTCTGTTATCGGAGGATATTTCCTTTGGCCCTATAGTCTTCAAAGGGATCCGAAATATCTGTTCTCAGATTCCATGAAATAAGGCTAGCAAAGAGATCCACGAAATACAGATGTATCTCTGTGAGTGGAAGTCACATATCACAGAGCAGTTTCTCAGAAAGCTTCTTTCCAGAATTCATCGGAGGATATTTCCTTTTTCACCCTAGCCCTCTATGGGCTTCCAAATATCACTTTGCCAATTTCACAAGAACTGAGTTAGCGAAAGGCTTCTTGAGGGGAAAGCTGTAACTCTGTGAGATGATTTCACAGAACACAAAGAAGTTTCTCAGAAAGCTTCTTTCTCTTTGTTATCGGAGGATATTTCCTTTGGCCCTATAGTCTTCAAAGGGATCGGAAATATCTGTTCTCAGATTCCACAGAAATAAGGCTTGCAAAGAGATATACGAAATACAGATGTAACTCTGTAAGTGGAAGTCACATATCACAGAGCAGTTTCTCAGAAAGCTTCTTTCCAGATTTCATCGGATTATATTCTCTTTTTCACCATAGCCCTCTATGGGCTTCCAAATATCACTTTGCCAATTCCACAAGAACTGTCTCAGCGAAAGGCTTCTTGAGGGGAAAGCTGTAACTCTGTGAGATGATTTCACAGAACACAATGAAGTTTCTCAGAAAGCTTCTTTCTCTTTGTTATCGGAAGATATTTCCATTGGCCCTATAGCCTTCAAAGGAATCCGAAATATCTGTTCTCAGATTCCACAGAAATAAGGCTAGCAAAGAAATCCAGGAAATACAGATGTAACTCTGTGAGTGGAAGTCACATATCACAGAGCAGTTTCTCAGAAAGCTTCTTTCCAGATTTCATCGGAGGATATTTCCTTTTTCACCATAGCCCTCTATGAGCTTCCAAATATCACTTTGCCAATTCCACAAGAACTGTCTTAGGGAAAGGCTTCTTGAGGGGAAAGCTGTAACTCTGTGAGATGATTTCACAGAACACAGAGAAGTTTCTCAGAAAGCTTCTTTCCAGATTTCATCGGAGGATATTTCCTTTTTCACCATAGCCCTCTATGGGCTTCCAAATATCACTTTGCCAATTTCACAAGAACTGTCTTAGCGAAAGGCTTCTTGAGGGGAAAGCTGTAACTCTGTGAGATGATTTCACAGAACACAATGAAGTTTCTCAGAAAGCTTCTTTCTCTTTGTTATCGGAGGATATTTCCTTAGGCCCTATAGTCTTCAAAGGGATCCGAAATATCTGTTCTCAGACTCCATAGAAATAAGGCTAGCAAAGAGATCCACGAAATACAGATGTAACTCTGTGAGTGGAAGTCACATAACCCAGAGCAGTTTCTCAGAAAGCTTCTTTCCAGATTTCATCGGAGGATATTTCCTTTTTCACGATAGCCCTCAATGGGCTTCCAAATATCACTTTGCCAATTCCACAAGAACTGTCTTAGCGAAAGGCTTCTTGAGGAGAAAGCTGTAACTCTGTGAGATGCTTTCACAGAACACAAAGAAGTTTCTCAGAAAGCTTCTTTCTCTTTGTTATCGGAGGATATTTCCTTTGTCCCTATAGTCTTCAAAGGGATCCGAAATATCTGTTCTCAGATTCCACAGAAGAAGGCTAGCAAAGACATCCACGAAATACAGATGTAACTCTGTGAGTGGAAGTCGCATATCACAGAGCAGTTTCTCAGAAAGCTTCTTTCCAGATTTTACCAAAGGATATTTCCTTTTTCACCATAGCCCTCTAAGGGCTTCCAAATATCACTTTGCCAATTCCACAAGAACTGTATTAGCAAAAGGCTTCTTGAGGGGAAAGCTGTAACTCTGTGAGATGATTTCACAGAACACAAAGAAGTTTCTCAGAAAGCTTCTTTCTCTTTGTTATCGGAGGATATTTCTTTGGCCGTATAGTCTTCAGAGGGATCCGAAATATCTGTTCTCAGATTCCACAGAAAAAAGGCTAGCAAAGAGATCCACGAAATACAGATGTAACTCTGTGAGTGGAAGTCAAATATCACAGAGCAGTTTCTCAGAAAGCTTCTTTCCAGATTTCATCGGAGGATATTTCCTTTTTCACCATAGCCCTCTATGGGCTTTCCAATATCACTTTGCCAATTCCACAAGAACTGTCTTAGCGAAAGGCTTCTTGAGGGGAAAGCTGTAACTCTGTGAGATGATTTCACAGAACACAAAGAAGTTTCTCAGAAAGCTTCTTTCTCTTTGTTATGGGAGGATACTTCCTTTGGCCCTATAGTCTTCAAAGGGATCCGAAATATCTGTTCTCAGATTCCACAGAAATAAGGCTAGCACAGAGTTCCACGAAATACGGATGTAACTCTGTGAGTGGAAGTTACATATCACAGAGCAGTTTCTCAGAAAGCTTCTTTCCAGATTTCATCGGAGGATATTTCCTTTTTGACCATAGCCCTCTATGGGCTTTCCAATATCACTTTGCCAATTCCACAAGAACTGTCTTAGCGAAAGGCTTCTTGAGGGGAAAGCTGTAACTCTGTGAGATGATTTCACAGAACACAATGAAGTTTCTCAGAAAGCTTCTTTCTCTTTGTTATCGGAGGATATTTCCTTTGGCCCTATAGTCTTGAAAGGGATCAGAAATATCTGCTCTCAGATTCCACAGAAATAAGGCTAGCAAAGAGATCCACGAAATACAGATGTAACTCTGTGAGTGGAAGTCACATATCACGGAGCAGTTTCTCAGAAAGCTTCTTTCCAGATTTCATCGGAGGATATTTCCTTTTTCACCATAGCCCTCTATGGGCCTCCAAATATCACTTTGCCAATTCCACAAGAACTGTCTTAGCGAAAGGCTTCTTGAGGGGACAACTGTAACACTGTGCGATGATTTCACGGAACACAAAGAAGTTTCTCAGAAAGCTTCTTTCTCTTTGTTATGGGAGGATATTTCCTTTGTCCCTACAGTCTTCAAAGGGATCCGAAATATCTGTTCTCAGATTCCACAGATATAAGGCTAGCAAAGAGATCCACGAAATACAGATGTAACTCTGTGAGTGGAAGTCACATATCACAGAGCAGTTTCTCAGAAAGCTTCTTTCCAGTTTTCATCTGAGGATATTTCCTTTTTCATCATAGCCCTCTAAGGGCTTACAAATATCAGTTTGCCAATTCGACAAGAACTGTCTTAGCGAAAGACTTCTTGAGGGGAAAGCTGTAACTCTGTGAGATGATTTCACAGAACACAAAGAAGTTTCTCAGAAAGCATCTTTCTCTTTGTTATGGGAGGATATTTCCTTTGGCCCTATAGTCTTCAAAGGGATTCTAAATATCTGCTCTCAGATTCCACAGAAGTAAGGCTAGCAAAGAGATTCACGAAATACAGATGTAACTCTGTGAGTGGAAGTCACATATCACAGAGCAGTTTCTCAGAAAGCTTCTTTCCAGATTTCATTGGAGGATATTTCCTTATTCACCATAGCCCTCTATGGGCTTCCAAATATCACTTTGCCAATTTCACAAGAACTGTCTTAGCGAAAGGCTTCTTGAGGGGAAAGCTGTAACTCTGTGAGATGATTTCACAGAACACAAAGAAGTTTCTAAGAAAGCTTCCTTCTCTTTGTTATCGGAGGATATTTCCTTTGTCCCAATAGTCTTCAAAGGGATCCGAAATATCTGTTCTCAGATTCCACATAAATAAGGGTAGCAAAGAGATCCACGAAATACAGATGCAACTCTGTGAGTGGAAGTCGCATATCACAGAGCAGTTTCTCAGAAAGCTTCTTTCCAGATTTCATCGGAGGATATTTCCTTTTTCACCATAGCCCTCTATGGGTTTTCGAATATTACTTTGCCAATTCCACAAGAACTGTCTTAGCGAAAGGCTTCTTGAGGGGAAAGCTGTAACTCTGTGAGATGATTTCACAGAACGCAATGAAGTTTCTCAGAAAGCTTCTTTCTCTTTGTTATGGGAGGATATTTCCTTTGGCCCTATAGTCTTCAAAGGGATCCGAAATATCTGTTCTCAGATTCCACAGAAATAAGGCTAGAAAAGAGATCCACGACATACAGATGTAACACTGTGAGTGGAAGTCACATATCACAGAGCAGTTTCTCAGAAAGCTTCTTTCCAGATTTCATCGGAGGATATTTCCTTTTTCACCATAGCCCTCTATGGGCTTCCAAATATCACTTTGCCAATTCCTCAAGAACTGTCTTAGCGAAAGGCTTCTTGAGGGGAAAGCTGTAACTCTGTGAGATGATTTCACAGAACACAAAGAAGTTTCTCAGAAAGCTTCTTTCTCTTTGTTAAGGGAGGATATTTCCTTTGGCCCTATAGTCTTCAAAGGGATCGGAAATATCTGTTCTCAGATTCCACAGAAATAAGGCTAGCAAAGAGATCCACGAAATACAGATGTAACTCTGTGAGTGGAAGTCACATATCACAGAGCAGTTTCTCAGAAAGCTTCTTTCCAGATTTCATCGGAGGATATTTCCTTTTTCACCATTGCCCTCTATGGGCTTCCAAATATCACTTTGCCAATTCCTCAAGAACTGTCTTAGCGAAAGGCTTCTTGAGGGGAAAGCTGTAACTCTGTGAGATGATTTCACAGAACACAAAGAAGTTTCTCAGAAAGCTTCTTTCTCTTTGTTAAGGGAGGATATTTCCTTTGGCCCTATAGTCTTCAAAGGGATAGGAAATATCTGATCTCAGATTCCACAGAAATAAGGCTAGCAAAGAGATCCACGAAATACAGATGTAACTCTGTGAGTGGAAGTCACATATCACAGAGCAGTTTCTCAGAAAGCTTCTTTCCAGATTTCATCGGAGGATATTTCCTTTTTCACCATTGCCCTCTATGGGCTTCCAAATATCACTTTGCCAATTCCACAAGAACTGGCTTAGCGAAAGACTTCTTGAGCGGAAAGCTGTAACTCTGTGAGATGATTTCACAGAACACAAAGAAGTTTCTCAGAAAGCTTCTTTCTCTTTGTTATCGGAGGATATTTCCTTTGGCCCTATAGTCTTCAAAGTGATCGGAAATATCTGTTCTCAGATTCCACAGAAATAAGGCTAGCAAAGAGATCCACGAAATACAGATGTAACTCTGTGAGTGGAAGTCACATATCACAGAGCAGTTTCTCAGAAAGCTTCTTTCCAGATTTCATCGGAGGATATTTCCTTTTTCACCATAGCCCTCTATGGGCTTTCGAATATCACATTGCCAATTCCACAAGAACTGTCTTAGCGAAAGGCTTCTTGAGGGGAAAGCTGTAACTCTGTGAGATGATTTCACAGAACACAATGAAGTTTCTCAGAAAGCTTCTTTCTCTTTGTTATCGGAGGATATTTCCTTTGGCCCTATAGTCTTCAAAGGGATCCGAAATATCTGTTCTCAGATTCCACAGAAATAAGGCTAGCAAAGAGATCCACGAAATACAGATGTAATTCTGTGAGTGGAAGTCACATATCACAGAGTAGTTTCTCAGAAAGCTTCTTTCCAGATTTCATCGGAGGATATTTCCTTTTTCACCATAGCCCTCTATGGGCTTCCAAATATCACTTTGCCAATTCCACAAGAACTGTCTTAGCGAAAGGCTTCTTGAGGGGAAAGCTGTAACTCTGTGAGATGATTTCACAGAACACAAAGAAGTTTCTCAGAAAGCTTCTTTCTCTTTGTTATCGGAGGATATTTCTTTGGCCGTATAGTCTTCAAAGTGATCCGAAATATCTGTTCTCAGATTCCACAGAAATAAGGCTAGCAAAGAGATCCACGAAATACAGATGTAACTCTGTGAGTGGAAGTCACATATCACAAAGCAGTTTCTCAGAAAGCTTCTTTCCAGATTTCATCGGAGGATATTTCCTTTTTCACCATAGCCCTCTATGGGCTTTCCAATATCACTTTGCCAATTCCACAAGAACTGTCTTAGCGAAAGGCTTCTTGAGGGGAAAGCTGTAACTCTGTGAGATGATTTCACAGAACACAAAGAAGTTTCTCAAAAAGCTTCTTTCTCTTTGTTATGGGAGGATATTTCCTTTGGCCCTATAGTCTTCAAAGGGATCCGAAATATCTGTTCTCAGATTCCACAGAAATAAGGCTAGCAAAGAGATCCACGAAATACGGATGTAACTCTGTGAGTGGAAGTTACATATCACAGAGCAGTTTCTCAGAAAGCTTCTTTCGAGATTTCATCGGAGGATATTTCCTTTTTTACCATAGCCCTCTATGGGCTTTCGAATATCACTTTGCCAATTCCACAAAAACTGTCTTAGCGAAAGGCTTCTGGAGGGGAAAGCTGTAACTCTGTGAGATGATTTCACAGAACACAATGAAGTTTTTCAGAAAGCTTCTTTCTCTTTGTTATCGGAGGATATTTCCTTTGGCCCTATAGTCTTCAAAGGGATGCGAAATATCTGTTCTCAGATTCCACAGAAATAAGGCTAGCAAAGAGATCCACGAAATACAGATGTAACTCTGTGAGTGGAAGTCACATATCACAGAGCAGTTTCTCAGAAAGCTTCTTTCCAGATTTCATCGGAGGATATTTCCTTTTTCACCATAGCCCTCTATGGGCTTCCAAATATCACTTTGCCAATTCCACAAGAACTGTCTTAGCGAAAGTCTTCTTGAGGGGAAAGCTGTAACTCTGCGAGATGATTTCACAGAACACAAAGAAGTTTCTCAGAAAGCTTCTTTCTCTTTGTTATCGGAGGATATTTCCTTTGGCCCTATAGTCTTCAAAGGGATCCGAAATATCTGCTCTCAGATTCCACAGAAATAAGGCTAGCAAAGAGATCCACGAAATACAGATGTAACTCTGTGAGTGGAAGTCACATTTCACAGAGCAGTTTCTCAGAAAGCTTCTTTCCAGATTTCATCGGAGGATATTTCCTTTTTCACCATAGCCGTCTATGGGCTTCCAAATATCACTTTGCCAATTCCACAAGAACTGTCTTAGCGAAAGGCTTCTTGGGGGGAAAGCTGTAACTCTGTGAGATGATTTCACAGAACACAATGAAGTTTCTCAGAAAGCTTCTTTCTCTTTGTTATCGGAGGATATTTCCTTAGGCCCTATAGTTTTCAGAGGGATCCGAAATATCTGTTCTCAGACTCCACAGAAATAAGGCTAGCAAAGAGATCCACGAAATACAGATGTAACTCTGTGAGTGGAAGTCACATAACCCAGAGCAGTTTCTCAGAAAGCTTCTTTCCAGATTTCATCGGAGGATATTTCCTTTTTCACCATAGCCCTCTATGGGCTTCCAAATATCACTTTGCCAATTCCACAAGAACTGTCTTAGCGAAAGGCTTCCTGAGGGGAAAGCTGTAACTCTGTGAGGTGATTTCACAGAACACAAAGAAGTTTCTCAGAAAGCTTCTTTCTCTTTGTTATCGGAGGATATTTCCTTTGGCCCTATAGTCTTCAAAGGGATCCGAAATATCTGTTCGGAGATTCCACAGAAATAAGGCTAGCAAAGAGATTCACGAAATACAGATGTAACTCTGTGAGTGGAAGTCACATATCACAGAGCAGTTTCTCAGAAATCTTCTTTCCAGATTTCATCGGTGGATATTTCCTTTTTCACCATAGCCCTCAATGGGCTTCCAAATATCACTTTGCCAATTCCACAAGAACTGTCTTAGCGAAAGGCTTCTTGAGGAGAAAGCTGTAACTCTGTGAGATGATTTCACAGAACACAAAGAAGTTTCTCAGAAAGCTTCTTTCTCTTTTTTATGGGAGGATATTTCCTTTGTCCCTATAGTCTTCAAAGGGATCCGAAATATCTGTTCTCAGATTCCACAGAAGAAGGCTAGCAAAGACATCCACGAAATACAGATGTAACTCTGTGAGTGGAAGTCACATATCACAGAGCAGTTTCTCAGAAAGCTTCTTTCCAGATTTCATCGGAGGATATTTCCTTTTTCACCATAGCCCTCTATGGTCTTCCAAATATCACTTTGCCAATTCCACAAGAACTGTCTTAGCGAAAGGCTTCTTGAGGGGAAAGCTGTAACTCTGTGAGATGATTTCACAGAAAACACTGAAGGTTCTCAGAAAGCTTCTTTCTCTTTGTTATCGGAGGATATTTCCCTTGGCCCTATAGTCTTCAAAGGGATCCGAAATATCTGTTCTCAGATTCCACAGAAATAAGGCTTGCAAAGAGATCCACGAAATACAGATGTAACTCTGTGAGTGGAAGTCACATATCACAGAGCAGTTTCTCAGAAAGCTTCTTTCCAGATTTCATCGGAGGATATTTCCTTTTTCACCATAGCCCTCTATGGGCTTCCAAATATCACTTTGCCAATTCCACAAGAACTGTCTTAGCGAAAGGCTTCTTGAGGGGACAGCTGTAACTCTGTGAGATGATTTCACAGAACACAATGAAGTTTCTCAGAAAGCTTCTTTCTCTTTGTTATCAGAGGATATTTCCTTTGGCCCTATAGTCTTCAAAGGGATCCGAAATATCTGTTCTCAGATTCCAAAGAAATAAGGCTAGCAAAGAGATCCACGAAACACAGATGTAACTCTGTGAGTGGAAGTCACATATCACAGAGCAGTTTCTCAGAAAGCTTCTTTCCAAATTTCATCGGAGGATATTTCCTTTTTCACCATAGCCCTCTATGCGCTTCCTAATATCACTTTGCCAATTCCACAAGTACTGTCTTAGCGAAAGGCTTCTTGAGGGGAAAGCTGTAACTCTGTGAGATGATTTCAAAGAACACAAAGAAGTTTCTCAGAAAGCTTCTTTCTCTTTGTTATCGGAGGATATTTCCTTTGGCCCTATAGTCTTCAAAGGGATCCGAAATATCTGTTCTCAGATTCCACAGAAATAAGGCTAGCAAAGAGATTCACGACATACAGATGTAACTCTGTGAGTGGAAGTCACATATCACAGAGCAGTTTCTCAGAAATCTTCTTTCCAGATTTCATCGGTGGATATTTCCTTTTTCACCATAGCCCTCAATGGGCTTCCAAATATCACTTTGCCAATTCCACAAGAACTGTCTTAGCGAAAGGCTTCTTGAGGAGAAAGCTGTAACTTTGTGAGATGATTTCACAGAACACAAAGAAGTTTCTCAGAAAGCTTCTTTCACTTTGTTATCGGAGGATATTTCCTTTGGCCCTATAGTCTTCAAAGGGATCCGAAATATCTGTTCTCAGATTCCACAGAAATAAGGCTAGCAAAGAGATCCAGGAAATACAGATGTAACTCTGTGAGTGTAAGTCACATATCACAGAGCAGTTTCTCAGAAATCTTCTTTCCAGATTTCATCGGAGGATATTTCCTTTTTCACCATAGCCCTCTATGGGTTTTCGAATATCACTTTACCAATTCCACAAGAACTGGCTTAGCGAAAGGCTTCTTGAGGGGAAAGCTGTAACTCTGTGAGATGATTTCACAGAACACAAAGAAGTTTCTCAGAAAGCTTCTTTCTCTTTGTTATCGGAGGATATTTCCTTTGGCCCTGTAGTCTTCAAAGGGATCCGAAATATCTGTTCTCAGATTCCACAGAAATAAGGCTAGCAAAGAGATCCACGAAATACAGATGTAACACTGTGAGTGGAAGTCACATATCACAGAGCAGTTTCTCAGAAAGCTTCTTTCCAGATTTCTTCGGAAGATATTTCCTTTTTCACCATAGCCCTCTATGGGCTTTCGAATATTACTTTGCCAATACCACAAGAACTGTCTTAGCGAAAGGCTTCTTGAGGGGAAAGCTGTAACTCTGGGAGATGATTTCACAGAACACAATGAAGTTTCTCAGAAAGCTTCTTTCTCTTTGTTATCGGAGGATATTTCCTTTGGCCGTATAGTCTTCAAAGGGATCGAAATATCTGTTCTCAGATTCCACAGAAATAAGGCTAGCAAAGAGATCCACGAAATACACATGTAACTCTGTGAGTGGAAGTCACATATCACAGAACAGTTTCTCAGAAAGCTTCTTTCCAGATTTCATCGGAGGATATTTCCTTTTTCACCATAGCCCTCTATGGGCTTTTGAATATCACTTTGCCAATTCCACAAGAACTCTCTTAGCGAAAGGCTTCTTGAGGGGAAAGCTGTAACTCTGTGAGATGATTTCACAGAACACAATGAAGTTTCTCAGAAAGCTTCTTTCTCTTTGTTATCGGAGGATATTTCCTTTGGCCCTATAGTCTTCAAAGGGATCCGAAATATCTGTTCTCAGATTCCACAGAAATAAGGCTAGCAAGAGATCCACGAAATACAGATGTAACTCTGTGAGTGGAAGTCACATATCACAGAGCAGTTTCTCAGAAAGCTTCTTTCCAGATTTCATCGGAGGATATTTCCTTTTTCACCATAGCCCTCTATGGTCTTCCAAATATCACTTTTCCAATTCCACGATAACTGTCTTAGCGAAAGGCTTCTTGAGGGGAAAGCTGTAACTCTGTGAGATGATTTCACAGAACACAAAGAAGTTTCTCAGAAAGCTTCTTTCTCTTTGTTATCGGAGGATATTTCCTTTGGCCCTATAGTCTACAAAGGGATCCGAAATATCTGTTCTCAGATTCCACAGAAATAAGGCTAGCAAAGAGATCCACGAAATACAGATGTAACTCTGTGAGTGGAAGTCACATATCACAGAGCAGTTTCTCAGAAAGCTTCTTTCCAGATTTCATCGGAGGATATTTCCTTCTTCACCATAGCCCTCTATGGGCTTTCGAATATCACTTTGCCAATTCCAAAAGAACTGTCTTAGCGAAAGTCTTCTTGAGGGGAAAGCTGTAACTCTGTGAGATGATTTCACAGAACACAAAGAAGTTTCTCAGAAAGCTTCTTTCTCTTTGTTATCGGAGGATATTTCCTTTGGCCCTATAGTCTTCAAAGGAATCCGAAATATCTGTTCTCAGATTCCACAGAAATAAGGCTAGCAAAGAGATCCACGAAATACGGATGTAACTCTGTGAGTGGAAGTCACATATCACAGAGCAGTTTCTCAGAAAGCTTCTTTCCAGATTTCATCCGAGGATATTTCCTTTTTCACCATAGCCCTCTAAGGGCTTCCAAATATCACTTTGCCAATTCCACAAGAACTGTCTTAGCGAAAGGCTTCTTGAGGGGAAAGCTGTAACTCTGTGAGATGATTTCAGGGAACACAAAGAAGTTTCTCAGAAAGCTTCTGTCACTTTGTTATCGGAGGATATTTCCTTTGGCCCTATAGTCTTCAAAGGGATCCGAAATATCTGTTCTCAGATTCCACATAAATAAGGCTAGCAAGGAAATCCACGAAATACAGATGTAACTCTTTGAGTGGAAGTCACATATCACAGAGCAGTTTCTCAGAAATCTTCTTTCCAGATTTCATCGGAGGATATTTCCTTTTTCACCATAGCCCTCTATGGGCTTCCAAATATCACTTTTCCAATTCCACAAGAACTGTCTAAGAGAAAGGCTTCTTGAGGGGAAAGCTGTAACTCTGTGAGATGATTTCACAGAACACAAAGAAGTTTCTCAGAAAGTTTCTTTCTCTTTGTTATCGGAGGATATTTCCTTTGGCTGTATAGTCTTCAAAGGGATCCGAAATATCTGTTCTCAGATTCCACAGAAATAAGGCTAGCAAAGAGATCCACGAAATACAGATGTAACTCTGTGAGTGGAAGCCACATATCACAAAGCAGTTTCTCAGAAAGCTTCTTACCAGATTTCATCGGAGGATATTTCCTTTTTCACCATAGCCCTCTATGGGCTTTCGAATATCACTTTGCCAATTCCACGATAACTGTCTTAGCGAAAGGCTTCTTGAGGGGAAAGCTGTAACTCTGTGAGATGATTTCACAGAACACAAAGAAGTTTCTCAGAAAGCTTCTTTCTCTTTGTTATCGGAGGATATTTCCTTTGGCCCTATAGTCTTCAAAGGGATCCGAAATATCTGTTCTCAGATTCCACAGAAATAAGGCTAGCAAAGAGATCCACGAAATACACATGTAACTCTGTGAGTGGAAGTTACATATCACAGAGCAGTTTCTCAGAAAGCTTCTTTCCAGATTTCATCGGAGGATATTTCCTTTTTGACCATAGCCCTCTATGGGGTTTCGAATATGACTTTGCCAATTCCGCAAGAACTGTCTTAGCGAAAGGCTTCTTGAGGGGAAAGCGGTAACTCTGTGAGATGATTTCACAGAACACAATGAAGTTTCTCAGAAAGCTTCTTTCTCTTTGTTATCGCAGGATATTTCCTTTGACCCTATAATCTTCAAAGGGATCCGAAATATCTATTCTCAGATTCCACAGAAGTAAGGCTAGCAAAGAGATCCACGAAATACAGATGTAACTCTGTGAGTGGAAGTCACATATCACAGAGCAGTTTCCCAGAAAGCTTCTTTCTCTTTTTTATGGGAGGATATTTCCTTTGTCCCTATAGTCTTCAAAGGGATCCGAAATATCTGTTCTCAGATTCCACAGAAATAAGGCTAGCATAGAGATCCACGAAATACAGATGTACCTCTGTGAGTGGAAGTCACATATCACAGAGCAGTTTCTCAGAAAGCTTCTTTCCAGATTTCATCGGAGGATATATCCTTTTTCACCATAGCCCTCTAAGGGCTTCCAAATATCACTTTGCCAATTCCACAAGAACTGTCTTAGCGAAAGGCTTCTTGAGGGGAAAGCTGTAACTCTGTGAGATAATTTCACAGAACACAAAGAAGTTTCTCAGAAAGCTTCTTTCACTTTGTTATCGGAGGATATTTCCTTTGGCCCTATAGTCTTCAAAGGGATCCGAAATATCTGTTCTCAGATTCCACAGAAATAAGGCTAGCAAAGAGATCCACGAAATACAGATGTAACTCTGTGAGTGGAAGTTCCATATCACAGAGCAGTTTCTCAGAAAGCTTCTTTCCAGATTTCATCGGAGGATATTTCCTTTTTCACCATAGCCCTCTATGGGCTTCCAAATATCACTTTTCCAATTCCACAAGAACTGTCTTAGCGAAAGGCTTCTTGAGGGGAAAGCTGTAACTCTGTGAGATGATTTCACAGAACACAAAGAAGTTTCTCAGAAAGCTTCTTTCTCTTTGTTATCGGAGGATATTTCCTTTGGCCCTATAGTCTACAAAGGGATCCGAAATATCTGTTCTCAGATTCCACAGAAATAAGGCTAGCAAAGAGATCCACGAAATACAGATGTAACTCTGTGAGTGGAAGTCACATATCACAGAGCAGTTTCTCAGAAAGCTTCTTTCCAGATTTCATCGGAGGATATTTCCTTCTTCACCATAGCCCTCTATGGGCTTTCGAATATCACTTTGCCAATTCCAAAAGAACTGTCTTAGCGAAAGTCTTCTTGAGGGGAAAGCTGTAACTCTGTGAGATGATTTCACAGAACACAAAGAAGTTTCTCAGAAAGCTTCTTTCTCTTTGTTATGGGTGGATATTTCCTTTGTCCCTATAGTCTTCAAAGGCATCCGAAATATCTGTTCTCAGATTCCACAGAAATAAGGCTAGCAAAGAGATCCACGAAATACGGATGTAACTCTGTGAGTGGAAGTCACATATCACAGAGCAGTTTCTCAGAAAGCTTCTTTCCAGATTTCATCGGAGGATATTTCCTTTTTCACCATAGCCCTCTAAGGGCTTCCAAATATCACTTTGCCAATTCCACAAGAACTGTCTTAGCGAAAGGCTTCTTGAGGGGAAAGCTGTAACTCTGTGAGATGATTTCAGGGAACACAAAGAAGTTTCTCAGAAAGCTTCTGTCACTTTGTTATCGGAGGATATTTCCTTTGGCCCTATAGTCTTCAAAGGGATCCGAAATATCTGTTCTCAGATTCCACATAAATAAGGCTAGCAAGGAAATCCACGAAATACAGATGTAACTCTTTGAGTGGAAGTCACATATCACAGAGCAGTTTCTCAGAAATCTTCTTTCCAGATTTCATCGGAGGATATTTCCTTTTTCACCATAGCCCTCTATGGGCTTCCAAATATCACTATTCCAATTCCACAAGAACTGTCTAAGAGAAAGGCTTCTTGAGGGGAAAGCTGTAACTCTGTGAGATGATTTCACAGAACACAAAGAAGTTTCTCAGAAAGTTTCTTTCTCTTTGTTATCGGAGGATATTTCCTTTGGCTGTATAGTCTTCAAAGGGATCCGAAATATCTGTTCTCAGATTCCACAGAAATAAGGCTAGCAAAGAGATCCACGAAATACAGATGTAACTCTGTGAGTGGAAGTCACATATCACAAAGCAGTTTCTCAGAAAGCTTCTTACCAGATTTCATCGGAGGATATTTCCTTTTTCACCATAGCCCTCTATGGGCTTTCGAATATCACTTTGCCAATTCCACGATAACTGTCTTAGCGAAAGACTTCTTGAGGGGAAAGCTGTAACTCTGTGAGATGATTTCACAGAACACAAAGAAGTTTCTCAGAAAGCTTCTTTCTCTTTGTTATCGGAGGATATTTCCTTTGGCCCTATAGTCTTCAAAGGGATCCGAAATATCTGTTCTCAGATTCCACAGAAATAAGGCTAGCAAAGAGATCCACGAAATACGGATGTAACTCTGTGAGTGGAAGTTACATATCACAGAGCAGTTTCTCAGAAAGCTTCTTTCCAGATTTCATCGGAGGATATTTCCTTTTTGACCATAGCCCTCTATGGGGTTTCGAATATGACTTTGCCAATTCCGCAAGAACTGTCTTAGCGAAAGGCTTCTTGAGGGGAAAGCGGTAACTCTGTGAGATGATTTCACAGAACACAATGAAGTTTCTCAGAAAGCTTCTTTCTCTTTGTTATCGCAGGATATTTCCTTTGACCCTATAATCTTCAAAGGGATCCGAAATATCTATTCTCAGATTCCACAGAAATAAGGCTAGCAAAGAGATCCACGAAATACAGATGTAACTCTGTGAGTGGAAGTCACATATCACAGAGCAGTTTCTCAGAAAGCTTCTTTCCAGATTTCATCGGAGGATATTTCCTTTTTCACCATAGCCCTCTATGGGCTTCCAGATATCACTTTGCCAATTCCAAAAGAACTGGCTTAGCGAAAGACTTCTTGAGGGGAAAGCTGTAACTCTGTGAGATGATTTCACAGAACACAAAGAAGTTTCTCAGAAAGCTTCTTTCTCTTTGTTATCGGAGGATATTTCCTTTGGCCCTATAGTCTTCAAAGGGATCCGAAATATCTATTCTCAGATTCCACAGAAATAAGGCCAGCAAACAGAACGACGAAATACAGATGTAACTCTGTGAGTGGAAGTAACGTATCACAGAGCAGGTTCTCAGAAAGCTTCTTTCCAGATTTCATCGGAGGATATTTCCTTTTCCACCATAGCCCTCTATGGGCTTCCAAATATCACTTTGCCAATTCCACAAGAACTGTCTTAGCGAAAGGCTTCTTGAGGAGAAACCTGTAACTCTGTGAGATGATTTCACAGAACAGAAAGAAGTTTCTCAGAAAGCTTCTTTCTCTTTGTTATCGGAGGATATTTCCTTTGGCCGTATAGTCTTCAAAGGGATCGAAATATCTGTTCTCAGATTCCACAGAAATAAGGCTAGCAAAGAGATCCACGAAATACACATGTAACTCTGTGAGTGGAAGTCACATATCACAGAACAGTTTCTCAGAAAGCTTCTTTCCAGATTTCATCGGAGGATATTTCCTTTTTCACCATAGCCCTCTATGGGCTTTTGAATATCACTTTGCCAATTCCACAAGAACTCTCTTAGCGAAAGGCTTCTTGAGGGGAAAGCTGTAACTCTGTGAGATGATTTCAGAGAACACAATGAAGTTTCTCAGAAAGCTTCTTTCTCTTTGTTATCGGAGGATATTTCCTTTGGCCCTATAGTCTTCAAAGGGATCCGAAATATCTGTTCTCAGATTCCACAGAAATAAGGCTAGCAAAGAGATCCACGAAATACAGATGTAACTCTGTGAGTGGAAGTCACATATCACAGAGCAGTTTCTCAGAAAGCTTCTTTCCAGATTTCATCGCAGGATATTTCCTTCTTCACCATAGCCCTCTATGGGCTTTCGAATATCACTTTGCCAATTCCAAAAGAACTGTCTTAGCGAAAGTCTTCTTGAGGGGAAAGCTGTAACTCTGTGAGATGATTTCACAGAACACAAAGAAGTTTCTCAGAAAGCTTCTTTCTCTTTGTTATGGGAGGATATTTCCTTTGGCCCTACAGTCTTCAAAGGCATTCGAAATATCTGTTCTCAGATTCCACAGAAATAAGGCTAGCAAAGAGATCCACGAAATACGGATGTAACTCTGTGAGTGGAAGTCACATATCACAGAGCAGTTTCTCAGAAAGCTTCTTTCCAGATTTCATCGGAGGATATTTCCTTTTTCACCATAGCCCTCTAAGGGCTTCCAAATATCACTTTGCCAATTCCACAAGAACTGTCTTAGCGAAAGGCTTCTTGAGGGGAAAGCTGTAACTCTGTGAGATGATTTCAGGGAACACAAAGAAGTTTCTCAGAAAGCTTCTGTCACTTTGTTATCGGAGGATATTTCCTTTGGCCCTATAGTCTTCAAAGGGATCCGAAATATCTGTTCTCAGATTCCACATAAATAAGGCTAGCAAGGGATCCACGAAATACAGATGTAACTCTTTGAGTGGAAGTCACATATCACAGAGCAGTTTCTCAGAAATCTTCTTTCCAGATTTCATCGGAGGATATTTCCTTTTTCACCATAGCCCTCTATGGGCTTCCAAATATCACTTTTCCAATTCCACAAGAACTGTCTAAGCGAAAGGCTTCTTGAGGGGAAAGCTGTAACTCTGTGAGATGATTTCACAGAATACAAAGAAGTTTCTCAGAAAGTTTCTTTCTCTTTGTTATCGGAGGATATTTCCTTTGGCCGTATAGTCTTCAAAGGGATCCGAAATATCTGTTCTCAGATTCCACAGAAATAAGGCTAGCAAAGAGATCCACGAAATACAGATGTAACTCTGTGAGTGGAAGCCACATATCACAAAGCAGTTTCTCAGAAAGCTTCTTACCAGATTTCATCGGAGGATATTTCCTTTTTCACCATAGCCCTCTATGGGCTTTCGAATATCACTTTGCCAATTCCACGATAACTGTCTTAGCGAAAGGCTTCTTGAGGAGAAAGCTGTAACTCTGTGAGATGATTTCACAGAACACAAAGAAGTTTCTCAGAAAGCTTCTTTCTCTTTGTTATCGGAGGATATTTCCTTTGGCCCTATAGTCGTCAAAGGGATCCGAAATATCTGTTCTCAGATTCCACAGAAATAAGGCTAGCAAAGAGATCCACGAAATACAGATGTAACTCTGTGAGTGGAAGTTACATATCACAGAGCAGTTTCTCAGAAAGCTTCTTTCCAGATTTCATCGGAGGATATTTCCTTTTTGACCATAGCCCTCTATGGGGTTTCGAATATGACTTTGCCAATTCCGCAAGAACTGTCTTAGCGAAAGGCTTCTTGAGGGGAAAGCGGTAACTCTGTGAGATGATTTCACAGAACACAATGAAGTTTCTCAGAAAGCTTCTTTCTCTTTGTTATCGCAGGATATTTCCTTTGACCCTATAATCTTCAAAGGGATCCGAAATATCTATTCTCAGATTCCACAGAAATAAGGCTAGCAAAGAGATCCACGAAATACAGATGTAACTCTGTGAGTGGAAGTCACATATCACAGAGCAGTTTCTCAGAAAGCTTCTTTCCAGATTTCATTGGAGGATATTTCCTTTTTCGCCATAGCCCTCTATGGGTTTTCGAATATCACTTTGCCAATTCCACAAGAACTGTCTTAGCGAAAGGCTTCTTGAGGGGAAAGCTGTAACTCTGTGAGATGATTTCACAGAACACAATGAAGTTTCTCAGAAAGCTTCTTTCTCTTTGTTATCGGAGGATATTTCCTTTGGCCCTATAGTCTTCAAAGGGATCCGAAATATCTGTTCTCAGATTCCACAGAAATAAGGCTAGCAAAGAGATCCACGAAATACAGATGTAACTCTGTGAGTGGAAGTCACATATCACAGAGCAGTTTCCCAGAAAGCTTCTTTCTCTTTTTTATGGGAGGATATTTCCTTTGTCCCTATAGTCTTCAAATGGATCCGAAATATCTGTTCTCAGATTCCACAGAAATAAGGCTAGCATAGAGATCCACGAAATACAGATGTACCTCTGTGAGTGGAAGTCACATATCACAGAGCAGTTTCTCAGAAAGCTTCTTTCCAGATTTCATCTGAGGATATTTCCTTTTTCACCATAGCCCTCTAAGGGCTTCCAAATATCACTTTGCCAATTCCACAAGAACTGTCTTAGCGAAAGGCTTCTTGAGGGGAAAGCTGTAACTCTGTGAGATGATTTCACAGAACACAAAGAAGTTTCTCAGAAAGCTTCTTTCACTTTGTTATCGGAGGATATTTCCTTTGGCCCTATAGTCTTCAAAGGGATCCGAAATATCTGTTCTCAGATTCCACAGAAATAAGGCTAGCAAAGAGATCCACGAAATACAGATGTAACTCTGTGAGTGGAAGTTCCATATCACAGAGCAGTTTCTCAGAAAGCTTCTTTCCAGATTTCATCGGAGGATATTTCCTTTTTCACCATAGCCCTCTATGGGCTTCCAAATATCACTTTTCCAATTCCACAAGAACTGTCTTAGCGAAAGGCTTCTTGAGGGGAAAGCTGTAACTCTGTGAGATGATTTCACAGAACACAAAGAAGTTTCTCAGAAAGCTTCTTTCTCTTTGTTATCGGAGGATATTTCCTTTGGCCCTATAGTCTTCAAAGGGATCCGAAATATCTATTCTCAGATTCCACAGAAATAAGGCCAGCAAACAGAACGACGAAATACAGATGTAACTCTGTGAGTGGAAGTAACGTATCACAGAGCAGGTTCTCAGAAAGCTTCTTTCCAGATTTCATCGGAGGATATTTCCTTTTCCACCATAGCCCTCTATGGGCTTCCAAATATCACTTTGCCAATTCCACAAGAACTGTCTTAGCGAAAGGCTTCTTGAGGAGAAACCTGTAACTCTGTGAGATGATTTCACAGAACAGAAAGAAGTTTCTCAGAAAGCTTCTTTCTCTTTTTTATCGGAGGATATTTCCTTTGTCCCTATAGTCTTCAAAGGGATCCGAAATATCTGTTCTCAGATTCCACAAAATTAGGCTAGCATAGAGATCCACGAAATACAGATGTAACTCTGTGAGTGGAAGTCACATATCACAGAGCAGTTTCTCAGAAAGCTTCTTTCCAGATTTCATCTGAGGACATTTCCTTTTTCACCATAGCCCTCTAAGGGCTTCCAAATAACACTTTGACAATTCCACAAGAACTGTCTTAGCGAAAGGCTTCTTGAGGGGAAAGCTGTAACTCTGTGAGATGATTTCACAGAACACAAAGAAGTTTCTCAGAAAGCTTCTTTCTCTTTGTTATCGGAGGATATTTCCTTTGGCCTTATAGTCTTCAAAGGGATCGAAATATCTGTTCTCAGATTCCACAGAAATAAGGCTAGCAAAGAGATCCACGAAATACACATGTAACTCTGTGAGTGGAAGTCACATATCACAGAACAGTTTCTCAGAAAGCTTCTTTCCAGATTTCATCGGAGGATATTTCCTTTTTCACCATAGCCCTCTATGGGCTTTTGAATATCACTTTGCCAATTCCACAAGAACTCTCTTAGCGAAAGGCTTCTTGAGGGGAAAGCTGTAACTCTGTGAGATGATTTCAGAGAACACAATGAAGTTTCTCAGAAAGCTTCTTTCTCTTTGTTATCGGAGGATATTTCCTTTGGCCCTATAGTCTTCAAAGGGATCCGAAATATCTGTTCTCAGATTCCACAGAAATAAGGCTAGCAAAGAGATCCACGAAATACAGATGAAACTCTGTGAGTGGAAGTCACATATCACAGAGCAGTTTCTCAGAAAGCTTCTTTCCAGATTTCATCGCAGGATATTTCCTTCTTCACCATAGCCCTCTATGGGCTTTCGAATATCACTTTGCCAATTCCAAAAGAACTGTCTTAGCGAAAGTCTTCTTGAGGGGAAAGCTGTAACTCTGTGAGATGATTTCACAGAACACAAAGAAGTTTCTCAGAAAGCTTCTTTCTCTTTGTTATGGGAGGATATTTCCTTTGGCCCTACAGTCTTCAAAGGCATCCGAAATATCTGTTCTCAGATTCCACAGAAATAAGGCTAGCAAAGAGATCCACGAAATACGGATGTAACTCTGTGAGTGGAAGTCACATATCACAGAGCAGTTTCTCAGAAAGCTTCTTTCCAGATTTCATCGGAGGATATTTCCTTTTTCACCATAGCCCTCTAAGGGCTTCCAAATATCACTTTGCCAATTCCACAAGAACTGTCTTAGCGAAAGGCTTCTTGAGGGGAAAGCTGTAACTCTGTGAGATGATTTCAGGGAACACAAAGAAGTTTCTCAGAAAGCTTCTGTCACTTTGTTATCGGAGGATATTTCCTTTGGCCCTATAGTCTTCAAAGGGATCCGAAATATCTGTTCTCAGATTCCACATAAATAAGGCTAGCAAGGGATCCACGAAATACAGATGTAACTCTTTGAGTGGAAGTCACATATCACAGAGCAGTTTCTCAGAAATCTTCTTTCCAGATTTCATCGGAGGATATTTCCTTTTTCACCATAGCCCTCTATGGGCTTCCAAATATCACTTTTCCAATTCCACAAGAACTGTCTAAGCGAAAGGCTTCTTGAGGGGAAAGCTGTAACTCTGTGAGATGATTTCACAGAATACAAAGAAGTTTCTCAGAAAGTTTCTTTCTCTTTGTTATCGGAGGATATTTCCTTTGGCCGTATAGTCTTCAAAGGGATCCGAAATATCTGTTCTCAGATTCCACAGAAATAAGGCTAGCAAAGAGATCCACGAAATACAGATGTAACTCTGTGAGTGGAAGCCACATATCACAAAGCAGTTTCTCAGAAAGCTTCTTACCAGATTTCATCGGAGGATATTTCCTTTTTCACCATAGCCCTCTATGGGCTTTCGAATATCACTTTGCCAATTCCACGATAACTGTCTTAGCGAAAGGCTTCTTGAGGAGAAAGCTGTAACTCTGTGAGATGATTTCACAGAACACAAAGAAGTTTCTCAGAAAGCTTCTTTCTCTTTGTTATCGGAGGATATTTCCTTTGGCCCTATAGTCGTCAAAGGGATCCGAAATATCTGTTCTCAGATTCCACAGAAATAAGGCTAGCAAAGAGATCCACGAAATACGGATGTAACTTTGTGAGTGGAAGTTACATATCACAGAGCAGTTTCTCAGAAAGCTTCTTTCCAGATTTCATCGGAGGATATTTCCTTTTCGACCATAGCCCTCTATGGGGTTTCGAATATGACTTTGCCAATTCCGCAAGAACTGTCTTAGCGAAAGGCTTCTTGAGGGGAAAGCGGTAACTCTGTGAGATGATTTCACAGAACACAATGAAGTTTCTCAGAAAGCTTCTTTCTCTTTGTTATCGCAGGATATTTCCTTTGACCCTATAATCTTCAAAGGGATCCGAAATATCTATTCTCAGATTCCACAGAAATAAGGCTAGCAAAGAGATCCACGAAATACAGATGTAACTCTGTGAGTGGAAGTCACATATCACAGAGCAGTTTCTCAGAAAGCTTCTTTCCAGATTTCATTGGAGGATATTTCCTTTTTCGCCATAGCCCTCTATGGGTTTTCGAATATCACTTTGCCAATTCCACAAGAACTGTCTTAGCGAAAGGCTTCTTGAGGGGAAAGCTGTAACTCTGTGAGATGATTTCACAGAACACAATGAAGTTTCTCAGAAAGCTTCTTTCTCTTTGTTATCGGAGGATATTTCCTTTGGCCCTATAGTCTTCAAAGGGATCCGAAATATCTGTTCTCAGATTCCACAGAAATAAGGCTAGCAAAGAGATCCACGAAATACAGATGTAACTCTGTGAGTGGAAGTCACATATCACAGAGCAGTTTCCCAGAAAGCTTCTTTCTCTTTTTTATGGGAGGATATTTCCTTTGTCCCTATAGTCTTCAAATGGATCCGAAATATCTGTTCTCAGATTCCACAGAAATAAGGCTAGCATAGAGATCCACGAAATACAGATGTACCTCTGTGAGTGGAAGTCACATATCACAGAGCAGTTTCTCAGAAAGCTTCTTTCCAGATTTCATCTGAGGATATTTCCTTTTTCACCATAGCCCTCTAAGGGCTTCCAAATATCACTTTGCCAATTCCACAAGAACTGTCTTAGCGAAAGGCTTCTTGAGGGGAAAGCTGTAACTCTGTGAGATGATTTCACAGAACACAAAGAAGTTTCTCAGAAAGCTTCTTTCACTTTGTTATCGGAGGATATTTCCTTTGGCCCTATAGTCTTCAAAGGGATCCGAAATATCTGTTCTCAGATTCCACAGAAATAAGGCTAGCAAAGAGATCCACGAAATACAGATGTAACTCTGTGAGTGGAAGTTCCATATCACAGAGCAGTTTCTCAGAAAGCTTCTTTCCAGATTTCATCGGAGGATATTTCCTTTTTCACCATAGCCCTCTATGGGCTTCCAAATATCACTTTTCCAATTCCACAAGAACTGTCTTAGCGAAAGGCTTCTTGAGGGGAAAGCTGTAACTCTGTGAGATGATTTCACAGAACACAAAGAAGTTTCTCAGAAAGCTTCTTTCTCTTTGTTATCGGAGGATATTTCCTTTGGCCCTATAGTCTTCAAAGGGATCCGAAATATCTATTCTCAGATTCCACAGAAATAAGGCCAGCAAACAGAACGACGAAATACAGATGTAACTCTGTGAGTGGAAGTAACGTATCACAGAGCAGGTTCTCAGAAAGCTTCTTTCCAGATTTCATCGGAGGATATTTCCTTTTCCACCATAGCCCTCTATGGGCTTCCAAATATCACTTTGCCAATTCCACAAGAACTGTCTTAGCGAAAGGCTTCTTGAGGAGAAACCTGTAACTCTGTGAGATGATTTCACAGAACAGAAAGAAGTTTCTCAGAAAGCTTCTTTCTCTTTTTTATCGGAGGATATTTCCTTTGTCCCTATAGTCTTCAAAGGGATCCGAAATATCTGTTCTCAGATTCCACAAAATTAGGCTAGCATAGAGATCCACGAAATACAGATGTAACTCTGTGAGTGGAAGTCACATATCACAGAGCAGTTTCTCAGAAAGCTTCTTTCCAGATTTCATCTGAGGACATTTCCTTTTTCACCATAGCCCTCTAAGGGCTTCCAAATAACACTTTGACAATTCCACAAGAACTGTCTTAGCGAAAGGCTTCTTGAGGGGAAAGCTGTAACTCTGTGAGATGATTTCACAGAACACAAAGAAGTTTCTCAGAAAGCTTCTTTCTCTTTGTTATCGGAGGATATTTCCTTTGGCCTTATAGTCTTCAAAGGGATCGAAATATCTGTTCTCAGATTCCACAGAAATAAGGCTAGCAAAGAGATCCACGAAATACACATGTAACTCTGTGAGTGGAAGTCACATATCACAGAACAGTTTCTCAGAAAGCTTCTTTCCAGATTTCATCGGAGGATATTTCCTTTTTCACCATAGCCCTCTAAGGGCTTTTGAATATCACTTTGCCAATTCCACAAGAACTCTCTTAGCGAAAGGCTTCTTGAGGGGAAAGCTGTAACTCTGTGAGATGATTTCAGAGAACACAATGAAGTTTCTCAGAAAGCTTCTTTCTCTTTGTTATCGGAGGATATTTCCTTTGGCCCTATAGTCTTCAAAGGGATCCGAAATATCTGTTCTCAGATTCCACAGAAATAAGGCTAGCAAAGAGATCCACGAAATACAGATGAAACTCTGTGAGTGGAAGTCACATATCACAGAGCAGTTTCTCAGAAAGCTTCTTTCCAGATTTCATCGCAGGATATTTCCTTCTTCACCATAGCCCTCTATGGGCTTTCGAATATCACTTTGCCAATTCCAAAAGAACTGTCTTAGCGAAAGTCTTCTTGAGGGGAAAGCTGTAACTCTGTGAGATGATTTCACAGAACACAAAGAAGTTTCTCAGAAAGCTTCTTTCTCTTTGTTATGGGAGGATATTTCCTTTGGCCCTACAGTCTTCAAAGGCATCCGAAATATCTGTTCTCAGATTCCACAGAAATAAGGCTAGCAAAGAGATCCACGAAATACGGATGTAACTCTGTGAGTGGAAGTCACATATCACAGAGCAGTTTCTCAGAAAGCTTCTTTCCAGATTTCATCGGAGGATATTTCCTTTTTCACCATAGCCCTCTAAGGGCTTCCAAATATCACTTTGCCAATTCCACAAGAACTGTCTTAGCGAAAGGCTTCTTGAGGGGAAAGCTGTAACTCTGTGAGATGATTTCAGGGAACACAAAGAAGTTTCTCAGAAAGCTTCTGTCACTTTGTTATCGGAGGATATTTCCTTTGGCCCTATAGTCTTCAAAGGGATCCGAAATATCTGTTCTCAGATTCCACATAAATAAGGCTAGCAAGGGATCCACGAAATACAGATGTAACTCTTTGAGTGGAAGTCACATATCACAGAGCAGTTTCTCAGAAATCTTCTTTCCAGATTTCATCGGAGGATATTTCCTTTTTCACCATAGCCCTCTATGGGCTTCCAAATATCACTTTTCCAATTCCACAAGAACTGTCTAAGCGAAAGGCTTCTTGAGGGGAAAGCTGTAACTCTGTGAGATGATTTCACAGAATACAAAGAAGTTTCTCAGAAAGTTTCTTTCTCTTTGTTATCGGAGGATATTTCCTTTGGCCGTATAGTCTTCAAAGGGATCCGAAATATCTGTTCTCAGATTCCACAGAAATAAGGCTAGCAAAGAGATCCACGAAATACAGATGTAACTCTGTGAGTGGAAGCCACATATCACAAAGCAGTTTCTCAGAAAGCTTCTTACCAGATTTCATCGGAGGATATTTCCTTTTTCACCATAGCCCTCTATGGGCTTTCGAATATCACTTTGCCAATTCCACGATAACTGTCTTAGCGAAAGGCTTCTTGAGGAGAAAGCTGTAACTCTGTGAGATGATTTCACAGAACACAAAGAAGTTTCTCAGAAAGCTTCTTTCTCTTTGTTATCGGAGGATATTTCCTTTGGCCCTATAGTCGTCAAAGGGATCCGAAATATCTGTTCTCAGATTCCACAGAAATAAGGCTAGCAAAGAGATCCACGAAATACAGATGTAACTCTGTGAGTGGAAGTTACATATCACAGAGCAGTTTCTCAGAAAGCTTCTTTCCAGATTTCATCGGAGGATATTTCCTTTTTGACCATAGCCCTCTATGGGGTTTCGAATATGACTTTGCCAATTCCGCAAGAACTGTCTTAGCGAAAGGCTTCTTGAGGGGAAAGCGGTAACTCTGTGAGATGATTTCACAGAACACAATGAAGTTTCTCAGAAAGCTTCTTTCTCTTTGTTATCGCAGGATATTTCCTTTGACCCTATAATCTTCAAAGGGATCCGAAATATCTATTCTCAGATTCCACAGAAATAAGGCTAGCAAAGAGATCCACGAAATACAAATGTAACTCTGTGAGTGGAAGTCACATATCACAGAGCAGTTTCTCAGAAAGCTTCTTTCCAGATTTCATTGGAGGATATTTCCTTTTTCGCCATAGCCCTCTATGGGTTTTCGAATATCACTTTGCCAATTCCACAAGAACTGTCTTAGCGAAAGGCTTCTTGAGGGGAAAGCTGTAACTCTGTGAGATGATTTCACAGAACACAATGAAGTTTCTCAGAAAGCTTCTTTCTCTTTGTTATCGGAGGATATTTCCTTTGGCCCTATAGTCTTCAAAGGGATCCGAAATATCTGTTCTCAGATTCCACAGAAATAAGGCTAGCAAAGAGATCCACGAAATACAGATGTAACTCTGTGAGTGGAAGTCACATATCACAGAGCAGTTTCTCAGAAAGCTTCTTTCCAGATTTCATCGGAGGATATTTCCTTTTTCACCATAGCCCTCTATGGGCTTCCAGATATCACTTTGCCAATTCCAAAAGAACTGGCTTAGCGAAAGGCTTCTTGAGGGGAAAGCTGTAACTCTGTGAGATGATTTCACAGAACACAAAGAAGTTTCTCAGAAAGCTTCTTTCTCTTTGTTATCAGAGGATATTTCCTTTGGCCCTATAGTCTTCAAAGGGATCCGAAATATCTATTCTCAGATTCCACAGAAATAAGGCCAGCAAAGAGAACGACGAAATACAGATGTAACTCTGTGAGTGGAAGTAACATATCACAGAGCAGGTTCTCAGAAAGCTTCTTTCCAGATTTCATCGGAGGATATTTCCTTTTTCACCATAGCCCTCTATGGGCTTCCAAATATCACTTTGCCAATTCCACAAGAACTGTCTTAGCGAAAGGCTTCTTGAAGAGAAAGCTGTAACTCTGTGAGATGATTTCACAGAACACAAAGAAGTTTCCCAGAAAGCTTCTTTCTCTTTTTTATGGGAGGATATTTCCTTTGTCCCTATAGTCTTCAAAGGGATCCGAAATATCTGTTCTCAGATTCCACATAAATAAGGCTAGCAAGGAGATCCACGAAATACAGATGTAACTCTGTGAGTGGAAGTCACATATCACAGAGCAGTTTCTCAGAAAGCTTCTTTCCAGATTTCATCGGAGGATATTTCCTTTTTCACCATAGCCCTCTATGGGCTTCCAAATATCACTTTTCCAATTCCACAAGAACTGTCTTAGCGAAAGGCTTCTTGAGGGGAAAGCTGTAACTCTGTGAGATGATTTCACAGAACACAAAGAAGTTTCTCAGAAAGTTTCTTTCTCTTTGTTATCGGAGGATATTTCCTTTGGCCGTATAGTCTTCAAAGGGATCCGAAATATCTGTTCTCAGATTCCACAGAAATAAGGCTAGCAAAGAGATCCACGAAATACAGATGTAACTCTGTGAGTGGAAGCCACATATTACAAAGCAGTTTCTCAGAAAGGTTCTTTCCAGATTTCATCGGAGGATATTTCCTTTTTCACCATAGCCCTCTATGGGCTTTCGAATATCACTTTGCCAATTCCACGATAACTGTCTTAGCGAAAGGCTTCTTGAGGGGAAAGCTGTAACTCTGTGAGATGATTTCACAGAACACAAAGAAGTTTCTCAGAAAGCTTCTTTCTCTTTGTTATCGGAGGATATTTCCTTTGGCCCTATAGTCTTCAAAGGGATCCGAAATATCTGTTCTCAGATTCCACAGAAATAAGGCTAGCAAAGAGATCCACGAAATACGGATGTAACTTTGTGAGTGGAAGTTACATATCACAGAGCAGTTTCTCAGAAAGCTTCTTTCCAGATTTCATCGGAGGATATTTCCTTTTCGACCATAGCCCTCTATGGGGTTTCGAATATGACTTTGCCAATTCCGCAAGAACTGTCTTAGCGAAAGGCTTCTTGAGGGGAAAGCGGTAACTCTGTGAGATGATTTCACAGAACACAATGAAGTTTCTCAGAAAGCTTCTTTCTCTTTGTTATCGCAGGATATTTCCTTTGACCCTATAATCTTCAAAGGGATCCGAAATATCTATTCTCAGATTCCACAGAAATAAGGCTAGCAAAGAGATCCACGAAATACAGATGTAACTCTGTGAGTGGAAGTCACATATCACAGAGCAGTTTCTCAGAAAGCTTCTTTCCAGATTTCATTGGAGGATATTTCCTTTTTCGCCATAGCCCTCTATGGGTTTTCGAATATCACTTTGCCAATTCCACAAGAACTGTATTAGCGAAAGGCTTCTTGAGGGGAAAGCTGTAACTCTGTGAGATGATTTCACAGAACACAATGAAGTTTCTCAGAAAGCTTCTTTCTCTTTGTTATCGGAGGATATTTCCTTTGGCCCTATAGTCTTCAAAGGGATCCGAAATATCTGTTCTCAGATTCCACAGAAATAAGGCTAGCAAAGAGATCCACGAAATACAGATGTAACTCTGTGAGTGGAAGTCACATATCACAGAGCAGTTTCCCAGAAAGCTTCTTTCTCTTTTTTATGGGAGGATATTTCCTTTGTCCCTATAGTCTTCAAATGGATCCGAAATATCTGTTCTCAGATTCCACAGAAATAAGGCTAGCATAGAGATCCACGAAATACAGATGTACCTCTGTGAGTGGAAGTCACATATCACAGAGCAGTTTCTCAGAAAGCTTCTTTCCAGATTTCATCTGAGGATATTTCCTTTTTCACCATAGCCCTCTAAGGGCTTCCAAATATCACTTTGCCAATTCCACAAGAACTGTCTTAGCGAAAGGCTTCTTGAGGGGAAAGCTGTAACTCTGTGAGATGATTTCACAGAACACAAAGAAGTTTCTCAGAAAGCTTCTTTCACTTTGTTATCGGAGGATATTTCCTTTGGCCCTATAGTCTTCAAAGGGATCCGAAATATCTGTTCTCAGATTCCACAGAAATAAGGCTAGCAAAGAGATCCACGAAATACAGATGTAACTCTGTGAGTGGAAGTTCCATATCACAGAGCAGTTTCTCAGAAAGCTTCTTTCCAGATTTCATCGGAGGATATTTCCTTTTTCACCATAGCCCTCTATGGGCTTCCAAATATCACTTTTCCAATTCCACAAGAACTGTCTTAGCGAAAGGCTTCTTGAGGGGAAAGCTGTAACTCTGTGAGATGATTTCACAGAACACAAAGAAGTTTCTCAGAAAGCTTCTTTCTCTTTGTTATCGGAGGATATTTCCTTTGGCCCTATAGTCTTCAAAGGGATCCGAAATATCTGTTCTCAGATTCCACAGAAATAAGGCTAGCAAAGAGATCCACGAAATACAGATGTAACTCTGTGAGTGGAAGTCACGTATCACAGAGCAGTTTCTCAGAAAGCTTCTTTCCAGATTTCATCGGAGGATATTTCCTTTTTGACCATAGCCCTCTATGGGCTTTCGAATACCACTTTGCCAATTCCACAAGAACTGTCTTAGCGAAAGGCTTCTTGAGGGGAAAGCTGTAACTCTGTGAGATGATTTCACAGAACACAAAGAAGTTTCTCAGAAAGCTTCTTTCTCTTTGTTATGGGAGGATATTTCCTTTGGCCCTATAGTCTTCAAAGGGATCCGAAATATCTGTTCTCAGATTCCACAGAAATAAGGCTAGCAAAGAGATCCACGAAATACGGATGTAACTCTGTTAGTGGAAGTTACATATCACAGAGCAGTTTCTCAGAAAGCTTCTTTCCAGATTTCATCGGAGGATATTTCCTTTTTCACCATAGCCCTCTATGGGCTTTCCAATATCACTTTGCCAATTCCACAAGAACTGTCTTAGCGAAAGGCTTCTTGAGGGGAAAGCTGTAACTCTGTGAGATGATTTCACAGAACACAAAGAAGTTTCTCAGAAAGCTTCTTTCTCTTTGTTATGGGAGGATATTTCCTTTGGCCCTATAGTCTTCAAAGGGATCCGAAATATCTGTTCTCAGATTCCACAGAAATAAGTCAAGCAAAGAGATCCACGAAATACGGATGTAACTCTGTGAGTGGAAGTCACATATCACAGAGCAGTTTCTCAGAAAGCTTCTTTCCAGATTTCATCGGAGGATATTTCCTTTTTCACCATAGCCCTCTATGGGCTTTCGAATATCACTTTGCCAATACCACAAGAACTGTCTTAGCGAAAGGCTTCTTGAGGGGAAAGCTGTAACTCTGGGAGATGATTTCACAGAACACAAAGAATTTTCTCAGAAAGCTTCTTTCTCTTTGTTATCGGAGGATATTTTCTTTGGCCCTATAGTCTTTAAAGGGATCCGAAATATCTGTTCTCACATTCCACAGAAATAAGGCTAGCAAAGAGATCCACGAAATACAGATGTAACTCTGTGAGTGGAAGTCACGTATCACAGAGCAGTTTCTCAGAAAGCTTCTTTCCAGATTTCATCGGAGTATATTTCCTTTTTCACCATAGCCCTCTATGGGCTTTCGAATACCACTTTGCCAATTCCACAAGAACTGTCTTAGCGAAAGGCTTCTTGAGGGGAAAGCTGTAACTCTGTGAGATGATTTCACAGAACACAAAGAAGTTTCTCAGAAAGCTTCTTTCTCTTTGTTATGGGAGGATATTTCCTTTGGCCCTATAGTCTTCAAAGGGATCCGAAATATCTGTTCTCAGATTACACAGAAATAAGGCTAGCAAAGAGATCCACGAAATACGGATGTAACTCTGTTAGTGGAAGTTACATATCACAGAGCAGTTTCTCAGAAAGCGTCTTTCCAGATTTCATCGGAGGATATTTCCTTTTTCACCATAGCCCTCTATGGGCTTTCGAATATCACTTTGCCAATTCCACAAGAACTGTCTTAGCCTAAGGCTTCTTGAGGGGAAAGCTGTAACTCTGTGAGATGATTTCACAGAACACAAAGAAGTTTCTCAGAAAGCTTCTTTCTCTTTGTTATGGGAGGATATTTCCTTTGTCCCTATAGTCTTCAAAGGGATGCGAAATATCTGTTCTCAGATTCCACAGAAATAAGGCAAGCAAAGAGATCCACGAAATACGGATGTAACTCTGTGAGTGGAAGTCACATATCACAGAGCAGTTTCTCAGAAAGCTTCTTTCCAGATTTCATAGGAGGATATTTCCTTTTTCACCATAGCCCTCTATGGGCTTTCGAATATCACTTTGCCAATACCACAAGAACTGTCTTAGCGAAAGGCTTCTTGAGGGGAAAGCTGTAACTCTGGGAGATGATTTCACAGAACACAATGAAGTTTCTCAGAAAGCTTCTTTCTCTTTGTTATCGGAGGATATTTCCTTTGGCCCTATAGTCTTCAAAGGGATCCGAAATATCTGTTCTCAGATTCCACAGAAATAAGGCTAGCAAAGAGACCCACGAAATACAGATGTAACTCTGTGAGTGGAAGTCACATATCACAGAGCAGTTTCTCAGAAAGCTTCTTTCCAGATTTCATCTGAGGATATTTCCTTTTTCACCATAGCCCTCTAAGGGCTTCCAAATATCACTTTGCCAATTCCACAAGAACTGTCTTAGCGAAAGGCTTCTTTAGGGGAAAGCTGTAACTCTGTGAGATGATTTCACAGAACACAAAGAAGTTTCTCAGAAAGCTTCTTTCTCTTTGTTATCGGAGGGTATTTCCTTTGGCCGTATGGTCTTCAAAGGGATCCGAAATATCTGTTCTCAGATTCCACAGAAATAAGGCTAGCAAAGAGATCCACGAAATACACATGTAACTCTGTGAGTGGAAGTCACATATCACAGAGCAGTTTCTCAGAAAGCTTCTTTCCAGATTTCATCGGAGGATATTTCCTTTTTCACCATAGCCCTCTATGGGCTTCCAAATATCACTTTGCCAATTCCACAAGAACTGTCTTAGCGAAAGGCTTCTTGAGGAGAAAGCTGTAACTCTGTGAGATGATTTCACAGAACACAAAGAAGTTTCCCAGAAAGCTTCTTTCTCTTTTTTATGGGAGGATATTTCCTTTGCCCTATAGTCTTCAAAGGGATCCGAAATATCTGTTCTCAGATTCCACAGAAATAAGGCTAGCATAGAGATCCACGAAATACAGATGTAACTCTGTGAGTGGAAGTCACATATCACAGAGCAGTTTCTCAGAAAGCTGCTTTCCAGATTTCATCTGAGGATATTTCCTTTTTCACCATAGCCCTCTAAGGGCTTCCAAATATCACTTTGCCAATTCCACAAGAACTGTCTTAGCGAAAGGCTTCTTGAGGGGAAAGCTGTAACTCTGTGAGATGATTTCACAGAACACAAAGAAGTTTCTCAGAAAGCTTCTTTCTCTTTGTTATCGGAGGATATTTCCTTTGGCCCTATAGTCTTCAAAGGGATCCGAAATATCTGTTCTCAGATTCCACAGAAATAAGGCTAGCAAAGAGATCCACGAAATACAGATGTAACTCTGTGAGTGGAAGTCACATATCACAGAGCAGTTTCTCAGAAAGCTTCTTTCCAGATTTCATCGGAGGATATTTCCTTTTTCACCATAGCCCTCTATGGCCTTCTAATATCACTTTTTCAATTCCACAAGAACTGGCTTAGCGAAAGGCTTCTTGAGGGGAAAGCTGTAACTCTGTGAGATGATTTCACAGAACACAAAGAAGTTTCTCAGAAAGCTTCTTTCTCTTTGTTATCGGAGGATATTTCCTTTGGCCCTATAGTCTTCAAAGGGATCCGAAATATCTGTTCTCAGATTCCACAGAAATAAGGCTAGCAAAGAGATCCACGAAATACAGATGTAACTCTGTGAGTGGAAGTCACATATCACAGAGCAGTTTCTCAGAAAGCTTCTTTCCAGATTTCATCGGAGGATATTTACTTTTTCACCATAGCCCTCTATGGGCTTTCGAATATCACTTTGCCAATTCCACAAGAACTGTCTTAGTGAAAGGCTTCTTGAGGGGAAAGCTGTAACTCTGTGAGATGATTTCACAGAACACAAAGAAGTTTCTCAGAAAGCTTCTTTCTCTTTCTTATGGGAGGATATTTCCTTTGGCCCTATAGTCTTCAAAGGGATCCGAAATATCTGTTCTCAGATTCCACATAAATAAGGCTAGCAAAGAGATCCACGAAATACGGATGTAACTCTGTGAGTGGAAGTCACATATCACAAAGCAGTTTTCAGAAAGCTTCTTTCCAGATTTCATCGGAGGATATTTCCTTTTTCACCATAGCCCTCTATGGGCTTCCCAATATCACTTTTCCAATTCCACAAGAACTGTCTTAGCGAAAGGCTTCTTGAGGGGAAAGCTGTAACTCTGTGAGATGATTTCACAGAACACAAAGAAGTTTCTCAGAAAGCTTCTTTCTCTTTGTTATCGGAGGATATTTCCTTTGGCTCTATAGTCTTCAAAGGGATCCGAAATATCTATTCTCAGATTCCACAGAAATAAGGCCAGCAAAGAGAACGACGAAATACAGATGTAACTCTGTGAGTGGAAGTAACATATCACAGAGCAGGTTCTCAGAAAGCTTCTTTCCAGATTTCATCGGAGGATATTTCCTGTTTCACCATAGCCCTCTATGGGCTTCCAAATATCACTTTGCCAATTCCACAAGAACTGTCTTAGCGAAAGGCTTCTTGAGGAGAAAGCTGAAACTCTGTGAGATGATTTCACAGAACACAAAGAAGTTTCCCAGAAAGCTTCTTTCTCTTTTTTATGGGAGGATATTTCCTTTGTCACGATAGTCTTCAAAGGGATCCGAAATATCTGTTCTCAGATTCCACAGAAATAAGGCTAGCATAGAGATCCACGAAATACAGATGTAACTCTGTGAGTGGAAGTCACATATCACAGAGCAGTTTCTCAGAAAGCCTCTTTCCAGATTTCATCTGAGGATATTTCCTTTTTCCCCATAGCCCTCTAAGGGCTTCCAAATATCACTTTGCCAATTCCACAAGAACTGTCTTAGCGAAAGGCTTCTTGAGGGGAAAGCTGTAACTCGGTGAGATGATTTCACAGAACACAAAGAAGTTTCTCAGAAAGCTTCTTTCACTTTGTTATCGGAGGATATTTCCTTTGGCCCTATAGTCTTCAAAGGGATCCGAAATATCTGTTCTCAGATTCCACAGAAATAAGGCTAGCAAAGAGATCCACGAAATACAGATGTAACTCTGTGAGTGGAAGTCACATATCACGGAGCAGTTTCTCAGAAAGCTTCTTTCCAGATTTCATCGGAGGATATTTCCTTTTTCACCATAGCCCTCTATGGGCTTCCAAATATCACTTTGCCAATTCCACAAGAACTGTCTTAGCGAAAGGCTTCTTGAGGGGAAAGCTGTAACTCTGTGAGATGATTTCACAGAACACTAAGAAGTTTCTCAGAAAGCTTCTTTCTCTTTCTTATGGGAGGATATTTCCTTTGGCCGTATAGTCTTCAAAGGGATCCGAAATATCTGTTCTCAAATTCCACAGAAATAAGGCTAGCAAAGAGATCCACGAAATACAGATGTAACTCTGTGAGTGGAAGTCACATATCACAGAGCAGTTTCTCAGAAAGCTTCTTTCCAGATTTCATCGGAGGATATTTCCTTTTTCACCACAGCTCTCTATGGGCTTTCGAATATCACTTTGCCAATTCCACAAGAACTGTCTTAGCGAAAGGCTTCTTGAGGGGAAAGCTGTAACTCTGTGAGATGATTTCACAGAACACAAAGAAGTTTCTCAGAAAGGTTCTTTCTCTTTGTTATCGGAGGATATTTTCTTTGGCCGTATAGTCTTCAAAGGGATCCGAAATATCTGTTCTCAGATTCCACAGAAATAAGGCTAGCAAAGAGATCCACGAAATACGGATGTAACTCTGTGAGTGGAAGTCACATATCACAGAGCAGTTTCTCAGAAAGCTTCTTTCCAGATTTCATCGGAGGATATTTCCTTATTCACCATAGCCCTCTATGGGCTTCCAAATATCACTTTTCCAATTCCACAAGAACTGTCTTAGCGAAAGGCTTCTTGAGGGGAAAGCTGTAACTCTGTGAGATGATTTCACAGAACACAAAGAAGTTTCTCAGAAAGCTTCTTTCTCTTTGTTATCGGAGGATATTTCCTTTGGCCGTATAGTCTTCAAAGGGATCCGAAATATCTGTTCTCAGATTCCACAGAAATAAGGCTAGCAAAGAGATCCACGAAATACACATGTAAATCTGTGATTGGAAGTCACATATCACAAAGCAGTTTCTCAGAAAGCTTCTTTCCAGATTTCATCTGAGGATATTTCCTTTTTCACCATAGCCCTCTATGGGCTTTCGAATATCACTTTGCCAATTCCACAAGAACTCTCTTAGCGAAAGGCTTCTTGGGGGGAAAGCTGTAACTCTGTGAGATGATTTCACAGAACACAAAGAAGTTTATCAGAAAGCTTCTTTCTCTTTGTTATGGGAGGATATTTCCTTTGGCCCTATAGTCTTCAAAGGGATCCGAAATATCTGTTCTCAGATTCCACAGAAATAAGGCTAGCAAAGAGATCCACGACATACAGATGTAACTCTGTGAGTGGAAGTCACATATCACAGAGCAGTTTCTCAGAAAGCTTCTTTCCAGATTTCATTGGAGGATATTTCCTTTTTCACCATAGCCCTCTATGGGCTTTCGAATATCACTTTGCCAATTCCACAAGAACTGTCTTAGCGAAAGGCTTCTTGAGGGGAAAGCTGTAACTCTGTGAGATGATTTCACAGAACACAATGCAGTTTCTCAGAAAGCTTCTTTCTCTTTGTTATCGGAGGATATTTCCTTTGGTCCTATAGTCTTCAAAGGGATCCGAAATATCTGTTCTCAGTTTCCACAGAAATAAGGCTAGCAAAGAGATCCACGAAATACGGATGTAACCCGGTGAGTGGAAGTCACATATCACAGAGCAGTTTCTCAGAAAGCTTCTTTCCAGATTTCATCGGAGGATATTTCCTTTTTCACCATAGCCCGCTATGGGCTTTCGAATATCACTTTGCCAATACCACAAGAACTGTCTAAGCGAAAGGCTTCTTGAGGGGAAAGCTGTAACTCTGGGAGATGATTTCACAGAACACAATGAAGTTTCTCAGAAAGCTTCTTTCTCTTTGTTATCGGAGGATATTTCCTTTGGCCCTATAGTCTTCAAAGGGATCCGAAATATCTGTTCTCAGATTCCACAGAAATAAGGCTAGCAAAGAGATCCACGAAATACAGATGTAACTCTGTGAGTGGAAGTCACATATCACAGAGCAGTTTCTCAGAAAGCTTCTTTCCAGATTTCATCTGAGGATATTTCCTTTTTCACCATAGCCCTCTAAGGGCTTCCAAATATCACTTTGCCAATTCCACAAGAACTGTCTTAGCGAAAGGCTTCTTGAGGGGAAAGCTGTAACTCTGTGAGATGATTTCAGGGAACACAAAGAAGTTTCTCAGAAAGCTTCTTTCACTTTGTTATCGGAGTATATTTCCTTTGTCCCTATAGTCTTCAAAGGGATCCGAAATATCTGTTCTCAGATTCCACATAAATAAGGCTAGCAAAGAGATCCACGAAATACGGATGTAACTCTGTGAGTGGAAGTCACATATCACAGAGCAGTTTCTCAGAAAGCTTCTTTCCAGATTTCGTCGGAGGATATTTCCTTTTTCACCATAGCCCTCTATGGGCTTCCAAATATCACTTTTCCAATTCCACAAGAACTGTCTTAGCGAAAGGCTTCTTGAGGGGAAAGCTGTAACTCTGTGAGATGATTTCACAGAACACAATGAAGTTTCTCAGAAAGCTTCTTTCTCTTTGTTATCGGAGGATATTTCCTTTGGCCGTATAGTCTTCAAAGGGATCCGAAATATCTGTTCTCAGATTCCACAGAAATAAGGCTAGCAAAGAGATCCACGAAATACAGATGTAACTCTGTGAGTGGAAGTCACATATCACAGAGCAGTTTCTCAGAAAGCTTCTTTCCAGATTTCATCGGAGGATATTTCCTTTTTCACCATAGCCCTCTAGGGGCTTTCGAATATCACTTTGCCAATTCCACAAGAACTCCCTTAGCGAAAGGCTTCTTGAGGGGAAAGCTGTAACTCTGTGAGATGATTTCACAGAACACAAAGAAGTTTCTCAGAAAGCTTCTTTCTCTTTGTTATGGGAGGATATTTCCTTTGGCCCTATAGTCTTCAAAGGGATCCGAAATATCTGTTCTCAGATTCCACAGAAATAAGGCTAGCAAAGAGATCCACGAAATACGGATGTAACTCTGTGAGTGGAAGTTACATATCAAAGAGCAGTTTCTCAGAAAGCTTCTTTCCAGATTTCATCGGAGGATATTTCCTTTTTGACCATAGCCCTCTATGGGGTTTCGAATATGACTTTGCCAATTCCGCAAGAACTGTCTTAGCGAAAGGCTTCTTGAGGGGAAAGCTGTAACTCTGTGAGATGATTTCACAGAACACAATGAAGTTTCTCAGAAAGCTTCTTTCTCTTTGTTATCGGAGGATATTTCCTTTGGCCCTATAGTATTCAAAGGGATCCGAAATATCTGTTCTCAGATTCCACAGAAATAAGGCTAGCAAAGAGATCCACGAAATACAGATGTAACTCTGTGAGTGGAAGTCACATATCACAGAGCAGTTTCTCAGAAAGCTTCTTTCCAGATTTCATTGGAGGATATTTCCTTTTTCACCATAGCCCTCTATGGGCTTTCGAATATCACTTTGCCAATTCCACAAGAACTCTCTTAGCGAAAGGCTTCTTGAGGGGAAAGCTGTAACTCTGTGAGATGATTTCACAGAACACAATGAAGTTTCTCAGAAAGCTTCTTTCTCTTTGTTATCGGAGGATATTACCTTTGGCCCTATAGTCTTCAAAGGGATCCGAAATATCTGTTCACAGATTCCACAGAAATAAGGCTAGCAAAGAGATCCACGAAATACCGATGTAACTCTGTGAGTGGAAGTCACATATCACAGAGCAGTTTCTCAGAAAGCTTCTTTCCAGATTTCATCGGAGGATATTTCCTTTTTCACCATAGCCCTCTATGGGCTTCCAGATATCACTTTGCCAATTCCAAAAGAACTGGCTTAGCGAAAGACTTCTTGAGGGGAAAGCTGTAACTCTGTGAGATGATTTCACAGAACACAAAGAAGTTTCTCAGAAAGCTTCTTTCTCTTTGTTATCGGAGGATATTTCCTTTGGCCCTATAGTCTTCAAAGGGATCCGAAATATCTATTCTCAGATTCCACAGAAATAAGGCCAGCAAACAGAACGACGAAATACAGATGTAACTCTGTGAGTGGAAGTAACGTATCACAGAGCAGGTTCTCAGAAAGCTTCTTTCCAGATTTCATCGGAGGATATTTCCTTTTCCACCATAGCCCTCTATGGGCTTCCAAATATCACTTTGCCAATTCCACAAGAACTGTCTTAGCGAAAGGCTTCTTGAGGAGAAACCTGTAACTCTGTGAGATGATTTCACAGAATAGAAAGAAGTTTCTCAGAAAGCTTCTTTCTCTTTTTTATGGGAGGATATTTCCTTTGTCCCTATAGTCTTCAAAGGGATCCGACATATCTGTTCTCAGATTCCACAGAAATAAGGCTAGCATCGAGATCCACGAAATACAGATGTAACTCTGTGAGTGGAAGTCACATATCACAGAGCAGTTTCTCAGAAAGCTTCTTTCCAGATTTCATCTGAGGACATTTCCTTTTTCACCATAGCCCTCTAAGGGCTTCCAAATATCACTTTGCCAATTCCACAAGAACTGTCTTAGCGAAAGGCTTCTTGAGGGGAAAGCTGTAACTCTGTGAGATGATTTCACAGAACACAAAGAAGTTTCTCAGAAAGCTTCTTTCTCTTTGTTATCGGAGGATATTTCCTTTTGCCGTATAGTCTTCAAAGGGATCGAAATATCTGTTCTCAGATTCCACAGAAATAAGGCTAGCAAAGAGATCCACGAAATACACATGTAACTCTGTGAGTGGAAGTCACATATCACAGAACAGTTTCTCAGAAAGCTTCTTTCCAGATTTCATCGGAGGATATTTCCTTTTTCACCATAGCCCTCTATGGGCTTTTGAATATCACTTTGCCAATTCCACAAGAACTCTCTTAGCGAAAGGCTTCTTGAGGGGAAAGCTGTAACTCTGTGAGATGATTTCACAGAACACAATGAAGTTTCTCAGAAAGCTTCTTTCTCTTTGTTATCGGAGGATATTTCCTTTGGCCCTATAGTCTTCAAAGGGATCCGAAATATCTGTTCTCAGATTCCACAGAAATAAGGCTAGCAAAGAGATCCACGAAATACAGATGTAACTCTGTGAGTGGAAGTCACATATCACAGAGCAGTTTCTCAGAAAGCTTCTTTCCAGATTTCATCGGAGGATATTTCCTTTTTCACCATAGCCCTCTATGGTCTTCCAAATATCACTTTTCCAATTCCACGATAACTGTCTTAGCGAAAGGCTTCTTGAGGGGAAAGCTGTAACTCTGTGAGATGATTTCGCAGAACACAAAGAAGTTTCTCAGAAAGCTTCTTTCTCTTTGTTATCGGAGGATATTTCCTTTGGCCCTATAGTCTTCAAAGGGATCCGAAATATCTATTCTCAGATTCCACAGAAATAAGGCCAGCAAAGAGAACGACGAAATACAGATGTAACTCTGTGAGTGGAAGTAACATATCACAGAGCAGGTTCTCAGAAAGCTTCTTTCCAGATTTCATCGGAGGATATTTCCTGTTTCACCATAGCCCTCTATGGGCTTCCAAATATCACTTTGCCAATTCCACAAGAGCTGTCTTAGCGAAAGGCTTCTTGAGGAGAAAGCTGAAACTCTGTGAGATGATTTCACAGAACACAAAGAAGTTTCCCAGAAAGCTTCTTTCTCTTTTTTATGGGAGGATATTTCCTTTGTCCAGATAGTCTTCAAAGGGATCCGAAATATCTGTTCTCAGATTCCACAGAAATAAGGCTAGCATAGAGATCCACGAAATACAGATGTAACTCTGTGAGTGGAAGTCACATATCACAGAGCAGTTTCTCAGAAAGCCTCTTTCCAGATTTCATCTGAGGATATTTCCTTTTTCACCATAGCCCTCTAAGGGCTTCCAAATATCACTTTGCCAATTCCACAAGAACTGTCTTAGCGAAAGGCTTCTTGAGGGGAAAGCTGTAACTCGGTGAGATGATTTCACAGAACACAAAGAAGTTTCTCAGAAAGCTTCTTTCACTTTGTTATCGGAGGATATTTCCTTTGGCCCTATAGTCTTCAAAGGGATCCGAAATATCTGTTCTCAGATTCCACAGAAATAAGGCTAGCAAAGAGATCCACGAAATACAGATGTAACTCTGTGAGTGGAAGTCACATATCACAAAGCAGTTTCTCAGAAAGCTTCTTTCCAGATTTCATCGGAGGATATTTCCTTTTTCACCATAGCCCTCTATGGGCTTTCGAATATCACTTTGCCAATTCCACAAGAACTCTCTTAGCGAAAGGCTTCTTGGGGGGAAAGCTGTAACTCTGTGAGATGATTTCACAGAACACAAAGAAGTTTATCAGAAAGCTTCTTTCTCTTTGTTATGGGAGGATATTTCCTTTGGCCCTATAGTCTTCAAAGGGATCCGAAATATCTGTTCTCAGATTCCACAGAAATAAGGCTAGCAAAGAGATCCACGACATACAGATGTAACTCTGTGAGTGGAAGTCACATATCACAGAGCAGTTTCTCAGAAAGCTTCTTTCCAGATTTCATTGGAGGATATTTCCTTTTTCACCATAGCCCTCTATGGGCTTTCGAATATCACTTTGCCTATTCCACAAGAACTGTCTTAGCGAAAGGCTTCTTGAGGGGAAAGCTGTAACTCTGTGAGATGATTTCACAGAACACAATGAAGTTTCTCAGAAAGCTTCTTTCTCTTTGTTATCGGAGGATATTTCCTTTGGTCCTATAGTCTTCAAAGGGATCCGAAATATCTGTTCTCAGTTTCCACAGAAATAAGGCTAGCAAAGAGATCCACGAAATACGGATGTAACCCGGTGAGTGGAAGTCACATATCACAGAGCAGTTTCTCAGAAAGCTTCTTTCCAGATTTCATCGGAGGATATTTCCTTTTTCAACATAGCCCGCTATGGGCTTTCGAATATCACTTTGCCAATACCACAAGAACTGTCTTAGCGAAAGGCTTCTTGAGGGGAAAGCTGTAACTCTGGGAGATGATTTCACAGAACACAATGAAGTTTCTCAGAAAGCTTCTTTCTCTTTGTTATCGGAGGATATTTCCTTTGGCCCTATAGTCTTCAAAGGGATCCGAAATATCTGTTCTCAGATTCCACAGAAATAAGGCTAGCAAAGAGATCCACGAAATACAGATGTAACTCTGTGAGTGGAAGTCACATATCACAGAGCAGTTTCTCAGAAAGCTTCTTTCCAGATTTCATCGGAGGATATTTCCTTTTTCACCATAGCCCTCTAAGGGCTTCCAAATATCACTTTGCCAATTCCACAAGAACTGTCTTAGCGAAAGGCTTCTTGAGGGGAAAGCTGTAACTCTGTGAGATGATTTCAGGGAACACAAAGAAGTTTCTCAGAAAGCTTCTTTCACTTTGTTATCGGAGGATATTACCTTTGGCCCTATAGTCTTCAAAGGGATCTGAAATATCTGTTCACAGATTCCACAGAAATAAGGCTAGCAAAGAGATCCACGAAATACCGATGTAACTCTGTGAGTGGAAGTCACATATCACAGAGCAGTTTCTCAGAAAGCTTCTTTCCAGATTTCATCGGAGGATATTTCCTTTTTCACCATAGCCCTCTATGGGCTTCCAGATATCACTTTGCCAATTCCAAAAGAACTGGCTTAGCGAAAGACTTCTTGAGGGGAAAGCTGTAACTCTGTGAGATGATTTCACAGAACACAAAGAAGTTTCTCAGAAAGCTTCTTTCTCTTTGTTATCGGAGGATATTTCCTTTGGCCCTATAGTCTTCAAAGGGATCCGAAATATCTATTCTCAGATTTCACAGAAATAAGGCCAGCAAACAGAACGACGAAATACAGATGTAACTCTGTGAGTGGAAGTAACGTATCACAGAGCAGGTTCTCAGAAAGCTTCTTTCCAGATTTCATCGGAGGATATTTCCTTTTCCACCATAGCCCTCTATGGGCTTCCAAATATCACTTTGCCAATTCCACAAGAACTGTCTTAGCGAAAGGCTTCTTGAGGAGAAACCTGTAACTCTGTGAGATGATTTCACAGAACAGAAAGAAGTTTCTCAGAAAGCTTCTTTCTCTTTTTTATGGGAGGATATTTCCTTTGTCCCTATAGTCTTCAAAGGGATCCGAAATATCTGTTCTCAGATTCCACAGAAATAAGGCTAGCATCGAGATCCACGAAATACAGATGTAACTCTGTGAGTGGAAGTCACATATCACAGAGCAGTTTCTCAGAAAGCTTCTTTCCAGATTTCATCTGAGGACATTTCCTTTTTCACCATAGCCCTCTTAGGGCTTCCAAATATCACTTTGCCAATTCCACAAGAACTGTCTTAGCGAAAGGCTTCTTGAGGGGAAAGCTGTAACTCTGTGAGATGATTTCACAGAACACAAAGAAGTTTCTCAGAAAGCTTCTTTCTCTTTGTTATCGGAGGATATTTCCTTTTGCCGTATAGTCTTCAAAGGGATCGAAATATCTGTTCTCAGATTCCACAGAAATAAGGCTAGCAAAGAGATCCACGAAATACACATGTAACTCTGTGAGTGGAAGTCACATATCACAGAACAGTTTCTCAGAAAGCTTCTTTCCAGATTTCATCGGAGGATATTTCCTTTTTCACCATAGCCCTCTATGGGCTTTTGAATATCACTTTGCCAATTCCACAAGAACTCTCTTAGCGAAAGGCTTCTTGAGGGGAAAGCTGTAACTCTGTGAGATGATTTCACAGAACACAATGAAGTTTCTCAGAAAGCTTCTTTCTCTTTGTTATCGGAGGATATTTCCTTTGGCCCTATAGTCTTCAAAGGGATCCGAAATATCTGTTCTCAGATTCCACAGAAATAAGGCTAGCAAAGAGATCCACGAAATACAGATGTAACTCTGTGAGTGGAAGTCACATATCACAGAGCAGTTTCTCAGAAAGCTTCTTTCCAGATTTCATCGGAGGATATTTCCTTTTTCACCATAGCCCTCTATGGTCTTCCAAATATCACTTTTCCAAATCCACGATAACTGTCTTAGCGAAAGGCTTCTTGAGGGGAAAGCTGTAACTCTGTGAGATGATTTCGCAGAACACAAAGAAGTTTCTCAGAAAGCTTCTTTCTCTTTGTTATCGGAGGATATTTCCTTTGGCCCTATAGTCTTCAAAGGGATCCGAAATATCTGTTCTCAGATTCCACAGAAATAAGGCTAGCAAAGAGATCCACGAAATACAGATGTAACTCTGTGAGTGGAAGTCACATATCACAGAGCAGTTTCTCAGAAAGCTTCTTTCCAGATTTCATCGGAGGATATTTCCTTCTTCACCATAGCCCTCTATGGGCTTTCGAATATCACTTTGCCAATTCCAAAAGAACTGTCTTAGCGAAAGTCTTCTTGAGGGGAAAGCTGTAACTCTGTGAGATGATTTCACAGAACACAAAGAAGTTTCTCAGAAAGCTTCTTTCTCTTTGTTATGGGAGGATATTTCCTTTGGCCCTATAGTCTTCAAAGGCATCCGAAATATCTGTTCTCAGATTCCACAGAAATAAGGCTAGCAAAGAGATCCACGAAATACGGATGTAACTCTGTGAGTGGAAGTCACATATCACAGAGCAGTTTCTCAGAAAGCTTCTTTCCAGATTTCATCGGAGGATATTTCCTTTTTCACCATAGCCCTCTAAGGGCTTCCAAATATCACTTTGCCAATTCCACAAGAACTGTCTTAGCGAAAGGCTTCTTGAGGGGAAAGCTGTAACTCTGTGAGATGATTTCAGGGAACACAAAGAAGTTTCTCAGAAAGCTTCTGTCACTTTGTTATCGGAGGATATTTCCTTTGGCCCTATAGTCTTCAAAGGGATCCGAAATATCTGTTCTCAGATTCCACATAAATAAGGCTAGCAAGGAGATACACGAAATACAGATGTAACTCTGTGATTGGAAGTCACATATCACAGAGCAGTTTCTCAGAAAGCTTCTTTCCAGATTTCATCGGAGGATATTTCCTTTTTCACCATAGCCCTCTATGGGCTTCCAAATATCACTTTTCCAATTCCACAAGAACTGTCTTAGCGAAAGGCTTCTTGAGGGGAAAGCTGTAACTCTGTGAGATGATTTCACAGAACACAAAGAAGTTTCTCAGAAAGTTTCTTTCTCTTTGTTATCGGAGGATATTTCCTTTGGCCGTATAGTCTTCAAAGGGATCTGAAATATCTGTTCTCAGATTCCACAGAAATAAGGCTAGCAAAGAGATCCACGAAATACAGATGTAACTCTGTGAGTGGAAGCCACATATCACAAAGCAGTTTTTCAGAAAGCTTCTTTCCAGATTTCATCGGAGGATATTTCCTTTTTCACCATAGCCCTCTTTGGGCTTTCGAATATCACTTTGCCAATTCCACGATAACTGTCTTAGCGAAAGGCTTCTTGAGGGGAAAGCTGTAACTCTGTGAGATGATTTCACAGAACACAAAGAAGTTTCTCAGAAAGCTTCTTTCTCTTTGTTATCGGAGGATATTTCCTTTGGCCCTATAGTCTTCAAAGGGATCCGAAATATCTGTTCTCAGAATCCACAGAAATAAGGCTAGCAAAGAGATCCACGAAATACGGATGTAACTCTGTGAGTGGAAGTTACATATCACAGAGCAGTTTCTCAGAAAGCTTCTTTCCAGATTTCATCGGAGGATATTTCCTTTTTGACCATAGCCCTCTATGGGGTTTCGAATATCACTTTGCCAATTCCGCAAGAACTGTCTTAGCGAAAGGCTTCTTGAGGGGAAAGCGGTAACTCTGTGAGATGATTTCACAGAACACAATGAAGTTTCTCAGAAAGCTTCCTTCTCTTTGTTATCGCAGGATATTTCCTTTGACCCTATAATCTTCAAAGGGATCCGAAATATCTATTCTGAGATTCCACAGAAATAAGGCTAGCAAAGAGATCCACGAAATACAGATGTAACTCTGTGAGTGGAAGTCACATATCACAGAGCAGTTTCTCAGAAAGCTTCTTTCCAGATTTCATTGGAGGATATTTCCTTTTTCGCCATAGCCCTCTATGGGTTTTCGAATATCACTTTGCCAATTCCACAAGAACTGTCTTAGCGAAAGGCTTCTTGAGGGGAAAGCTGTAACTCTGTGAGATGATTTCACAGAACACAATGAAGTTTCTCAGAAAGCTTCTTTCTCTTTGTTATCGGAGGATATTTCCTTTGGCCCTATAGTCTTCAAAGGGATCCGAAATATCTGTTCTCAGATTCCACAGAAATAAGGCTAGCAAAGAGATCCACGAAATACAGATGTAACTCTGTGAGTGGAAGTCACATATCACAGAGCAGTTTCTCAGAAAGCTTCTTTCCAGATTTCATCGGAGGATATTTCCTTTTTCACCATAGCCCTCTATGGGCTTCCAGATATCACTTTGCCAATTCCAAAAGAACTGGCTTAGCGAAAGGCTTCTTGAGGGGAAAGCTGTAACTCTGTGAGATGATTTCACAGAACACAAAGAAGTTTCTCAGAAAGCTTCTTTCTCTTTGTTATCGGAGGATATTTCCTTTGGCCCTATAGTCTTCAAAGGGATCCGAAATATCTATTCTCAGATTCCACAGAAATAAGGCCAGCAAAGAGAACGACGAAATACAGATGTAACTCTGTGAGTGGAAGTAACATATCACAGAGCAGGTTCTCAGAAAGCTTCTTTCCAGATTTCATCGGAGGATATTTCCTTTTTCACCATAGCCCTCTATGGGCTTCCAAATATCACTTTGCCAATTCCACAAGAACTGTCTTAGCGAAAGGCTTCTTGAGGAGAAAGCTGTAACTCTGTGAGATGATTTCACAGAACACAAAGAAGTTTCCCAGAAAGCTTCTTTCTCTTTTTTATGGGAGGATATTTCCTTTGTCCCTATAGTCTTCAAATGGATCCGAAATATCTGTTCTCAGATTCCACAGAAATAAGGCTAGCATAGTGATCCACGAAATACAGATGTACCTCTGTGAGTGGAAGTCACATATCACAGAGCAGTTTCTCAGAAAGCTTCTTTCCAGATTTCATCTGAGGATATTTCCTTTTTCACCATAGCCCTCTAAGGGCTTCCAAATATCACTTTGCCAATTCCACAAGAACTGTCTTAGCGAAAGGCTTCTTGAGGGGAAAGCTGTATCTCTGTGAGATGATTTCACAGAACACAAAGAAGTTTCTCAGAAAGCTTCTTTCACTTTGTTATCGGAGGATATTTCCTTTGGCCCTATAGTCTTCAAAGGGATCCGAAATATCTGTTCTCAGATTCCACAGAAATAAGGCTAGCAAAGAGATCCACGAAATACAGATGTAACTCTGTGAGTGGAAGTCACATATCACAGAGCAGTTTCTCAGAAAGCTTCTTTCCAGATTTCATCGGAGGATATTTCCTTTTTCACCATAGCCCTCTATGGGCTTTCGAATATCACTTTGCCAATACCACAAGAACTGTCTTAGCGAAAGGCTTCTTGAGGGGAAAGCTGTAACTCTGGGAGATGATTTCACAGAACACAATGAAGTTTCTCAGAAAGCTTCTTTCTCTTTGTTATCGGAGGATATTTCCTTTGGCCCTATAGTCTTCAAAGGGATCCGAAATATCTGTTCTCAGATTCCACAGAAATAAGGCTAGCAAAGAGATCCACGAAATACACATGTAACTCTGTGAGTGGAAGTCACATATCACAGAGCAGTTTCTCAGAAAGCTTCTTTCCAGATTTCATCGGAGGATATTTCCTTTTTCACCATAGCCCTCAATGGGCTTTCGAATATCACTTTGCCAATTCCACAAGAACTCTGTTAGCGAAAGGCTTCTTGAGGGGAAAGCTGTAACTCTGTGAGATGATTTCACAGAACACAAAGAAGTTTCTCAGAAAGCTTCTTTCTCTTTGTTATGGGAGGATATTTCCTTGGGCCCTATAGTCTTCAAAGGGATCCGAAATATCTGTTCTCAGATTCCACAGAAATAAGGCTAGCAAAGAGATCCACGAAATACGGATGTAACTCTGTGAGTGGAAGTTACATATCACAGAGCAGTTTCTCAGAAAGCTTCTTTCCAGATTTCATCGGAGGATATTTCCTTTTTGACCATAGCCCTCTATGGGGTTTCGAATATGACTTTGCCAATTCCGCAAGAACTGTCTTAGCGAAAGGCTTCTTGAGGGGAAAGCTGTAACTCTGTGAGATGATTTCACAGAACACAATGAAGTTTCTCAGAAAGCTTCTTTCTCTTTGTTATCGGAGGATATTTCCTTTGGCCCTATAGTCTTCAAAGGGATCCGAAATATCTGTTCTCAGATTCCACAGAAATAAGGCTAGCAAAGAGATCCACGAAATACAGATCTAACTCTGTGAGTGGAAGTCACATATCACAGAGCAGTTTCTCAGAAAGCTTCTTTCCAGATTTCATTGGAGGATATTTCCTTTTTCACCATAGTCCTCTATGGGCTTTCGAATATCACTTTGCCAATTCCACAAGAACTGTCTTAGCGAAAGGCTTCTTGAGGGGAAAGCTGTAACTCTGTGAGATGATTTCACAGAACACAATGAAGTTTCTCAGAAAGCTTCTTTCTCTTTTTTATCGGAGGATATTTCCTTTGGCCCTATAGTCTTCAAAGGGATCCGAAATATCTGTTCTCAGATTCCACAGAAATAAGGCTAGCAAAGAAATCCACGAAATACAGATTTAACTCTGTGAATGGAAGTCACATATCACAGAGCAGTTTCTCAGAAAGCTTCTTTCCAGATTTCATCGGAGGATATTTCCTTTTTCACCATAGCCCTCTATGGGCTTCCAAATATCACTTTGCCAATTCCACAAGAACTGTCTTAGCGAAAGGATTCTTGAGGGGAAAGCTGTAACTCTGTGAGATGATTTCACAGAACACAATGAAGGTTCTCAGAAAGCTTCTTTCTCTTTGTTATCGGAGGATATTTCCTTTGGCCCTATAGTCTTCAAAGGAATCCGAAATATCTGTTCTCAGATTCCACAGAAATAAGGCTTGCAAAGAGATCCACGAAATACAGATGTAACTCTGTGAGTGGAAGTCACATATCCCAGAGCAGTTTCTCAGAAAGCTTCTTTCCAGATTTCATCGGAGGATATTTCCTTTTTCACCATAGCCCTCTTTGGGCTTCCAAATATCACTTTGCCAATTCCACAAGAACTGTCTTAGCGAAAGTCTTCTTGAGGGGAAAGCTGTAACTCTGTGAGATGATTTCACAGAACACAATGAAGGTTCTCAGAAAGCTTCTTTCTCTTTGTTATCGGAGGATATTTCCTTTGGCCCTATAGTCTTCAAAGGGATCTGAAATATCTGTTCTCAGATTCCACAGAAATAAGGCTAGCAAAGAGATCCACGAAATACAGATGTAACTCTGTGAGTGGAAGTCACATATCCCAGAGCAGTTTCTCAGAAAGCTTCTTTCCAGATTTCATCGGAGGATATTTCCTTTTTCAACATAGCCCTCTATGGGCTTCCGAATATCACTTTGCCAATTCCACAAGAACTGTCTTAGCGAAAGGCTTCTTGAGGGGAAAGCTGTAACTCTGTGAGATGATTTCACAGAACACAATGAAGTTTCTCAGAAAGCTTCTTTCTCTTTGTTATCGGAGGATATTTCCTTTGGCCCTATAGTCCTCAAAGGGATCCGAACTATCTGTTCTCATATTCCACAGAAATAAGGCTAGCAAAGAGATCCACGAAATACAGATGTAATTCTGTGAGTGGAAGTCACATATCACAGAGCAGTATCTCAGAAAGCTTCTTTCCAGATTTCATCGGAGGATATTTCCTTTTTCACCATAGCCCTCCATGGGCTTCCAAATATCACTTTGCCAATTCCACAAGAACTGTCTTAGCGAAAGGCTTCTTGAGGGGAAAGCTGTAACTCTGTGAGATGATTTCTCAGAACACAAAGAAGTTTCTCAGAAAGCTTCTTTCTCTTTTTTATGGGAGGATATTTCCTTTGGCCCTATAGTCTTCAAAGGGATCCGAAATATCTGTTCTCAGATTCCACAGAAATAAGGCTAGCAAAGATATCCACGAAATACAGATGTAACTCTGTGAGTGGAAGTCACATATCACAGAGCAGTTTCTCAGAAAGCTTCTTTCCAGATTTCATCGGAGGATATTTCCTTTTTCACCATAGCCCTCTATGGGCTTCCAAATATCACTTTGCCAATTCCACAAGAACTGTCTTAGCGAAAGGCTTCTTGAGGGGAAAGCTGTAACTCTGTGAGATGATTTCACAGAACACAAAGAATTTTCTCAGAAAGCTTCTTTCTCTTTGTTATCGGAGGATATTTCCTTTGTCCCTATAGTCTTCAAAGTGATCCGAAATATCTGTTCTCAGATTCCACAGAAATAAGGCTAGCAAAGAGATCCACGAAATACAGATGTAACTCTGTGAGTGGAAGTCACATATCCCAGAGCAGTTTCTCAGAAAGCTTCTTTCCAGATTTCATCGGAGGATATTTCTTTTTTCACCATAGCCCTCTATGGGCTTCCAAATATCACTTTGCCAATTCCACAAGAACTGTCTTCCCGAAAGGCTTCTTGAGGGGAAAGCTGTAACTCTGTGAGATGATTTCACAGAACACAATGAAGGTTCTCAGAAAGCTTCTTTCTCTTTGTTATCGGAGTATATTTCCTTTGGCCCTATAGTCTTCAAAGGGATCCGAAATATCTGTTCTCAGATTCCACAGAAATAAGGCTTGCAAAGAGATCCACGAAATACAGATGTAACTCTGTGAGTGGAAGTCACATATCACAGAGCAGTTTCTCAGAAAGCTTCTTTCCAGATTTCATCGGAGGATATTTCCTTTTTCACCATAGCCTTCTATGGGCTTCCAAATATCACTTTGCCAATTCCACAAGAACTGTCTTAGCGAAAGGCTTCCTGAGGGGAAAGCTGTAACTCTGTGAGTTGATTTCACAGAACACAAAGAAGTTTCTCAGAAAGCTTCTTTCTCTTTGATATCGGAGGATACTTCCTTTGGTCCTATAGTCTTCAAAGGGATCCGAAATATCTGTTCTCAGATTCCACAGAAATAAGGCTAGCAAAGAGATTCACGAAATACAGATGTAACTCTGTGAGTGGAAGTCACATATCACAGAGCAGTTTCTCAGAAAGCTTCTTTCCAGATTTCATCGGTGGATATTTCCTTTTTCACCATAGCCCTCTATGGGCTTCCAAATATCACTTTGCCAATTCCACAAGAACTGTCTTAGCGAAAGGCTTTTTGAGGAGAAAACTGTAACTCTGTGAGATGATTTCACAGAACACAAAGAAGTTTCTCAGAAAGCTTCTTTCTCTTTTTTATGGGAGGATATTTCCTTTGTCCCTATAGTCTTCAAAGGGATCCGAAATATCTGTTCTCAGATTCCACAGAAATAAGGCTAGCATAGAGATCCACGAAATACAGATGTAACTCTGTGAGTGGAAGTCACATATCACAGAGCAGTTTCTCAGAAAGCTTCTTTCCAGATTTCATCTGAGGATATTTCCTTTTTCACCATAGCCCTCTAAGGGCTTCCAAATATCACTTTGCCAATTCCACAAGAACTGTCTTAGCGAAAGACTTCTTGAGGGGAAAGCTGTAACTCTGTGAGATGATTTCCAGAACACAAAGAAGTTTCTCAGAAAGCTTCTTTCACTTTGTTATCGGAGGATATTTCCTTTGGCCCTATAGTCTTCAAAGGGATCCGAAATATCTGTTCTCAGATTCCACAGAAATAAGGCTAGCAAAGAGATCCACGAAATACGGATGTAACTCTGTGAGTGGAAGTCACATATCACAGAGCAGTTTCTCAGAAAGCTTCTTTCCAGATTTCATCGGAGGATATTTCCTTTTTCACCATAGCCCTCTATGGGCTTACGAATATCACTTTGCCAATTCCACAAGAACTGTCTTAGCGAAAGGCTTCTTGAGGGGAAAGCTGTAACTCTGTGAGATGATTTCACAGAACACAAAGAAGTTTCCCAGAAAGCTTCTTTTTCTTTTTTATGGGAGGATATTTCCTTTGTCCCTATAGTCTTCAAAGGGATCCGAAATATCTGTTCTCAGATTCCACAGAAATAAGGCTAGCATAGAGATCCACGAAATACAGATGTAACTGTGTGAGTGGAAGTCACATATCACAGAGCAGTTTCTCAGAAAGCTTCTTTCCAGATTTCATCTGAGGATATTTCCTTTTTCACCATAGCCCTTTAACGGCTTCCAAATATCACTTTGCCAATTCCAGAAGAACTGTCTTAGCGAAAGGCTTCTTGAGGGGAAAGCTGTAACTCTGTGAGATGATTTCACAGAACACAAAGAAGTTTCTCAGAAAGCTTCTTTCACTTTGTTATCGGAGGATATTTCCTTTGGCCCTATAGTCTTCAAAGGGATCCGAAATATCTGTTCTCAGATTCCACAGAAATAAGGCTAGCAAAGAGATCCACGAAATACAGATGTAACTCTGTGAGTGGAAGTCACATATCACAGAGCAGTTTCTCAGAAAGCTTCTTTCCAGATTTCATCGGAGGATATTTCCTTTTTCACCATAGCCCTCTATGGGCTTCCAAATATCACTTTGCCAATTCCACAAGAACTGTCTTCGCGAAAGGCTTCTTGAGGGGAAAGCTGTAACTCTGTGAGATGATTTCACAGAACATAATGAAGGTTCTCAGAAAGCTTCTTTCTCTTTGTTATCGGAGGATATTTCCTTTGGCCCTATAGTCTTCAAAGGGATCCGAAATATCTGTTCTCAGATTCCACAGAAATAAGGCTTGCAAAGAGATCCACGAAATACAGATGTAACTCTGTGAGTGGAAGTCACATATCACAGAGCAGTTTCTCAGAAAGCTTCTTTCCAGATTTCATCGGAGGATATTTCCTTTTTCACCATAGCCCTCTATGGGCTTCCGAATATCACTTTGCCAATTCCACAAGAACTGTCTTAGCGAAAGGCTTCTTGAGGGGAAAGCTGTAACTCTGTGAGTTGATTTCACAGAACACAAAGAAGTTTCTCAGAAAGCTTCTTTATCTTTTTTATGGGAGTATATTTCCTTTGGCCCTATAGTCTTCAAAGGGATCCGAAATATCTGTTCTCAGATTCCACAGAAAAAAGGCTAGCAAAGAGACTCACGAAATACAGATGTAACTCTGTGAGTGGAAGTCACATATCACAGAGCAGTTTCTCAGAAAGCTTCTTTCCAGATTTCATCGGTGGATATTTCCTTTTTCACCATAGCCCTCTATGGGCTTCCGAATATCACTTTGCCAATTCCACAAGAACTGTCTTAGCGAAAGGCTTTTTGAGGAGAAAGCTGTAACTCTGTGAGATGATTTCACAGAACACAAAGAAGTTTCCCAGAAAGCTTCTTTCTCTTTTTTATGGGAGGATATTTCCTTTGTCCCTATAGTCTTCAAAGGGATCCGAAATATCTGTTCTCAGATTCCACAGAAATAAGGCTAGCATAGAGATCCACGAAATACAGATGTAACTCTGTGAGTGGAAGTCACATATCACAGAGCAGTTTCTCAGAAAGCTTCTTTCCAGATTTCATCTGAGGATATTTCCTTTTTCACCATAGCCCTCTAAGGGCTTCCAAATATCACTTTGCCAATTCCACAAGAACTGTCTTAGCGAAAGGCTTCTTGAGGGGAAAGCTGTAACTCTGTGAGATGATTTCCAGAACACAAAGAAGTTTCTCAGAAAGCTTCTTTCACTTTGTTATCGGAGGATATTTCCTTTGGCCCTATAGTCTTCAAAGGGATCTGAAATATCTGTTCTCAGTTTCCACAGAAATAAGGCTAGCAAAGAGATCCACGAAATACGGATGTAACTGTGTGAGTGGAAGTCACATATCACAGAGCAGTTTCTCAGAAAGCTTCTTTCCAGATTTCATCGGAGGATATTTCCTTTTTCACCATAGCCCTCTATGGGCTTTCGAATATCACTTTGCCAATTCCACAAGAACTGTCTTAGCGAAAGGCTTCTTGAGGGGAAAGCTGTAACTCTGTGAGATGATTTCACAGAACACAAAGAAGTTTCTCAGAAAGCTTCTTTCTCTTTGTTATGGGAGGATATTTCCTTTGGCCCTATAGTCTTCAAAGGGATCCGAAATATCTGTTCTCAGATTCCACAGAAATAAGGCTAGCAAAGAGATCCACGAAATACGGATGTAATTCTGTGAGTGGAAGTTACATATCACAGAGCAGTTTCTCAGAAAGCTTCTTTCCAGATTTCATCGGAGGATATTTCCTTTTTGACCATAGCCCTCTATGGGGTTTCGAATATCACTTTGCCAATTCCACAAGAACTGTCTTAGCGAAAGGCTTCTTGAGGGGAAAGCTGTAACTCTGTGAGATGATTTCACAGGACACAAAGAAGTTTCTCAGAAAGCTTCTTTCTCTTTGTTATGGGAGGATATTTCCTCTGGCCCAATGGTCTTCAAAGGGATCCGAAATATCTGTTCTCAGATTCCACAGAAATAAGGCTTGCAAAGAGATCCACGAAATACAGATGTAACTCTGTGAGTGGAAGTCACATATCACAGAGCAGTTTCTCAGAAAGCTTCTTTCCAGATTTCATCGGAGGATATTTCCTTTTTCACCATAGCCCTCTATGGGCTTCCAAATATCACTTTGCCAATTCCACAAGAACTGTCTTAGCGAAAGGCTTCTTGAGGGGAAAGCTGTAACTCTGGGAGTTGATTTCACAGAACACAAAGAAGTTTCTCTGAAAGCTTCTTTCTCTTTGTTATCGGAGGATATTTCCTTTGGCCCTATAGTCTTCAAAGGGATCCGAAATATCTGTTCTCAGATTCCACAGAAATAAGGCTAGCAAAGAGATTCACGAAATACAGATGTAACTCTGAGAGTGGAAGTCACATATCACAGAGCAGTTTCTCAGAAATCTTCTTTCCAGATTTCATCGGTGGATATTTCCTTTTTCACCATAGCCCTCTATGGGCTTCCAAATATCACTTTGCCAATTCCACAAGAACTGTCTTAGCGAAAGGCTTCTTGAGGAGAAAGCTGTAACTCTGTGAGATGATTTCACAGAACACAAAGAAGTTTCCCAGAAAGCTTCTTTCTCTTTTTTATGGGAGGATATTTCCTTTGTCCCTATAGTCTTCAAAGGGATCCGAAATATCTGTTCTCAGATTCCACAGAAATAAGGCTAGCATAGAGATCCACGAAATACAGATGTAACTCTGTGAGTGGAAGTCACATATCACAGAGCAGTTTCTCAGAAAGCTTCTTTCCAGATTTCATCTGAGGATATTTCCTTTTTCACCATAGCCCTCTAAGGGCTTCAAATATCACCTTGCCAATTCCACAAGAACTGTCTTAGCGAAAGGCTTCTTGAGGGGAAAGCTGTAACTCTGTGAGATGATTTCAGGGAACACAAAGAAGTTTCTCAGAAAGCTTCTTTCACTTTGTTATCGGAGGATATTTCCTTTGGCCCTATAGTCTTCAAAGGGATCCGAAATATCTGTTCTCAGATTCCACAGAAATAAGGCTAGCAAAGAGATTCACGAAATACAGATGTAACTCTGTGAGTGGAAGTCACATATCACAGAGCAGTTTCTCAGAAATCTTCTTTCCAGATTTCATCGGTGGATATTTCCTTTTTCACCATAGCCCTCTATGGGCTTCCAAATATCACTTTGCCAATTCCACAAGAACTGTCTTAGCGAAAGGCTTCTTGAGGAGAAAGCTGTAACTCTGTGAGATGATTTCACAGAACACAAAGAAGTTTCCCAGAAAGCTTCTTTCTCTTTGTTATGGGAGGATATTTCCTTTGGCCCTATAGTCTTCAAAGGGATCTGAAATATCTGTTCTCAGATTCCACAGAAATAAGGCTAGCATAGAGATCCACGAAATACAGATGTAACTCTCTGAGTGGAAGTCACATATCACAGAGCAGTTTCTCAGAAAGCTTCTTTCCAGATTTCATCTGAGGATATTTCCTTTTTCACCATAGCCCTCTAAGGGCTTCCAAATATCACTTTGCCAATTCCACAAGAACTGTCTTAGCGAAAGGCTTCTTGAGGGGAAAGCTGTAACTCTGTGAGATGATTTCACAGAACACAAAGAAGTTTCTCAGAAAGCTTCTTTCACTTTGTTATCGGAGGATATTTCCTTTGGCCCTATAGTCTTCAAAGGGATCCGAAATATCTGTTCTCAGATTCCTCAGAAATAAGGATATCAAAGAGATCCACGAAATACAGATGTAACTCTGTGAGTGGAAGTCACATATCACAGAGCAGTTTCTCAGAAAGATTCTTTCCAGATTTCATCGGAGGATATTTCCTTTTTCACCATAGCCCTCTATGGGCTTTCGAATATCACTTTGCCAATTCCACAAGAACTGTCTTATCGAAAGTCTTCTTGAGGGGAAAGCTGTAACTCTGTGAGATGATTTCACAGAACACAAAGAAGTTTCTCAGAAAGCTTCTTTCTCTTTGTTATGGGAGGATATTTCCTTTGGCCCTATAGTCTTCAAAGGGATCCGAAATATCTGTTCTCAGATTCCACAGAAATAAGACTAGCAAAGAGATCCACGAAATACGGATGTAACTCTGTGAGTGGAAGTCACATATCACAGAGCAGTTTCTCAGAAAGCTTCTTTCCAGATTTCATCGGAGGATATTTCCTTTTTCACCATAGCCCTCTATGGGCTTTCGAATATCACTTTGCCAATTCCACAAGAACTGTCTTAGGGAAAGTCTTCTTGAGGGGAATGCTGGAACTCTGTGAGATGATTTCACAGAACACAATGAAGGTTCTCAGAAAGCTTCTTTCTCTTTGTTATCGGAGGATATTTCCTTTGGCCCTATAGTCTTCAAAGGGATCCGAAATATCTGTTCTCAGATTCCACAGAAATAAGGCTTGCAAAGAGATCCACGAAATACAGATGTAACTCTGTGAGTGGAAGTCACATATCACAGAGCAGTTTCTCAGTAAGCTTCTTTCCAGATTTCATCGGAGGATATTTCCTTTTTCACCATAGCCCTCTATGGGCTTCCGAATATCACTTTGCCAATTCCACAAGAACTGTCTTAGCGAAAGGCTTCTTGAGGGTAAAGCTGTAACTCTGTGAGATGATTTCACAGAACACATTGAAGTTTCTCAGAAAGCTTCTTTCTCTTTGTTATCGGAGGATATTTCCTTTGGCCCTATAGTCTTCAAAGGGATCCGAACTATCTGTTCTCAGATTCCACAGAAATAAGGCTAGCAAAGAGATCCACGAAATACAGATGTAATTCTGTGAGTGGAAGTCACATATCACAGAGCAGTTTCTCAGAAAGCTTCTTTCCAGATTTCATCGGAGGATATTTCCTTTTTCACCATAGCCCTCTATGGGCTTCCAAATATCACTTTGCCAATTCCACAAGAACTGTCTTAGCGAAAGGCTTCTTGAGGGGAAAGCTGTAACTCTGTGAGATGATTTCACAGAACACAAAGAAGTTTCTCAGAAAGCTTCTTTCTCTTTGTTATGGGAGGATATTTCCTTTGGCCCTATAGTCTTCAAAGGGATCGGAAATATCTGTTCTCAGATTCCACAGAAATAAGGCTAGCAAAGAGATTCACGAAATACAGATGTAACTCTGTGAGTGGAAGTCACATATCACAGAGCAGTTTCTCAGAAAGCTTCTTTCCAGATTTCATCGGTGGATATTTCCTTTTTCACCATAGCCCTCTATGGGCTTCCAAATATCACTTTGCCAATTCCACAAGAACTGTCTTAGCGAAAGGCTTTTTGAGGAGAAAACTGTAACTCTGTGAGATGATTTCACAGAACACAAAGAAGTTTCTCAGAAAGCTTCTTTCTCTTTTTTATGGGAGGATATTTCCTTTGTCCCTATAGTCTTCAAAGGGATCCGAAATATCTGTTCTCAGATTCCACAGAAATAAGGCTAGCATAGAGATCCACGAAATACAGATGTAACTCTGTGAGTGGAAGTCACATATCACAGAGCAGTTTCTCAGAAAGCTTCTTTCCAGATTTCATCTGAGGATATTTCCTTTTTCACCATAGCCCTCTAAGGGCTTCCAAATATCACTTTGCCAATTCCACAAGAACTGTCTTAGCGAAAGACTTCTTGAGGGGAAAGCTGTAACTCTGTGAGATGATTTCCAGAACACAAAGAAGTTTCTCAGAAAGCTTCTTTCACTTTGTTATCGGAGGATATTTCCTTTGGCCCTATAGTCTTCAAAGGGATCCGAAATATCTGTTCTCAGATTCCACAGAAATAAGGCTAGCAAAGAGATCCACGAAATACGGATGTAACTCTGTGAGTGGAAGTCACATATCACAGAGCAGTTTCTCAGAAAGCTTCTTTCCAGATTTCATCGGAGGATATTTCCTTTTTCACCATAGCCCTCTATGGGCTTACGAATATCACTTTGCCAATTCCACAAGAACTGTCTTAGCGAAAGGCTTCTTGAGGGGAAAGCTGTAACTCTGTGAGATGATTTCACAGAACACAAAGAAGTTTCCCAGAAAGCTTCTTTTTCTTTTTTATGGGAGGATATTTCCTTTGTCCCTATAGTCTTCAAAGGGATCCGAAATATCTGTTCTCAGATTCCACAGAAATAAGGCTAGCATAGAGATCCACGAAATACAGATGTAACTGTGTGAGTGGAAGTCACATATCACAGAGCAGTTTCTCAGAAAGCTTCTTTCCAGATTTCATCTGAGGATATTTCCTTTTTCACCATAGCCCTTTAACGGCTTCCAAATATCACTTTGCCAATTCCAGAAGAACTGTCTTAGCGAAAGGCTTCTTGAGGGGAAAGCTGTAACTCTGTGAGATGATTTCACAGAACACAAAGAAGTTTCTCAGAAAGCTTCTTTCACTTTGTTATCGGAGGATATTTCCTTTGGCCCTATAGTCTTCAAAGGGATCCGAAATATCTGTTCTCAGATTCCACAGAAATAAGGCTAGCAAAGAGATCCACGAAATACAGATGTAACTCTGTGAGTGGAAGTCACATATCACAGAGCAGTTTCTCAGAAAGCTTCTTTCCAGATTTCATCGGAGGATATTTCCTTTTTCACCATAGCCCTCTATGGGCTTCCAAATATCACTTTGCCAATTCCACAAGAACTGTCTTCGCGAAAGGCTTCTTGAGGGGAAAGCTGTAACTCTGTGAGATGATTTCACAGAACATAATGAAGGTTCTCAGAAAGCTTCTTTCTCTTTGTTATCGGAGGATATTTCCTTTGGCCCTATAGTCTTCAAAGGGATCCGAAATATCTGTTCTCAGATTCCACAGAAATAAGGCTTGCAAAGAGATCCACGAAATACAGATGTAACTCTGTGAGTGGAAGTCACATATCACAGAGCAGTTTCTCAGAAAGCTTCTTTCCAGATTTCATCGGAGGATATTTCCTTTTTCACCATAGCCCTCTATGGGCTTCCGAATATCACTTTGCCAATTCCACAAGAACTGTCTTAGCGAAAGGCTTCTTGAGGGGAAAGCTGTAACTCTGTGAGTTGATTTCACAGAACACAAAGAAGTTTCTCAGAAAGCTTCTTTATCTTTTTTATGGGAGTATATTTCCTTTGGCCCTATAGTCTTCAAAGGGATCCGAAATATCTGTTCTCAGATTCCACAGAAAAAAGGCTAGCAAAGAGACTCACGAAATACAGATGTAACTCTGTGAGTGGAAGTCACATATCACAGAGCAGTTTCTCAGAAAGCTTCTTTCCAGATTTCATCGGTGGATATTTCCTTTTTCACCATAGCCCTCTATGGGCTTCCGAATATCACTTTGCCAATTCCACAAGAACTGTCTTAGCGAAAGGCTTTTTGAGGAGAAAGCTGTAACTCTGTGAGATGATTTCACAGAACACAAAGAAGTTTCCCAGAAAGCTTCTTTCTCTTTTTTATGGGAGGATATTTCCTTTGTCCCTATAGTCTTCAAAGGGATCCGAAATATCTGTTCTCAGATTCCACAGAAATAAGGCTAGCATAGAGATCCACGAAATACAGATGTAACTCTGTGAGTGGAAGTCACATATCACAGAGCAGTTTCTCAGAAAGCTTCTTTCCAGATTTCATCTGAGGATATTTCCTTTTTCACCATAGCCCTCTAAGGGCTTCCAAATATCACTTTGCCAATTCCACAAGAACTGTCTTAGCGAAAGGCTTCTTGAGGGGAAAGCTGTAACTCTGTGAGATGATTTCCAGAACACAAAGAAGTTTCTCAGAAAGCTTCTTTCACTTTGTTATCGGAGGATATTTCCTTTGGCCCTATAGTCTTCAAAGGGATCTGAAATATCTGTTCTCAGTTTCCACAGAAATAAGGCTAGCAAAGAGATCCACGAAATACGGATGTAACTGTGTGAGTGGAAGTCACATATCACAGAGCAGTTTCTCAGAAAGCTTCTTTCCAGATTTCATCGGAGGATATTTCCTTTTTCACCATAGCCCTCTATGGGCTTTCGAATATCACTTTGCCAATTCCACAAGAACTGTCTTAGCGAAAGGCTTCTTGAGGGGAAAGCTGTAACTCTGTGAGATGATTTCACAGAACACAAAGAAGTTTCTCAGAAAGCTTCTTTCTCTTTGTTATGGGAGGATATTTCCTTTGGCCCTATAGTCTTCAAAGGGATCCGAAATATCTGTTCTCAGATTCCACAGAAATAAGGCTAGCAAAGAGATCCACGAAATACGGATGTAATTCTGTGAGTGGAAGTTACATATCACAGAGCAGTTTCTCAGAAAGCTTCTTTCCAGATTTCATCGGAGGATATTTCCTTTTTGACCATAGCCCTCTATGGGGTTTCGAATATCACTTTGCCAATTCCACAAGAACTGTCTTAGCGAAAGGCTTCTTGAGGGGAAAGCTGTAACTCTGTGAGATGATTTCACAGGACACAAAGAAGTTTCTCAGAAAGCTTCTTTCTCTTTGTTATGGGAGGATATTTCCTCTGGCCCAATGGTCTTCAAAGGGATCCGAAATATCTGTTCTCAGATTCCACAGAAATAAGGCTTGCAAAGAGATCCACGAAATACAGATGTAACTCTGTGAGTGGAAGTCACATATCACAGAGCAGTTTCTCAGAAAGCTTCTTTCCAGATTTCATCGGAGGATATTTCCTTTTTCACCATAGCCCTCTATGGGCTTCCAAATATCACTTTGCCAATTCCACAAGAACTGTCTTAGCGAAAGGCTTCTTGAGGGGAAAGCTGTAACTCTGGGAGTTGATTTCACAGAACACAAAGAAGTTTCTCTGAAAGCTTCTTTCTCTTTGTTATCGGAGGATATTTCCTTTGGCCCTATAGTCTTCAAAGGGATCCGAAATATCTGTTCTCAGATTCCACAGAAATAAGGCTAGCAAAGAGATTCACGAAATACAGATGTAACTCTGAGAGTGGAAGTCACATATCACAGAGCAGTTTCTCAGAAATCTTCTTTCCAGATTTCATCGGTGGATATTTCCTTTTTCACCATAGCCCTCTATGGGCTTCCAAATATCACTTTGCCAATTCCACAAGAACTGTCTTAGCGAAAGGCTTCTTGAGGAGAAAGCTGTAACTCTGTGAGATGATTTCACAGAACACAAAGAAGTTTCCCAGAAAGCTTCTTTCTCTTTTTTATGGGAGGATATTTCCTTTGTCCCTATAGTCTTCAAAGGGATCCGAAATATCTGTTCTCAGATTCCACAGAAATAAGGCTAGCATAGAGATCCACGAAATACAGATGTAACTCTGTGAGTGGAAGTCACATATCACAGAGCAGTTTCTCAGAAAGCTTCTTTCCAGATTTCATCTGAGGATATTTCCTTTTTCACCATAGCCCTCTAAGGGCTTCAAATATCACCTTGCCAATTCCACAAGAACTGTCTTAGCGAAAGGCTTCTTGAGGGGAAAGCTGTAACTCTGTGAGATGATTTCAGGGAACACAAAGAAGTTTCTCAGAAAGCTTCTTTCACTTTGTTATCGGAGGATATTTCCTTTGGCCCTATAGTCTTCAAAGGGATCCGAAATATCTGTTCTCAGATTCCACAGAAATAAGGCTAGCAAAGAGATTCACGAAATACAGATGTAACTCTGTGAGTGGAAGTCACATATCACAGAGCAGTTTCTCAGAAATCTTCTTTCCAGATTTCATCGGTGGATATTTCCTTTTTCACCATAGCCCTCTATGGGCTTCCAAATATCACTTTGCCAATTCCACAAGAACTGTCTTAGCGAAAGGCTTCTTGAGGAGAAAGCTGTAACTCTGTGAGATGATTTCACAGAACACAAAGAAGTTTCCCAGAAAGCTTCTTTCTCTTTGTTATGGGAGGATATTTCCTTTGGCCCTATAGTCTTCAAAGGGATCTGAAATATCTGTTCTCAGATTCCACAGAAATAAGGCTAGCATAGAGATCCACGAAATACAGATGTAACTCTCTGAGTGGAAGTCACATATCACAGAGCAGTTTCTCAGAAAGCTTCTTTCCAGATTTCATCTGAGGATATTTCCTTTTTCACCATAGCCCTCTAAGGGCTTCCAAATATCACTTTGCCAATTCCACAAGAACTGTCTTAGCGAAAGGCTTCTTGAGGGGAAAGCTGTAACTCTGTGAGATGATTTCACAGAACACAAAGAAGTTTCTCAGAAAGCTTCTTTCACTTTGTTATCGGAGGATATTTCCTTTGGCCCTATAGTCTTCAAAGGGATCCGAAATATCTGTTCTCAGATTCCTCAGAAATAAGGATATCAAAGAGATCCACGAAATACAGATGTAACTCTGTGAGTGGAAGTCACATATCACAGAGCAGTTTCTCAGAAAGATTCTTTCCAGATTTCATCGGAGGATATTTCCTTTTTCACCATAGCCCTCTATGGGCTTTCGAATATCACTTTGCCAATTCCACAAGAACTGTCTTATCGAAAGTCTTCTTGAGGGGAAAGCTGTAACTCTGTGAGATGATTTCACAGAACACAAAGAAGTTTCTCAGAAAGCTTCTTTCTCTTTGTTATGGGAGGATATTTCCTTTGGCCCTATAGTCTTCAAAGGGATCCGAAATATCTGTTCTCAGATTCCACAGAAATAAGACTAGCAAAGAGATCCACGAAATACGGATGTAACTCTGTGAGTGGAAGTCACATATCACAGAGCAGTTTCTCAGAAAGCTTCTTTCCAGATTTCATCGGAGGATATTTCCTTTTTCACCATAGCCCTCTATGGGCTTTCGAATATCACTTTGCCAATTCCACAAGAACTGTCTTAGGGAAAGTCTTCTTGAGGGGAATGCTGGAACTCTGTGAGATGATTTCACAGAACACAATGAAGGTTCTCAGAAAGCTTCTTTCTCTTTGTTATCGGAGGATATTTCCTTTGGCCCTATAGTCTTCAAAGGGATCCGAAATATCTGTTCTCAGATTCCACAGAAATAAGGCTTGCAAAGAGATCCACGAAATACAGATGTAACTCTGTGAGTGGAAGTCACATATCACAGAGCAGTTTCTCAGTAAGCTTCTTTCCAGATTTCATCGGAGGATATTTCCTTTTTCACCATAGCCCTCTATGGGCTTCCGAATATCACTTTGCCAATTCCACAAGAACTGTCTTAGCGAAAGGCTTCTTGAGGGTAAAGCTGTAACTCTGTGAGATGATTTCACAGAACACATTGAAGTTTCTCAGAAAGCTTCTTTCTCTTTGTTATCGGAGGATATTTCCTTTGGCCCTATAGTCTTCAAAGGGATCCGAACTATCTGTTCTCAGATTCCACAGAAATAAGGCTAGCAAAGAGATCCACGAAATACAGATGTAATTCTGTGAGTGGAAGTCACATATCACAGAGCAGTTTCTCAGAAAGCTTCTTTCCAGATTTCATCGGAGGATATTTCCTTTTTCACCATAGCCCTCTATGGGCTTCCAAATATCACTTTGCCAATTCCACAAGAACTGTCTTAGCGAAAGGCTTCTTGAGGGGAAAGCTGTAACTCTGTGAGATGATTTCACAGAACACAAAGAAGTTTCTCAGAAAGCTTCTTTCTCTTTGTTATGGGAGGATATTTCCTTTGGCCCTATAGTCTTCAAAGGGATCGGAAATATCTGTTCTCAGATTCCACAGAAATAAGGCTAGCAAAGAGATTCACGAAATACAGATGTAACTCTGTGAGTGGAAGTCACATATCACAGAGCAGTTTCTCAGAAATCTTCTTTCCAGATTTCATCGGTGGATATTTCCTTTTTCACCATAGCCCTCTATGGGCTTCCAAATATCACTTTGCCAATTCCACAAGAACTGTCTTAGCGAAAGGCTTCTTGAGGAGAAAGCTGTAACTCTGTGAGATGATTTCACAGAACACAAAGAAGTTTCCCAGAAAGCTTCTTTCTCTTTGTTATGGGAGGATATTTCCTTTGTCCCTATAGTCTTCAAAGGGATCCGAAATATCTGTTCTCAGATTCCACAGAAATAAGGCTAGCATAGAGATCCACGAAATACAGATGTAACTCTGTGAGTGGAAGCCACATATCACAGAGCAGTTTCTCAGAAAGCTTCTTTCCAGATCTCATCTGAGGATATTTCCATATTCACCATAGCCCTCTAAGGGCTTCCAAATATCACTTTGCCAATTCCACAAGAACTGTCTTAGCGAAAGGCTTCTTGAGGGGAAAGCTGTAACTCTGTGAGATGATTTCACAGAACACAAAGAAGTTTCTCAGAAAGCTTCTTTCACTTTGTTATCGGAGGATATTTCCTTTGGCCCTATAGTCTTCAAAGGGATCCGAAATATCTGTTCTCAGATTCCACAGAAATAAGGCTAGCAAAGAGATCCACGAAATACGGATGTAACTCTGTGAGTGGAAGTCACATATCACAGAGCAGTTTCTCAGAAAGCTTCTTTCCAGATTTCATCGGAGGATATTTCCTTTTTCACCATAGCCCTCTATGGGCTTACGAATATCACTTTGCCAATTCCACAAGAACTGTCTTAGCGAAAGGCTTCTTGAGGGGAAAGCTGTAACTCTGTGAGATGATTTCACAGAACACAAAGAAGTTTCCCAGAAAGCTTCTTTTTCTTTTTTATGGGAGGATATTTCCTTTGTCCCTATAGTCTTCAAAGGGATCCGAAATATCTGTTCTCAGATTCCACAGAAATAAGGCTAGCATAGAGATCCACGAAATACAGATGTAACTGTGTGAGTGGAAGTCACATATCACAGAGCAGTTTCTCAGAAAGCTTCTTTCCAGATTTCATCTGAGGATATTTCCTTTTTCACCATAGCCCTTTAACGGCTTCCAAATATCACTTTGCCAATTCCAGAAGAACTGTCTTAGCGAAAGGCTTCTTGAGGGGAAAGCTGTAACTCTGTGAGATGATTTCACAGAACACAAAGAAGTTTCTCAGAAAGCTTCTTTCACTTTGTTATCGGAGGATATTTCCTTTGGCCCTATAGTCTTCAAAGGGATCCGAAATATCTGTTCTCAGATTCCACAGAAATAAGGCTAGCAAAGAGATCCACGAAATACAGATGTAACTCTGTGAGTGGAAGTCACATATCACAGAGCAGTTTCTCAGAAAGCTTCTTTCCAGATTTCATCGGAGGATATTTCCTTTTTCACCATAGCCCTCTATGGGCTTCCAAATATCACTTTGCCAATTCCACAAGAACTGTCTTCGCGAAAGGCTTCTTGAGGGGAAAGCTGTAACTCTGTGAGATGATTTCACAGAACATAATGAAGGTTCTCAGAAAGCTTCTTTCTCTTTGTTATCGGAGGATATTTCCTTTGGCCCTATAGTCTTCAAAGGGATCCGAAATATCTGTTCTCAGATTCCACAGAAATAAGGCTTGCAAAGAGATCCACGAAATACAGATGTAACTCTGTGAGTGGAAGTCACATATCACAGAGCAGTTTCTCAGAAAGCTTCTTTCCAGATTTCATCGGAGGATATTTCCTTTTTCACCATAGCCCTCTATGGGCTTCCGAATATCACTTTGCCAATTCCACAAGAACTGTCTTAGCGAAAGGCTTCTTGAGGGGAAAGCTGTAACTCTGTGAGTTGATTTCACAGAACACAAAGAAGTTTCTCAGAAAGCTTCTTTCTCTTTTTTATCGGAGTATATTTCCTTTGGCCCTATAGTCTTCAAAGGGATCCGAAATATCTGTTCTCAGATTCCACAGAAAAAAGGCTAGCAAAGAGACTCACGAAATACAGATGTAACTCTGTGAGTGGAAGTCACATATCACAGAGCAGTTTCTCAGAAAGCTTCTTTCCAGATTTCATCGGTGGATATTTCCTTTTTCACCATAGCCCTCTATGGGCTTCCGAATATCACTTTGCCAATTCCACAAGAACTGTCTTAGCGAAAGGCTTTTTGAGGAGAAAGCTGTAACTCTGTGAGATGATTTCACAGAACACAAAGAAGTTTCCCAGAAAGCTTCTTTCTCTTTTTTATGGGAGGATATTTCCTTTGTCCCTATAGTCTTCAAAGGGATCCGAAATATCTGTTCTCAGATTCCACAGAAATAAGGCTAGCATAGAGATCCACGAAATACAGATGTAACTCTGTGAGTGGAAGTCACATATCACAGAGCAGTTTCTCAGAAAGCTTCTTTCCAGATTTCATCTGAGGATATTTCCTTTTTCACCATAGCCCTCTAAGGGCTTCCAAATATCACTTTGCCAATTCCACAAGAACTGTCTTAGCGAAAGGCTTCTTGAGGGGAAAGCTGTAACTCTGTGAGATGATTTCCAGAACACAAAGAAGTTTCTCAGAAAGCTTCTTTCACTTTGTTATCGGAGGATATTTCCTTTGGCCCTATAGTCTTCAAAGGGATCTGAAATATCTGTTCTCAGTTTCCACAGAAATAAGGCTAGCAAAGAGATCCACGAAATACGGATGTAACTGTGTGAGTGGAAGTCACATATCACAGAGCAGTTTCTCAGAAAGCTTCTTTCCAGATTTCATCGGAGGATATTTCCTTTTTCACCATAGCCCTCTATGGGCTTTCGAATATCACTTTGCCAATTCCACAAGAACTGTCTTAGCGAAAGGCTTCTTGAGGGGAAAGCTGTAACTCTGTGAGATGATTTCACAGAACACAAAGAAGTTTCTCAGAAAGCTTCTTTCTCTTTGTTATGGGAGGATATTTCCTTTGGCCCTATAGTCTTCAAAGGGATCCGAAATATCTGTTCTCAGATTCCACAGAAATAAGGCTAGCAAAGAGATCCACGAAATACGGATGTAATTCTGTGAGTGGAAGTTACATATCACAGAGCAGTTTCTCAGAAAGCTTCTTTCCAGATTTCATCGGAGGATATTTCCTTTTTGACCATAGCCCTCTATGGGGTTTCGAATATCACTTTGCCAATTCCACAAGAACTGTCTTAGCGAAAGGCTTCTTGAGGGGAAAGCTGTAACTCTGTGAGATGATTTCACAGGACACAAAGAAGTTTCTCAGAAAGCTTCTTTCTCTTTGTTATGGGAGGATATTTCCTCTGGCCCAATGGTCTTCAAAGGGATCCGAAATATCTGTTCTCAGATTCCACAGAAATAAGGCTTGCAAAGAGATCCACGAAATACAGATGTAACTCTGTGAGTGGAAGTCACATATCACAGAGCAGTTTCTCAGAAAGCTTCTTTCCAGATTTCATCGGAGGATATTTCCTTTTTCACCATAGCCCTCTATGGGCTTCCAAATATCACTTTGCCAATTCCACAAGAACTGTCTTAGCGAAAGGCTTCTTGAGGGGAAAGCTGTAACTCTGGGAGTTGATTTCACAGAACACAAAGAAGTTTCTCTGAAAGCTTCTTTCTCTTTGTTATCGGAGGATATTTCCTTTGGCCCTATAGTCTTCAAAGGGATCCGAAATATCTGTTCTCAGATTCCACAGAAATAAGGCTAGCAAAGAGATTCACGAAATACAGATGTAACTCTGAGAGTGGAAGTCACATATCACAGAGCAGTTTCTCAGAAATCTTCTTTCCAGATTTCATCGGTGGATATTTCCTTTTTCACCATAGCCCTCTATGGGCTTCCAAATATCACTTTGCCAATTCCACAAGAACTGTCTTAGCGAAAGGCTTCTTGAGGAGAAAGCTGTAACTCTGTGAGATGATTTCACAGAACACAAAGAAGTTTCCCAGAAAGCTTCTTTCTCTTTTTTATGGGAGGATATTTCCTTTGTCCCTATAGTCTTCAAAGGGATCCGAAATATCTGTTCTCAGATTCCACAGAAATAAGGCTAGCATAGAGATCCACGAAATACAGATGTAACTCTGTGAGTGGAAGTCACATATCACAGAGCAGTTTCTCAGAAAGCTTCTTTCCAGATTTCATCTGAGGATATTTCCTTTTTCACCATAGCCCTCTAAGGGCTTCAAATATCACCTTGCCAATTCCACAAGAACTGTCTTAGCGAAAGGCTTCTTGAGGGGAAAGCTGTAACTCTGTGAGATGATTTCAGGGAACACAAAGAAGTTTCTCAGAAAGCTTCTTTCACTTTGTTATCGGAGGATATTTCCTTTGGCCCTATAGTCTTCAAAGGGATCCGAAATATCTGTTCTCAGATTCCACAGAAATAAGGCTAGCAAAGAGATTCACGAAATACAGATGTAACTCTGTGAGTGGAAGTCACATATCACAGAGCAGTTTCTCAGAAATCTTCTTTCCAGATTTCATCGGTGGATATTTCCTTTTTCACCATAGCCCTCTATGGGCTTCCAAATATCACTTTGCCAATTCCACAAGAACTGTCTTAGCGAAAGGCTTCTTGAGGAGAAAGCTGTAACTCTGTGAGATGATTTCACAGAACACAAAGAAGTTTCCCAGAAAGCTTCTTTCTCTTTGTTATGGGAGGATATTTCCTTTGGCCCTATAGTCTTCAAAGGGATCTGAAATATCTGTTCTCAGATTCCACAGAAATAAGGCTAGCATAGAGATCCACGAAATACAGATGTAACTCTCTGAGTGGAAGTCACATATCACAGAGCAGTTTCTCAGAAAGCTTCTTTCCAGATTTCATCTGAGGATATTTCCTTTTTCACCATAGCCCTCTAAGGGCTTCCAAATATCACTTTGCCAATTCCACAAGAACTGTCTTAGCGAAAGGCTTCTTGAGGGGAAAGCTGTAACTCTGTGAGATGATTTCACAGAACACAAAGAAGTTTCTCAGAAAGCTTCTTTCACTTTGTTATCGGAGGATATTTCCTTTGGCCCTATAGTCTTCAAAGGGATCCGAAATATCTGTTCTCAGATTCCTCAGAAATAAGGATATCAAAGAGATCCACGAAATACAGATGTAACTCTGTGAGTGGAAGTCACATATCACAGAGCAGTTTCTCAGAAAGATTCTTTCCAGATTTCATCGGAGGATATTTCCTTTTTCACCATAGCCCTCTATGGGCTTTCGAATATCACTTTGCCAATTCCACAAGAACTGTCTTATCGAAAGTCTTCTTGAGGGGAAAGCTGTAACTCTGTGAGATGATTTCACAGAACACAAAGAAGTTTCTCAGAAAGCTTCTTTCTCTTTGTTATGGGAGGATATTTCCTTTGGCCCTATAGTCTTCAAAGGGATCCGAAATATCTGTTCTCAGATTCCACAGAAATAAGACTAGCAAAGAGATCCACGAAATACGGATGTAACTCTGTGAGTGGAAGTCACATATCACAGAGCAGTTTCTCAGAAAGCTTCTTTCCAGATTTCATCGGAGGATATTTCCTTTTTCACCATAGCCCTCTATGGGCTTTCGAATATCACTTTGCCAATTCCACAAGAACTGTCTTAGGGAAAGTCTTCTTGAGGGGAATGCTGGAACTCTGTGAGATGATTTCACAGAACACAATGAAGGTTCTCAGAAAGCTTCTTTCTCTTTGTTATCGGAGGATATTTCCTTTGGCCCTATAGTCTTCAAAGGGATCCGAAATATCTGTTCTCAGATTCCACAGAAATAAGGCTTGCAAAGAGATCCACGAAATACAGATGTAACTCTGTGAGTGGAAGTCACATATCACAGAGCAGTTTCTCAGTAAGCTTCTTTCCAGATTTCATCGGAGGATATTTCCTTTTTCACCATAGCCCTCTATGGGCTTCCGAATATCACTTTGCCAATTCCACAAGAACTGTCTTAGCGAAAGGCTTCTTGAGGGTAAAGCTGTAACTCTGTGAGATGATTTCACAGAACACATTGAAGTTTCTCAGAAAGCTTCTTTCTCTTTGTTATCGGAGGATATTTCCTTTGGCCCTATAGTCTTCAAAGGGATCCGAACTATCTGTTCTCAGATTCCACAGAAATAAGGCTAGCAAAGAGATCCACGAAATACAGATGTAATTCTGTGAGTGGAAGTCACATATCACAGAGCAGTTTCTCAGAAAGCTTCTTTCCAGATTTCATCGGAGGATATTTCCTTTTTCACCATAGCCCTCTATGGGCTTCCAAATATCACTTTGCCAATTCCACAAGAACTGTCTTAGCGAAAGGCTTCTTGAGGGGAAAGCTGTAACTCTGTGAGATGATTTCACAGAACACAAAGAAGTTTCTCAGAAAGCTTCTTTCTCTTTGTTATGGGAGGATATTTCCTTTGGCCCTATAGTCTTCAAAGGGATCGGAAATATCTGTTCTCAGATTCCACAGAAATAAGGCTAGCAAAGAGATTCACGAAATACAGATGTAACTCTGTGAGTGGAAGTCACATATCACAGAGCAGTTTCTCAGAAATCTTCTTTCCAGATTTCATCGGTGGATATTTCCTTTTTCACCATAGCCCTCTATGGGCTTCCAAATATCACTTTGCCAATTCCACAAGAACTGTCTTAGCGAAAGGCTTCTTGAGGAGAAAGCTGTAACTCTGTGAGATGATTTCACAGAACACAAAGAAGTTTCCCAGAAAGCTTCTTTCTCTTTGTTATGGGAGGATATTTCCTTTGTCCCTATAGTCTTCAAAGGGATCCGAAATATCTGTTCTCAGATTCCACAGAAATAAGGCTAGCATAGAGATCCACGAAATACAGATGTAACTCTGTGAGTGGAAGCCACATATCACAGAGCAGTTTCTCAGAAAGCTTCTTTCCAGATCTCATCTGAGGATATTTCCATATTCACCATAGCCCTCTAAGGGCTTCCAAATATCACTTTGCCAATTCCACAAGAACTGTCTTAGCGAAAGGCTTCTTGAGGGGAAAGCTGTAACTCTGTGAGATGATTTCACAGAACACAAAGAAGTTTCTCAGAAAGCTTCTTTCACTTTGTTATCGGAGGATATTTCCTTTGGCCCTATAGTCTTCAAAGGGATCCGAAATATCTGTTCTCAGATTCCACAGAAATAAGGCTAGCAAAGAGATCCACGAAATACAGATGTAACTCTGTGAGTGGAAGTCACATATCACAGAGCAGTTTCTCAGAAAGCTTCTTTCCAGATTTCATCGGAGGATATTTCCTTTTTCACCATAGCCCTCTATGGGCTTTCGAATATCACTTTGCCAATTCCACAAGAATTGTCTTATCGAAAGTCTTCTTGAGGGGAAAGCTGTAACTCTGTGAGATGATTTCACAGAACACAAAGAAGTTTCTCAGAAAGCTTCTTTCTCTTTGTTATGGGAGGATATTTCCTTTGGCCCTATAGTCTTCAAAGGGATCCGAAATATCTGTTCTCAGATTCCACAGAAATAAGGCTAGCAAAGAGATCCACGAAATACAGATGTAACTCTGTGAGTGGAAGTCACATATCACAGAGCAGTTTCTCAGAAAGATTCTTTCCAGATTTCATCGGAGGATATTTCCTTTTTCATCATAGCCCTCTAAGGGCTTCCAAATATCAGTTTGCCAATTCCACAAGAACTGTCTTAGCGAAAGGCTTCTTGAGGGGAAAGCTGTAACTCTGTGAGATGATTTCACAGAACACAAAGAAGTTTCTCAGAAAGCTTCTTTCTCTTTGTTATCGGAGGATATTTCCTTTGGCCCTATAGTCTTCAAAGGGATCCGAAATATCTGTTCTCAGATTCCACAGAAATAAGGCTAGCAAAGACATTCACGAAATACAGATGTAACTCTGTGAGTGGAAGTCACATATCACAGAGCAGTTTCTCAGAAAGCTTCTTTCCAGATTTCATTGGAGGATTTTTCCTTTTTCACCATAGCCCTCCATGGGCTTCCAAATATCACTTTGCCAATTCCACAAGAACTGTCTTAGCGAAAGTCTTCTTGAGGGGAAAGCTGTAACTCTGTGAGATGATTTCACAGAACACAATGAAGGTTCTCAGAAAGCTTCTTTCTCTTTGTTATCGGAGGATATTTCCTTTGGCCCTATAGTCTTCAAAGGAATCCGAAATATCTGTTCTCAGATTCCACAGAAATAAGGCTTGCAAAGAGATCCACGAAATACAGATGTAACTCTGTGAGTGGAAGTCACATATCACAGAGCAGTTTCTCAGAAAGCTTCTTTCCAGATTTCATCGGAGGATATTTCCTTTTTCACCATAGCCCTCTATGGGCTTCCGAATATCACTTTGCCAATTCCACAAGAACTGTCTTATCGAAAGGCTTCTTGAGGGTAAAGCTGTAACTCTGTGAGATGATTTCACAGAACACAATGAAGTTTCTCAGAAAGCTTCTTTCTCTTTGTTATCGGAGGATATTTCCTTTGGCCCTATAGTCTTCAAAGGGATCCGAACTATCTGTTCTCAGATTCCACAGAAATAAGGCTAGCAAAGAGATCCACGAAATACAGATGTAATTCTGTGAGTGGAAGTCACATATCACAGAGCAGTTTCTCAGAAAGCTTCTTTCCAGATTTCATCGGAGGATATTTCCTTTTTCACCATAGCCCTCTATGGGCTTCCAAATATCACTTTGCCAATTCCACAAGAACTGTCTTAGCGAAAGGCTTCTTGAGGGGAAAACTGTAACTCTGTGAGATGATTTCACAGAACACAAAGAAGTTTCTCAGAAAGCTTCTTTCTCTTTGTTATGGGAGGATATTTCCTTTGGCCCTATAGTCTTCAAAGGGATCGGAAATATCTGTTCTCAGATTCCACAGAAATAAGGCTAGCAAAGAGATTCACGAAATACAGATGTAACTCTGTGAGTGGAAGTCACATATCACAGAGCAGTTTCTCAGAAATCGTCTTTCCAGATTTCATCGGTGGATATTTCCTTTTTCACCATAGCCCTCTATGGGCTTCCAAATATCACTTTGTCAATTCCACAAGAACTGTCTTAGCAAAAGGCTTCTTGAGGAGAAAGCTGTAACTCTGTGAGATGATTTCACAGAACACAAAGAAGTTTCCCAGAAAGCTTCTTTCTCTTTTTTATGGGAGGATATTTCCTTTGGCCCTATAGTCTTCAAAGGGATCCGAACTATCTGTTCTCACATTCCACAGAAATAAGGCTAGCAAAGAGATCCACGAAATACAGATGTAATTCTGTGAGTGGAAGTCACATATCACAGAGCAGTTTCTCAGAAAGCTTCTTTCCAGATTTCATCGGAGGATATTTCCTTTTTCACCATAGCCCTCTATGGGCTTCCAAATATCACTTTGCCAATTCCACAAGAACTGTCTTAGCGAAAGGCTTCTTGAGGGGAAAGCTGTAACTCTGTGAGATGATTTCACAGAACACAAAGAAGTTTCTCAGAAAGCTTCTTTCTCTTTGTTATGGGAGGATATTTCCTTTGGCCCTATAGTCTTCAAAGGGATCGGAAATATCTGTTCTCAGATTCCACAGAAATAAGGCTAGCAAAGAGATTCACGAAATACAGATGTAACTCTGTGAGTGGAAGTCACATGTCACAGAGCAGTTTCTCAGAAATCTTCTTTCCAGATTTCATCGGTGGATATTTCCTTTTTCACCATAGCCCTCTATGGGCTTCCAAATATCACTTTTCCAATTCCACAAGAACTGTCTTAGCGAAAGGCTTCTTGAGGAGAAAGCTGTAACTCTGTGAGATGATTTCACAGAACAAAAGAAGTTTCCCAGAAAGCTTCTTTCTCTTTTTTATGGGAGGATATTTCCTTTGTCCCTATAGTCTTCAAAGGGATCCGAAATATCTGTTCTCAGATTCCACAGAAATAAGGCTAGCATAGAGATCCACGAAATACAGATGTAACTCTGTGAGTGGAAGCCACATATCACAGAGCAGTTTCTCAGAAAGCTTCTTTCCAGATTTCATTTGAGGATATTTCCTTTTTCACCATAGCCCTCTAAGGGCTTCCAAATATCACTTTGCCAATTCCACAAGAACTGTCTTAGCGAAAGGCTTCTTGAGGGGAAAGCTGTAACTCTGTGAGATGATTTCACAGAACACAAAGAAGTTTCTCAGAAAGCTTCTTTCACTTTGTTATCGGAGGATATTTCCTTTGGCCCTATAGTCTTCAAAGGGATCCGAAATATCTGTTCTCAGACTCCACAGAAATAAGGCTAGCAAAGAGATCCACGAAATACAGATGTAACTCTGTGAGTGGAAGTCACATATCACAGAGCAGTTTCTCAGAAAGCTTCTTTCCAGATTTCATCGGAGGATATTTCCTTTTTCACCATAGCCCTCTATGGGCTTTCGAATATCACTTTGCCAATTCCACAAGAACTGTCTTAGCGAAAGGCTTCTTTAGGGGAAAGCTGTAACTCTGTGAGATGATTTCACAGAACACAAAGAAGTTTCTCAGAAAGCATCTTTCTCTTTGTTATGGGAGGATACTTCCTTTGGCCCTATAGTCTTCAAAGGGATCCGAAATATCTGTTCTCAGATTCCACAGAAATAAGGCTAGCAAAGAGATCCACGAAATACGGATGTAACTCTGTGAGTGGAAGTTACATATCACAGAGCAGTTTCTCAGAAAGCTTCTTTCCAGATTTCATCGGAGGATATTTCCTTTTTGACCATAGCCCTCTATGGGGTTTCGAATATCACTTTGCCAATTCCACAAGAACTGTCTTAGCGAAAGGCTTCTTGAGGGGAAAGCTGTAACTCTGTGAGATGATTTCACAGAACACAAAGAAGTTTCTCAGAAAGCTTCTTTCTCTTTGTTATGGGAGGATATTTCCTTTGTCCCTACAGTCTTCAAAGGGATCCGAAATATCTGTTCTCCGATACCACAGAAATAAGGCTAGCAAAGAGATCCACGAAATGCAGATGTAACTCTGTGAGTGGAAGTCACATATCACAGAGCAGTTTCTGAGAAAGCTTCTTTCCAGATTTCATCTGAGGATATTTCCTTTTTCACCATAGCCCTCTATGGGCTTCCAAATATCACTTTTCCAATTCCAGAAGAACTGTCTTAGCGAAAGGCTTCTTGAGGGGAAAGCTATAACTCTGTGAGATGATTTCACAGAACACAAAGAAGTTTCTCCGAAAGCTTCTTTCCCTTTTTTATGGGAGGATATTTCCTTTGTCCCTATAGTCTTCAAAGGGATCCGAAATATCTGTTCTCAGATCCACAGAAGAAGGCTAGCAAAGACATCCACGAAATACAGATGTAACTCTGTGAGTGGAAGTCGCATATCACAGAGAAGTTTCTCAGAAAGCTTCTTTCCAGATTTCATCGGAGGATATTTCCTTTTTCACCATAGCCCTCTATGGGCTTCCAAATATCACTTTGCCAGTTCCACAAGAACTGTCTTAGCGAAAGGCATCTTGAGGAGAAAGCTGTAACTCTGTGAGATGATTTCACAGAACGCAAAGAAGTTTCTCAGAAAGCTTCTTTCTCTTTGTTATCGGAGGATATTTCCTTTGGCCCTATAGTCATCAAAGGGATCCGAAATATCTGTTCTCAGATTCCACAGAAATAAGGCTAGCAAAGAGATCCACGAAATACAGATGTAATTCTGAGAGTGGAAGTCACATATCACAGAGCAGTTTCTCAGAAAGCTTCTTCCCAGATTTCATCGGAGGATATTTCCTTTTTCACCATAGCCCTCTATGGGCTTCCAAATATCACTTTGCCAATTCCACAAGAACTGTCTTAGCGAAAGGCTTCTTGAGGGGAAAGCTGTAACTCTGGGAGATGATTTCACAGAACACAAAGAAGTTTCTCAGAAAGCTTCTTTCTCTTTGTTATCGGAGGATATTTCCTTTGGCCGTATAGTCTTCAAAGGGATCCGAAATATCTGTTCTCAGATTCCACAGAAATAAGGCTAGCAAAGAGATCCACGAAATACAGATGTAACTCTGTGAGTGGAAGTCACATATCACAGAGCAGTTTCTCAGAAAGCTTCTTTCCAGATTTCATCGGAGGATATTTCCTTTTTCACCATAGTCCTCTGTGGGCTTTCGAATATCACTTTGCCAATTCCACAAGAACTGTCTTAGCGAAATGCTTCTTGAGGGGAAAGCTGTAACTCTGTGAAATGATTTCACAGAAGACAATGAAGTTTCTCAGAAAGCTTCTTTCTCTTTGTTATCGGAGGATATTTCCTTTGGCCCTATAGTCTTCAAAGGGATCCGAAATATCTGTTCTCAGATTCCACAGAAATAAGGCTAGCAAAGAGATCCACGAAATACAGATGTAACTCTGTGAGTGGAAGTCACATATCACAGAGCAGTTTCTCAGAAAGCTTCTTTCCACATTTCATCGGAGGATATTTCCTTTTTCACCATAGTCCCCTATGGGCTTCCAAATATCACTTTGCCAATTCCACAAGATCTGTCTTAGCGAAAGGCTTCTTGAGGGGAAAGTTGTAACTCTGTGAGATGATTTCACAGAACACAAAGAAGTTTCTCAGAAAGCTTCTTTCTCTTTGTTATGGGAGGATATTTCCTTTGGTCCTATAGTCTTCAAAGGGATCCGAAATATCTGTTCTTAGAACCACAGAAATAAGGCTAGCAAAGAGATCCACGAAATACATATGTAACTCTGTGAGTGGAAGTCACATATCACAGAGCATTTTATCAGAAAGCTTTTTTCCAGATTTCATCGGAGGATATTTCGTTTTTCACCATAGCCCTCTATGGGCTTCCAAATATCACTTTGCCAATTCCACAAGAACTGTCTTAGCGAAAGGCTTCTTGAGGTGAAAGCTGTAACTCTGTGAGACTATTTCACAGAACACAAAGAAGTTTCTCAGAAAGCTTCTTTCTCTTTGTTATCGGAGGATATTTCCTTTGTCCCTTTTGTCTTCAAAGGGATCCGAAATATCTGTTCTCAGATTCCACAGAAATAAGGCTAGCAAAGAAATCCACGAAATACAGATGTAACTCTGAGAGTGGAAGTCACATATCACAGAGCAGTTCTCAGAAAGCTTCTTTCCAGATTTCATCGGAGGATATTTCCTTTTTCACCATAGCCCTCTATGGGCTTCCAAATATCACTTTGCCAATTCCACAAGAACTGTCTTAGCGAAAGGCTTCTTGAGGGGAAAGCTGTAACTCTGTGAGATGATTTCACAGAACACAAAGAAGTTTCTCAGAAAGCTTCTTTCTCTTTGTTATCGGAGGATATTTCCTTTGGCCCTATAGTATTCAAAGGGATCCGAAATATCTGTTCTCAGATTCAATAGAAATAAGGCTAGCAAAGAGATCCACGAAATAAAGATGTAACTCTGTGAGTGGAAGTCACATATCACAGAGCAGTTTCTCAGAAAGCTTCTTTCCAGATTTCATCGGAGGATATTTCCTTTTTCACCACAGCCCTCTATGGGCTTTTGAATATCACTTTGCCAATTCCACAAGAACTGTCTTAGCGAAAGGCTTCTTGAGGGGAAAGCTGTAACACTGTGAGATGACTTCAGAGTACACAAAGAAGTTTCTCAGAAAGCTTCTTTCTCTTTGTTATCGGAGGATATTTCCTCTGTCCCTATAGTCTTCAAAGGGATCCGAAATATCTGTTCTCAGATTCCACAGAAATAAGGCTAGCAAAGAAATCCACGAAATACAGATGTAACTCTGTGAGTGGAAGTCGCATATCACAGAGTAGTTTCTCAGAAAGCTTCTTTCCAGATTTCATCGGAGGATATTTCTTTTTCACCATAGCCCCCTATGGGCTTCCAAATATCACTTTGCCAATTCCACAAGAACTGTCTTAGCGAAAGGCTTCTTGAGGGGAAAGCTGTAACTCTGTGAGATGATTTCACAGAACACAAAGAAGTTTCTCAGAAAGCTTCTTTCTCTTTGTTATCAGAGGATATTTCCTTTGGCCCGATAGTCTTCAAAGGGATCGGAAATATCTGTTGTTAGAACCACAGAAATAAGGCTAGCAAAGAGATCCACGAAATGCAGATGTAATTCTGAGAGAGGAAGTCACATATCACAGAGCAGTTTCTCAGAAAGCTTCTTTCCAGATTTCATCGGAGGATATTTCCTTTTTCACCATAGCCCTCTATGGGCTTCCAAATATCACTTTGCCAATTCCACAAGAACTATATTAGCGAAAGGCTTCTTGAGGGGAAAGCTGTAACTCTGTGAGATGATTTCACAGAACACAAAGAAGTTTCTCAGAAAGCTTCTTTCTCTTTGTTATGGGAGGATATTTCCTTTGGCCCTATAGTCTTCAAAGGGATCGGAAATATCTGTTCTCAGATTCCACAGAAATAAGGCTAGCAAAGAGATCCACGAAATACAGATGTAACTCTGTGAGTGGAAGTCACATATCACAGAGCAGTTTCTCAGAAAGCTTCTTTCCAGATTTCATCGGAGGACATTTCCTTTTTCACCATAGCCCTCTATGGCCTTACAGATATCACTTTGCCAATTCCACAAGAACTGTCTTAGCGAAAGGCTTCTTGAGGGGAAAGCTGTAACTCTGTGAGATGATTTCACAGAACACAAAGAAGTTTCTCAGAAAGCTTCTTTCTCTTTGTTATGGGAGGATATTTCCTTTGGCCCTATAGTCTTCAAAGGGATCGGAAATATCTGTTCTCAGATTCCACAGAAATAAGGCTAGCAAAGAGATCCACGAAATACAGATGTAACTCTGTGAGTGGAAGTCACATATCACAGAGCAGTTTCTCAGAAAGCTTCTTTCCAGATTTCATCGGAGGATATTTCGTTTTTCACCATAGCCCTCTATGGGCTTACAGATCTCACTTTGCCAATTCCACAAGAACTGTCTTAGCGAAAGGCTTCTTGAGGGGAAAGCTGTAACTCTGGGAGATGATTTCACAGAACACAAAGAAGTTTCTCAGAAAGCTTCTTTCTCTTTGTTATGGGAGGATATTTTCTCTGACCCTACAGTCTTCAAAGGGATCCGAAATATCTGTTCTCAGATTCCACAGAAATAAGGCTAACAAAGAGATCCACGAAAAACAGATGTAACTCTGTGAGTGGATGTCACATATACAGAGCAGTTTTTCTGAAAGATTCTTTCCAGATTTCATCTGAGAATATTTTCTTTTTCACCATAGCCCTCTATGGGCTTCCAAATATCACTTTGCCAATTCCACAAGAACTGTCTTAGCGAAAGGCTTCTTGAGAGGAAAGCTGTAACTCTGTGAGATGATTTCACAGAACACAAAGAAGTTTCTCAGAAAGCTTCTTTCTCTTTTTTATCGGAAATTATTTCCTTTAGCCTTATACTCTTCAAAGGGATCTGAAATATCTGTTCTGAGATTCCACAGAAGTAAGGCTAGCAAAGAGATCCACGAAATACAGATGTAACCCTGTGAGTGGAAGTCACATATCACAGAGCAGTTTCTTAGAAATCTTCTTTCCAGATTTCATCGGTGGATATTTCCTTTTTCACCATAGCCCTCTATGGGCTTCCAAATATCACTTTGCCAATTCCCCAAGAACTGTCTTAGCCAAAGGCTTCTTGAGGGGAAAGCTGTAACTCTGTGAGATGATTTCACAGAACACAAAGAAGTTTCTCAGAAAGCTTCTTTCTCTTTGTTATCGGAGGATATTTCCTTTGGCCCTATAGTCTTCAAAGGGATCCGAAATATCTGTTCTCAGATTCCACAGAAATAAGGCTAGCAAAGAGATCCGCGAAATACAGATGTAACTCTGTGAGTGGAAGTCACATATCACAGAGCAGTTTCTCAGAAAGCTTCTTTCCAGATTTCATCGGAGGATATTTCGTTTTTCACCATAGCCCTCTAAGGGCTTCCAAATATCACTTTGCCAATTCCACAAGAACTGTCTTAGCGAAAGGCTTCTTGAGTGGAAGGCTGTAACTCTGTGAGATGATTTCACAGAACACAAAGCAGTTTCTCAGAAAGCTTCTTTCTCTTTGTTATCGGAGGATATTTCCTTTGGCCCTATAGTCTTCAAAGGGATCCGAAATATCTGTTCTCAGATTCCACAGAAATAAGGCTAGCAAAGAGATCCACGAAATACAGATGTAACTCTGTGAGTGGAAGTCACATATCACAGAGCAGTTTCTCAGAAAGCTTCTTTCCAGATTTCATCGGAGGATATTTCCTTTTTCACCATAGCCCTCTATGGGCTTCCAAATATCACTTTGCCTATTCCACAAGAACTGTCTTAGCGAAAGGCTTCTTGAGGGGAAAGCTGTAACTCCGTGAGATGAGTTCACAGAACACAAAGAAGTTTCTCAGAAAGCTTCTTTCTCTTTGTTATCGGAGGATATTTCCTTTGGTCCTATATACTTCATAGGGAACCGAAATATCTGTTCTCAGATTCCACAGAAATAAGGCTAGCAAAGAAATTCACGAAATACAGATGTAACCCTGTGAGTGGAAGTCACATTTAACAGAGCAGTTTCTCAGAAAGCTTCCTTCCAGATTTCATCGGAGGATATTTCCTTTTTCACCATAGCCCTCTATTGGCTTCCAAATATCACTTTGCCAATTCCACAAAAAGTGTCTTAGCGAAAGGCTTCTTGAGGGGAAAGCTGTAACTCTGTGAGATGATTTCACAGAATACAAAGAAGTTTCTCAGAAAGCTTCTTTCTCTTTGTTATTGGAGGATATTTCCTTTGGCCCTATAGTCTTCAAAGGGATCCGAAATATCAGTTCTCAGATTCCACAGAAATAAGGCAAGCAAAGAGATCCCCGAAATACAGATGTAACTCTGTGAGTGGAAGTCACATATCACCGAGCAGTTTCTCAGAAAGCTTCTTTCCAGGTTTCATCGGAGGATATTTCCTTTTTCACCATAGCCCTCTATGGGCTTCCAAATATCACTTTGCCAATTCCACAAGAACTGTCTTAGCGAAAGGCTTCTTGAGGGGAAAGCTGTAACTCTGTGAGATGATTTCACAGAACACAATGAAGTTTCTCAGAAAGCTTCTTTCTCTTTGTTATCAGAGGATATTTCCTTTGGCCCTATAGTCTTCAAAAAGATCCGAAATATCTGTTCTCAGATTCCACAGAAATAAGGCTAGCAAAGGGATCCACGAAATACAGATGTAACTCTGTTAGTGGAATCACATATCACAGAGCAGTTTCTCAGAAAGCTTCTTTCCAGATTTCATCGGAGGATATTTCCTTTTTCACCATGGCCCTCTATGGGCTTCCAAATATCACTTTGCCAATTCCACAAGAACTGTCTTAGCGAAAGGCTTCTTGAGGGGAAAGCTGTAACTCTGTGAGATGATTTCACAGAACACAAAGAAGTTTCTCAGAAAGCTTCTTTCCCTTTGTTATCGGAGGATATTTCTTTTGGCCCTATAGTCTTCAAAGGGATCCGAAATATCTGTTCTCAGATTCCATAGAAATAAGGCTAGCAAAGAGATCCACGAAATACAGATGTAACTCTGTGAGTGGAAGTCACATATCACAGAGCAGTTTCTCAGAAAGCTTCTTTCCAGATTTCATCGGAGGATATTTCATTTTTCACCATAGCCCTCCATGGGCTTCCAAATATCACTTTGCCAATTCCACAAGAACTGTCTTAGCGAAACGCTTCTTGAGTGGAAGGCTGCAACTCTGTGAGATGATTTCACAGAACACAAAGCAGTTTCTCAGAAAGCTTCTTTCTCTTTGTTATCGGAGGATATTTCCTTTGGCCCTATAGTCTTCAAAGGGATCCGAAATATCTGTTCTCAGATTCCACAGAAATAAGGCTAGCAAAGAGATCCACGAAATACAGATGTAACTCTGTGAGTGGAAGTCACATATCACAGAGCAGTTTCTCAGGAAGCTTCTTTCCAGATTTCATCGGAGGATATTTCCTTTTTCACCATAGCCCTCTATGGGCTTCCAGATATCACTTTGCCAATTCCACAAGAACTGTCTTAGCGAAAGGATTCTTGAGGGGAAAGCTGTAACTCTGTGAGATGATTTCACAGAACACGAAGTTTCTCAGAAAGCTTCTTTCTCTTTTTTATCGGAGGATATTTCCTTTGGCCCTATAGTCTTCAAAGGGATCCTAAATATCTGCTCTTAGATTCCACAGAAATAAGGCTAGCAAAGAGATCCACGAAATACAGATGTAACACTGTGAGTGGAAGTCACATAACACAGAGCAGTTTCTCAGAAAGCTTCTTTCCAGATTTCATCGGAGGATATTTCCTCTTTCACCATAGCCCTCTATGGGCTTCCAAATATCACTTTGCCAATTCCACAAGAACTGTCTTAGCGAAAGGCTTCTTGAGGGGAAAGCTGTACCTCTGTGAGATGATTTCACAGAACACAAAGAAGTTTCTCAGAAAGCTTCTTTCTCTTTGTTATGGGAGAATATTTCCTTTGGCCCTATAGTCTTCAAAGGGATCCGAAATATCTGTTCTCAGATTCCACAGAAATAAGGCTAGCAAAGAGATCCACGAAATACGGATGTAACTCTGTGAGTGGAAGTTACATACCACAGAGCAGTTTCTCAGAAAGCTTCTTTCCAGATTTCATCGGAGGATATTTCCTTTTTCACCATAGCCCTCTATGGGCTTCCAAATATCACTTTGCCAATTCGACAAGAACTGTCTTAGCGAAAGGCTTCTTGAGGGGAAAGCTGTAACTCTGTGAGATGATTTCACAGAACACAAAGAAGTTTCTCAGAAAGCTTCTTTCACTTTGTTATCGGAGGATATTTCCTTTTGCCCTATAGTCTTCAAAGGGATCCGAAATATCTGTTCTCAGATTCCACAGAAATAAGGCTAGCAAAGAGATCCACGAAATACAGATGTAACTTTCAGACTGGAAGTCACATATCACAGAGTAGTTTCTCAGAAAGCTTCTTTCCAGATTTCATCGGAGGATATTTCCTTTTTCATCATAGCCCTCTATGGGCTTCCAAATATCACTTTGCCAATTCCACAAGAACTGTCTTAGCGAAATGCTTCTTGAGGGGAAAGCTGTACCTCTGGGAGACGATTTCACAGAACACAAAGAAGTTTCTCAGAAAGCTTCTTTCTCTTTGTTATCGGAGGATATTTCCTTTGGCCCTATAGTCTTCAAAGGGATCCGAAATATCTGTTCTCAGATTCCACAGAAATAAGGCTAGCAAAGAGATCCACGAAATACAGATGTAACTCTGAGAGTGGAAGTCACATATCACAGAGCAGTTTCTCATAAAGCTTCTTTCCAGATTTCATCGGAGGATATTTCCTTTTTCACCATAGCCCTCTATGGGCTTCAAAATATCACTTTGCCAATTCCACAAGAACTGTCTCAGTCAATGGCGTCTTGAGGGGAAAGCTGTAACTCTGTGAGATGATTTCACGGAAAACAAAGAAGTTTCTCAGAAAGCTTCTTTCTCTTTGTTATCCGAGGATATTTCCTTTGGCCCTATAGTCTTCAAAGGGATCCGAAATATCTGTTCTCAGATTCCACAGAAATAAGGCTAGCAAACAGATCCACGAAATACAGATGTAACTCTGTGAGTGGAAGTCACATATCACAGAGCAGTTTCTCAGAAAGCTTCTTTCCAGATTTCACCGGATGATATTTCCTTTTTCACCATGGCCCTCTAAGGGCTTCCAAATATCACTTTGCCAATTCCACAAGAACTGTCTTAGCGAAAGGCTTCTTGAGGGGAAAGCTGTAACTCTGGGAGATGATTTCACAGAACACAAAGAAGTTTCTCCGAAAGCTTCTTTCTCTTTGTTATGGGAGGATATTTCCTCTGACCCTACAGTCTTCAAAGGGATCCGAAATATCTGTTCTCAGATTCCACAGAAAAAAGGCTAGCAAAGAGATACACGAAATACAGATGTAACTCTGTGAGTAGAAGTCACATATACAGAGCAGTTTTTCTGATAGATTCTTTCCAGATTTCATCTGAGAATATTTTCTTTTTCACCATAGCCCTCTATGGGCTTCCAAATATCACTTTGCCAATTCCACAAGAACTGTCTTAGAGAAAGGCTTCTTGAGAGAAAAGCTGTAACTCTGTGAGATGATTTCACAGAACACAAAGAAGTTTCTCAGAAAGCTTCTTTCTCTTTTTTATCGGAGATTAATTCCTTTGGCCTTATACTCTTCAATGGGATCCGAAATATCTGTTCTGAGATTCCACAGAAGTAAGGGTAGCAAAGAGATCCACGAAATACAGATGTAACCCTGTGAGTGGAAGTCACATATCACAGAGCAGTTTCTTAGAAATCTTATTTCCAGATTTCATCGATGGATATTTCCTTTTTCACCATAGCCCGCTATGGGCTTCCAAATATCACTTTGCCAATTCCACAAGAACTGTCTTAGCGAAAGGCTTCTTGAGGGGAAAGCTGTAACTCTGGGAGATGATTTCACAGAACACAATGAAGTTTCTCAGAAAGCTTCTTTCTCTTTGTTATGGGAGGATATTTCCTTTGGCCCTATAGTCTTCAAAGGGATCCGAAATATCTGTTCTCAGATTCCACAGAAATAAGGCTAGCAAAGAGATCCACGAAATACAGATGTAACTCTGAGAGTGGAAGACACATATCACAGAGCAGTGTCTCAGAAAGCTTCTTTCCAGATTTCATCGGAGGATATTTCCTTTTTCACCATAGCCCTCTATGGGCTTCCAAATATCACTTTGCCAATTCCACAAGAACTGTCTTAGCCAAAGGCTTCTTGAGGGGAAAGCTGTAACTCTGTGAGATGATTTCACAGAACACAAAGAAGTTTCTCAGAAAGCTTCTTTCTCTTTGTTATCGGAGGATATTTCCTTTGGCCCTATAGTCTTCAAAGGGATCCGAAATATCTGTTCTCAGATTCCACAGAAATAAGGCTAGCAAAGAGATCCACGAAATACCGATGTAACTCTGTGAGTGGAAGTCACATATCACAGAGCAGTTTCTCAGAAAGCTTCTTTCCAGATTTCATCGGAGGATATTTCCTTTTTCACCATAGCCCTCTATGGGCTTCCAAATATCACTTTGCCAATTCCACAAGAACTGTCTTAGCGAAAGGCTTCTTGAGTGGAAGGCTGTAACTCTGTGAGATGATTTCACAGAACACAAAGCAGTTTCTCAGAAAGCTTCTTTCTCTTTGTTATCGGAGGATATTTCCTTTGGCCCTATAGTCTTCAAAGGGATCCGAAATATCTGTTCTCAGATTCCACAGAAATAAGGCTAGCAAAGAGATCCACGAAATACAGATGTAACTCTGTGAGTGGAAGTCACATATCACAGAGCAGTTTCTCAGAAAGCTTCTTTCCAGATTTCATCGGAGGATATTTCCTCTTTCACCATAGCCCTCTATGGGCTTCCAAATATCACTTTGCCAATTCCACAAGAACTGTCTTAGCGAAAGACTTCTTGAGGGGAAAGCTGTAACTCTGTGAGATGATTTCACAGAACACAAAGAAGTTTCTCAGAAAGCTTCTTTCTCTTTGTTATCGGAGGATATTTCCTTTGGCCCTATAGTCTTCAAAGGGATCCGAAATATCTGTTCTCAGATTCCACAGAAATAAGGCTAGCAAAGAGATCCACGAAATACCGATGTAACTCTGTGAGTGGAAGTCACATATCACAGAGCAGTTTCTCAGAAAGCTTCTTTCCAGATTTCATCGGAGGATATTTCCTTTTTCACCATAGCCCTCTATGGGCTTCCAAATATCACTTTGCCAATTCCACAAGAACTGTCTTAGCGAAAGGCTTCTTGAGTGGAAGGCTGTAACTCTGTGAGATGATTTCACAGAACACAAAGCAGTTTCTCAGAAAGCTTCTTTCTCTTTGTTATCGGAGGATATTTCCTTTGGCCCTATAGTCTTCAAAGGGATCCGAAATATCTGTTCTCAGATTCCACAGAAATAAGGCTAGCAAAGAGATCCACGAAATACAGATGTAACTCTGTGAGTGGAAGTCACATATCACAGAGCAGTTTCTCAGAAAGCTTCTTTCCAGATTTCATCGGAGGATATTTCCTCTTTCACCATAGCCCTCTATGGGCTTCCAAATATCACTTTGCCAATTCCACAAGAACTGTCTTAGCGAAAGACTTCTTGAGGGGAAAGCTGTAACTCTGTGAGATGATTTCACAGAACACAAAGAAGTTTCTCAGAAAGCTTCTTTCTCTTTGTTATCGGAGGATATTTCCTTTGGCCCTATAGTCTTCAAAGGGATCCGAAATATCTGTTCTCAGATTCCACAGAAAAAAGGCTAGCAAAGAGATACACGAAATACAGATGTAACTCTGTGAGTAGAAGTCACATATACAGAGCAGTTTTTCTGAAAGATTCTTTCCAGATTTCGTCTGAGAATATTTTCTTTTTCACCATAGCCCTCCATGGGCTTCCAAATATCACTTTGCCAATTCCACAAGAACTGTCTTAGCGAAAGGCTTCTTGAGAGAAAAGCTGTAACTCTGTGAGATGATTTCACAGAACACGAAGTTTCTCTGAAAGCTTCTTTCTCTTTGTTATCGGAGGATATTTCCTTTGGCCCTATAGTCTTCAAAGGGATCCTAAATATCTGCTCTCAGATTCCACAGAAATAAGGCTAGCAAAGAGATCCACGAAATACAGATGTAACACTATGAGTGGAAGTCACATAACACAGAGCAGTTTCTCAGAAAGCTTCTTTCCAGATTTCATCGGAGGATATTTCCTCTTTCACCATAGCCCTCTATGGGCTTCCAAATATCACTTTGCCAATTCCACAAGAACTGTCTTAGCGAAAGGCTTCTTGAGGGGAAAGCTGTAACTCTGTGAGATGATTTCACAGAACACAAAGAAGTTTCTCAGAAAGCTTCTTTCCCTTTGTTATCGGAGGATATTTCCTTTGGCCCTATAGTCTTCAAAGGGATCCGAAATATCTGTTCTCAGATTCCACAGAAATAAGGCTAGCAAAGAGATCCACGAAATACAGATGTAACTCTGTGAGTGGAAGTCACATATCACAGAGCAGTTTCTCAGAAAGCTTCTTTCCAGATTTCATCGGAGGATATTTCATTTTTCACCATAGCCCTCCATGGGCTTCCAAATATCACTTTGCCAATTCCACAAGAACTGTCTTAGCGAAACGCTTCTTGAGTGGAAGGCTGCAACTCTGTGAGATGATTTCACAGAACACAAAGCAGTTTCTCAGAAAGCTTCTTTCTCTTTGTTATCGGAGGATATTTCCTTTGGCCCTATAGTCTTCAAAGGGATCCGAAATATCTGTTCTCAGATTCCACAGAAATAAGGCTAGCAAAGAGATCCACGAAATACAGATGTAACTCTGTGAGTGGAAGTCACATATCACAGAGCAGTTTCTCAGGAAGCTTCTTTCCAGATTTCATCGGAGGATATTTCCTTTTTCACCATAGCCCTCTATGGGCTTCCAGATATCACTTTGCCAATTCCACAAGAACTGTCTTAGCGAAAGGATTCTTGAGGGGAAAGCTGTAACTCTGTGAGATGATTTCACAGAACACGAAGTTTCTCAGAAAGCTTCTTTCTCTTTTTTATTGGAGGATATTTCCTTTGGCCCTATAGTCTTCAAAGGGATCCTAAATATCTGCTCTCAGATTCCACAGAAATAAGGCTAGCAAAGAGATCCACGAAATACAGATGTAACACTGTGAGTGGAAGTCACATAACACAGAGCAGTTTCTCAGAAAGCTTCATTCCAGATTTCATCGGAGGATATTTCCTCTTTCACCATAGCCCTCTATGGGCTTCCAAATATCACTTTGCCAATTCCACAAGAACTGTCTTAGCGAAAGGCTTCTTGAGGGGAAAGCTGTAACTCTGTGAGATGATTTCACAGAACACAAAGAAGTTTCTCAGAAAGCTTCTTTCCCTTTGTTATCGGAGGATATTTCTTTTGGCCCTATAGTCTTCAAAGGGATCCGAAATATCTGTTCTCAGATTCCACCGAAATAAGGCTAGAAAAAGATACACGAAATACAGATGTAACTCTGTGAGTGGAAGTCACATATCACAGAGCAGTTTCTCTGAAAGCTTCTTTCCAGATTTCATCGGAGAATATTTCCTTTTTCACCATTGCCCTCTATGGGCTTCCAAATATCTCTTTGCCAATTCCACAAGAACTGTCTTAGCGAAAGGCTTCTTGAGGAGAAAGCTGTAAATCTGTGAGATGATTTCACAGAACACAAAGAAGTTTCTCAGAAAGCTTCTTTCTCTTTTTTATGGCAGGATATTTCCTTTGGCCCTATAGTCTTCAAAGGGATGCGAAATATCTGTTCTCAGATTCCACAGAAATAAGGCTAGCAAAGAGATCCACGAAATACAGATGTAACTCTGTGAGTGGAAGTCACATATCACGGGGCTGTTTCTCAGAAAGCTTCTTTCCAGATTTCATCTGAGGATATTTCCTTTTTCACTATAGCCCTCTATGGCCTTCCAAATATCACTTTGCCAATTCCACAAGAAGTGTCTTAGTGAAAGGCTTCTTGAGGGGAAAGCTGTATCTCTGTGAGATGATTTCACAGAACACAAAGAAGTTTCTCAGAAAGCTTCTTTCTCTTTGTTATGGGAGGATATTTCCTTTGGCCCTATAGTCTTCAAAGGGATGCGAAATATCTGTTCTCAGATTCCACAGAAATAAGGATAGCAAAGAGATCCACGAAATACAGATGTAACTCTGTGAGGGCAAATCACATATCACAGAGCAGTTTCTCAGAAAGCTTCTTTCCAGATTTCATCGGAGGATATTTCCTTTTTCATCATAGCCCTCTATGGGCTTCCAAATATCACTTTGCCAATTCCACAAGAACTGTCTTAGCGAAAGGCTTCTTGAGGGGAAAGCTGTACCTCTGTGAAATGATTTCACAGAACACAAAGAAGTTTCTCAGAAAGCTTCTTTCTCTTTGTTAAGGGAGAATATTTCCTTTGGCCCTATAGTCTTCAAAGGGATCCGAAATATCTGTTCTCAGATTCCACAGAAATAAGGCTAGCAAAGAGATCCACGAAATACGGATGTAACTCTGTGAGTGGAAGTTACATACCACAGAGCAGTTTCTCAGAAAGCTTCTTTCCAGATTTCATCGGAGGATATTTCCTTTTTCACGATAGCCCTCTATGGGCTTCCAAATATCACTTTGCCAATTCGACAAGAACTGTCTTAGCGAAAGGCTTCTTGAGGGGAAAGCTGTAACTCTGTGAGATGATTTCACAGAACACAAAGAAGTTTCTCAGAAAGCTTCTTTCACTTTGTTATCGGAGGATATTTCCTTTTGCCCTATAGTCTTCAAAGGGATCCGAAATATCTGTTCTCAGATTCCACAGAAATAAGGCTAGCAAAGAGATCCACGAAATACAGATGTAACTTTCAGACTGGAAGTCACATATCACAGAGTAGTTTCTCAGAAAGCTTCTTTCCAGATTTCATCGGAGGATATTTCCTTTTTCATCATAGCCCTCTATGGGCTTCCAAATATCACTTTGCCAATTCCACAAGAACTGTCTTAGCGAAATGCTTCTTGAGGGGAAAGCTGTACCTCTGGGAGACGATTTCACAGAACACAAAGAAGTTTCTCAGAAAGCTTCTTTCTCTTTGTTATCGGAGGATATTTCCTTTGGCCCTATAGTCTTCAAATGGATCCGAAATATCTGTTCTCAGATTCCACAGAAATAAGGCTAGCAAAGAGATCCACGAAATACAGATGTAACTCTGAGAGTGGAAGTCACATATCACAGAGCAGTTTCTCATAAAGCTTCTTTCCAGATTTCATCGGAGGATATTTCCTTTTTCACCATAGCCCTAATGGGCTTCAAAATATCACTTTGCCAATTCCACAAGAACTGTCTCAGTCAATGGCGTCTTGAGGGGAAAGCTGTAACTCTGTGAGATGATTTCACGGAAAACAAAGAAGTTTCTCCGAAAGCTTCTTTCTCTTTGTTATGGGAGGATATTTCCTCTGACCCTACAGTCTTCAAAGGGATCCGAAATATCTGTTCTCAGATTCCACAGAAAAAAGGCTAGCAAAGAGATACACGAAATACAGATGTAACTCTGTGAGTAGAAGTCACATATACAGAGCAGTTTTTCTGATAGATTCTTTCCAGATTTCATCTGAGAATATTTTCTTTTTCACCATAGCCCTCTATGGGCTTCCAAATATCACTTTGCCAATTCCACAAGAACTGTCTTAGAGAAAGGCTTCTTGAGAGAAAAGCTGTAACTCTGTGAGATGATTTCACAGAACACAAAGAAGTTTCTCAGAAAGCTTCTTTCTCTTTTTTATCGGAGATTAATTCCTTTGGCCTTATACTCTTCAATGGGATCCGAAATATCTGTTCTGAGATTCCACAGAAGTAAGGGTAGCAAAGAGATCCACGAAATACAGATGTAACCCTGTGAGTGGAAGTCACATATCACAGAGCAGTTTCTTAGAAATCTTATTTCCAGATTTCATCGATGGATATTTCCTTTTTCACCATAGCCCGCTATGGGCTTCCAAATATCACTTTGCCAATTCCACAAGAACTGTCTTAGCGAAAGGCTTCTTGAGGGGAAAGCTGTAACTCTGGGAGATGATTTCACAGAACACAATGAAGTTTCTCAGAAAGCTTCTTTCTCTTTGTTATGGGAGGATATTTCCTTTGGCCCTATAGTCTTCAAAGGGATCCGAAATATCTGTTCTCAGATTCCACAGAAATAAGGCTAGCAAAGAGATCCACGAAATACAGATGTAACTCTGAGAGTGGAAGACACATATCACAGAGCAGTGTCTCAGAAAGCTTCTTTCTAGATTTCATCGGAGGATATTTCCTTTTTCACCATAGCCCTCTATGGGCTTCCAAATATCACTTTGCCAATTCCACAAGAACTGTCGTAGCCAAAGGCTTCTGGAGGGGAAAGCTGTAACTCTGTGAGATGATTTCACAGAACACAAAGAAGTTTCTCAGAAAGCTTCTTTCTCTTTGTTATCGGAGGATATTTCCTTTGGCCCTATAGTCTTCAAAGGGATCCGAAATATCTGTTCTCAGATTCCACAGAAATAAGGCTAGCAAAGAGATCCACGAAATACCGATGTAACTCTGTGAGTGGAAGTCACATATCACAGAGCAGTTTCTCAGAAAGCTTCTTTCCAGATTTCATCGGAGGATATTTCCTTTTTCACCATAGCCCTCTATGGGCTTCCAAATATCACTTTGCCAATTCCACAAGAACTGTCTTAGCGAAAGGCTTCTTGAGTGGAAGGCTGAAACTCTGTGAGATGATTTCACAGAACACAAAGCAGTTTCTCAGAAAGCTTCTTTCTCTTTGTTATCGGAGGATATTTCCTTTGGCCCTATAGTTTTCACAGGGATCCGAAATATCTGTTCTCAGATTCCACAGAAATAAGGCTAGCAAAGAGATCCACGAAATACAGATGTAACTCTGTGAGTGGAAGTCACATATCACAGAGCAGTTTCTCAGAAATCTTCTTTCCAGATTTCATCGGAGGATATTTCCTTTTTCACCATAGCCCTCTATGGGCTTCCAGATATCACTTTGCCAATTCCACAAGAACTGTCTTAGCGAAAGGATTCTTGAGGGGAAAGCTGTAACTCTATGAGATGATTTCACAGAACACGAAGTTTCTCAGAAAGCTTCTTTCTCTTTGTTATCGGAGGATATTTCCTTTGGCCCTATAGTCTTCAAAGGGATCCTAAATATCTGCTCTCAGATTCCACAGAAATAAGGCTAGCAAAGAGATCCACGAAATACAGATGTAACACTGTGAGTGGAAGTCACATAACACAGAGCAGTTTCTCAGAAAGCTTCTTTCCAGATTTCATCGGAGGATATTTCCTCTTTCACCATAGCCCTCTATGGGCTTCCAAATATCACTTTGCCAATTCCACAAGAACTGTCTTAGCGAAAGGCTTTTTGAGGGGAAAGCTGTAACTCTGTGAGATGATTTCACGGAACACAAAGAACTTTCTCAGAAAGCTTCTTTCTCTTTGTTATGGGAGGATATTTCCTTTGGCCCTATAGTCTTCAAAGGGATCCGAAATATCTGTTCTCAAATTCCACATAAATAAGGCTAGCAAAGAGATCCACGAAATACAGATGTAACTCTGTGAGTGGAAGTCACATATCACAGAGCAGTTTCTCAGAAAGCTTCTTTCCAGATTTCATCGGAGGATATTTCCTTTTTCACCATAGCCCTCTATGGGCTTCCAAATATCACTTTGCCAATTCCACAAGAACTGTCTTAGCGAAAGGCTTCTTGAGGGGAAAGCTGTAACTCTGGGAGATGATTTCACAGAACACAATGAAGTTTCTCAGAAAGCTTCTTTCTCTTTGTTATGGGAGGATATTTCCTTTGGCCCTATAGTCTTCAAAGGGATCCGAAATATCTGTTCTCAGATTCCACAGAAATAAGGCTAGCAAAGAGATCCACGAAATACAGATGTAACTCTGAGAGTGGAAGACACATATCACAGAGCAGTGTCTCAGAAAGCTTCTTTCCAGATTTCATCGGAGGATATTTCCTTTTTCACCATAGCCCTCTATGGGCTTCCAAATATCACTTTGCCAATTCCACAAGAACTGTCTTAGCCAAAGGCTTCTTGAGGGGAAAGCTGTAACTCTGTGAGATGATTTCACAGAACACAAAGAAGTTTCTCAGAAAGCTTCTTTCTCTTTGTTATCGGAGGATATTTCCTTTGGCCCTATAGTCTTCAAAGGGATCCGAAATATCTGTTCTCAGATTCCACAGGAATAAGGCTAGCAAAGAGATCCACGAAATACCGATGTAACTCTGTGAGTGGAAGTCACATATCACAGAGCAGTTTCTCAGAAAGCTTCTTTCCAGATTTCATCGGAGGATATTTCCTTTTTCACCATAGCCCTCTATGGGCTTCCAAATATCACTTTGCCAATTCCACAAGAACTGTCTTAGCGAAAGGCTTCTTGAGTGGAAGGCTGTAACTCTGTGAGATGATTTCACAGAACACAAAGCAGTTTCTCAGAAAGCTTCTTTCTCTTTGTTATCGGAGGATATTTCCTTTGGCCCTATAGTCTTCAAAGGGATCCGAAATATCTGTTCTCAGATTCCACAGAAATAAGGCTAGCAAAGAGATCCACGAAATACAGATGTAACTCTGTGAGTGGAAGTCACATATCACAGAGCAGTTTCTCAGAAAGCTTCTTTCCAGATTTCAGCGGAGGATATTTCCTTTTTCACCATAGCCCTCTATGGGCTTCCAGATATCACTTTGCCAATTCCACAAGAACTGTCTTAGCGAAAGGATTCTTGAGGGGAAAGCTGTAACTCTGTGAGATGATTTCACAGAACACAAAGAAGTTTCTCAGAAAGCTTCTTTCTCTTTGTTATCGGAGGATATTTCCTTTGGCCCTATAGTCTTCAAAGGGATCCTAAATATCTGCTCTCAGATTCCACAGAAATAAGGCTAGCAAAGAGATCCACGAAATACAGATGTAACACTGTGAGTGGAAGTCACATAACACAGAGCAGTTTCTCAGAAAGCTTCTTTCCAGATTTGATCGGAGGATATTTCCTCTTTCACCATAGCCCTCTATGGGCTTCCAAATATCACTTTGCCAATTCCACAAGAACTGTCTTAGCGAAAGGATTCTTGAGGGGAAAGCTGTAACTCTGTGAGATGATTTCACAGAACACAAAGAAGTTTCTCAGAAAGCTTTTTCTCTATGTTATCGGAGGATATTTTATTCGGCCCTATAGTCTTCAAAGGGATCCGAAATATCTGTACTCAGATTCCACTGAAATAAGGCTAGCAAAGAGATCCACGAAATTCAGATGTAACTCTGTGAGTGGAAGTCACATATCACAGAGCAGTTTCTCAGAAAGCTTCTTTCCAGATTTCATCGAAGGATATTTCCTTTTTCACCATAGCCCTCTATGGGCTTCCAAATATCACTTTGCCAATTCCACAAGAACTGTCTTAGCGAAAGGCTTCTTGAGGGGAAAGCTGTAACTCTCGGAGATGGTAACTCTCGGAGATGATTTCACAGAACACAAAGAAGTTTCTCAGAAAGCTTCTTTCTCTTTGTTATCGGAGGATATTTCCTTTGGCCCTATAGTCTTCAAATGATTCCGAAATATCTGTTCTCAGATTCCACAGAAATAAGGCTAGCAAAGAGATCCACGAAATACAGATGTAACTCTGTGAGTGGAAGTCACATATCACAGAGCAGTTTCTCAGAAAGCATCTTTCCAGATTTCATCGGAGGATATTACCTTTTTAACCATAGCCCTCTATGGGCTTCCAAATATCACTTTGCCAATTCCACAAGAACTGTCCTAGCGAAAGGCTTCTTGAGGGGAAAGCTGTAACTCTGTGAGATGATTTCACAGAACACAAAGAAGTTTCTCAGAAAGCTTCTTTCTCTTTGTTATCGGAGGATATTTCCTTTGGCCCTATAGTCTTCAAAGGGATCCGAAATATCTGTTCTCATATTCCACAGAAATAAGGCTAGCAAAGAAATCCACGAAATACAGATGTAACTCTGTGAGTGGAAGTCACATATCACAGAGCAGTTTCTCAGAAAGCTTCTTTCCAGATTTCATCGGAGGGTATTTCCTTTTTCACCATAGGCCTCTATGGGCTTCCAAATATCACTTTGCCAATTCCACAAGAACTGTCTTAGCGAAAGGCTTCTTGAGGGGAAAGCTGTAACTCTGTGAGATGATTTCACAGAACACAAAGAAGTTTCTCAGAAAGCTTCTTTCTCTTTGTTATCGGAGGATATTTCCTTTGGCCCTATAGTCTTCAAAGGGATCCGAAATATCTGTTCTCAGATTCCACAGAAATGAGGCTAGCAAAGAGATCCACGAAATACAGATGTAACTCAGTGAGTGGAAGTCACATATCACAGAGCAGTTTCTCAGAAAGCTTCTTTCCAGATTTCATCGGAGGATATTTCCTTTTTCACCATAGCCCTCTAAGTGCTTCCAAATATCACTTTGCCAATTCCACAAGAACTGTCTTAGCGAAAGGCTTCTTGAGGGGAAAGCTGTAACTCTGTCAGATTATTTCACAGAACACAATGAAGTTTCTCAGAAAGCTTCTTTCTCTTTGTTATGGGAGGATATTTCCTTTGGCCCTATAGTCTTCAAAGGGATCCGAGATATCTGTTCTCAGATTCCACAGATATAAGGCTAGCAAAGAGATCCACGAAATACAGATGTAACTCTGTGAGTGGAAGTCACATATCACCGAGCAGTTTCTCAAAAGCTTCTTTCCAGATTTCATCGGAGGATATTTCCTTTTTCACTATAGCCCTCTATGGGCTTCCAAATATCACTTTGCCAATTCCACAAAAACTGTCTTAGCGAAAGGCTTCTTGAGGGGAAAGCTGTAACTCTGTGAGATGATTTCACAGAACACAAAGAAGTTTCTCAGAAAGCTTCTTTCTCTTTGTTATCGGAGGATATTTCCTTTGGCCCTATAGTCTTCAAAGGGATCTCAAATATCTGTTCTCAGATTCCACAGAAATAAGGCTAGCAAAGAGATACACGAAATACAGATGTAACTCTGTGAGTGGAAGTCACATATCACAGAGCAGTTTCTCAGAAAGCTTCTTTCCAGATTTCCTCGGAGGATATTTCCTTTTTCACCATAGCCCTCTATGGGCTTCCAGATATCACTTTGCCAATTCCCCAAGAACTGTCTTAGCGAAAGGCTTCTTGAGGGGAAAGCTGTAACTCTGTGAGATGATTTCACAGAACACAATGAAGTTTCTCAGAAAGCTTCTTTCTCTTTGTTATCGGAGGATATTTCCTTTGGCCCCATAGTCTTCAAAGGGATCCGAAATATCTGTCTCAGATTCCAGAGAAATAAGGCTAGCAAAGGGATCCACGAAATACAGATGTAACTCTGTGAGTGGAAGTCACATATCACAGAGCAGTTTCTCAGAAAGCTTCTTTTCCGATTTCATCGGAGGATATTTCCTTTTTCACCATAGCCCTCTAAGGGCTTCCAAATAATACTTTGCCAATTCCACAAGAACTGTCTTAGCGAAAGGCTTCTTGAGGGGAAAGCTGTAACTCTGTGAGATGATTTCAAAGAACACAAAGAAGTTTCTCAGAAAGCTTCTTTCTCTTTGTTATGGGAGGATTTTTCCTTTGGCCCTATAGTCTACAAAGGGATCCGAAATATCTGTTCTCAGATTCCTCAGAAATAAGGCTAGCAAAGAGATTCACGAAATACAGACGTAAATCTGTGAGTGGAAGTCACATATCGTGGAGCAGTTTCTCAGAAAGCTTCTTTCCAGATTTCATCGGAGGATATTTCCTTTTTCACCATTGCCCTCTAAGTGCTTCCAAATATCACTTTGCCAATTCCAGAAGAACTGTCTTAGCGAAAGGCTTCTTGAGGGGAAAGCTGTAACTCTGTCAGATTATTTCACAGAACACAATGAAGTTTCTCAGAAAGCTTCTTTCTCTTTGTTATGGGAGGATATTTCCTTTGGCCCTATAGTCTTCAAAGGGATCCGAGATATCTGTTCTCAGATTCCACAGATATAAGGCTAGCAAAGAGATCCACGAAATACAGATGTAACTCTGTGAGTGGAAGTCACATATCACCGAGCAGTTTCTCAAAAGCTTCTTTCCAGATTTCATCGGAGGATATTTCCTTTTTCACTATAGCCCTCTATGGGCTTCCAAATATCACTTTGCCAATTCCACAAAAACTGTCTTAGCGAAAGGCTTCTTGAGGGGAAAGCTGTAACTCTGTGAGATGATTTCACAGAACACAAAGAAGTTTCTCAGAAAGCTTCTTTCTCTTTGTTATCGGAGGATATTTCCTTTGGCCCTATAGTCTTCAAAGGGATCTCAAATATCTGTTCTCAGATTCCACAGAAATAAGGCTAGCAAAGAGATACACGAAATACAGATGTAACTCTGTGAGTGGAAGTCACATATCACAGAGCAGTTTCTCAGAAAGCTTCTTTCCAGATTTCCTCGGAGGATATTTCCTTTTTCACCATAGCCCTCTATGGGCTTCCAAATATCACTTTGCCAATTCCCCAAGAACTGTCTTAGCGAAAGGCTTCTTGAGGGGAAAGCTGTAACTCTGTGAGATGATTTCACAGAACACAATGAAGTTTCTCAGAAAGCTTCTTTCTCTTTGTTATCGGAGGATATTTCCTTTGGCCCCATAGTCTTCAAAGGGATCCGAAATATCTGTTCTCAGATTCCAGAGAAATAAGGCTAGCAAAGGGATCCACGAAATACAGATGTAACTCTGTGAGTGGAAGTCACATATCACAGAGCAGTTTCTCAGAAAGCTTCTTTTCCGATTTCATCGGAGGATATTTCCTTTTTCACCATAGCCCTCTAAGGGCTTCCAAATAATACTTTGCCAATTCCACAAGAACTGTCTTAGCGAAAGGCTTCTTGAGGGGAAAGCTGTAACTCTGTGAGATGATTTCAAAGAACACAAAGAAGTTTCTCAGAAAGCTTCTTTCTCTTTGTTATGGGAGGATTTTTCCTTTGGCCCTATAGTCTTCAAAGGGATCCGAAATATCTGTTCTCAGATTCCTCAGAAATAAGGCTAGCAAAGAGATTCACGAAATACAGACGTAAATCTGTGAGTGGAAGTCACATATCATGGAGCAGTTTCTCAGAAAGTTTCTTTCCAGATTTCATCGGAGGATATTTCCTTTTTCACCATAGCCCTCTATGGGCTTCCAAATATCACTTTGCCAATTCCACAAGAACTGTCTTAGCGAAAGGCTTTTTGAGGGGAAAGCTGTAACTCTGTGAGATGATTTCACAGAACACAATGAAGATTCTCAGAAAGCTTCTTTCTCTTTGTTATGGGAGGATATTTCCTTTGGCCCTATAGTCTTCAAAGGGATCCGAAATATCTGTTCTCAGATTCCACAGAAATAAGGCTAGCAAAGGGATCCATGAAATACAGATGTAACTCTGTGATTGAAAATCACATATCACAGAGCAGTTTCTCAGAAAGCTTCTTACCAGATTTCATCGGAGGACATTTCCTTTTTCACCATAGCCCTCTATGGGCTTCCAAATATCACTTTGCCAATTCCACAAGAACTGTCTTAGCGAAAGGCTTCTTGAGGGGAAAGCTGTAACTCTGTGAGATGATTTCACAGAACACAATGAAGTTTCTCAGAAAGCTTCTTTCTCTTTGTTATCGGAGGATATTTCCTTTGGCCCAGTAGTCTTCAAAGGAATCCGAAATATCTCTTCTCAGATTCCACAGAAATAAGGCTAGCAAAGAGATCCACGAAATACAGATGTAACTCTTTGAGTGGAAGTCACATATCACAAAGCAGTTTCTCAGAAAGCTTCTTTCCAGATTTCATCGGAGGATACTCCCTTTTTCACCATAGCCCTCTATGGGCTTCCAAATATCACTTTGCCAATTCCACAAGAACTGTCTTAGCGAAAGGATTCTTGAGGGGAAAGCTGTAACTCTGGGAGATGATTTCACAGAACACAAAGAAGTTTCTCAGAAAGCTTCTTTCTCTTTTTTATCGGAGGATATTTCCTTTGGCCCTATAGTCTTCAAAGGGATCCGAAATATCTGTTCTCAGATTCCACAGAAATAAGGCTAGCAAAGAGATCCACGAAATACAGATGTAACTCTGTGAGTGGAAGTCACATATCACAGAGCAGTTTCTCAGAAAGCTTCTTTCCAGATTTCATCGGAGGATATTTCCTTTTTCACCATAGCCCTCTATGGGCTTCCAAATATCACTTTGCCAATTCCACAAGAACTGTCATAGCGAAAGGCTTCTTGAGGGAAAAGCTGTAACTCTGTGAGGTGATTTCACAGAACACAAAGAAGTTTCTCAGAAAGCTTCTTTCTCTTTGTTATGGGAGGATATTTCCTTTGGCCCTATAGTTTTCAAAAGGATCCGAAATATCTGTTCTCAGATTCCACAGTAATAAGGCTAGCAAAGAGATCCACGAAATACAGATGTAACTCTGTGAGTGGAAGTCACATATCACAGAGCAGTTTCTCAGAAAGCATCTTTCCAGATTTCATCGGAGGACATTACCTTTTTCACCATAGCCCTCTATGGGCTTCCAAATATCACTTTGACAATTCCACAAGAACTGTCCTAGCGAAAGTCTTCTTCAGGGGAAAGCTGTAACTCTGTGAGATGATTTCACAGAACACAATGAAGGTTCTCAGAAAGCTTCTTTCTGTTTGTTATCGGAGGATATTTCCTTTGGCCCTATAGTCTTCAAAGGGATCCGAAATATCTGTTCTCAGATTCCACAGAAATAAGGCTAGCAAAGAGATCCACGAAATACAGATGTAACTCTGTGAGTGGAAGTCACATATCACTGAGCAGTTTCTCAGAAAGCTTCTTTCCAGATTTCATCGGAGGATATTTCCTTTTTCACCATTGCCCTCTAAGGGCTTCCAAATAGCACTTTGCCAATTCCACAAGAACTGTCTCAGCGAAAGGCTTCTTGAGGGGAAAGCTGTAACTCTGTCAGATGATTTCACAGAACACAATGAAGTTTCTCAGAAAGCTTCTTTCTCTTTGTTATGGGAGGATATTTCCTTTGGCCCTATAGTCTTCAAAGGGATCCGAAATATCTGTTCTCAGATTCCACAGATATAAGGCTAGCAAAGAGATCCACGAAATAGAGATGTAACTCTGTGAGTGGAAGTCACATATCACCAAGCAGTTTCTCAAAAGCTTCTTTCCAGATTTCATCGGAGTATATTTCCTTATTCACCATAGCCCTCTATGGGCTTCCAAATATCACTTTGCCAATTCCACAAGAACTGTCTTAGCGAAAGGCTTCTTGAGGGGAAAGCTGTAACTCTGTGAGATGATTTCACAGAACACAAAGAAGTTTCTCAGAAAGCTTCTTTCTCTTTGTTATGGGAGGATATTTCCTTTGGCCCTATAGTCTTCAAAGGGATCCGAAATATCTGTTCTCAGATTCCACAGAAATAAGGCTAGCAAAGAGATCCACGAAATACAGATGTAACACTGTGAGTGGAAGTCACATATCACTAGCAGTTTCTCAGAAAGTTTCTTTCCAGATTTCATCGGAGGATATTTCCTTTTTCACCATAGCCCTCTATGGGCTTCCATATATCACTTTGCCAATTCCACAAGAACTGTCTTAGCGAAAGGCTTCTTGAGGGGAAAGCTGTAACACTGTGAGATGATTTCAGAGAACACAATGAAGTTTCTCAGAATGCTTCTTTCTCTTTGTTATCGGAGGATATTTCCTTTGGCCCTATAGTCTTCAAAGGGATCCGAAATATCTGTTCTCGTATTCCACAGAAATAAGGCTAGCAAAGAAATCCACGAAATACAGATGTAACTCTGTGAGTGGAAGTCACATATCACAGAGCAGTTTCTCAGAAAGCTTGTTTCCAGATTTCATCGGAGGATATTTCCTTTTTCATCAGAGCCCTCTATGGGCTTCCAAATATCACTTTGCCCATTCCACAAGAACTGTCTTAGCGAAAGGCTTCTTGAGGGGAAAGCTGTAACTCTGTGAGATGATTTCACAGAACACAATGAAGTTTCTCAGAAAGCTTCTTACTGTTTGTTATCGGAGGACATTTCAGTTGGCCCTATAGTCTTCAAAGGGATCCGAAATATCTGTTCGCAGATTCCACAGAAATAAGGCTAGCAAAGAGATCCACGAAATACAGATGTAACTCTGTGAGTGGAAGTCACATATCACAGAGCAGTTTCTCAGAAAGCTTCTTTCCAGATTTCATCGGAGGATATTTCCTTTTTCACCATTGCCCTCTGTGGGCTTCCAAATATCACTTTGCCAATTCCACAAGAACTGTCTTAGAGAAAGGCTTCTTGAGGGGAAAGCTGTAACTCTATGAGATGATTTCACAGAACACAAAGAAGTTTCTCAGAAAGCTTCTTTCTCTTTGTTATCGGAGGATATTTCCTTTGGCCCTATAGTCTTCAAAAGGATCCGAAATATCTGTTCTCAGATTCCACAGAAATAAGGCTAGCAAAGAGATCCCCGAAATACAGATGCAACTCTGTGAGTGGAAGTCACATATCACAGAGCAGTTTCTCAGAAAGCTTCTTTCCAGATTTCATCGGAGGATATTTCCTTTTTCACCATAGCCCTCTATGGGCTTCCAAATATCACTTTGCCAATTCCACAAGAACTGTCTTAGCGAAAGGCTTCTTGAGGGGAAAGCTGTAACTCTGTGAGATGATTTCACAGAACACAATGAAGTTTCTCAGAAATCTTCTTTCTCTTTGTTATCGGAGGATATTTCCTTTGGCCCTATAATCTTCAAAAGGATCCGAAATATCTGTTCTCAGATTCCACAGGAATAAGGCTAGCAAAGAGATCCACGAAATACAGATGTAACTCTGTGAGTGGAAGTCACATATACAGAGCAGTTTTTCTGAAAGATTCTTTCCAGATTTCATCTGAGAATATTTTGTTTTTCACCATAGCCCTCTATGGGCTTCCAAATATCAGTTTTCCAATTCCACAAGAACTGTCTTAGCGAAAGGCTTCTTGAGGGGAAAGCTGTAACTCTGTGAGATGATTTCACAGAACACAAAGAAGTTTCTCAGAAAGCTTCCTTCTCTTTGTTATCGGAGGATATTTCCTTTGGCCCTATAGTCTTCAAAGGGATGCGAAATATCTGTTCTCAGATTCCACAGAAATAAGGCTAGCAAAGAGATTCACGAAATACAGATGTAACTCTGTGAGTGGAAGTCACATATCACAGAGCAGTTTCCCCGAAATCTTCTTTACAGATTTCATCGAAGGATATTTCCTTTTTCACCATAGCCTTCTATGGGTTTCCAAATATCACTTTGCCAATTCCACAAGAACTGTCTTAGCGAAAGGCTTCTTGAGGGGAAAGCTGTAACTCTGTGAGATGATTTCACAGAACACAAAGAAGTTTCTCAGAAAGCTTCTTTCTCTTTGTTATCGGAGGATATTTCCTTTGGCCCTATAGTCTTCAAAGGGATCCGAAATATCTGTTCTCAGATTCCACAGAAATAAGGCTAGCAAAGAGATCCACGAAATACAGATGTAACTCTGTGAGTGGAAGTCACATATCACAGAGCAGTTTCTCAGAAAGCTTCTTTCCAGATTTCATCGGAGGATATTTCCTTTTTCACCATAGCCCTCTATGGGCTTCCAGATATCACTTTGCCAATTCCCCAAGAACTGTCTTAGCGAAAGGCTTCTTGAGGGGAAAGCTGTAACTCTGTGAGATGATTTCACAGAACACAAAGAAGTTTCTCAGAAAGCTTCTTTCTCTTTGTTATCGGAGGATTTTTCCTTTGGCCCTATAGTCTTCAAAGGGATCCGAAATATCTGTTCTCAGATTCCTCAGAAATAAGGGTAGCAAAGAGATTCACGAAATACAGACGTAACTCTGTGAGTGGAAGTCACATATCACAGAGCAGTTTCTCAGAAAGTTTCTTTCCAGATTTCATCGGAGGATATTTCCTTTTTCAACTTAGCCCTCTATGGGCTTCCAGATATCACTTTGCCAATTCCACAAGAACTGTCTTAGCGAAAGGCTTCTTGAGGGGAAAGCTGTAACTCTGTGAGATGATTTCACAGAACACAATGAAGTTTCTCAGAAAGCTTCTTTCTCTTTGTTATCGGAGGATATTTCCTTTGGTCCTATATTCTTCAAAGGGATCAGAAATATCTGTTCTCAAATTCCACAGAAATAAGGCTAGCAAAGGGATCCATGAAATACAGATGTAATTCTGTGATTGGAAATCACATATCACAGAGCAGTTTCTCAGAAAGCTTCTTACCAGATTTCATCGGAGGACATTTCCTTTTTCACCATTGCCCCCTATGGGTTTCCAAATATCAGTTTGCCAATTCCACAAGAACTGTCTTAGCGAAAGGCTTCTTGAGGGGAAAGCTGTAACTCTGTGAGATGATTTCACAGAACACAAAGAAGTTTCTCAGAAAGCTTCTTTCTCTTTGTTATGGGAGGATTTTTCCTTTAGCCCTATAGTCTTCAAAGGGATCCGAAATATCTGTTCTCAGATTCCACAGAAATAAGGCTAGCAAAGAGATCCACGAAATACAGGTGTAACTCTGTGAGTGGAAGTCACATATCACAGAGCAGTTTCTCAGAAAGCTTCTTTCCAGATTTCATCGGAGGATATTTCCTTTTTCACCATAGCCGTCTATGGCCTTCCAAATATCACTTTGCCAATTCCACAAGAACTGTCTTAGCGAAAGGCTTCTTGAGGGGAAAGCTGTAACTCTGTGAGATGATTTGACAGAACACAAAGAAGTTTCTCAGAAAGCTTCTTTCTCTTTGTTAACAGAGGATATTTCCTTTGGCCCTATAGTTTTCAAAGGGATCCGAAATATCTGTTCTCAGATTCCACTGAAATAAGGCTAGCAAAGAGATCCACGAAATACAGATGTAACTCTGTGAGTGGAAGTCACATATCACAGAGCAGTTTCTCAGAAAGCTTCTTTCCAGATTTCATCGGAGGATATTTCCTTTTTCACCATAGGCCTCTATGGGCTTCCAAATATCACTTTGCCAATTCCACAAGAACTGTCTTAGCGAAAGGCTTCTTGAGGGGAAAGCTGTAACTCTCGGAGATGATTTCACAGAACACAAAGAAGTTTCTCAGAAAGCTTCTTTCTCTTTGTTATGGGAGGATATTTCCTTTGGCACTATAGTCTTCAAAGGGATCCGAAATATCTGTTCTCAGATTCCACAGAAATAAGGCTAGCAAAGAGATCCACGAAATACAGATGTAACTCTGTGAGTGGAAGTCACATATCACAGAGCAGTTTCTCAGAAAGCTTCTTTCCAGATTTCATCGGAGGATATTTCCTTTTTCACCATAGCCCTCTAAGGGCTTCCAAATATCACTTTGCCAATTCCACAAGAACTGTCTTAGCGAAAGGCTTCTTGAGGGGAAAGCTGTAACTCTGGGAGATGATTTCACAGAACACAAAGAAGTTTCTCAGAAAGCTTCTTTCTCTTTGTTATCGGAGGATATTTCCTTTGGCCCTATAGTCTTCAAAGGGATCCGAAATATCTCTTCTCAGATTCCACAGAAATAAGGCTAGCAAAGAAATCGACGAAATACAGATGTAACTCTGTGAGTGGAAGTCACATATCACAGAGCAGTTTCTCAGAAAGCTTCTTTCCAGATTTCATCGGAGGATATTTCCTTTTTCTCCATAGCCCTCTATGGGCTTCCAAATATCACTTTGCCAATTCCACAAGAACTGTCTTAACGAAAGGCTTCTTCAGGGGAAAGCTGTAACTCTGTGAGATGATTTGACAGAACACAAAGAATATTCTCTGAAAGCTTCTTTCTCTTTGTTCACAGGGGATATTTCCTTTGGCCCTATAGTTTTCAAAGGGATCCGAATTATCTGTTCTCAGATTCCACTGAAATAAGGCTAGCAAAGAGATCCACGATATACAGATGTAACTCTGTGAGTGGAAGTCAGATATCACAGAGCAGTTTCTCAGAAAGCTTCTTTCCAGATTTCATCGGAGGATATTTCCTTTTTCACCATAGGCCTCTATGGGCTTCCAAATATCACTTTGCCAATTCCACAAGAACTGTCTTAGCGAAAGGCTTCTTGAGGTGAAAGCTGTAACTCTGTGAGATGATTTCACAGAACACAAAGAAGTTTCTCAGAAAGCTTCTTTCTCTTTGTTATGGGAGGATATTTCCTTTGGCCCTATAGTCTTCAAAGGGATCCGAAATATCTGTTCTCAGATTCCACAGAAATAAGGCTAGCAAAGAAATTCACGAAATACAGATGTAAGTCTGTGGGTGGAAGTCACATATCACAGAGCAGTTTCTCAGAAAGCTTCTTTCCAGATTTCATCGGAGGATATTTCCTTTTTCACCATAGCCCTCTATGGGCTTCCAAATATCACTTTGCCAATTCCACAAGAACTGTCTTAGAGAAAGGCTTCTTGAGGGGAAAGCTGTAACTCTGGGAGATGATTTCACAGAACACAAAGAAGTTTCTCAGAAAGCTTCTTTCTCTTTGTTATCGGAGGATATTTCCTTTGGCCCTATAGTCTTCAAAGGGATCCGAAATATCTGTTCTCAGATTCCTCAGAAATAAGGCTAGCAAAGAGATTCACGAAATACAGACGTAACTCTGTGAGTGGAAGTCACATATCACAGAGCAGTTTCTCAGAAAGTTTCTTTCCAGATTTCATCGGAGGATATTTCCTTTTTCAACTTAGCCCTCTATGGGCTTCCAGATATCACTTTGCCAATTCCACAAGAACTGTCTTAGCGAAAGGCTTCTTGAGGGGAAAGCTGTAACTCTGTGAGATGATTTCACAGAACACAATGAAGTTTCTCAGAAAGCTTCTTTCTCTTTGTTATCGGAGGATATTTCCTTTGGTCCTATATTCTTCAAAGGGATCAGAAATATCTGTTCTCAGATTCCACAGAAATAAGGCTAGCAAAGGGATCCATGAAATACAGATGTAATTCTGTGATTGGAAATCACATATCACAGAGCAGTTTCTCAGAAAGCTTCTTACCAGATTTCATCGGAGGACATTTCCTTTTTCACCATTGCCCCCTATGGGTTTCCAAATATCAGTTTGCCAATTCCACAAGAACTGTCTTAGCGAAAGGCTTCTTGAGGGGAAAGCTCTAACTCTGTGAGATGATTTCACAGAACACAAAGAAGTTTCTCAGAAAGCTTCTTTCTCTTTGTTATGGGAGGATTTTTCCTTTAGCCCTATAGTCTTCAAAGGGATCCGAAATATCTGTTCTCAGATTCCACAGAAATAAGGCTAGCAAAGAGATCCACGAAATACAGGTGTAACTCTGTGAGTGGAAGTCACATATCACAGAGCAGTTTCTCAGAAAGCTTCTTTCCAGATTTCATCGGAGGATATTTCCTTTTTCACCATAGCCGTCTATGGCCTTCCAAATATCACTTTGCCAATTCCACCAGAACTGTCTTAGCGAAAGGCTTCTTGAGGGGAAAGCTGTAACTCTGTGAGATGATTTGACAGAACACAAAGAAGTTTCTCAGAAAGCTTCTTTCTCTTTGTTAACAGAGGATATTTCCTTTGGCCCTATAGTTTTCAAAGGGATCCGAAATATCTGTTCTCAGATTCCACTGAAATAAGGCTAGCAAAGAGATCCACGAAATACAGATGTAACTCTGTGAGTGGAAGTCACATATCACAGAGCAGTTTCTCAGAAAGCTTCTTTCCAGATTTCATCGGAGGATATTTCCTTCTTCACCATAGGCCTCTATGGGCTTCCAAATATCACTTTGCCAATTCCACAAGAACTGTCTTAGCGAAAGGCTTCTTGAGGGGAAAGCTGTAACTCTCGGAGATGATTTCACAGAACACAAAGAAGTTTCTCAGAAAGCTTCTTTCTCTTTGTTATGGGAGGATATTTCCTTTGGCCCTATAGTCTTCAAAGGGATCCGAAATATCTGTTCTCAGATTCCACAGAAATAAGGCTAGCAAAGAGATCCACGAAATACAGATGTAACTCTGTGAGTGGAAGTCACATATCACAGAGCAGTTTCTCAGAAAGCTTCTTTCCAGATTTCATCGGAGGATATTTCCTTTTTCACCATAGCCCTCTAAGGGCTTCCAAATATCACTTTGCCAATTCCACAAGAACTGTCTTAGCGAAAGGCTTCTTGAGGGGAAAGCTGTAACTCTGTGAGATGATTTCACAGAACACAAAGAAGTTTCTCAGAAAGCTTCTTTCTCTTTGTTATCGGAGGATATTTCCTTTGGCCCTATAGTCTTCAAAGGGATCCGAAATATCTCTTCTCAGATTCCACAGAAATAAGGCTAGCAAAGAAATCGACGAAATACAGATGTAACTCTGTGAGTGGAAGTCACATATCACAGAGCAGTTTCTCAGAAAGCTTCTTTCCAGATTTCATCGGAGGATATTTCCTTTTTCACCATAGCCCTCTATGGGCTTCCAAATATCACTTTGCCAATTCCACAAGAACTGTCTTAACGAAAGGCTTCTTCAGGGGAAAGCTGTAACTCTGTGAGATGATTTGACAGAACACAAAGAATATTCTCTGAAAGCTTCTTTCTCTTTGTTAACAGGGGATATTTCCTTTGGCCCTATAGTTTTCAAAGGGATCCGAATTATCTGTTCTCAGATTTCACTGAAATAAGGCTAGCAAAGAGATCCACGATATACAGATGTAACTCTGTGAGTGGAAGTCAGATATCACAGAGCAGTTTCTCAGAAAGCTTCTTTCCAGATTTCATCGGAGGATATTTCCTTTTTCACCATAGGCCTCTATGGGCTTCCAAATATCACTTTGCCAATTCCACAAGAACTGTCTTAGCGAAAGGCTTCTTGAGGTGAAAGCTGTAACTCTGTGAGATGATTTCACAGAACACAAAGAAGTTTCTCAGAAAGCTTCTTTCTCTTTGTTATGGGAGGATATTTCCTTTGGCCCTATAGTCTTCAAAGGGATCCGAAATATCTGTTCTCAGATTCCACAGAAATAAGGCTAGCAAAGAAATTCACGAAATACAGATGTAAGTCTGTGGGTGGAAGTCACATATCACAGAGCAGTTTCTCAGAAAGCTTCTTTCCAGATTTCATCGGAGGATATTTCCTTTTTCACCATAGCCCTCTATGGGCTTCCAAATATCACTTTGCCAATTCCACAAGAACTGTCTTAGAGAAAGGCTTCTTGAGGGGAAAGCTGTAACTCTGTGAGATGATTTCACAGAACACAAAGAAGTTTCTCAGAAAGCTTCTTTCTCTTTGTTATCGGAGGATATTTCCTTTGGCCCTATAGTCTTCAAAGGGATCCGAAATATCTGTTCTCAGATTCCTCAGAAATAAGGCTAGCAAAGAGATTCACGAAATACAGACGTAACTCTGTGAGTGGAAGTCACATATCACAGAGCAGTTTCTCAGAAAGTTTCTTTCCAGATTTCATCGGAGGATATTTCCTTTTTCAACTTAGCCCTCTATGGGCTTCCAGATATCACTTTGCCAATTCCACAAGAACTGTCTTAGCGAAAGGCTTCTTGAGGGGAAAGCTGTAACTCTGTGAGATGATTTCACAGAACACAATGAAGTTTCTCAGAAAGCTTCTTTCTCTTTGTTATCGGAGGATATTTCCTTTGGTCCTATATTCTTCAAAGGGATCAGAAATATCTGTTCTCAGATTCCACAGAAATAAGGCTAGCAAAGGGATCCATGAAATACAGATGTAATTCTGTGATTGGAAATCACATATCACAGAGCAGTTTCTCAGAAAGCTTCTTACCAGATTTCATCGGAGGACATTTCCTTTTTCACCATTGCCCCCTATGGGTTTCCAAATATCAGTTTGCCAATTCCACAAGAACTGTCTTAGCGAAAGGCTTCTTGAGGGGAAAGCTCTAACTCTGTGAGATGATTTCACAGAACACAAAGAAGTTTCTCAGAAAGCTTCTTTCTCTTTGTTATGGGAGGATTTTTCCTTTAGCCCTATAGTCTTCAAAGGGATCCGAAATATCTGTTCTCAGATTCCACAGAAATAAGGCTAGCAAAGAGATCCACGAAATACAGGTGTAACTCTGTGAGTGGAAGTCACATATCACAGAGCAGTTTCTCAGAAAGCTTCTTTCCAGATTTCATCGGAGGATATTTCCTTTTTCACCATAGCCGTCTATGGCCTTCCAAATATCACTTTGCCAATTCCACCAGAACTGTCTTAGCGAAAGGCTTCTTGAGGGGAAAGCTGTAACTCTGTGAGATGATTTGACAGAACACAAAGAAGTTTCTCAGAAAGCTTCTTTCTCTTTGTTAACAGAGGATATTTCCTTTGGCCCTATAGTTTTCAAAGGGATCCGAAATATCTGTTCTCAGATTCCACTGAAATAAGGCTAGCAAAGAGATCCACGAAATACAGATGTAACTCTGTGAGTGGAAGTCACATATCACAGAGCAGTTTCTCAGAAAGCTTCTTTCCAGATTTCATCGGAGGATATTTCCTTTTTCACCATAGGCCTCTATGGGCTTCCAAATATCACTTTGCCAATTCCACAAGAACTGTCTTAGCGAAAGGCTTCTTGAGGGGAAAGCTGTAACTCTCGGAGATGATTTCACAGAACACAAAGAAGTTTCTCAGAAAGCTTCTTTCTCTTTGTTATGGGAGGATATTTCCTTTGGCCCTATAGTCTTCAAAGGGATCCGAAATATCTGTTCTCAGATTCCACAGAAATAAGGCTAGCAAAGAGATCCACGAAATACAGATGTAACTCTGTGAGTGGAAGTCACATATCACAGAGCAGTTTCTCAGAAAGCTTCTTTCCAGATTTCATCGGAGGATATTTCCTTTTTCACCATAGCCCTCTAAGGGCTTCCAAATATCACTTTGCCAATTCCACAAGAACTGTCTTAGCGAAAGGCTTCTTGAGGGGAAAGCTGTAACTCTGTGAGATGATTTCACAGAACACAAAGAAGTTTCTCAGAAAGCTTCTTTCTCTTTGTTATCGGAGGATATTTCCTTTGGCCCTATAGTCTTCAAAGGGATCCGAAATATCTCTTCTCAGATTCCACAGAAATAAGGCTAGCAAAGAAATCGACGAAATACAGATGTAACTCTGTGAGTGGAAGTCACATATCACAGAGCAGTTTCTCAGAAAGCTTCTTTCCAGATTTCATCGGAGGATATTTCCTTTTTCACCATAGCCCTCTATGGGCTTCCAAATATCACTTTGCCAATTCCACAAGAACTGTCTTAACGAAAGGCTTCTTCAGGGGAAAGCTGTAACTCTGTGAGATGATTTGACAGAACACAAAGAATATTCTCTGAAAGCTTCTTTCTCTTTGTTAACAGGGGATATTTCCTTTGGCCCTATAGTTTTCAAAGGGATCCGAATTATCTGTTCTCAGATTTCACTGAAATAAGGCTAGCAAAGAGATCCACGATATACAGATGTAACTCTGTGAGTGGAAGTCAGATATCACAGAGCAGTTTCTCAGAAAGCTTCTTTCCAGATTTCATCGGAGGATATTTCCTTTTTCACCATAGGCCTCTATGGGCTTCCAAATATCACTTTGCCAATTCCACAAGAACTGTCTTAGCGAAAGGTTTCTTGAGGTGAAAGCTGTAACTCTGTGAGATGATTTCACAGAACACAAAGAAGTTTCTCAGAAAGCTTCTTTCTCTTTGTTATGGGAGGATATTTCCTTTGGCCCTATAGTCTTCAAAGGGATCCGAAATATCTGTTCTCAGATTCCACAGAAATAAGGCTAGCAAAGAAATTCACGAAATACAGATGTAAGTCTGTGGGTGGAAGTCACATATCACAGAGCAGTTTCTCAGAAAGCTTCTTTCCAGATTTCATCGGAGGATATTTCCTTTTTCACCATAGCCCTCTATGGGCTTCCAAATATCACTTTGCCAATTCCACAAGAACTGTCTTAGAGAAAGGCTTCTTGAGGGGAAAGCTGTAACTCTGGGAGATGATTTCACAGAACACAAAGAAGTTTCTCAGAAAGCTTCTTTCTCTTTGTTATCGGAGGATATTTCCTTTGGCCCTATAGCCTTCAAAGGGATCCGAAATATCTGTTCTCAGATTCCACAGAAATAAGGCTAGTAAAGAGATCCACGAAATACAGATGTAACTCTGTGAGTGGAAGTCACATATCACAGAGCAGTTTCTCAGAAAGCTTCTTTCCAGATTTCATCGGAGGATATTTCCTTTTTCACCATAGCCGTCTATCGCCTTCCAAATATCACTTTGCCAATTCCACAAGAACTGTCTTAGCGAAAGGCTCCTTGAGGGGAAAGCTGTAACTCTGTAAGATGATTTCACAGAACACAAAGAAGTTTCTCAGAAAGCTTCTTTCTCTTTGTTAACAGAGGATGTTTCCTTTGGCCCTATAGTCTTCAAAGGGATCCGAAATATCTGTTCTCAGATTCCACAGAAATAAGGCTAGCAAAGAGATCCACGAAATACAGATGTAACTCTGTGAGTGGAAGTCACATATCACAGAGCAGTTTCTCAGAAAGCTTCTTTCCAGATTTCATCGGAGGATATTTCCTTTTTCACCATAGCCCTCTAAGGGCTTCCAAATATCACTTTGCCAATTCCACAAGAACTGTCTTAGCGAAAGGCTTCTTGAGGGGAAAGCTGTAACTCTGGGAGATGATTTCACAGAACACAAAGAAGTTTCTCAGAAAGCTTCTTTCTCTTTGTTATCGGAGGATATTTCCTTTGGCCCTATAGTCTTCAAAGGGATCCGAAATATCTCTTCTCAGATTCCACAGAAATAAGGCTAGCAAAGAAATCGACGAAATACAGATGTAACTCTGTGAGTGGAAGTCACATATCACAGAGCAGTTTCTCAGAAAGCTTCTTTCCAGATTTCATCGGAGGATATTTCCTTTTTCTCCATAGCCCTCTATGGGCTTCCAAATATCACTTTGCCAATTCCACAAGAACTGTCTTAACGAAAGGCTTCTTCAGGGGAAAGCTGTAACTCTGTGAGATGATTTGACAGAACACAAAGAATATTCTCTGAAAGCTTCTTTCTCTTTGTTCACAGGGGATATTTCCTTTGGCCCTATAGTCTTCAAAGGGATCCGAAATATCTGTTCTCAGATTCCTCAGAAATAAGGCTAGCAAAGAGATTCACGAAATACAGACGTAACTCTGTGAGTGGAAGTCACATATCACAGAGCAGTTTCTCAGAAAGTTTCTTTCCAGATTTCATCGGAGGATATTTCCTTTTTCAACTTAGCCCTCTATGGGCTTCCAGATATCACTTTGCCAATTCCACAAGAACTGTCTTAGCGAAAGGCTTCTTGAGGGGAAAGCTGTAACTCTGTGAGATGATTTCACAGAACACAATGAAGTTTCTCAGAAAGCTTCTTTCTCTTTGTTATCGGAGGATATTTCCTTTGGTCCTATATTCTTCAAAGGGATCAGAAATATCTGTTCTCAGATTCCACAGAAATAAGGCTAGCAAAGGGATCCATGAAATACAGATGTAATTCTGTGATTGGAAATCACATATCACAGAGCAGTTTCTCAGAAAGCTTCTTACCAGATTTCATCGGAGGACATTTCCTTTTTCACCATTGCCCCCTATGGGTTTCCAAATATCAGTTTGCCAATTCCACAAGAACTGTCTTAGCGAAAGGCTTCTTGAGGGGAAAGCTCTAACTCTGTGAGATGATTTCACAGAACACAAAGAAGTTTCTCAGAAAGCTTCTTTCTCTTTGTTATGGGAGGATTTTTCCTTTAGCCCTATAGTCTTCAAAGGGATCCGAAATATCTGTTCTCAGATTCCACAGAAATAAGGCTAGCAAAGAGATCCACGAAATACAGGTGTAACTCTGTGAGTGGAAGTCACATATCACAGAGCAGTTTCTCAGAAAGCTTCTTTCCAGATTTCATCGGAGGATATTTCCTTTTTCACCATAGCCGTCTATGGCCTTCCAAATATCACTTTGCCAATTCCACAAGAACTGTCTTAGCGAAAGGCTTCTTGAGGGGAATGCTGTAACTCTGTGAGATGATTTGACAGAACACAAAGAAGTTTCTCAGAAAGCTTCTTTCTCTTTGTTAACAGAGGATATTTCCTTTGGCCCTATAGTTTTCAAAGGGATCCGAAATATCTGTTCTCAGATTCCACTGAAATAAGGCTAGCAAAGAGATCCACGAAATACAGATGTAACTCTGTGAGTGGAAGTCACATATCACAGAGCAGTTTCTCAGAAAGCTTCTTTCCAGATTTCATCGGAGGATATTTCCTTTTTCACCATAGGCCTCTATGGGCTTCCAAATATCACTTTGCCAATTCCACAAGAACTGTCTTAGCGAAAGGCTTCTTGAGGGGAAAGCTGTAACTCTCGGAGATGATTTCACAGAACACAAAGAAGTTTCTCAGAAAGCTTCTTTCTCTTTTTTATGGGAGGATATTTCCTTTGGCCCTATAGTCTTCAAAGGGATCCGAAATATCTGTTCTCAGATTCCACAGAAATAAGGCTAGCAAAGAGATCCACGAAATACAGATGTAACTCTGTGAGTGGAAGTCACATATCACAGAGCAGTTTCTCAGAAAGCTTCTTTCCAGATTTCATCGGAGGATATTTCCTTTTTCACCATAGCCCTCTAAGGGCTTCCAAATATCACTTTGCCAATTCCACAAGAACTGTCTTAGCGAAAGGCTTCTTGAGGGGAAAGCTGTAACTCTGGGAGATGATTTCACAGAACACAAAGAAGTTTCTCAGAAAGCTTCTTTCTCTTTGTTATCGGAGGATATTTCCTTTGGCCCTATAGTCTTCAAAGGGATCCGAAATATCTCTTCTCAGATTCCACAGAAATAAGGCTAGCAAAGAAATCGACGAAATACAGATGTAACTCTGTGAGTGGAAGTCACATATCACAGAGCAGTTTCTCAGAAAGCTTCTTTCCAGATTTCATCGGAGGATATTTCCTTTTTCACCATAGCCCTCTATGGGCTTCCAAATATCACTTTGCCAATTCCACAAGAACTGTCTTAACGAAAGGCTTCTTCAGGGGAAAGCTGTAACTCTGTGAGATGATTTGACAGAACACAAAGAATATTCTCTGAAAGCTTCTTTCTCTTTGTTAACAGGGGATATTTCCTTTGGCCCTATAGTTTTCAAAGGGATCCGAATTATCTGTTCTCAGATTTCACTGAAATAAGGCTAGCAAAGAGATCCACGATATACAGATGTAACTCTGTGAGTGGAAGTCAGATATCACAGAGCAGTTTCTCAGAAAGCTTCTTTCCAGATTTCATCGGAGGATATTTCCTTTTTCACCATAGCCCTCTATGGGCTTCCAAATATCACTTTGCCAATTCCACAAGAACTGTCTTAGAGAAAGGCTTCTTGAGGGGAAAGCTGTAACTCTGGGAGATGATTTCACAGAACACAAAGAAGTTTCTCAGAAAGCTTCTTTCTCTTTGTTATCGGAGGATATTTCCTTTGGCCCTATAGCCTTCAAAGGGATCCGAAATATCTGTTCTCAGATTCCACAGAAATAAGGCTAGTAAAGAGATCCACGAAATACAGATGTAACTCTGTGAGTGGAAGTCACATATCACAGAGCAGTTTCTCAGAAAGCTTCTTTCCAGATTTCATCGGAGGATATTTCCTTTTTCACCATAGCCGTCTATCGCCTTCCAAATATCACTTTGCCAATTCCACAAGAACTGTCTTAGCGAAAGGCTCCTTGAGGGGAAAGCTGTAACTCTGTAAGATGATTTCACAGAACACAAAGAAGTTTCTCAGAAAGCTTCTTTCTCTTTGTTAACAGAGGATGTTTCCTTTGGCCCTATAGTTTTCAAAGGGATCCGAAATATCTGTTCTCAGATTCCACTGAAATAAGGCTAGAAAAGAGGTCCACGAAATACAGATGTATCTCTGAGAGTGGAAGTCACATATCACAGAGCAGTTTCTCAGAAAGCTTCTTTCCAGATTTCATCGGAGGATATTTCCTTTTTCACCATAGGCTTCTATGGGCTTCCAAATATCACTTTGCCAATTCCCCAAGAACTGTCTTAGCGAAAGGCTTCTTGAGGGGAAAGTTGTAACTCTCGGAGATGATTTCACAGAACACAAAGAAGTGTCTCAGAAAGCTTCTTTCTCTTTGTTATCGGAGGATATTTCCTTTGGCCCTATAGTCTTCAAAGGGATCCGAAATATCTTTTCTCAGATTCCACAGAAATAAGGCTAGCAAAGATATTCACGAAATACAGATGTAACTCTGTGAGTGGAAGTCACATATCACAGAGCAGTTTCTCAGAAAGCTTCTTTCCAGATTTCATCGGAGGATATTTCCTTTTTCACCATAGCCCTCTATGGGCTTCCAAATATCACTTTGCCAATTCCACAAGAACTGTCTTAGCGAAAGGCTTCTTGAGGGGAAAGCTGTAACTCTGGGAGATGATTTCACAGAACACAAAGAAGTTTCTCAGAAAGCTTCTTTCTCTTTGTTATAGGAGGATATTTCCTTTGGCCCTATAGCCTTCAAAGGGATCCGAAATATCTGTTCTCAGATTCCACAGAAATAAGGCTAGCAAAGAGATCCACGAAATACAGATGTAACTCTGTGAGTGGAAGTCACATATCACAGAGCAGTTTCTCACAAAGCTTCTTTCCAGATTTCATCGGAGGATATTTCCTTTTTCACCATAGCCGTCTATGGGCTTCCAAATATCACTTTGCCAATTCCACAAGAACTGTCTTAGCGAAAGGCTTCTTGAGGGGAGAGCTGTAACTCTGTGAGATGATTTCACAGAACACAAAGAAGTTTCTCAGAAAGCTTCTTTCTCTTTGTTATGGGAGGATATTTCCTTTGGCCCTATAGTCTTCAAAGGGATCTCAAATATCTGTTCTCAGATTCCACAGAAATAAGGCTAGCAAAGAGATACACGAAATACAGATGTAACTCTGTGAGTGGAAGTCACATATCACAGAGCAGTTTCTCAGAAAGCTTCTTTCCAGATTTCATCGGAGGATATTTCCTTTTTCACCATAGGCCTCTATGGGCTTCCAAATATCACTTTGCCAATTCCACAAGAACTGTCTTAGCGAAAGGCTTCTTGAGGTGAAAGCTGTAACTCTGTGAGATGATTTCACAGAACACAAAGAAGTTTCTCAGAAAGCTTCTTTCTCTTTGTTATGGGAGGATATTTCCTTTGGCCCTATAGTCTTCAAAGGGATCCGAAATATCTGTTCTCAGATTCCACAGAAATAAGGCTAGCAAAGAAATTCACGAAATACAGATGTAAGTCTGTGAGTGGAAGTCACATATCACAGAGCAGTTTCTCAGAAAGCTTCTTTCCAGATTTCATCGGAGGATATTTCCTTTTTCACCATAGCCCTCTATGGGCTTCCAAATATCACTTTGCCAATTCCACAAGAACTGTCTTAGAGAAAGGCTTCTTGAGGGGAAAGCTGTAACTCTGGGAGATGATTTCACAGAACACAAAGAAGTTTCTCAGAAAGCTTCTTTCTCTTTGTTATCGGAGGATATTTCCTTTGGCCCTATAGCCTTCAAAGGGATCCGAAATATCTGTTCTCAGATTCCACAGAAATAAGGCTAGTAAAGAGATCCACGAAATACAGATGTAACTCTGCGAGTGGAAGTCACATATCACAGAGCAGTTTCTCAGAAAGCTTCTTTCCAGATTTCATCGGAGGATATTTCTTTTTTCACCATAGCCGTCTATCGCCTTCCAAATATCACTTTGCCAATTCCACAAGAACTGTCTTAGCGAAAGGCTTCTTGAGGGGAAAGCTGTAACTCTGGGAGATGATTTCACAGAACACAAAGAAGTTTCTCAGAAAGCTTCTTTCTCTTTGTTATCGGAGGATATTTCCTTTGGCCCTATAGTCTTCAAAGGGATCCGAAATATCTGTTCTCAGATTCCACAGAAATAAGGCTAGCAAAGAGATCCCCGAAATACAGATGCAACTCTGTGAGAGGAAGTCACATATCACAGAGCAGTTTCTCAGAAAGCTTCTTTCCAGATTTCATCGGAGGATATTTCCTTTTTCACCATAGCCCTCTATGGGCTTCCAAATATCACTTTGCCAATTCCACAAGAAGTGTCTTAGCGAAAGGCTTCTTGAGGGGAAAGCTGTAACTCTGTGAGATGATTTCACAGAACACAAAGAAGTTTCTCAGAAAGCTTCTTTCTCTTTGTTATGGGAGGATATTTCCTTTGTCCCTACAGTCTTCAAAGGGATCCGAAATATCTGTTCTCAGATTCCTCAGAAATAAGGCTAGCAAAGAGATTCACGAAATACAGACGTAATTTTGTGAGTGGAAGTCACATATCATGGAGCAGTTTCTCAGAAAGCTTCTTTCCAGATTTCATCGGAGGATATTTCCTTTTTCACCATAGCCCTCTATGGGCTTCCAAATATCACTTTGCCAATTCCACAAGAACTGTCTTAGCGAAAGGCTTCTTGAGGGGAAAGCTGTAACTCTGTGAGATGATTTCACAGAACACAAAGAAGTTTCTCAGAAAGCTTCTTTCTCTTTGTTATCGGAGGATATTTCCTTTGGCCCTATAGTCTTCAAAAGGATCCGAAATATCTGTTCTCAGATTCCACAGAAATAAGGCTAGCAAAGAGATCCCCGAAATACAGATGCAACTCTGTGAGTGGAAGTCACATATCACAGAGCAGTTTCTCAGAAAGCTTCTTTCCAGATTTCATTGGAGGATATTTCCTTTTTCACCATAGCCCTCTATGGGCTTCCAAATATCACTTTGCCAATTCCACAAGAACTGTCTTAGCGAAAGGCTTCTTGAGAGGAAAGCTGTAACTCTGTGAGATGATTTCACAGAACACAAAGAAGTTTCTCAGAAAGCTTCTTTCTCTTTGTTTTGGGAGGATATTTCCTTTGGCCCTAAAGTCTTCAAAGGGATCCGAAATATCTGTTCTCAGATTCCACAGAAATAAGGCTAGCAAAGAGATCCACGAAATACAGATGTAACTCTGTGAGTGGAAGTCACATATCACAGAACAGTTTCTCAGAAAGTTTCTTTCCAGATTTCATCGGAGGATATTTCCTTTTTCACCATAGCCCTCTATGGGCTTCCAGATATCACTTTGCCAATTCCACAAGAACTGTCTTAGCGAAAGGCTTCTTGAGGGGAAAGCTGTAACTCTGTGAGATGATTTCACAGAACACAATGAAGTTTCTCAGAAAGCTTCTTTCTCTTTGTTATCGGAGGATATTTCCTTTGGCCCTATAGTCTTCAAAGGGATCCGAAATATCTGTTATCAGATTCCACAGAAATAAGGCTAGCAAAGGGATCCATGAAATACAGATGTAACTCTGTGATTGGAAATCACATATCACAGAGCAGTTTCTCAGAAAGCTTCTTTCCAGATTTCATCGGGGGACATTTCCTTTTTCACCATAGCCCTCTATGGGTTTCCGAATATCACTTTGCCAATTCCACAAGAACTGTCTTAGCGAAAGGCTTCTTGAGGGGAAAGCTGTAACTCTGTGAGATGATTTCACGGAACACAAAGAAGTTTCTCAGAAAGCTTCTTTCTCTTTGTTATGGGAGGATTTTTCCTTTGGCCCTATAGTCTTCAAAGGGATCCGAAATATCTGTTCTCAGATTCCACAGAAATAAGGCTAGCAAAGAGATCCACGAAATACAGGTGTAACTCTGTGAGTGGAAGTCACATATCACAGAGCAGTTTCTCAGAAAGCTTCTTTCCAGATTTCATCGGAGGATATTTCCTTTTTCACCATAGCCCTCTATGGGCTTCCAAATATCAGTTTGCCAATTCCACAAGAACTGGCTTAGCGAAAGGCTTCTTGAGAGGAAAGCTGTAACTCTGTGAGATGATTTCACAGAACACAAAGAAGTTTCTCAGAAAGCTTCTTTCTCTTTATTATCGGAGAATATTTCCTTTGGCCCTATAGTATTCAAAGGGATCCGAAATATCTGTTCTCAGATTCCACAGTAATAAGGCTAGCAAAGAGATTCACGAAATACAGATGTAACTCTGTGCGTGGAAGTCACATATCACAGAGCAGTTTCTCCGAAATCTTCTTTCCAGATTTCATCGGAGGATATTTCCTTTTTCACCATAGCCCTCTTTGGGCTTCCAAATATCACTTTGCCAATTCCACAAGAACTGTCTTAGCGAAAGGCTTCTTGAGGGGAAAGCTGTAACTCTGTGAGATGATTTCACAGCACACAAAGAAGTTTCTCAGAAAGCTTCTTTCCCTTTGTTATCGGAGGATATTTCCTTTGGCCCTATAGTCTTCAAAGGGATCCGAAATATCTGTTCTCAGATTCCACAGAAATAAGGCTAGCAAAGAGATCCACGAAATACAGGTGTAACTCTGTGAGTGGAAGTCACATATCACAGAGCAGTTTCTCAGAAAGCTTCTTTCCAGATTTCATCGGAGGATATTTCCTTTTTCACCATAGCCCTCTATGGGCTTCCAAATATCACTTTGCCAATTCCACAAGAACTGTCTTAGCGAAAGGCTTCTTGAGAGGAAAGCTGTAACTCTGTGAGATGATTTCACAGAACACAAAGAAGTTTCTCAGAAAGCTTCTTTCTCTTTGTTTTGGGAGGATATTTCCTTTGGCCCTAAAGTCTTCAAAGGGATCCGAAATATCTGTTCTCAGATTCCACAGAAATAAGGCTAGCAAAGAGATCCACGAAATACAGATGTAACTCTGTGAGTGGAAGTCACATATCACAGAACAGTTTCTCAGAAAGTTTCTTTCCAGATTTCATCGGAGGATATTTCCTTTTTCACCATAGCCCTCTATGGGCTTCCAGATATCACTTTGCCAATTCCACAAGAACTGTCTTAGCGAAAGGCTTCTTGAGGGGAAAGCTGTAACTCTGTGAGATGATTTCACAGAACACAATGAAGTTTCTCAGAAAGCTTCTTTCTCTTTGTTATCGGAGGATATTTCCTTTGGCCCTATAGTCTTCAAAGGGATCCGAAATATCTGTTCTCAGATTCCACAGAAATAAGGCTAGCGAAGAGATCCACGAAATACAGATGTAACCCTATGAGTGGAAGTCACATATCACAGAGCAGTTTCTCAGAAAGCTTCTTTCCAGATTTCATCGGAGGATATTTCCTTTTTCACCATTGCCCCCTAAGGGCTTCCAAATATCACTTTGCCAATTCCACAAGAACTGTCTTAGCAAAAGGCTTCTTGAGAGGAAAGCTGTAACTCTGTGAGATGATTTCACAGAACACAAAGAAGTTTCTCAGTAAGCTTCCTTCTCTTTTTTATGGGAGGATATTTCCTTCGGCCGTATAGTCTTCAAAGGGATGCGAAATATCTGCTCTCAGATTCCACAGAAATAAGGCTAGCAAAGAGATCCACGAAATACAGATGTAACTCTGTGAGTGGAAGTCACATATCACAGAGCAGTTTCTCAGAAAGCTTCTTTCCAGATTTCATCTGAGGATATTTCCTTTTTCACCATAGCCCTCTATGGGCTTCCAAATATCACTTTGCCAATTCCACAAGAACTGTCTTAGTGAAAGGCTTCTTGAGGGGAAAGCTGTAACTCTGAGAGATGATTTCACAGAACACAAAGAAGTTTCTCAGAAAGCTTCTTTCTCTTTGTTATCAGAGGATATTTCCTTTGGCCCTATAGTCTTCAAAGGATTCCGAAATATCTGTTCTCAGATTCCACAGAAATAAGGCTAGCAATGAGATCCACGAAATACAGATGTAACTCTGTGAGTGGAAGTCACATATCACAGAGCAGTTTCTCAGAAAGCTTCTTTCCAGATTTCATCGGAGGATGTTTCCTTTTTCACCATAGCCCTCTATGGGCTTCAAAATATCACCTTGCCAATTCCACAATAACTGTCTTAGCGAAAGTCTTCTTGAGGGGAAAGCTGTAACTCTGTGAGATGATTTCACAGAACACAAAGAAGTTTCTCAGAAAGCTTCTTTCTCTTTGTTATCGGAGGATATTTCCTTTGGCCCTATAGTCTTCAAAAGGATCCGAAATATCTGTTCTCAGATTCCACAGAAATAAGGCTAGCAAAGAGATCCACGAAATACAGATGTAACTCTGTGAGTGGAAGTCACATATACACAGCAGTTTTTCTGAAAGATTCTTTCCAGATTTCATCTGAGAATATTTTGTTTTTCACCATAGCCCTCTATGGGCTTCCAAATATCAGTTTTCCAATTCCACAAGAACTGTCTTAGCGAAAGGCTTCTTGAGGGGAAAGCTGTAACTCTGTGAGATGATTTCACAGAACACAAAGAAGTTTCTCAGAAAGCTTCCTTCTCTTTGTTATCGGAGGATATTTCCTTTGGCCCTATAGTCTTCAAAGGGATCCGAAATATCTATTCTCAGATTCCACAGAAATAAGGCTAGCAAAGAGATTCACGAAATACAGATGTAACTCTGAGAGTGGAAGTCACATGTCACAGAGCAGTTTCTCAGAAAGCTTCTTTCCAGATTTCCTCGGAGGATATTTCCTTTTTCACCATAGCCCTCTATGGGCTTCCAGATATCACTTTGCCAATTCCCCAAGAACTGTCTTAGCGAAAGGCTTCTTGAGAGGAAAGCTGTAACTCTGTGTGATGATTTCACAGAACACAATGAAGTTTCTCAGAAATCTTCTTTCTCTTTGTTATCGGAGGATATCTCCTTTGGCCGTATAGTCTTCAAAGGGATCCGAAATATCTGTTCCAAGATTCCACAGAAATAAGGCTAGCAAAGGGATCCACGAAATACAGATGTAACTCTGTGAGTGGAAATCACATATCACAGAGCAGTTTCTCAGAAAGCTTCTTTCCAGATTTCATCGGAGGATATTTCCTTTTTCACCATAGCTCTCTATGGGCTTCCAAATATCACTTTGCCAATTCCACAAGAACTGTGTTAGCGAAAAGCTTCTTGAAGGGAAAGCTGTAACTCGGTGAGATGATTTCACAGAACACAAAGAAGTTTCTCAGAAAGCTTCTTTCTCTTTGTTATGGGAGGATTTTTCCTTTGGCCCTATAGTCTTCAAAGGGATCCGAAATATCTGTTCTCTGATTCCTCAGAAATAATGTTAGCAAAGAGATTCACGAAATACAGATGTAACTCTGTGAGTGGAAGTCACATATCACAGAGCAGTTTCTCAGAAAGCTTCTTTCCAGATTTCATCTGAGGATATTTCCTTTTTCACCATAGCCCTCTATGGGCTTCCAAATATCACTTTGCCAATTCCACAAGAACTGTCTTAGTGAAAGGCTTCTTGAGGGGAAAGCTGTAACTCTGAGAGATGATTTCACAGAACACAAAGAAGTTTCTCAGAAAGCTTCTTTCTCTTTGTTATCAGAGGATATTTCCTTTGGCCCTATAGTCTTCAAAGGATTCCGAAATATCTGTTCTCAGATTCCACAGAAATAAGGCTAGCAATGAGATCCACGAAATACAGATGTAACTCTGTGAGTGGAAGTCACATATCACAGAGCAGTTTCTCAGAAAGCTTCTTTCCAGATTTCATCGGAGGATGTTTCCTTTTTCACCATAGCCCTCTATGGGCTTCAAAATATCACCTTGCCAATTCCACAATAACTGTCTTAGCGAAAGTCTTCTTGAGGGGAAAGCTGTAACTCTGTGAGATGATTTCACAGAACACAAAGAAGTTTCTCAGAAAGCTTCTTTCTCTTTGTTATCGGAGGATATTTCCTTTGGCCCTATAGTCTTCAAAAGGATCCGAAATATCTGTTCTCAGATTCCACAGAAATAAGGCTAGCAAAGAGATCCACGAAATACAGATGTAACTCTGTGAGTGGAAGTCACATATACAGAGCAGTTTTTCTGAAAGATTCTTTCCAGATTTCATCTGAGAATATTTTGTTTTTCACCATAGCCCTCTATGGGCTTCCAAATATCAGTTTTCCAATTCCACAAGAACTGTCTTAGCGAAAGGCTTCTTGAGGGGAAAGCTGTAACTCTGTGAGATGATTTCACAGAACACAAAGAAGTTTCTCAGAAAGCTTCCTTCTCTTTGTTATCGGAGGATATTTCCTTTGGCCCTATAGTCTTCAAAGGGATCCGAAATATCTATTCTCAGATTCCACAGAAATAAGGCTAGCAAAGAGATTCACGAAATACAGATGTAACTCTGAGAGTGGAAGTCACATGTCACAGAGCAGTTTCTCAGAAAGCTTCTTTCCAGATTTCCTCGGAGGATATTTCCTTTTTCACCATAGCCCTCTATGGGCTTCCAGATATCACTTTGCCAATTCCCCAAGAACTGTCTTAGCGAAAGGCTTCTTGAGGGGAAAGCTGTAACTCTGTGTGATGATTTCACAGAACACAATGAAGTTTCTCAGAAAGCTTCTTTCTCTTTGTTATCGGAGGATATTTCCTTTGGCCGTATAGTCTTCAAAGGGATACGAAATATCTGTTCCAAGATTCCACAGAAATAAGGCTAGCAAAGGGATCCACGAAATACAGATGTAACTCTGTGAGTGGAAATCACATATCACAGAGCAGTTTCTCAGAAAGCTTCTTTCCAGATTTCATCGGAGGATATTTCCTTTTTCACCATAGCTCTCTATGGGCTTCCAAATATCACTTTGCCAATTCCACAAGAACTGTGTTAGCGAAAAGCTTCTTGAAGGGAAAGCTGTAACTCGGTGAGATGATTTCACAGAACACAAAGAAGTTTCTCAGAAAGCTTCTTTCTCTTTGTTATGGGAGGATTTTTCCTTTGGCCCTATAGTCTTCAAAGGGATCCGAAATATCTGTTCTCTGATTCCTCAGAAATAATGTTAGCAAAGAGATTCACGAAATACAGATGTAACTCTGTGAGTGGAAGTCACATATCACAGAGCAGTTTCTCAGAAAGCTTCTTTCCAGATTTCATCGGAGGACATTTCCTTTTTCACCATAGCCCTCTGTGGGCTTCCAAATATCACTTTGCCAATTCCACAAGAACTGTCTTAGCGAAAGGCTTCTTGAGGGGAAAGCTGTAACTCTGTGAGATGATTTCACAGAACACAAAGAAGTTTCTCAGAAAGCTTCTTTCTCTTTGTTATGGGAGGATTTTTCCTTTAGCCCTTAGTCTTCAAAGGGATCCGAAATATCTGTTCTCAGATTCCACAGAAATAAGGCTAGCAAAGAGATCCACGAAATACAGGTGTAACTCTGTGAGTGGAAGTCACATATCACAGAGCAGTTTCTCAGAAAGCTTCTTTCCAGATTTCATCGGAGGATATTTCCTTTTTCACCATAGCCGTCTATGGCCTTCCAAATATCACTTTGCCAATTCCACAAGAACTGTCTTAGCGAAAGGCTTCTTGAGGGGAAAGCTGTAACTCTGTGAGATGATTTGACAGAACACAAAGAAGTTTCTCAGAAAGCTTCTTTCTCTTTGTTAACAGAGGATATTTCCTTTGGCCCTATAGTTTTCAAAGGGATCCGAAATATCTGTTCTCAGATTCCACAGAAATAAGGCTAGCAAAGAGATCCACGAAATACAGATGTAACTCTGTGAGTGGAAGTCCCATATCACAGAGCAGTTTCTCAGAAAGCTTCTTTCCAGATTTCATCGGAGGATATTTCCTTTTTCACCATAGGCCTCTATGGGCTTCCAAATATCACTTTGCCAATTCCACAAGAACTGTCTTAGCGAAAGGCTTCTTGAGGGGAAAGCTGTAACTCTCGGAGATGATTTCACAGAACACAAAGAAGTTTCTCAGAAAGCTTCTTTCTCTTTGTTATGGGAGGATATTTCCTTTGGCACTATAGTCTTCAAAGGGATCCGAAATATCTGTTCTCAGATTCCACAGAAATAAGGCTAGCAAAAAATCCACGAAATACAGATGTAACTCAGTGAGTGGAAGTCACATATCACAGAGCAGTTTCTCAGAAAGCTTCTTTCCAGATTTCATCGGAGGACATTTCCTTTTTCACCATAGCCCTCTGTGGGCTTCCAAATATCACTTTGCCAATTCCACAAGAACTGTCTTAGCGAAAGGCTTCTTGAGGGGAAAGCTGTAACTCTTTGAGATGATTTCACAGAACACAAAGAAGTTTCTCAGAAAGCTTCTTTCTCTTTGTTATCGGAGGATATTTCCTTTGGCCCTATAGTCTTCAAAGGGATCCGAAATATCTGTTCTCAGATTCCACAGAAATAAGGCTAGCAAAGGGATCCACGAAATACAGATGTAACTCTGTGAGTGGAAGTCCCATATCACAGAGCAGTTTCTCAGAAAGCTTCTTTCCAGATTTCATCGGAGGATATTTCCTTTTTCACCATAGGCCTCTATGGGCTTCCAAATATCACTTTGCCAATTCCACAAGAACTGTCTTAGCGAAAGGCTTCTTGAGGGGAAAGCTGTAACTCTCGGAGATGATTTCACAGAACACAAAGAAGTTTCTCAGAAAGCTTCTTTCTCTTTGTTATGGGAGGATATTTCCTTTGGCCCTATAGTCTTCAAAGGGATCCGAAATATCTGTTCTCAGATTCCACAGAAATAAGGCTAGCAAAAAATCCACGAAATACAGATGTAACTCAGTGAGTGGAAGTCACATATCACAGAGCAGTTTCTCAGAAAGCTTCTTTCCAGATTTCATCGGAGGACATTTCCTTTTTCACCATAGCCCTCTGTGGGCTTCCAAATATCACTTTGCCAATTCCCCAAGAACTGTCTTAGCGAAAGGCTTCTTGAGGGGAAAGCTGTAACTCTGTGAGATGATTTCACAGAACACAAAGAAGTTTCTCAGAAAGCTTCTTTCTCTTTGTTATCGGAGGATTTTTCCTTTGGCCCTATAGTCTTCAAAGGGATCCGAAATATCTGTTCTCAGATTCCTCAGAAATAAGGCTAGCAAAGAGATTCACGAAATACAGACGTAACTCTGTGAGTGGAAGTCACATATCACAGAGCAGTTTCTCAGAAAGTTTCTTTCCAGATTTTATCGGAGGATATTTCCTTTTTCAACTTAGCCCTCTATGGGCTTCCAGATATCACTTTGCCAATTCCACAAGAACTGTCTTAGCGAAAGGCTTCTTGAGGGGAAAGCTGTAACTCTGTGAGATGATTTCACAGAACACAATGAAGTTTCTCAGAAAGCTTCTTTCTCTTTGTTATCGGAGGATATTTCCTTTGGTCCTATATTCTTCAAAGGGATCAGAAATATCTGTTCTCAGATTCCACAGAAATAAGGCTAGCAAAGGGATCCATGAAATACAGATGTAATTCTGTGATTGGAAATCACATATCACAGAGCAGTTTCTCAGAAAGCTTCTTACCAGATTTCATCGGAGGACATTTCCTTTTTCACCATTGCCCCCTATGGGTTTGCAAATATCACTTTGCCAATTCCACAAGAACTGTCTTAGCGAAAGGCTTCTTGAGGGGAAAGCTGTAACTCTGTGAGATGATTTCACAGAACACAAAGAAGTTTCTCAGAAAGCTTCTTTCTCTTTGTTATGGGAGGATTTTTCCTTTAGCCCTATAGTCTTCAAAGGGATCCGAAATATCTGTTCTCAGATTCCACAGAAATAAGGCTAGCAAAGAGATCCACGAAATACAGGTGTAACTCTGTGAGTGGAAGTCACATATCACAGAGCAGTTTCTCAGAAAGCTTCTTTCCAGATTTCATCGGAGGATATTTCCTTTTTCACCATAGCCGTCTATGGCCTTCCAAATATCACTTTGCCAATTCCACAAGAACTGTCTTAGCGAAAGGCTTCTTGAGGGGAAAGCTGTAACTCTGTGAGATGATTTGAAAGAACACAAAGAAGTTTCTCAGAAAGCTTCTTTCTCTTTGTTAACAGAGGATATTTCCTTTGGCCCTATAGTTTTCAAAGGGATCCGAAATATCTGTTTTCAGATTCCACTGAAATAAGGCTAGCAAAGAGATCCACGAAATACAGATGTAACTCTGTGAGTGGAAGTCACATATCACAGAGCAGTTTCTCAGAAAGCTTCTTTCCAGATTTCATCGGAGGATATTTCCTTTTTCACCATAGGCCTCTATGGGCTTCCAAATATCACTTTGCCAATTCCAGAAGAACTGTCTTAGCGAAAGGCTTCTTGAGGTGAAAGCTGTAACTCTGTGAGATGATTTCACAGAACACAAAGAAGTTTCTCAGAAAGCTTCTTTCTCTTTGTTATGGGAGGATATTTCCTTTGGCCCTATAGTCTTCAAAGGAATCCGAAATATCTGTTCTCAGATTCCACAGAAATAAGGCTAGCAAAGAAATTCACGAAATACAGAGGTAAGTCTGTGGGTGGAAGTCACATATCACAGAGCAGTTTCTCAGAAAGCTTCTTTCCAGATTTCATCGGAGGATATTTCCTTTTTCACCATAGCCCTCTATGGGCTTCCAAATATCACTTTGCCAATTCCACAAGAACTGTCTTAGAGAAAGGCTTCTTGAGGGAAAAGCTGTAACTCTGGGAGATGATTTCACAGAACACAAAGAAGTTTCTCAGAAAGCTTCTTTCTCTTTGTTATCGGAGGATATTTCCTTTGGCCCTATAGCCTTCAAAAGGATCCGAAATATCTGCTCTCAGATTCCACAGAAATAAGGCTAGTAAAGAGATCCACGAAATACAGATGTAACTCTGTGAGTGGAAGTCACATATCACAGAGCAGTTTCTCAGAAAGCTTCTTTCCAGATTTCATCGGAGGATATTTCCTTTTTCACCATAGCCGTCTATCGCCTTCCAAATATCACTTTGCCAATTCCACAAGAACTGTCTTAGCGAAAGGCTTCTTGAGGGGAAAGCTGTAACTCTGTAAGATGATTTCACAGAACACAAAGAAGTTTCTCAGAAAGCTTCTTTCTCTTTGTTAACAGAGGATGTTTCCTTTGGCCCTATAGTTTTCAAAGGGATCCGAAATATCTGTTCTCAGATTCCACTGAAATAAGGCTAGAAAAGAGATCCACGAAATACAGATGTATCTCTGAGAGTGGAAGTCACATATCACAGAGCAGTTTCTCAGAAAGCTTCTTTCCAGATTTCATCGGAGGATATTTCCTTTTTCACCATAGCCCTCTATGGGCTTCCAAATATCACTTTGCCAATTCCACAAGAACTGTCTTAGAGAAAGGCTTCTTGAGGGGAAAGCTGTAACTCTGGGAGATGATTTCACAGAACACAAAGAAGTTTCTCAGAAAGCTTCTTTCTCTTTGTTATGGGAGGATATTTCCTTTGTCCCTACAGTCTTCAAAGGGATCCGAAATCTCTGTTCTCAGATTCCTCAGAAATAAGACTAGCAAAGAGATCCACGAAATACAGATGTAACTCTGTGAGTGGAACTCACATATCACAGAGCAGTTTCTCAGAAATCTGCTTTCCAGATTTCATCGGAGGATATTTCCTTTTTCACCATAGCCCTCTATGGTCTTCCAAATATCAT